>NC_086321.1:93093591-94293591 GCF_036172605.1 Pelobates fuscus | reverse complement strand
AGTCTTTTTTAGTAGCCACTTAGTCACAAACACTGGCCAAAGTTAGCGTTCATATTTGTTTTTGTGTGAAAAAAGCAAAAAACAAATATATGTACTTATATTAACATTAAAATACACTACGTATGACGTTACATATATATATATTTAAGATGTATATATATTATATATATATATTATATATATATATATATATATATATATATATATATATATAGGTATACACATTTATTTAATCTTAAACATGTTTAATTATTATTATTTTTTTATACTTCCTACCAGCAGGGGGACTGCCTGACAGTCCAGACAGTCTCCCTGCTGGCAGATCCATAGCCAGCTATAGGGGGCCTGATTTGCTGGGGGAGGGTCAGGCAGTCCTCCCGAAAAGGATCACAGTGGAGGTAAGTCCACCTGAGCTCCTGGGGTAGAAAGCCGTTACAGCGTTCTATGCCGCCGCAACGGCTTTAAAGCCCATTAGAATGGGGTCGGCATAGAACACCGTAACAGCGTTAAGTGGTTAGTAATATTCTCTAAATTCTCCAATACAATCCAATACAGAATATTTTTTTTTCTTCGTAGTACAAGCGAAGAATGACTGGTAGTGTCAGACATCAGATTAGGGTGGGGGAACTTAGCCTTGTAAAGCTTAAGTTTATTAGCTGTTTTGCAGGCACATATAAAGAAATATATATAAAACATTTTTTTTTATTTATTTATTTAATATTTTTATAATGCAGGTGAGTACAACAGTGCCTGCCTTGCCACAACAGCAATTACAGGCTCAATCAGCAGTATTAAACAGAAATTATGACAGGTTTAGCTTGCACATTTTGTTAATTAATACAAGAACTAGATATGAATAAATAACAGGTTAAAATATATTAGGTAGTGGAACTGTGCCTATGCCTCCTAGTGCTGGCCGGTGAGTCTACACCTGTTGTGTTAACAATCGTTCCTGTCCTCCTTGGCATATAGTTAAGGTTGGTGATATGTTCTAGGAACGTTTGTGTGCTATAGCGGATAAAGGCAATAGTGGTATGTGACATGGCCTTATGACTCCTCGACCCCGGAGTCTGGGGGGGGGGGGGATGTATACCTTCCACAGGTTAAGTGTGCGGAGTTTGCTACTTCGGTGCTATTGTGTCACCTAGACATTTTACATGTTGCACCAGTTGTAGGGGTCTATGGAGTCCGCCTGTGGTCTGAGCATCGGGTACTGGGCATGCATGAGTTGCCGTGGGTAGTAGGCTAGGTGGCTAACCTCCTTATCATATGGCTTAGTGTCAGCAATACAACTGGCATAAAGATAAAACAAAAATTAATCTGTAGAACAGAAAAATAATACGTGGATAGGAGAGCTATGTCCCCCTCCGCTTAACATACATTAGCACCAGGCTGGTTGGTGCAGTTGCGAGGTCCCCGTATCCGACAGCCGCTCTGTCAAGTCAAGCGTCCAGGGGCTGCGCAGTCCCCCTTCCTTCTGGGGCTGCCTATCCCGCAGGGTGAAAAGCAGCAACATTAGCAACATCTCACTTGTGTGGGGGTCGTGTCTTGGCTCCTGCCTTCTGTCGGATGCCCAGTGCCTGTAACAACTGTGGAGCTTCCTCCGGCAATGTCAGTCGGTGGTTGTGCCCATCTTTTGTGGCTATGAGTAATCGTGAGTAGCCCCACTTGTATGGTATGTCCGCTGCTCTTAGTTGTGCTGTGGTTTCTTTCAGGGATGCACGCCATTGTAGCGTCTGGCGGCTGAGATCTTGATAAAAGTTCAAAGAGAGGTCCTTAAATGCAAATGGGGTCTGGTCCCTGACGGCTCTGAGAAAGCCATCCTTATCCGAGCGGGATTGAAAATTTAGTATGACATCTCTTGCGGATTCAGGTGCATTGCGTGGGCGTCCTGGTATGCGAAATAGGCCATCTAGGGTCATGCTTTTGGCCTGTTTGGGCGGAAGGGCGACTTGGAGCAGTCTCTTAATAAGGTGAGGCAGTTCCTCTGCCGTTATGGTATCTGGGATCCCCCTCAACTTGAGGTTTCTCTTCCTTGCTGCGTCTTCCAGCTGCCCCATTCAAGCATTTAGCTGTGTGCACATGGCTGCTAGCTCCAGAGTTTGGGCGGCCGTAGTGTCTTGCTGGTTCTTCAGGTCTTGGACCCCATCTTCCCGTGGCTTGTATGCGGTCCGTAAGTGCATTCAACTCTGTTTTAAGGCCTGCTAATTCCGCCGTGAAAAAGGCCTTGAGGTCTGTCACCATGCCTGACAGGTCGACCTTAGTGGCTAGTTGTTGTTCTTGTTGCCTCGGGGGTACAGTCTGTTGCCTCCTTTGGGGTATCTGGGTCAGCATGTCGCCTAGGTATTCGTCTTCATCCCCATGTCTTGGTAGGCGTCCGCCATTTTGGGCCTGCATGCCTGGGACAGGAGTTGCCCGATATCTTGGGTATGTCCCGTGGCTGGCCCTCTGGGTTTTCGGGAGTGCTTCCCCATTGCTTATTGTGTCCACCGTAGGTATTTCCCCGGTCTGTGGAGGCTTTTTGCGTGAGTTTTGTGGCTTTAGCGATGTCGGAGCTCGGGTGCCATGCGTCTTGTCAGTTCAGCCATTAGCTCCGCCCCCCCATATAAAACATTTTTTATTTTTTAAAAAGCAAATTTTTTTCACATAGAAAATGTTGTGCAGTTAATGATTGCATATTCTACTTCATTCAGTGCACCTACTTGTTCTTTGTGCTTACGTTTAAGCAATGGCGGATCCAGAGCCTGATCTCGGGAGGGGCACTTGTAGATTATTTAAAGAAATAATCCAGGCACAATAACCACTACAGCTAAGTGTAGTAGTTATGGCGCCCGTAGTGCCAGGATCCCATCCCAGAGTAAATAGTCAAACCGTTTAAGAACTGTTTGACAACTTACCTGGGGTCTGCTGGGATATAGGGCATAGGAGCAGTGGTATGTGTTAGGGGTGAAGTGTGTGTGAAAGGTGCAGTGTGTGTGTGTTTGTGCGGTGAAGTGTGTGTGCGGGTGCGTGAGGGCGGCAGTGTATGTCAGGGTTTTTAGTGTATGTGTTAGGGGGCAGTGTATGTGTGGGGCAGTGTGTGTGTGTGAGAGTTGCAGTGTGTGTATGGGGGGCAGTGTGTGTAGTGTGTGTATGGGGGCAGTGTGTGTAGTGTGTGTATGGGGGGCAGTGTTTGTAGTGTGTGTATGGAGGGGCAGTGTGTGTATGGGGGGGAAAGGAGGGTAGGGAGGCTTTTAATGTTTTTTTTTTATTTAATAAAATAAATATTCTATGTCCCCCCTCCCTTCTTACCTTTACTGAGGAGGAGGGGGGACATTTTAGTCCCTGGTGGTCCCAGTGGGAATCCCTGGTGGTCCCAGTGGTTACAGTGAACTCTAGCCCATGCTCCGTGGTAACTGCAGCAACACTCCATGCTCGCGAGAGGAGGACCCGGAGGTGCTGCAGGTAAGAGCTCCCGGGTCCCCTCTCTCTCCCTCCCCTGCCAGCTGCCAGCAATGTGCCTGCGGACCGGGAAGGGAGATCACTGATCTCCCCTCCGGTCCGCAGGCACATTGGAGGGTTGGCACTTGGACAATGCCAGCCCTGTACTAGCCGGCAGGGAAGAATCTTGGGGGGGGGGGGCAATTGTCTCGTTGCCCCCCCCCCACGGATCCGCCACTGCGTTTAAGCAACTTGTGTTGTGGTGTGTTCCCTGTTCTCTCCCAATCCAGGTAATAACGTTTCAGAAAGCAATTAGCAGTAGCACCACAAGTAAGAAGATGGCTTACTTGTGGTAAGCCATCTTCTTACTTTTAGTAAGAAGATGGCTGTAAGGGATACTGGTTTGGCAAAAGATGATGAACAGCCGGAACTGATGCCTCGACCTCTGCAGCATCTTCAGCAGCAGCACTATGTGGCAGACTCAGCAGGAACAACGCCAAATAGGAAGAAGACAACAATGTCTATATTACATTCAAAAGGCAGGGTTCAGGTAGTAGAGGAGTGACTGGGCAAGTGCATTCTGTTAGTAAACAGAAGAAGAAAAAGTCAGGTCCTGCAAGTGAGAGTATCAGCAACACCCTCACAATTCCAAGTAAAGGGACTGTTGCCCGTGAATTGAATGTTAATTTCTCTACTATAAGCCATCTCCAAAGGCGTTTTTAGAGAATTTGACAGTACATCCAACCGGCTTCACAACCGCAGACCACGTGTAAACAAACCAGCCCAGGACCTCCACATCCAGCATCTTCACCTCCAAGATCATCTTGGACAAGCCACCTGGACAGCTGCTGCAACAATAGGTTTGCAAAACTGTCAATATCCATCTCAGGGAAGCTCACCTGCATGCCCGTCGTCCTCATCGGGGTCTCGACCTGACTGCAGTTCGTCGTTGTAACCGACTTGAGTGTATAAATTCTCACATTCAATGGTGTCTGGCACTTTGGAGAGGTGTTCTCTTCATGGATGAATCCCAGTTTTCACTGTACAGGGCAGATGGCAGACAGCATGTATGGCGTTGTGTGGGTAAGCTGTTTGCTGATGTGAACGTTGGGGATCGATGGCCCATGGTGGTGGTGGGGATATGGTATGGGCAGGCGTATGTTATGAACCACAAACACAGGTGCATTTTATTGATGACATTTTGAATGCACAGAGTTACCGTGACAAGATCCTGAGGCCCATTGTTGTGCCATTCATCCACGACCATCACCTAATGTTGCAGCATGATATGCACAACCCCATTTTGCATGGATCTGTACACAATTCCTGGAAGCTGAAAACATCCCCATTCTTGCATGGCCAGTATACTCAATGGACATGTGACCCATTGAGCATGTTTGGGATGATCTGGATCGACATATACGACAGCGTGTTCCAAAACAAAAGTGTTGCATTTATAATTTTGTTCAGTGTAGTTATGACTTAATGATGTCAGAACTTTTAGCTTAAGCTTTGGCTATATAAGAACATGTAAGTAGACCCTCAATCCTCTTGGAAACCCAGCGTTTGGTGATGTCCATGCATTCCAGACTTCAAGCAGTCATTGCCTGCAAAGGACTCCCAGCAAAGTATTAAAAATTTACTTTTTATTCTCAATTGTGTTAATTTGTCCAATTACATTTGAGTCCTTAAAATAAGGAACTGTGTATGAAAATAGTTGCAATTCCTAAACGTTTCATACAATATTTTTGTTCAATCGCTTGAATTAAAGCATAAAGTCTTAACTTCAATTGCATCTCGGTTGTTTCATTTCAAATCCATTGTGGTGGCATACAGATCCAAAATTATGAAAAAACTATGTCCAAATATTTCTGGACCTAACTGTCGTCCTATCGTAAAATGACTGCCCAACCATCTGTTAACTATGTCCCTGGGATCACGTCCAAAGACTGCTGCTGCCTGTTCTGACTCTGAGTGAACACCCTTTCATCCAATCTGCCACTTCTCTCCCTTGGTTCACATGCAAAGTCTACTCCAGCTCATGTTCTGACTCTGAGTGAACCTCCTTTCTCTGCCCACTCCTATTTTGTCCTCACCCACATCAAATGGATGAAAGGTATAGGGAGGGCCACTGGGCAGGTACGCCTTTTAACTAATATAGGACACGCTATGTATGTCCCCCACATTTTTTTCTATACCACAGACCAGGGCTATAGAGTAGGGGCTTCTATTTTTATCCCCTCACCTGCCATTTATAGGCAAGAGGCATAGAATGACTTTCTTGGTTGTTCCCCTCTACATTTTACTATTATAACCCTATGCCATAGACATAGGTTTGGGGGTAGGGAATCAGCAGACATATTTGTAGCCTTCAATGTAATCCCGTAGATGAAAGGCATAGGGAGAGCCTTTTTTAGGTTCCTTTATATTTATATATTTTACTAGCCACCCATCTGACAACCAATGGCTTAGAAGGTAGGTTTGCATGTACCTGCCCACGCAGTTAATGTTGCGAGGGAATAGAAAGGGAGATCATTCACTGGGTTCCTCTTTGTTAACCCACCGAGTGATAAACTGTGCAAGGGATTAAGATTGGGTAGTTCATTTTCAAGCATATATAAATTGGTCAAACTAAAGTAATTTCCCAACAAAAATGTTAAATCTAAAAAGGAAAAATAAAATTGTACGAATGATTTGGATGTACCAAAAATTTCTTAATTGCACAAGTATATTGGCTACTACATTACACATTTTTTGAGGGCTGGAATGCTAAGTAGGTGTTGAGCAACTAATGAAATGGAGAACATTTTGGATAATTAGCAATAATTATACATGTGTGTTCAGCCCACATGTACTTTGGGCTACTGTTGCTTTAATATAGGATGAAAACAAGTGTTCATTGTCTTCGCCCATGCCCCCTAGTGTGTGCGCACGCCGAGCATCAGCCCGAATGCATGGCATTCAAAAGAGGAGGCACAGCGTTCGCCGAGAGAAGAGGAGAGTTGAGGGCCGAAAGGAGGTATGACCGTAGACAGGATAAAAATATTTGTTACATAGGAATTCATTCACTAAACTCTTATTTTTTTTTACGGTCTCTATGGATATATTAAAATAATTTTCATGTAAATTCATCAGACATATTTTTACAGCATGCACCATATTTCAGTTTTTTTCTGAATGATTTTAGACCCTATAGACTAGTACATCTTAAGTTGCCCACTATTTATTTGCTGTAATCTGTTGATTTGTGCTGTATATGAAATATGAATTATTTATTTGTTTCATTTGTCTACATTCACAGGTCTAATGTATTATTTGCTTCAAAAATCCACAAAGTATGAGCTATACTACATGGACACAGCTCAAATACCAAGAAGGCAAATACTTATTTATTTCTGTATTGGAATGGAAATAACTCTTTACCCTGGAACTAATAGAAAAAAAAAATCAATTTGATACCACGATAAAGGAAAAATAATGCATACAAAATTCAGATTTCTGAAAAGTATTTCAGGCTTTGAAATACCTCATATTTTCAAGTAGTCCAAGGCATTAAGCTGGCAAAGGTCAAGAAGTTTAATAGCATTTGCCACTTTAGGATACAAAAATAAAAATATACTACTTTATAAAGAGAAACTCTTTTCATTAATTGTGCCCATTTTGATGGATCAACATCTTGTGTTGCATGGCAACCAAATCAGTAGTGAAGCAATCCACATTGAAGATGAGAGGATCTAGGATACTGAAATATCTGCAGCGTCTTCAAAAGTTCTCTCTCCAAAACATTTGAAGAAGAATGCAGGGTTCTGCCTAGATAGCAAATCTGTATGATTATTGAGTCATATACGCTAGGCTCTAATTCATGTGAGTTTATTTGCGTATTACTTTGCAAATGTCACCTTTCTGGGAATCATCTGCCCTATATATGTTTTCATGTTATTATTTTACATGTTTTATGAGGCATATGTATCACTACGTTTATGTCACATGTTCATTCTCACCTTGTGGTGCCTGTAATGGCAAATGCCATTCTGGCATTAACGGAGATACTACTCAGCAGCCCTCTGCCGGTGTATCTGATTCCTGTGGCATGTTGAAGGACACCGTCCACTGTTGATCCATTCCAATTTGTAACCCCATGTCTGCCCACGGTATTGACGACGTCATCGTGCATGTGACTTCACACAAAGGACGCACACACACGTTCTGGGGTAAAAGACTGGGTACGGCCAATCGGATCTGAAGGGGGCTTGTTTAAACTCCTTTTTCCTTTTCCTCATTGCCCTGTCATGGTTTCCTTTAGTAGGTTAGCCGAGAGTGTGTTCCTGAGCATTTATTCCTGGTTATTGACTTTGGCTTTGTTTGACTTCCCTGTATTCTGGTATCCTTGACTTTTGACTTTCCCTCATCGTAGTGTCTCATTCTGTGTTCCCAACATCGGCAAGTATTCTGACTATTCTCTGGTACGTTAAGTCTGGCCATTCTGAGGCCCGGTAAGAAGTTACGTTTAGTCCTAGGTGTGATACAGTTCTGCGTGCTGGATCAACTAGTATCCTGACAGTTTAAGGGTAAGATAATCCCTTGCACATGTTTTTATACATAGCACTCTACATTTGTTTTACTTTAACACAGTAAAGGAGTTTAAGCATTTGTGGGATAGGCATAAGGCTATCCTAACTATAAGATACTAATGAAAGTATTTAGAAAATTGGGCAGACTAGATGGGCCGAATGGTTCTTATCTGCCGTCACATTCTATGTTTCTATGTTTCTATGTCTATGTTTCTATAAGTTTATCACTTATTAACACTTGCTCTTACTGGATTTCACTGGTGAGGGATGGAAGGTATGCCTTCACGGTGTTTCAGAGCTGCTTGCGTAATTTGCACAATTTACCGGCTGCTGAAGGAGTGCTTTCATTAAACTTACTCCTATTGAGTTGTTTTTTTGCACACTTATTTTGAGGAACCTAAACTATTAGGAAATAAGGAACCACATGCCGTGCCAGTCACATGGTTTGTAAAGTGACTAGAGACAACTATGTTAATTTTACAAAGTCAGAGTAAGTTTTCTTATAAACGGCTGCCCGTATATGGATTTACATTTGCAGCTATCCTTTAAAACTTCCATGAGATGGAATGGTTTGGGTGCCTATAGTGGAATAGAGAGAAGTGGAAAAGCTCCAATGTAATCATGTAATACAAACCAAAGATAGTGAAAACTACTAAGGTATACGTGTAAACTGCACAAAAGAGAGTATGCTCCCAGAATGGAATGAATAATGTAACAAAAATAATAAAGATTCTGTAGGAATAGGATACACTTAATATAGGACGTGTCTTAGTAGATGTGAAAGAGATGTTTATTAATGCTGCTCCTTTAAAAGAAAGTGTCCCTACACTTTCTTATATAAGACAAAATAGCACTAGAATGGATAAGGTAGCGCAAAAAATACAGTCTAATCACATAATCATAATAAACATATTGAACATTTATTGAATTTTGTATGAAATCTAAAAATATATAAAATACAATGACAAAAATAAACTAGTAAGGAAATATTAGATATTGTACTCAGTGTGCACACTGCTATGTAATATAGCCAAAAAAGAGACTATAGCTATAGATACAAAATAGAATATATTAAAAGCATAACATAAAAAATGAAATGAAAAATATGAAAAAATAAAAAATAAAAAAATATAAAATAGCTGAAAAAATGTAAAGTCCAACCCTGTGGAGTACCTGACAGCTTACTGTTGTGGATGAATAGGTGCTGCCATCCTTCTGGTTGTATGTGAAGACAGTGAAATCTGCTGCAGCACTGAGTAATAAAGCTGTTGCTGCTAGAAACTATTCAGAAGGTCCCGTTGTAGAATAGTGCAGGGTGGTGTAAATACAGTCCTTCTCCCCCTACGGCTAACTTGCTATGTGGGAATCTTTGCCGTTGATTATCGTCAGAGCTAGGCACGATCTGCTTGTAAGCTAGAATGCAGCCGTTCATGTTGGAGCATACAAGTGAGTGCGTCCGCTTGTAGTGCATTGACTTTCATCCACTACAAGTTGACGCACAGTATTTTAAACATAAAAAAAAAAAACTTACAATGCACTGTTCCAAATTATTACGCACAGTAAGTTTCAAAACACTTTATAGGTTGTAAAGAACTGAAAATTGTCATTTGTTGTGTTTGCAGCATATTTACTGAAATCAAAAGCCATTTCAATCAAACTTATAACATTTTAACTTTTTAAACATTTTAACAGGTCATGCTACATTTTAACATAGGACCCCTTATTTGATAGCAGCTCCACAAGTCTTGCATCCATTGAACTTGTGAGATTTTGGACAGTTTCTGCTTGAATTTGCTTGCAAGATGTCAGAATAGCCTCCCAGAGGTGCTGTTTGGATGTAAACTGCCTCCCACCCTCATAGATCTTTTGCTTGAGGATGCTCCAAAGGTTCTCAATAGGATTGAGGTCAGGGGAGGATGGAGGCCACACCATGACTTTCTCTCCTTTTATCCCCATAGCAGCCATTGATGCAGAGGTATTCTTTGCAGCATGAGATGGTGCATTGTCATGCATGAAGATGATTTTATTACGGAAAGCATAGTTCTTCCTTCTGTACCAGGGAAGAAAGTGGTCAGTCAGAAACTCCACATACTTTGCAGAGGTCATCTTTACACCTTCGGGGACCGTAAAGGGGCCGACCAGCTCTCTTCCCATGATTCTGGCCCAAAGCATAACTCCACCACCGCCTTGCTGACTTTGCAGCCTTGTTGGAACAGGGTGGCCATCCACCAACTATCCACTACTCCATCCATCTGGACCATCCAGGGTTGCACAGCACTCATCAGTGAACAGGACTGTTTGAAAATTAGTCTTCATGTATTTTTCTGCCTAATGCAGCCATTTCTGCTTGTGAGCATTGGTTACTGGTGGCCGAATAGAAGGCTTATGCACAGTTGCAAGACTCTGGAGGACTCTACACCTTGATGTCCGTGGGACTCCAGAGGCACCAGCAGCTTCAAATATCTGTTTGCTGCTATGTAATGGTATTTTAACAGCTGCTCTCTTGATCCGTTGCATGGATCTGGCAAAAATCTTCCTCAATGTGCCTTTATCTGCACAAACCCGTCTGTGCTCTGAATCAGCCACAAATCTCTTAATAGTGCAATGATCACACTTAAGTTTTCGTGAAATATCTAATGTTTTCATACCTCGTCCAAGGCATTAAACTATTTCACTCTTTTCGGCAGCAGAGAGATCCTTTTTCTTCCCCATATTGCATGCAAATGGTGCTTTGCTTAATTATGTGGAACACCCTCCATTAGTAGTTTTTCCTTAAATTGGGCTCACCTGGCAATCTAATTATCACAGGTGTCTGAGATTGTTTTCCGTGATCAAAAGAGCCCGGAGACACAATGCCATCCATGAGTTAAACTGAAAAACAAAATATTTAATCGTTGTGACACTTAACCCCTTAAGGACACAGCTTCACTACACTTCATTACGCTTAATGACACAAGCAATTTTTGCATTTTCTTGCTGTATGCGCTCAAGTGCAATTTTCATCTCTCTCGTTTATTGCACCGACACATATTATATACTGTTTTTTAAAGGACATAAAGGGCTTTAATTTGATGTAACACACATACATACATACATATATATATATATATATATATATATATATATATATATAAATGCTTATTTATTATTAAACAAATACAGAAAAATGCAAAAAAAAAAGAGAAATGAGTTTTTGCAATAATAATGTGTGCCTAATTAGTGCAGGTTAAAGAAAGTAATTAAAAATACATTTATTTAGTTGTTCTGATTTACAGAATATATGTGTCTGAGATTTTAAGTTTTTTTTTGGTAGTTACAGGTCACAAAGCACAAGGAGTAAAATAAACTTAATGTGGAGCGATTTTAGAATTTGGTATGTTTGTCTTGTAAGCTTTATAGCCATAAAAGAAAACAAAATTGCCACACAAAACTATATATTTATATAAAGTGGACATCACAAGCTATTGTCCTAAGGTTGTTTTGACACTTTCTAAGTAGCCATTTCACCGCCAATCTCTGCTAAATAGTGGAGTAAAATTTAGTTTTTTGGAGTTTTTGGCACACAAACTTATAACAAAGAACTTCTCATGTGTATTTTGTAAAGTTGGTGCGTGCTATTCCTGTACAAAGTTTTATTTTGTGTTCAGTTACTTCTGCTGAGTACAACGATACCCCTATTGTATGTCTTTGGCACTATTTCGTGAAGCTACAGTGCAATATGTCTGTCCGTTTCAGCATTTACAGTAGAATTTTGAGAGGCGGATTTAATGGGCCTATGCTTCAATTTGGAGTATTATAGCAGTTTGACTGTCCAAAAAAAAACCCACAAAGGCCTACCATTTATAAGAGTAGAAACTCCAGGGTATCTCATATGGTGCATATTGTGCCTTAACATGCCCCCCATTTTTTCACCAATATATGCCAAAGTATGTGGTATAAAATAATTTGCGGCATTTTTTTACATACGGATTACATTTTTGCTGGGCATTTTGTACATTTTGTACATTTCATAAGTTCAAACCCCCAAAATTATGCTCAGCTAAGTCTGAGTAAAACAATATGCCCAATGTATGACCTAGACACTATTTTGTGAAGTTACACTGCTGTAAAAGAGACGTAACAAGTTAAGGTTTTTAAGTGTGAATTTTCATGGAGGGTTTTGATTCGTCCGTGTCCCACTTTGGAGCACTTGAGCAGGCTACATATTACAACTACACCATAAAGGCATACCATTTCTTAAAGAACACATCCCAGGGTATTTCAAAAGGCATATTTTGAACCTTAGCGTGGGATCATTTTTCTGCTAGCTTGTACCAAGTGTAAGCATTTTTTCTGCCTTTTTGACACACAAAGTGAGTTTGCGCAGTATATTTTGCAAACCTTATGTGTACTACGACTGTATACTACTTAATATGTTGCTCAGCTATGTCGGCTGAGTACAGCAATACCCCCGTATGTACCTTTGCCAGGAATATGTGGACATCGGAGGGGCACATTTGAGACACAGCCTTTCCATTTTTTTCCAAACTTTGAATTTTTACGCAGTGTCCATGTCCCATTTTAGAGTATTTTACAAGGCTATATAAATCAATTACACCATAAAGGCATACCATTTCTTAAAGAAGACATCCCAGGGTAATTCAAAAGGCAGATTTTGAACCTTAGCGTGGGATCATTTTTCCGCTAGCTTGTACCAAGTGTAGTGGTAATGAGCATTTTTAAATGTATTTTTTTACTTTGTAAAACCCGTTTTTAAACTTTTTTTTACTTATTAAATGTTTTACACTATCTTAACTTTTTTTACACTTTTACATTTTTTTCTAAACTTTTCTTTTACCCTTAACCCCTAACTAGCAGTAAGCAGCACTAACTGTAAATTCCCCATTTTCCCATAACTCCCACCCACCCCAGCTAGCAAAATATTTAATTATAAAATATTTTAATTAATTAAATAAATTGAACCCCTGAGGGTTAAAAAAATAAATAAAAGTTAATCCTCAGGGGTTAAAAATAAATAAATCACAGTATAATACTGTGATCTGTATTTTGATCACTGTAGGCAGTGATCAGCTGGCAGGGAAGGGGTTAATTTTTATTTAGACTGGGTAAAGGGGGGTGGTATTTTATGTTTTTTACTTAAACGTTATTAAAACATTAAAAACATTTTTTTTTTACCCTTTTAAAGCTTATTTTAAAACTTTTTTAACGTTAACCCCTAGTTAGCCTAACACCAAATTCCCCAGTTCCCCACTAACTTCCACCCATCCCAGCTAGCTAAATATATAATTTTTTAATATTTAAATTAATTAATAAAATAAATTTAACCCCTGAGGGTTAAAAATATAATAATAATTAAACCCAATAGTCAGTGATCAATTAGCAGGGAAGGGGTTAATTTTATTAAAACAGGGGAAAGGGGGGTGGGATTTAACTTCTTTTTTTTTTTTTTTTTTTTTTACACAGGATGAAGAGGATCATCACTGATCTGTCTCCCTGCACTTCACACAGAACCCGGAAGTGCAGGGAGGCGGAAGGTAAGTACATTGAGCACATGTGCTCGCTCTGACATGCTGTCAGAGCGAGCACCGGTGCTGGGGCATCCCGATCGGGTGCTCCCGGTCTGCCTCTAACACAGAGGCAGACCGGAGCACCGTTAACCCCGCGATCGCGGCGATCTGGGGTTAACTTTAGTAAATGACGGAAATTTTCCGTCAACGGTCCTTAACTGAAGGACAAGGTTGACGGAAAATTTTCCCTTAAAGCTAATAAACTTTATTTGACTGTACCGTTTTCTGTGCATATACAGTTGGATTAGCACCACAGCACAGCAGGAAGAGCAAAGTCTGATCAAGAGAAGGAAATATATGCTGTTATGAATAATATACTGAGAAATAAAATTGCTGTAATTATGAATAAAACGTTGTTATTTTTGGCTAACCATGGAGGCATAAAGTGAGGTAATATCCTATCAATAACATTGAAGGAAAAAACAGAAATGAAGAGACAGCTTCTCATAAATGTAGTTATGTATAGACATAACAAAGATCATACCCCTGGTGTTGAAGTACCTTTTAGGGCAGGAACAGAATACATAGTGCACACCACACCTGATAAAGCATCCTTACAACATTTACTCAGCATGGGATTATGATCTGGCAGATACTGGATACAATTACCAGGGCACAAATTAGAGCCATCATGGATAACAGATAAAAACTGAAAAATGATTTTAACCCCTTAAGGACACAGCTTCAAAAGCTTGTCTTACCCTTAAGGACACAAGCCATTTTTGCATTTTTTGCCGTTTGTGTCCAAATGCATATTTGCATCTGTGTCATTTATTGCACCAACACATATTATATACCGTTTTTAAGAGGGCAAACAGGGCTTTAATTTCAGCTGATTTTGAAAGTTACAGGTCACAAAATACAAGGACTAAAATAAAATTTTAATGTGAAATTTTTTATAAGTTGGTATGTTTGTCTTGTAGGTTTAGTGGTCACCACAGAAAACTAATTTGACACACAAACGTATATATTTATATAAAGTAGACATCAAGACATCATAGGCTATTTACCTATGGTTAGTTTGACACTGTTTACGTAACCATTTAATCGCCAATCTCTGCTAAATATTGGAGTAAAATTGTGTTTTTTCTCTATTTTGGCATATACACATATAACAAGATTTTTGTAATGTGTATTTTGTAAAGCTGGTGTGTGCTATTCCTGCACAGAACCCCATATTGAGTATAACGATACCCCCATTGTATGCCTTTGGCACTATTCTGTGAAGCTACAATGCTATATAATAGACAAGGCTATTTCCGTTTCTATAGTTAGAATTTTTGTAGATGGATTTGACGGGCCTATGTCTCATTTTAGGGTAATATAGCAGTGTGACTGTTCAAATAACCCCACAAGTGGCTTTCATTTGATAAAGCAGACACCCCAGGGTGTCTTATATGGTGTATATTGTGCCTTAACTTGTCACCATTTGTTCACCAATTTATGTCAATGTTTGTGGTGAGGGGAAAAAAATTGCATTTTTACATATATGTTGCATTTTTTTTGAGTATTTCTTACACTTGATATGCACCACTGTCAGAAAAAACAAAAACAAATTATGCTCAGTTACATCTTCTGAGTAAAAAAATATGCCCAAATGTATGCCCTAAACACTATCTTGTAAAGTTACAGTGCTGTAAAAGAGACATGACAAGTTCAGGTTTTTAAGTGTGAATTTTCATGGAGGGTTTTGATGCATCCGTGTCCCACTTTGGAGCACTTGAGCAGGCTATATTTTCCAACTACACCATAAAGGCATACCATTTCTTAAAGAAGACATCCCAGGGTATTTCAAAAGGCATATTTTGAACCTTAGCGTGGATAATTTTTCCGCTAGTTTGTACCAAGTGTAGTGGTAATAAGCATTTTTTCTGCCTTTTTGACACACAAAGTGAGTTTGCACAGGATATTTTGCAAACCTTATGTGTGCTACGACTGTATAATACTTCATATGTTGTCTGAGTACAGCAATACCCCCGTATATATACCTTTGCCAGGTATATGCGGATAGTGAAGGGGCACATTTGAGACGCAGCCATTCAGATATTTTCTAACTTTGAAGTTTTACGCTGTGTCCATGTTCCATTTTGGAGTAGTAGAGCTGGCTTGGTATTCAAACTTCCCCACAAACACATACTATTTATTAAAGAATACACCCTGGGGTAATTCTAATTGCATATTTTGAACCTTAGCGTGGGATAATTTTTTTGCTAGTATTTTCCAAAGAGCGATCACATGGCCCTCTATCGCTAGCTGTGGATCTGCAAGCAAGGGGATTGTCTGGGTTTCAGACAGTCCCCCTTGCTGATGGGAATGTAAAAAAAATAATAATAAAACACGTTAAAATAAATTAAATGTACATGCATATATATAAAAATAAATTATATATATATATATATATATATATATATATATATATATATATATAATATATATACACATCTTAATATAAGTACATATAATAGTATTAAAATAAACTTAGAATTAAGTTATATATAATATGGATTATATATATATATGTATACGTATAATTACAAAAATAAATGAATAAAATAAAATAAATAAATAAAATATTTTTTAAAGATGTAAATAAATTATATATACATATGTAATTTCATTCTAACTGTATTTTGTTATTAAAATATATATATTGGTAACAAAATACACTGAGTATGACATTCTATATATATATAAATAAATAAATACAAATAACTGCAAATATATATATATATATATATATATATATATAATTACATAAATGATTACATAAGTATACACGTAGAATTTAACCCCTTAAGGACCAAACTTCTGGAATAAAAGGGAATCATGACGTGTCACACACGTCATGTGTCCTTAAGGGGTTAAATACATATATATGTATATATATTAACATTCTACGTGTATATTTAAGTAATCTTTTAACATAATTATGTGATTTTATTAATTAAAATTTGATTGTCATGCATGACAACCCAGGCAGAAAGTGCAGAGCATTTAATTCGCAAGCACTATATTTAACCCTGTAAGACACTTTCCAAGACACCATAAAACCTGTACATAGGGGGTATTGTTTTCTGTTTTACTCAGGAGACTACACTGAATTCAAATATTAGTGTTTCAAAATGGTAAATTGTATTACAACGATGATATTTTCAGTAAAAGGGACATTTTTTACACACGAACGGCACTTTCACTGACAATATTATTTGTGATATGTTTTACTGTTTTAGAACACTAATGTTTGTGTTCAGTGAAATCTCCCAAGTATAATAGTACCCCCCATGTACAGGTTTTATGGTGTTTTGGAAAGTTAGAGAGTCACATATAAGGCTTGCATTTCATTTTTTTTTTACATTAAAATTTGCCAGTTTGGTAATGTTTTCTTTGAGACCGTATGGCAGCCCAGGAATGAGAATTACCCCCATGATGGCATACCATTTGCAAAAGTAGACAACCCAAGGTATCACAAACACTGGACAAATATTAGTTTTTTGCTTTTTTCACACAAAAACAAATGTGAACGCTAACTTTGGCCAGTGTTTGTGACTAAGTGGCTACTAAAAAATAATGAACATACCCCACTTGCAATACCTTGGGTTGTCTACTTTTGCAAATGGTATGCCATCATGGGGGGATTCTCATTCCTGGGCTACAATATGGTCTCAAATGCAACATTACTAATCTGGCAAATTTTCATTTAAAAAAATGGAATGTGTTATATTTGACCCTGTAACTTTCCAGAACACCATAAAAGCTGTTAATGGGTGTACTGTTGTACTTGTGAGACATTGCTGAATACAAATATGTGCATTTTATTGCAGTAAAAGCTAACAGTATTATGACATTCATAGCCAAAATGTCAGGGGGAGGGGGGGCGGGGCCTGACCGCCAAGTCGAATGGACGTGGGGCACCTCGGCTCCACAACAAAACCCTCAGAACCGGGCAAAAACTACCCTTCTTCATCGCAACTCACACTTAGCAACTATGCGAAGGCAAAGGGGACTCGAGCACCCACTTGCGGTGTCAATATCGGCCCCCGTCCTGCTGGCAATGCTGACTGCTGGGCAGCTGGGATTGAGGCCTGCCGTGAGGATCTGGCGGGAGAAACGGCCGATCTCCCGTGCTTAGTCCGGCAGGACCTCTCGCACGCCCACTGAGGGCCCCGTTTCCCCCCCCCTGTGGGCCGGGGGGGCTTTCCCGAACCCCACCGGAGAGGCAGTGACCACTTACACCACCTGAGCGGCGACATGATAATACATGGACCGCATGGCAAAATGAGCTCCCATCTACACAATTGGAAGCTACAACTCCAAGCGCTACCAGCAGACCCAAGGGGATTCTTACCGGCACTCTCACTCTGCCCACACAAAACGGAGCAGCCGACACAGCACGCAGGCTTTATCTTGCACCCAAGGCTGATGCTGGCAGAAGCACAACAGCGAGGACACCCCTGGCCAACAAGTACCGAAGCACTCAAGCAACCAGCTGGAAATATAAGGGACTTGATGATGGCCAGGATGCCAGCCGACCCAGCGCAGCTGCAGGAGTAACTAAGTGGCTATATATATATAGTGACGGTACAATCCGTTACTCCGTCAAGCATTCCCTTCTTCCCATAAAATAAAATCACCAAGTAATCCACAGAGTAATAACTTGCTGGTCTCGCCAAATAATCCACACATGAGCCAAAGCTTAATGCTGGAACAAGACTGACTTTTAATGACACACAATCTGCTATTATGCAATTCTCCCCTGCAAGAGAGACGCCCACAGACAATTATGAATTACCCAATCACACAATGGTTACATCCCACACATCTCCTCCCCTTAGCCTGAGAGGTAACCCAATTATACGTACAGTTTAAAACATACTTTTTACCTAACATTCATAACTCCAAAACCATACATCACATTCACATAAAATTACATATTCACAATCAATCCATTCAGGGGAACAACATATTAAAAATGACATGAATCAGACCAGGGGTTCAAAAGTTAGTAAAAGTATATTTTGGTCCCTGGCTGGCAGCATGGCAATCTGGTTTAAACAGGTTTTACAGAGGCCTCTATCCTGGAGACAAAGGGGAAAGTAATCAAATTATCCAGGGCTAGAGGCAGACTCCATTGAGCACATGGTTGCAAAAAGACATAAACTCTTTAAAATGCATAAAGTCACCTTTTACACATAACACACAGACATTTCTTTTATACATTTTAAACCGAACAGATACAGGTATTTAAATAGCAGGGAGAGGGTTTAACTGAGGGCCCACAGGCAAGTACATGGAAAATCCTTCACATATATATATAACTGTGTGTAACTAAACTTCTAGCAGAGCACTGTATATTATTTAGTATAGCATACCCCTATTATTTTTAACCTTGATTTTAATACAATTGATAGTATTACTGCTAACCTGCATAGATATCAGCTAAAATTGCCTAAGCCTACATGAAAGCTTATTCTGGCTAGCAGGGCTGCCATCAGAAATTTTGGGGCCCCTGACAAAGCACAAGGTCTGGGCCCCCCCCCCTCCCTCCCGGGCCCGCCCATGCCCTACCTAGTCCGCTGACAATGATGCAGGACTGAATGTGGTGTGTATGGTGGAAGTAAATTAGAATGTGTGTAATGGATGTAGTGTTTGTGTGTATTAGATACTGTTTGTGCAGTGAATGCAGAGTGTGTGTTTGTGTAGCGGATGCAGTGTCTATAGTGAACATAGAGTGTGTTTGAGTAGTGGATGTAGTGAGTGTTTGTGTAGTGGATGTAGTGTTTGTATGTACTATATGAAATGTGTTTAGTGGATGCAGTGTCTGTAGTGGATGTAGTGTGTGTATTAGACGCAGTGTCTGTGTATAGTGAATGCAGAGTGTTTCAATTTATGGTGGATGTAGTGTGTGTACTGTGAATACAGGATGTTTGTGTAGTGGATGCTGTGTGTACAGTTAATGCAGAGTGTATGTTAGTGTAGTGAATGCAGAGTGTGTGTCAGTATAGTGAATCCAGAGTGTGTGCATAGTTTAGTGAATGCAGAGTGTGTGTTAGTGTGTAATAAATGCAGAGTGTGTGTTAGGGTGTAATAAATGCAGAGTGTGTGTTAGGGTGTAATAAATGCAGAGTGTGTGTTAGGGTGTAATAAATGCAGAGTGTGTGTTAGGGTGTAGTGAATGCAGAGTGTGTCAGTGTAATGAATGTAGTGTGTGTTAATGTGTAGCGGATGCAGAGTGTGTGTTAATGTGTAGCGGATGCAGAGTGTGTGTTAGTGTAGTGAGTGCAGAATGTTAATGTGTAGTGAATGCAGAGAGTGTGTTAGTGTGTAGCGGATGCAGAGTGTGTGTTAGTGTAGTGAATGCAGAGTGTGTGTCAGTATAGTGGATGCAGTGAGTGTGTTAGTGTGTAGTGTATGCAGAGTGCATGTTGTATTAGTGAATGCAGTGTGTGTATTGTATTAGTGTATGCAGTGTGTGCGTGTTAGTGTATGCAGTGTGTGTGTTGTATTCGTGTATGCAGTGTGTGTTGTGTCAGTGTTTGCAGAGTGTGTGTTGTGTCAGTGTTTGCAGAGTGTGTGTTGTGTCAGTGTTTGCAGAGTGTGTCTTGTGTCAGTGTATGCAGAGTGTGTTGTGTCAGTGTATGCAGAGTGTGTTGTGTCAGTGTATGCAGAGTGTGTTGTATTAGTGTATGCAGTGTGTGTTGTGTTAGTGTATGCAGAGTGTGTGTTGTGTCAGTGTATGCAGTGTGTGTGTTGTGTCAGTGTATGCAGTGTGTGTGTGTGCAGGGCCGTCTTTAATAACGACTGGACCCTTGGGCCCCCTGGGCCCTGCCGCCGTCGCCCCTCACTCCCTGGTATGCAATCACGGCATCCATCCCAATGCAGTGGCGGCATTAAATAGAATGAATTTTTTTGGGACACCCAATTGCAAGATTGGACTAAAGGTAGAACCCCATCTGTCGTGCAACTCTAACAATGCTTTGACAGGTGGGGCTCTACCAATTTCCCATGCTTGCAGGGTTGTATTTAGCACTGTTTTGTGTGTTTGAATGTAAGCATGTGTTTGTATGAAGTATGTTTGTGTTAATGTGTTTGTATGTGGTACTGGAGTTTGAATGCAAGTGTGCATTTATGTGTAGTGTTTGTTTTTGAATGTAGGAGTGTGCTTGTATGTAGTGTTGAAGTTTGAATGGAGGGGTGTATTTGTATATAAAGCTGCGGCTCAGATGCACAGGTACATACTCTGACACACAAGCAGATACACAGATACATACACTGACTACATACAGATAAGCAGGCACATACACTGACAGACATACTGACACACAGGTACATATATTGACACACACAGACACATACACTGGTAGACGTACTGACAAACACACACAGGCTTATATACAGACATACTGACACACACACTGATCAACATACTGACACACATACACTGACAGAAATACTGACACCCACACACAGGCACATACACTGACCGAGATACTGACACACACAGACACACACACACACACACTGACAGACACACTGACACCCATATACACTGAGAAATACTGACACACATCCAGGCACATATACTGACACACACAGACACATACAGAGACTGACACATGCATGCACATGCACTGACAGACATACTGACACACACACATAGACATACTGACACACACACAAATATTTTGACACACAGACAGACCTACTGACACACACAGATATATTGACACACAGACAAAAAGACATACTGACACACAGACATACTGACACACAGACATACTGACACACATGTAAAATGTACATTTTTAAACCCACCCTCCAGTTTCCTACCTTTTGCTGGAGGGTGGATTCCCTGGGGTCCAGTGTGGTGCCTGAGGATGATGGGAGTGAGGATCCCCCATCCTCACTCCCTCCCAGCCGGCTGCCGGAAAGCAAGGGGCCCGGTCATGGGGGGAAAGAGCGCCCGACCGGGCCCCTGCTGATACAAGCCCTCCGGGTGGCCCTAAGTGCATGGGCCACCCGGTGGGACTCAGAGGACGGGGGAAACATTTTTACATATTTTTTTTTTTTTAAATCTAATTACGTTTCTCCCCCCTCCCTGCTTACCTTGTCCAGGGAGGGGGAGATTCCATGATCCCTGGTGGTCCGGTGGGGGGGCCCCCGGCTCCCCTTTACTGCAGAGGGGGCCCAGGCAGCACACAGCTTCTCTTCTCTCCTCTGTTCCAATAACTCTCGCGAGACCCGCGGAGCGTTGCCATGGCAACCGGGTCTCGCGAGAGTTATTACAAGAGAGAAGAAGCTGTGTGCTGCCTGGGCCCCCTCTGCGGTAACAGGGAGCTGGGGGGCCCGCGGCTGCACACATAGATAGCAATATTCGCTATCTATGTGTGCAGGGAGGGAAAGTGGGGCCCAGGACTGCCAGAGCAGTCCGGGCCCCCCAGGGCCGCCGGGCCCGTGACAACCGTCATGGTTGTCACCCCCTGATGGCGGCCCTGCTGGCTAGCTCGGTGACTCACTGCCCCCGGTGGTCAATCTTAAGCAGTGTGGAGAAATCTGCACCTGACATTATTTCTCATGAGCCTGTAACTTAATAATCGTATCATACATACTCAAATAAGCATGTATAGCTCAGCTATAACGTTTTATCAACGTGTACCAAACCTGTTATACCTAAAAATTAAAATGTGCTGTTTCCTGTGCCATGACTTTGTATAACACTATTGTTCAACCTTAGTGATGCCCCGAACAGTTCGCCGGGAACCGATGTTCGGTCCGCCCCCTATTCGTCATCATTGAGTAAACTTTGACCCTGTACCTCACAGTCAGCAGACACATTCCAGCCAATCAGCAGCAGACCCTCCCTCCCACCTCCATGACGAATAGGGGGCAGACCGAACATAGCGCGTGTTCGCGACCGTGAACACGCTATGTTCGCTGGCGAACGGTTCCCGGCGAACTGTTCGGGACATCACTATTCAACCTCTTCACTATTCAAAAAAAAAAAAAAAGTCAGGCGGAACTGCTATTTTTTTTAGAAAAAATACATCTTAATTTCGCTCACTTTTTTTATTTTTTCATAATAAATTATCTTTCATATATGAATAAATCATGAGAAATTAAAGCCCTGTTTCTCCTGAACAAAATGATATATAAGAGGTGTGGGTGTACTTAATATGAAAGAGGTGAATTACGTTTGAACAGACATATAGCGCAATTTCCAGCTTTTGTTTACATTTTGTTTTGATCAGAACATGTACTACTGACTCCGTCCTGAAAGGGTTAAGATACAGAGTTCATGAAGCTATTAAAATAGGTCAAACGAACCAATGCCTGTACCAAAAGATAGAAATTCTTATTAATTCCTCTTATGTAAGTAAGCCATCTTCAGTGTAATCCAGTCCCCCAAATCCTGTGATAAAACAAACAAACATACTAAGTGGGGTGGGGAAGGAAGGGCCGCACCAACTACTGATCATGAGAAGGGTCACTTCAGAATATAGAAGAAACCTCCAGCATCACTTCTAAACGTGAAAAAGTGCATTGAGAAAATCATTCAAATGTAAAACAATGTGTAACATGTGGACTAAAGGAACATTATGACAAAAACTAAATGGCAGATTACAGTTTTAATGTTTAAGGTTTATAATGTTTATAACTAAAATCTGGGAATGATGTGTGGCAACCAATGTCTGGATGTAGACATGAAGAAGTTTACCCTGTAGAAGAAAATGAAACAAGAGACAGGCTTCTACAAGGAGCGGACTGACTGTAAGGCTACCAAGTATGAAAAATATACACAGGGCCAAATTATGCCTGGGGAAGGCATTGCCATCAAAGCACTGGTCTTAAACAGTTACACTGTAATCTGCACACAACTTCCTCATAAAAATATAAAACTATAAAAAATAGTGGGCGAACTACTGAATATATGTGTTAAACACAGGTGCCAATTAGTCAGCTGAAAATAGTGCCTCTTCAAGAAATAATGGGCCTGAGATTGTAATATACAGATACCAAAATAATCATCTATGGAAATAGAAAATATGAATAATGATAAAGAAATAATGGGCTGACTCAAACTCCTGAACATGTAATGAACATATTAAAGGTTTCTCTTGTCAGCAGCAAATATGCCTTAAAGGTGTAGCCTAAAAAGACAAAAGTGTAAAGAGATGTGTAAAGAGATATGTCTAATATGGATGGTGTATTTTGACTTTAGATATATATGAAGAGGAGACTAGACCTCAGACACATGGGGGATCCAGGCAAGTATTAGAGCACACTGTAGTGGTTATGGTGCCAGAATTACTCTGGCACCCCTCCAATGTTAGCAGTGAAACTGTTTTAGAACAGTTTGGCTTCTTATCAGGAGTCCACCAGTTGGTGCTGCCTGGTTCTGCCTCCACTACATTAGCCAGAATGCCAGAGCATTTCTTCCTAAACTGAGCCCGGCAGTGCTAACGGAAGCTCCAAATAAGGCTCTTCTGGCTCTCTGGAGTAAAACTCCACTATGTCTATTGGGTTGTTGCAGCTGTGTGTTTTGCCACACATGAGTAATAGCCTCCCAATGATTTTATATGGGAAAGCATTAGATTGATTGAGATCATCGTTCTCGATGATCTCAGCCAAAGAGGACTTGCTTCACCAAGGAGACCAGTCCTGTGGGGCAGAAAATATTTGACCTTTTTTAACCCTTGCAGTTGGAGCCCGGTGACTAGGGCCTGTGGCAGAACGTATAGAGGGAACTGATGCAATAATTTTTTTGGACCCCCCCCCCATCTCAAGGATGGCCCAAAGATAGATCCTCATCTGTCGTACAACTCCAGCAATACTTTGACAGCTGCAGTTCTACTATTTTCCCATGCTTGCAGGGCTGGATTTAGCACCAACCAGTCAGTGTTTTTGTGTTTAAATGTAAGCATGGACTGAAGTAAGACGAAAGGTTAGACGAAGGGCCCTCTCTCCTTGTCAGGTCAGGTAAGAAGTCGCTATAGAGCCAGCTTGGGGATGTAAATCGCAATTTGAGCCGTTTTTAGCCGGATTTGGTGAGAAACACCATTCAAGTAAATCTGCTCAGTTCAGCAGCCAAGCCTCGCCCTCTCATATGATTTTTGTGCCGTTCCCAGAGTGCAGTATATATGTTTTAACATCTATTACTTGACAGATTTTGGGAATTAAATATCCAGCACCAAGGGTGAAGCCCTGACAAAGTAAGTAGACCACTTATTCAACAGTTATTTAATAATGAATGTTATATCTTATTTTTACATCAATAAAACTAGGGCAGCAGATTTAATTTTCAGTTTGCATGTGATTGTCAGTGTCCCACTTAGAAAACTTGCAATTCATCCTCCTGTGGACTCTCAGCTGATTCCTCGTTCAGGGATTAGGCAGCCAGCATGCCTCTGAAGTCACTCAGTCCAGCCAAAGATCTAGGGGATGCCAGAAAACACCATACACAGTCTCAAAAACATATGGCTTAATGGATGCCTGATAATTGCAGGCAGAGGGTTGTCTGCACCCAACGTGCCATGTTGTAGAAGCCAAACATAATGCTCTGGTAAGAATCAGCAGCAGCTCCATACAACTCACTAAAAACACAGGTTTGACTCTGCCTGTAGGATCATATCGACCTGCCTAGGTGAGTGAGGAGAGGCAACGATAGGTGTCCTAGATGAGACCTCATGAATGGTGTGATCCCTGGGTGGCTGCAGAAGTGACTCTGACACAGCTCTCTGGCTAAGTGTACCCCAGAATCTGTCACATAGGACTTCAAAAGTATTAAATGAAGCGATTAGTATCTCTAAAGACTGTTACAAAACTTGCAACAACTCAGATTAGATGTATGTAGGTGCTCCAAAGATTTCAACTAAGAGTAAGGCTCCAGGATGGACCAGTAGGACCACTCTAGTCCAAAGAAGGGGACTTTTTATATATATATATATATATATATATATATATACTCACCCCTTCTGTTTTTATGAGCCTCGGTGTAACCAGCTTAATGTATATATTCAAAGCAAAGAGGTGCACTCGTAGGTCTTAATCCAAGTGATATTTATTCAATTCATTAAAGTATAACATCCCGATCAACGTTTTGACCCTACAGGGTCATTTTCAAGACCTTTGAAAAAGACCCTGAAGGGTCGAAACATTGATCGGGACTTTATACTTGAACAATATTCTTCGATCTATTCCTCCATGTTCTCCTGCTGATGGATTACATTTGCCTTTGTATTACCCAATTTCTATGGTAATCTCGGATGGCAATGTATCTCAGTATCCCATAGCAACCACGCACACACACACGTAAGACGCACGTCACATTCATTAGTTCTGGGTGTAATCAGTCGGTGAGCTGTCATAGCACTCGATGGGTAAGTTTAGTGGGGTAAGTTTTCTCATAAAACCATGGTTTTGTCACTTGCACTGTGATCTTGAAAAAAACCCGAATTGGGTCAAAACGTTGATTTGTTTGTACACAGCATCTATGATTTGAAACACTAAAATTCCTATTTAAAAACCTGTGAGTCCATTGAGAGTGCATTGTTATTTCTCCTCATCTGTCGTATATATTTATTTATATGACTGTGCTATGTTTGTTAAATTGAAGCCATTTGCTCCTGCCCAATAAAAAAAAAATAATAACATAACATAAAAACATCATATCAAGATGGTGAGGGAGTGTTCTTACAATATTCCCATTTTACTTTTTTTTTTTTAAATCCATCTGCATTGCAAAGTTGTTTGTATATTTTAGTTTTTTTTTCAAATAGAACTCTTGCAGGAGTATCAGTTATACATTATCAAGTAAGCTTACCTTTGTGGGAAGATGAAGATCCTATATGCTGCAACTTCAAACCAGTCTCTATTCTATGTGGCTTTGTATATAGGAACAAATAGCAAAGAACACAGACACTGATGACAAAGGCTAATAAAACCAGTGCAGCAATCGCCAAGCCAATCAGAGCTCCTACACTGAAAGAGAAAATATGGAATTAAAAAAATAAAATGATGTGTTACATGTCTCATGTTAAAAAATCAATTGTAGGAAAAGAAAAACGAAAAACAAGGAAGCTAATGTGTAACAAGAATATTTAGAACATTGTATGCTTACTTATCTATCTGATATTTATAACCAGAAATGTAATCAAGTACAGTAGCCATACTAATAATGTAGCAACTCCTACCATATTTTTTGTTAAAGGTGCACTATAGGGTCAGGAACACAAACATGTATTCCTGACACTATAGGGTTAAAACCCCCATGTCTCCCTAAATATAGTAAAATCTTACTTTTATTCAAGCCTGAAGCTGCTGGCTTTGTCCCTGTTTCCTTTAGACCTGCCCATGGCCTGCTGACATCAGCAGAAGTGGTAGCCTAATCCAATTACAATGCTTCCCCATAGGATTGGCTGAGACTGACAAGGAGGCAGATCAGGGGCAGAGCCAGCACAATTAAAACACAGCCCTGGCCAATCAGGATCTCCTCATAGAGATGAATTGAATGAATGAATCTCTATGAGGAAAGTTCAGTGTCTGCATGCAGAGGGAGGAGATACTGAATGTTTGGATGCATTTTAGGCAGCCATGACCCAGGAAGGATCTCTGCCATCTGAGGAGTGGCCAGTGGAGTTATCACTAGGCTGTAATGTAAATACTGCATTTTCTCTGAAAACACAGTGTTTACAGCAAAAAGCCTGAATGTAATGATTCTACTCACCAGAACAAATTCAATAAGCTGTAGTTTTTCTTGTGACTATAGTGTCCATTTAACTACAAAATTTCAGTAATGGTCTTGATTTAATATTTTTGGATCTGCTTTTAAATTATTAAAATCTGTCAGAAAAACTTTACAAATGATTAATGTCCAAAAATTCCCATAGAGTTTAATGCTGACTACTGTTGATAAATCATTTGAAAAGTTATTCTAAGAGATTGTGATAATTCAAAAAGCTTGTACTAGTCATGCAAATTGTATTAACACATAATTTGTTTAGAAATCCAACCAACTTTAAATGTTTATTTTCCTCTTAATATAAAATATTGCAAACTACCAAATGGCAAATCCTAAATCATTATGAATTTTTTTTTACTGATTGCAATTATTTTTATTGTATGTATGGACAGACTATTCTGACTACCCCGTTTAAGGTAATGGGAACGTAAGTCGTATTGCCATGGAAATACTAGAGCAAAATCTTATTAGATTTAGATTCTTTCAGCTTCAAGGCCCCTAGTGGGCTCATTCTGGAGGATCTTGAAACCTTATAAACAGGGAATTATGGTATTAAAATCATTTGTGTTGATGCGTAGAACAAACGTGCTTTTTATGTATCTTTTGTATGTACCTTCTTCTTTTTCATTTGTACTCTAATTTGTTCTTGGACTGTGTATAACTGTATCCCTCACATGGCAATTCATTTATGAATCTAACTTTCCAATGTTTTAATATGTTTACTAAAATTGTATTGCAATATCCCAACCATAATGGTCTACTGGACCAATCCACTCTAAATTCCCCTAACTTACCTATCCCCTCTCCCACTAATAACTAATAGGGTGGGGCAATGGTATAGCCTAAATAAAATAGACTTGTAAAAAGAATAAACCAAATGCAAAAAAAAAAAAAAAAACCCATGCCAAATCTAACGGAATGACATTTTTAAGTTGTTTGTGTAGCTCTCTTGTCTATTTTTCTGATAATATGTGACTATGTAGATGCAGCCATTTAAAAAAAAACAGTAAAGTCTTAGTTCATGTACATCAAGAAAAACGAGTAAAATAGGCGCTACCAAATGTCTAAAAGATATCTAAAATATTTTTGTTAAGAACAACACTTACTAAGTGAATAAAAGCAGCTCCCCTTACAAAGTGCAATATCTCAAAAACACTTGAAACAATACAAATTCATAAAAAGAGGGTGCACTGTGTCTTTAAGACAAAATGTGAAATATTTGACAATAATAACAAATTGTGATATAAAGAATATATATATACCCGCGCTCTCAATGTAATAAGGGAGCACTAACACTGATAGACCCTCTTGGTTCAGCTTGAGTAATTTTCTCCAACAGTCATAATGTACATAATATAAATAAAAACAAAAGAGAGAGATATATAGTGTAACACAGTTTAGGGAATTTCTACTAAATACTCAAAGATAAGATCCCACTCACAAGTAGAGATCAGGGAAGTCTACTCTAACTGTTAGCACTTTTGGTATCAGCTTTAACAAGGACCAAATCACAGCAGCAAATCGGATATAATCTTTATGAATTAGTCTTAGTTTATCATAGCTTCAAAAGTGATTAAAGTGATATGGTCTCTTGACAATGATGAATGGTGACATATATTTCTTAGCAGGGAATGTAATTTACCAAAAGTCACCTTGGTCAGAAACATAGGTCTCTTGTAATTTGATAAATGTTGTATCCCAGCCCTAAGTCTTGTCACAGTTTATGTACTAATCAATGAGATGCAGATGATTGACACCTCCCTTTCCAGAGGCACTCAATTACAGGGACACTCTAAGCACCTGCTAGTTGCATGCAAGTGTAAGTCAGCTAAAACAACAGTAATACAAGTGAAAGGGTTGTTACCAGTCCTTAGGGTTGGCTGTTCTTTATGTAAAATGGCAGAATAGTGAAATGCCTACAAAAGTCAACAACAGGGAGAGGTGCAAAAGCCTTTGACATAGTAGACTACAACATTCTACCGCATAAACTCAAAAACTCAGGTATTGGTCTCCCAGTCACGTGTGGTGTTTCCCAAGGTCCATTCTCGACCTCCTACTATTTACATTATTTATAAATGATCTGCCTAATGTCTGCAAATCCTCAAATGTACACATGTACGCAGACGACACAGTAATCTATGCAAGTAAATCCAATCTACCGCAGCCTGAGGCTGTGCTCCAAGACCAGTTTACAGAGGTAGAAAAGTGGATCGCAAAAAACAAACTCTTCCTAAACACTGACAAACCTGTAACACTGATCTTTGGAACAGTACCTAAATTACACAAATTACATAATTGCCACCTATCCATCAAAACTAATTCAAATAGCACACTGACCGCAGTCCACTCTTTCAAATACTTGGGTATGTTGTTAGACCCCAATCTATCTTTTGGCCTCCACATAGAAAAACAAAGATTGTACAGCAAATGCTGATGCCAATCATTGATTATGGGAACGTAGTATATGCACCTGCACTGCAATCCCACATTAATAAACTCAACATTGTATAACTCGTTCTGCCGATTTGTGCTTCAATGTAATTACAGGACCCACCATTGTGACATGCTAAAATAACTAAACTGGCGGTCGCTGGAATCCAGCCTTGTGTTTAAGAGCTTTTCTGAGAAGCTCCCGTCCTACCCGAGCGGAATGCTCTCCTCGGCTGTTACCACCTCCTATAACCTCCGATCCAGTACCAGCACTTTATTTAGTCTACCTCAATACAAAAAGAAAGTGGCCCGATCCTCTCTCCTACAGAGCGCCGCAATTGTGGAATTAACCCCTGCACACTTTAAAATCTTCCCCAAGCCTAAAGTCCTTTAAGAGATCCCTCCCTGCATACCTCAAAACAGAATGCACGTGTTATGTTTGATTATATATTTCCTACCTGTTCTATGTTAAATTTTGTATATATTGTGTATTAATATTGTTTTTGTATTTTATTGTACCCCAATGTATCAATGCAATGTTTTGTGGACCCAGGACATACTTAAAAACGAGAGAAATCACAATGTATCTTTCCTGGTAAAATATTTTATAAATAAATAAGTTAGCAGTCAGTGATCAGAAAACCCTCAAACCTTATACATGCCCTCGGAAGACCATGAGATACCATGTAGTCTGTTTAAATAGCAGACAAGGAGATGATGTTGACCAGTGTCATTTGAGCAGCATCAGAAGGTGTTTGACCATTGTTGCAGAAATTTTTCCTGCTCAGTGTAATTTCACGGTATGTGAAAGTGGTATGTGAAAGTGGTATGTGAAGAGTGGTCCTTGTAAAAAATGAGGCACGCCATCTCAGCGATGGCATGAGAGTGGAGAGGGATTGATAAGTACCATGACTGCACCAAAACCTTTAACGCAGTAGTTTTGGTGCACAGACCCTGTCCCTGCACACATTTAAACATTACTGTTGGCAAGATACAACAGTGTTTGCATTTGTCACTCAAAATGCTTATAGTGGAGGGGGCCTGGCCGGACCAGCGAAGCGAGCAGTCGCATGTCAGCGGGGCTCCGTACACTAAACGGAAAAACCAACATAACAAGCCCGAAATACGGCACATACGACACCAGCAAGTACTCCCGACCCGTGCATTATCATGGGGAAGAAGCTTAAAAAGCTAAAGACTCACCCGGGAGACGGCAGCAGGAAGATTGGAGACCTCTTTCCAGTGAGGCCCATCTCAAAGATGGCGGCCGCAACAGACTCCCAAGGCTCATCCTCCGAGGAGGAAACACTGGATGCACCTGACGCCATACCAGAGGCCAGGGTTCCGTTTGCGACAGCCCCCATGGGCGACCTGGGAGCTCCAGCCACAAAAGGCGACATAGTAAACCTATTGAAAAATGTGCGCTCCTGGTTCCACGCCGATATGGCAATACTGCGAGAAGATGTGATGGCGGTGACTGACCGGGTAAGAGTCACAGAAGAGGACCTATCCACAGTCATACAACGCCAAACAGACACGAACACACAAGTCCAAAAACTCGAGACCTCACACAAGTCGCTGCAAGACAGACTGGACATGCTGGACGACGCACGGCGACGGAACAATGTGAAAATACGGGACATAGCAGAAACAATAGATGACAAAGCGCTCCCCCACTTCCTCCGGCTACTATCAACGATTTTGCAGCCCAGGCAAGCAAAACACACCCCCCTAGAGGGCTACCACAGGCTCCCTAAATCCGCAAGGGCTCCAACAGCAGCTTCCCGCGATGTCCTTCTTCGCTTCCAAACCTACCGCGACAAGATGGCGGTTGTGGAAGCATTCAAGACCCAGAGCCCCTTCACATTCGAAGAGATGCAGCTCACCGTATTCCAGGACTTATGCAAAGCCACACTGGACTGGAGGCGCTCAGTTCGCCGGGTGACACTAACCCTCCAGGAAGCCGGCATCAGGTACAGATGGGGGCCAACCCACTCCCTCACTGCCACCAAAGGAGACAACACCTTCCAACTCACCTCGCCCGAGGACTCTGGTGCCTTCCTGAACAACCTGGGGCTAGCGCAAACCACCCGTCCCAGCCAGGGCCGGATTAAGAGCCCAGTGGGCCTGGTGCTGATAATTATGATGGGCCTAATTACAAAATCTTATTGACCAAAAACACTAAAACAGTCCTACCTCCTAAGCGTCACGTATCTGATGGAGATGATGCTGTAGGGAAACTCATAGGATGCAAATATGAGAAAACACATACCCTTTGCTAATCTCATGCTTTCATCTTTCAAGTAAACCCATACCCCCTAACAGCAGTGTCCAGTAAAGCAGGAAGTCTATGGATGCGGTAAAAGGGTGGGCTACAGACACAAATCACATAACCAGAACGTCCGAAAGGGCGAACATACACAAAAAGGGGGAATGTCTGTGTCCCTATGTCTCCCAGTCCCTTAGTGTTTGTGTCCTCATGTCTACCAGTGTCCCCATGTCACTAGGGGACATTGAGAGACATTGGGACACTGGGAGACATGGGGACACAGATACTAGGGAACACTGGGAGACCTGGGAAATCTGAGACTCTTGGGGACACTGGGTGACAGACACGAGGGGACACAGGGAGACATGGGGCACTGCGATACTGTGATATATAGACTTGATAAAAACCTGGGTACAGGTCAAAATGTTGTGGTGTCCAATAAACCTGCTTAAAGCTATCACAGTGAGTGCCTGAGATTTTTTTCTTTTATACTAGGGGACACTGAGACACTACGGGCACAGAGACACTACGGGCACAGAGACACTACGGGCACAGAGACACTATGGGCACTGAGAGACATGGGGCACTGAGACACTGATACATAGGGGACACTGATACATAGGGGACACTGATACATAGGGGACATTGGAGACTTGATAAAGACCTGGGTACAGGTCGAAACGTTGCGGTGTCCAATAAACCTGCCTAAATCTATCACATTGAGTGCCTGAGATTTTTTCTTTTATACTAGGGGACACTGAGACACTAGGAGACATGGGGACACAGAGACATTGGGAGACTAGGGGACTTTGGGAGTCTAGGGAACACTGAGACACTAGGGACACTGGCACACTACAGACACTGAGAGACACCAGGGACACATGGCGATACTGAGATACTAGGGACACTGGCTGGGAGACATGGGAACACTGCCATGTCTCCTATGTCTCAGTCGCCCAGTGTCCCCATGTCTCCCTGTGTCTCCATGCCTCTCAGCGTCCCCATGTCGCCCAGTGTCCCCTAGTGTTTGTATCCCCATGTCTCCCAGTGTCCCTTAGAGTCTGTGTCCTCATGTCTCCATGTGTCCTGATGTCACTAGGACACTAGGGGACACTTAGAGACATGGGGACACTGGGAGACATGGGGACACTGAGACACTAGGGACAGTGGCTGGGAGACATGGGGACACAGACTAGGGGCCACTGGGAGACATGGGGCCACTGTGTCCCTAGTGTCTCAGGGTCATGGGCATCCGAATGGGGGGGTAAAGGGGGTACTTGGCCCCCCCGGATTTTTCAGCTTGTGCTGCTATTTTTCGTTTTAGTGTGAGAATACAGTGCAATACCAGCGCTGGCCAGTAGGTGGCGCTGTGAATGGAGAAAGGCAGGAAGCTACAGCTTATCCCTGCCTCTCTCTCATGACTGAAACCGCAGGGGAGCAGCACAGAGGCAGCCTACAGAGCAGGTAAGTGAGGGATGGGGGGTGGGGGAGACCGCATAGAGGAAGGTAAAGTAGAAGGAGCAGAAAGGTTCTGCAAGGGGCAGGAGGGGCCAGCAAGGAATAGAAAGGGGCAGCAAGAAGCAGGAAGGGGTCGAAAGGTTTTCAAGGAGCAGGAGGGTAAAGTAGAAGGAGCAGCAAGGAGCAGGAGGGGTCAGCAAGGAGCAGAAAGGGTCTGCAAGAGGCAGGAGGGGTCAGCAAGGAATAGGAAGGGGCAGCAGGAAGGGGTAGGGACGGTCTGCAAGGAGTAGGAAGGGTCTGCAAGGAGCAAGAGGGGTCAGCAAGGAGTAGGAAGAGGCAGCAAGGAGTAGGAAGGGGCAGCAAGGAGCAGGAAGGGGCAGCAAGGAGCAGGAAGGGACAGCAAGGAGCAGGAAGGGGCAGCAAGGAGCAGGAAGGGGCAGCAAGGAGTAGGAAGAGGCAGCAAGGAGTAGGAAGAGGGAGCAGGGAGGGTCTGCAAGGAGCAGGGAGGGTCTGCAAGGAGCAGGAAGGGGCAGCAAGGAGCAGGAAGGGGCAGGAAGAATCAGAAGGAACAGAAAGGATCAGCAAGGGGCTGCAAGAGGCTGGAAGGGGCAGAAAGAAGCAGGAAGGGCAGTAAGAAGCAGGAAGGGTATGCAAGAAGCAGGAAGGGCCATCAAGAAGCAGGAAGGGCCATCAAGGAGCAGAAAGGGATCAGAAAGAGAGCAGAAGGGCGCAAAATAAGCAGAAAGTAGCAGAAAGGTAAAGGAGCAGAAGGAGCCTCAGAAGGCAAAGAAGACTGTGTCAAATGAAGGAGAAGAAAATGAGATTGGAGCACTTCATTCTGGACACCACATCAATAGGCGTTGGTGCCTCGGCCTGGCAGGGAAACTTTGGACCTTCTCATCTCCCCAGGTAAAAACAAACAATATCAGTGTTAATGTGTTCACTTTTATTTACTGAGTGTCAGGAAACACAGAGGGCCGCTGGGTAGGGGTGCCGCTGATTGGCTAGATGGGTCAGCTAGCACTCTAAGCCAATCAGTAGCTCCCCATTCATAAACACGTAAAACATTTTTATGAATCGGGAACTAGCGATTGGCTTAGAGGGTCAGCTGACCACTCTAGCCAATCTGCAGCACCCATGCCTGACGTCAATCTGCACTTCCTGACACTCTGTTTCAGAAGTTGAATACCACTGAGTGACCTGGAGATCTGGAGCTGAAGGAAGCCTTTGGGGGTAAACCATTTGAGAGCGGTTTAACCCCTTCAAAGAAAGAGCACCCAGGGGCCTCCTTGCATCACATCATTTTCATTTAGATAAAGTTGTTATGGTGACCAGAATGTTCCTGTAATTTGATGAAAGGAACACTATAGTGTAAGGAATACAAACATATATTCCTGACACCATAGTTGTGAAAACGCTATTCACCCTGGCTTTATGTGAAAATTACTATGCTCCTTCCCTTTCATGACACTGTCAAAAAGGGGCCAAGCATGGATGTCATTACAATTATGTCCCCCCTCCCCCCCGGAAAAATTCCTGCGGACGTCCATGCTCAGGGTCCCCATGTTACCCAGTGTCCCAATGTCTCAGCGTCCCCATGTCTCAGGGCTGCTGTCTGGACTCTCTGTGCAGAACTGGTCCCCGCGGATCAGTGAGTAGAGAGAGGCAGGGAGGGAGATGCCGTAACTTCTTATCACTGCCTCTCTCCACACAAACAGCGACCCCTACTGGCCGGCGCTGGTATTGCAGAATAAACTATGTTTATACTGAGACAGACATTTGTATTGCCGGTATTACTGCAATACCGGCACCGGCTAGGCAGCCTCAAATACCTGAGAAATACTTCTGAGAAATACCTGGCAACCCTAAGAAATACATGAGAAATACCTGGCAACCCTAAGAGTAGTGTGTAAAAAAAAAAAAAAAATGTAAAAAAAAAAATATATATATTTTTTTTTTTTAAAAACCAATGGGCCTATTCCATGGGCCATGGGCCTGGAGCTGCAGCTCCATCAGCCCCTATGTTAATCCGGCCCTGGTCCCAGCTAGCCGCTCATGGGATGTCGCTAACATTGCTCCTTTTGTGCCCAGTTTCGCAGCAGGCACAGGCTGAACTCTGTCGCCCTAGTGTCAGGACTTTCACTTTTGGGTCAGACCCAAGGGAGGACCCCACCGTTCACTGAACTAAGATACACGCTACCGCAAGTTGTTATTGTTATTTGCTTTCACTTCCTTTATAGTTTACATATGTTCCTCTGCCACCAACAGAGGGCCACCTGAGGTCATGTTTCTTTAAGGCTCCTCGAAGGGACCATAATACGTCCTTAGCTACTGGGGCCCACACAGGGGACCATATTTCAGACCATCCCTACCCCCTCTCCTCCCCTCCCCAGCCACGACGGATAGAATACTCCCTCATCTCAACTCGGGAAGGGGCCCTATCCATCCACTCAGTCAGGAGCCCAGAGAAACTGACTGCCCACTCAATTGAGAAAACCCATCGAGACCACCATACACGTTTCTCACTTGTAAAGTTTGTGGCTACCTTGACTCACTAGCAAAACCTTATGCCCATGGGGATCTTGCCAACAGGCACCTCTGTAACCCATAACCACGACCACGCTAATCTTACCCTACCAACTCGATAGGTGTAGACTGAAAGGGGAATCCCTAGAGGCGCTCAGCCCGAGACCATAACGGTTGCCTCACGCATCTCAGGGAACATGACCACCGCTAGCAATACCCTAAAGCTCAGGCACTCGCCTAGCGGCAAGTACATAGGGCTGACCAGACGCTGGGAAGCTTCACCGCACTGCCAGGACCCCCCACCAGGCTCCTACTACTTAAGCTAAATTACTAACTGTTAAGCTAATACACGAGATACGATACTCGATGACACGCAACCTCCAACACAACTCTGGAACGACAGGCTGCAACGAGCCTCTAGAACTGTGGGCTCAATATAAGCCTTCACATAATGTTCCGCACCAGCATGTGCGCCAGCATAGGCATATCATGCAACGCCAAGTATCATTATCTCTTATGCTGTTCTTCTACCACCACTAATACAGAACTACTTAGAAACCTACCACAAGCAAACACAACCCACACACACCTGACCAGAATGACAGAAACTGCATGTCCAGCAGGTGACATAAACAAGATAATGATATAGATAGACTAGTGTTGTCACGCATTATATGTTTTAATGTTTTAATTATTTACCTGTTTTAAGTATTTACCTATTTGTAATATTCACTTCGCTGTTATAAATGTTTAGTGAAGCCAGAATATCCACTTATGTACCTAACCAACTCAACTGATACTCTACAGACCTGTGGCTCCTCACGACTGACACATCGGCCCGCCTTTTCAGGCAGACGTGCATGTTCCAGCACCCCTAAATACTGCAGTAGTAGCACACAACAAAGCACCCTAATTCACACACATGCTGACCTACATTGCAGTAACGCTTCACCCTTGTAAACCTGCTATGGTGATCTCACTTGTATTTCATTTTATATCCTAAAATCTGCATATACTCTTGCCAATGTTAAGTCTGTAACTCTTTATATATACGTACGCTGTTGTGGCGCTTGTTACTGTCCTGTACTTTCCTGCACTACAAAAATAAAGAATAAAAAAAAAATGCTTATAGTGGTTATCCATCAGGCAATGACTAGAGGCACTTCCTCATGAAGTCTTTCAATAACTCAAAACATGTTGTGTTGCTGAATGAATGCTTCCCACAGTGAACCAGTGGATGCAATGCTTTTCAAGAGAAGAATGAGGCTGAGTGTGGCCATTTATAACATGTCCATTAGACCTCAATGGTTCTCTATAAGTACCATTTTATTGGCCATTATAGGATGAATGACTGCCTCACATAGACTGCATGGTTTTGGATGAAAGGTATGTAAAAAGGCAGCATTTTATGGGGACCTATACTATGAAATTTAAGTAACATTCCAATATAAAATATAAATATATTTATTTTCACTGGTCCTTTAATTGCCTTTTATGTATGATTTAACAACTCCCATGATTATCGTATTCCTCATAGGTACACAACAATGTTTATTTGCCATATTTTAATTTTTTTTCAAATTTTTTATTGGTCATCCAAAATTTTACATAAAATTGTGAAAACATCACTTGGGTACAATTGTTAGACAAATTTCTTCAGAGGTTGCCAGATTTTGTGTACATACCTTAGTAGACTTATATACAAGTAGACATATAAATACACAATGGCTTTGTGAGTAGTGCATAAGAAAACCTCGCTTTACGATGTATATCTCCGCTTACATACCAGGTTTTGACTGCATTACTTTATTAATTCTGTATTAATTCTTTATTAACTCTAGGTGCGGGTTTGTCCAGACACCTGATATATTTTAGCTGGAGTTATAGTATCTCATCAGATAGCTCCCTGAATAGCTCATCGAATATCTCATCATTAGTGATGTCCCGAACGGTTCGCTGGCGAATAGTTCCAGGCGAACATAGCTTGTTCGCGTTCGCCACGGATGGCGAACATATGCGATGTTCGGTCCGCCCCCTATTCGTCATCATTGAGTAAACATTGACCCTGCAGACACATTCCAGCCAATCAGCAGCAGACCCTCCCTACCAGACCCTCCCACCTCCTGGACAGCATCCATTTTAGATTCATTCGGAAGCTTTTTTTTTTTTGTATTCTTTTTTTTATTTATTTTTTTAGACAGAAGTGTGTTATATTTGAGCATGCTGGGCTGAACGTGCGAATATCATGGCTAGTTGCACTGAGGGTATGGGTATATAGCAGTACATTGTTGTTGTGAAAGATGGCTGTCATGTTTAGGGTGTAGCTTGCACGTTATTAACTGTGTATTTATATCAGCAGCTCCACCACTAGTTATAAATCAAGTGTGAGTCGCCCCATGAGATGAGACTAGTGAATAACATTATACATGAACGGTTAAGGTAAAGGCATTTAAGGAACTACGACAATAAACTCTTTAGGAGGTGAAGTAATGACATGTTTAAACGCTTGCTACTTTACGATTAGTTAATGTGCAGAGAGCAGTTCATGTGATCAAAGGCATGGTGTGGCTATAGTGGGACATGCTTGGCAGGCTGCTGTTTACTGCTTGTGCTCATCCGATCCCTTCCGATCCCTTCTGGGCACCAGGTGCAGACCCTGGGAGTCCCTGATACCTGGAACAACAAAGGCAAGTCTCTGGCTGAGTGCCAGGTTCGCGGCTTGAGGTGGTGGAAGCTTGTTTTGTCGGGTGTTCGGATCTGTCCTTCACGTCCGGTGCAGGATTGTGGTGGCTTAAGGTGGAGGCGAGTGCTTGACGTGGGGCAGGCTCTGCATTTCTGTTTGCGCCTCCGGTCCCGTCTTCGATGCCTTTTGCATTGGTGGATTTTAATGGGGACTGCTTCGCTTAGCTGTGGTGGAGCTTGTTGGGGCTGTGGTGGAGCTTGTTGGGGCTTCTTGCTTGTTATTTGCTTCCAAAATTGATTAAAGAGTCTGTCCAGCTTAGACTCAATATCCTGCCATGCTTTGCTGGTACAAGGAGGACACGCGGCTGCCGCCATATTGGGAGAGTCGCAGATGAGTATGTCAGCCTGGGCGGCTGTGCTCTGTGCATCCATTAGCTCCAGATAGCCTCTCAAGGGTGGACCAGGATAACCCCCACCGGTCCGAGGGGGGGGGGTAACGGAGCTCCTGCTGGGAAGTAGCTGCTCCTGGGCATCCCAGGATCGGGAGATCGTCCGCCTCTCCCGCCCGGTGAGCACCAGGCCACACTTGCCACGCGGAGGTAAGTAAGACTCTGTCGAGTTGCTGACCGCTATTAAGCATGTCGGGTCGGCATGGGGTGAAATTCGCTTGTTAATAGCTGCTTAAAGTGAGATATTGAGGGAGCTCACACGAAGTGCGTCTTTCCTCCATGACAGCTAGGCCCCCCGGAAGCTGCATTCTTAGTGAGAGGAGGGACAGTGTAGCTGCTGCTGATTTAATAGGGAAATCGATAGCTAGGCTAGTGTATTCAGTGTCCACTACAGTCCTGAAGGACTCATCTGATCTCTGCTGTAAGGACAGCATCCCAAAAATCCCTTTTTAGGGCTAGAACATCAGTCTGTTTTTTTTTCCCTGTGTAATCTAATTGCTGTTGCCTGCCTGCCAGTGTGTGTGTCAGGCTCACAGCGTATACTGTGCCCACTTGCCCAGTGCCAACACTCATATCTGGTGTTACAATAGCTTGCATTAAAAAAAAACAAAAAAAACTTTTTTGACTGTAATATAATAGCAGTCAGTTTCCTTCACACGTGTGCATTTCAGGGCCTGCCAGGGCACAGTGTCACACCAGTGCAACTCATATCTGGTGTAACAGTAGTGTACATTTAAAAAAAAATACATGGGGCTTGTTGTCACCTTTCGGGGACCCTTAGTGTTGTACGTTGCTGGGTGGACGAAGAGACCTTCAATGACATCAGTGAGGACAAGGAACGGTACATGGCTAGCTTGGTATCCAACCTTGTGCAAATGGGGAGTTTGCGGTTGTGCAATTGGACTGTTTGCGGTTGTTTGCGGTGCGTTAAACTGGGAGTTTGGTCTGTCACTGTGAAGCGGGCGTAACCCTTACACTACCTGATCGATACAACATCATACTTGATGTTTTAAAGCACGTTATTCCAAACAATTTAGGAATGTTAGGTGATTTATGCCCTTTATGGATTAAAACCAGACTCTGCATCAACTATGCAATTTTCCATGGGAGTTTTGCCATGGATCCCCCTCCGGCATGCCACAGTCCAGGTGTTAGTCCCCTTGAAACAACTTTTCCATCACTATTGTGGCCAGAAAGAGTCCCTGTGGGTTTGAAAATTCGCCTGCCTATTGTCAGGATCTTACCTGAGTTGGGAGTCTGTAGCGCAGATATGTTGCTCACCCTTGCAGATAGCCACAGGCCAAGGTGGTCAGGTAAGAATTCACGCGGCCTGTGGGGCTGTGCACGGGGGCTGTGCAGGATGAAGTACCAATACGCAGTACAGGCAAGGACTGAACCAGCAGGATTGTCGAGGGATAGCCGATGTCAAAGGATGCCAAAGGACAGGAACAAGAGAAGTAGCCAAAGTCAAGGGATGCCAGAGGTCAGAGTAAACATAGTCAGAAGCCGGGGTCAATAATACGAAGCAGATGAAACAACAGGACCACTGGTGTAAAAAAACAAAAAAAACAAACAGGATCAAAGACTTGACACTGAGCACAGGGCGAGGCTGAGTTTAAATACCCTGCTGATGACTGATCAGGGTCAGGTGAAGCACAGCCAAGTCAAGGTGCAGCCCCCAGTGTAGAAGAAGACATGCCAGGATGAATAGGACCGGAATCAGTAGTCACTGTATAAAGCTGCTGTGGCTCAGAGGTATAAAGCAGTCTGGCCGTCTGCCTGCCACGGTGAGAACCGTGACACCTATTGAAGTCTATGGCGGTTCGCCCGTTCGCGAACATTTGCGGAAGTTCGCGTTCGCCGTTCGTGAACAGAAAATGTTATGTTCGCAACATCTCTACTCATCATATGAGGACGTTGCTTGTGCTTGGTCTGTCCCAGGGGAGGTAAGGATCCTTTCCTTAGAACTATTAGATATATGTTGGTTGTGCAGTCAATCTTATATTGGTTCCAAATATGTGAAGAGATATTGGGACCACCCGCCTCCCAGCCAGATATTTATATTGTAGGATGGTTCCTTTGAGCCATTAATATGCTACTTTAGTGGATGACTTAACTAAAGTGTATAATTATAAACATTGTAAACTTAATAAACTCAGAAAATGCTTGAGTTGAAGTACTTTATAAAATGTTGAAAGGTCTTTAGTTTTCAAACTACGGGGATGGCACTTAATTTCAAAGTCAGAGTAGGGACGATATCCTGTCAGTAATAGTGGGTCAGACTGTATGAAGCAAGAAAGTTGGGTGTAAAAGAACGACTACAAAGGCGATGGTCGTGCTTTGTTTATTATGTTAGGTAATAATTTTAGGGACTTATCTTCTCTGAGTGAGCCTAACGTGAGGTGTTGAGAGTCTTTAGGTGGTGTAAGGATAGTGGTGTGGAGACCTCATGGGAAGAGGGGGTTATGGAGAAGAGTGGAGATGGATGTGTATATTAGATGAGTTTCTAATGTGGTTCCAAAGTTTGAGGGCAGGTAGAGAGTTGTCCGTTGATGCACAATTTGGCAGTGGGGCGAGAATATATGGTTTCTATTCACTTCAGCCAATGGGGTGCAAATCCAAAAGCACGGAGTGTAGCAAATAATAGTGCCCAGTCCACCTTATCAAACACTTTTTCTGTGTCGATTTCAAGGAGTAAGCTGTTATTTAAGGATGTCTGGGCTATATGGATCAAATTGAGCAGCTTATTAGTGTTATTTTTGGCGTCCCTATTGGGCATGAATCCTGACTGGTCTGGGTGTATAAGTAGTTGTAGCAGTGGGCGTAGGCTGTTTGCTAATATTTTAGTAAAAATCTTTAAATCAATATTGAAACATAGAAACATATTATGTGACGGCAGATAAGAACCATTCGGCCCATCTAGTCTGCCCAATATTTCAAAATACTTTTTATTAGTCCCTGGCCTCATCTTAAGTCTAGTATAGCCTTATGCCTATCCCACGCATGCTTAAACTCCCTCACTGTGTTAACCTCTACCACCTTATCTGGAAGGCTATTCCATGCATCCACTACCCTCTCAGTAAAGTTATACTTCCTGAAATTATTTTTAAACCTTTGCCACTCTAATTTAAGACTATGTCCTCTTGTTGCGGTAGTTCTCCTTCTTTTACATATAGTCTCCTCCTTTACTGTATTTATTCCCTTTATGTATTTAAATGTTTCTATTACATCCCCTCTGTCTCGTCTTTCCTCCAAGCAATACATGTTAAGTTCCTTTAACCTTTCCTGGTAAGTTTTATCCTGCAATCTATGAACCAGTTTATTAGCTCTTCTCTGAACTCTCTCTAAAGTATCAATATCCTTCTGAAGATGTGGTCTCCAGTACTGCGTACAATACTCCAAGTGAGGTCTCACCAGTGTTTTGTACAATGGCATGAACACTTCTCTCCTTCTACTGCTAATACCTCTCCCTATACAACCAAACATTCTGCTAGCAATCCAGCTGCTCTATTACATTTTCTTCCTACCTTTAAGTCATCTGAAATAATTACTTCTAAATCCCTTTCCTCAGATGTTGAGGTTAGTAGGGTATTAATTATCCTATACTCTGCCCTTGGGTTTTTACATCCAAGGTGCATTATCTTGCACTTATCCACATTAAATGTCAGTTGCCACAGCTCTGACCATTTTTCTAATTTTTCTAAATTATTTGCCATTTGGCTTATCCCTCCTGGAACATCAACCCTGTTGCAAATTTTAGTATAATCAGCAAAAAGACATACCTTGCCATCAAGACCGTCTGCAATATCACTAATACAAATATTAAAGAGAATGGGTCCAAGTACTACTAGACCTTGCTTCGAATATACTTCGTTGACTACAACCCTCTGTTGCCTGTCATTTAGCCACTGCCTAACCCATTCAACAATATTGGAATCCAGACTTAAAGATTGCAGTTTATTGATGAGCCTTCTATGTGGAACAGTTTCAAAAGCCTTACTGAAATCTAGGTAAGCAATGTCTACTGCACCATCCTGATCTATTATTTTAGTTACCCAATAGAAAAAATCAATTAGATTAGTTTGGCATGATCTCCCTGAAGTAAACCCATGTTGTCTCTGATCTTGAAATCCATGTGAGTTAGATGTTCAACAATTTCAGAGGGCGGAAACTCCCACACTCAGTGGGATCCTTTCCAGGCTTGGGTAGTAGAGTGATATGTGCATCTAAAGCCAAATCTGGTAATGTGCTGGTTGTGGTCAGTGAGTTAAAGGCTTGGAGAAAAGGAGTGGAGAGTGTGTGCAGAAATGTTCTATAATACTTGGCAGGGAAGCCATTAGGGACTGGGCTTTTTCGCATTGGTGTGCTTTTTACTGCCTGTTGGAATTCCTCAAAAGTAAGGGGTGCATCAAAGATACTGAGGATATTATATGGTATGGTTTGTTTTTATTCTGGTGGAAAGGAAGGTCTCTAGCTCTATGTCTGAAGGGGGTGTATCCCTCAAGTTATATAAAGTAGAGTAATACTCATGGAATGCGTCCATAATCCCTGGCAGCAATTCAGTGGTAGGATTTTTTAATTCTGGAAATAAAGGTGGCCTGTCTGGTTCGTTTTAGTGCATAATCCACATTTGCCTCCTTGAAAATAATAGGAGAATTTAGAGAGAAGTATTTTGCGTTTGGTTTGTACATTAAGTAGTTGTGTCTGTGTGGGTTGTTTATTCACTAAGTCTTTATATGTTAGTAAAGATCCATTCTGTTTATGTGATATCTCTAACTGTCTAATTTCCCTGGTTAGTGTTTCAATTTGGGGCTCTCTTATCTTCTTTCGTTTGGTAGACAAAGTTATAAAAAGTCCCCGAATTACACACTTGAGCTTTCCATGTAATGGTAGGAGCTACTGAAGGGGTGTTATTTTCCTCAAAATATTGTTTAAGAGTGAGTTTCATTTGGAATATTATGTCAGGGTCATTTAACAGCAAGTCATTTAATTTCCATTGTAAGGATTTATCGGGATAGAAGGTATTTGAATTGCCAGAGACAGGGGCGCATGGTCCGACCACTTGATTGGACTGTATAAGCATGATTGGACAAGATGGAGAAACCTAAGTGGGAGAAAAAAATAAATCTGTTCTGGAATATGTTCCAGTGGCATGGGAATAGAAGGAGTAATCTCTACTATTTGGATGAACAGCTTGCCAACAATCGAAAAGTTTAGATTGATCCAGAATATGATGTATCCTTTGTCATGTGGATGTCTGATAGGTATGTGTACCAGAGGTGGTGTCAAGTGTAGAGTCTAAGAAAATATTGAGGTCGCCCCCCATAATCAAGATGCCTTCTGCGAAATGGTTGATAGAATGTATGAATCGAAGTAGTGATTTGCATTGTTGTATATTAGGTAAGTATGTATTCTCAGTGTCCTTTGACCATCACTAACCTACCATGGTCACAACTTTCATGTTTTAAATATGTGAACGGGACATTTGCAGCAATTATAATGGCCACCCCCCATGCCTAGGCCTCCGTGAAGTTACTGAAATATGAAATATGCAGTGGGGAATTTATGATTTGAAAGTTTGGGAGTTGAATTTTTGCGGAAATGGGTTTCTTGTAAAAAGGCAACATCTGCCTTGAGTTTATGGAGTTCTGTAAGGGTTTTTCAGGAAAATTTAAGCCACTGACATTCAGAGAGACCAGTCGGAGAGTAGCCATTGTAGATGTAACATGATATATGTCTTATTTCTCTTGTGTCCCCAGGCAGCAGCTAATAACAGAAAATACAATGAACTATATACAGATAAACATGAATAAAACGTGAATAAATTCAGTAGATACGTGTACCACCGGCGCACATGAAAATCGTCGGTGTCTGTCCCTGTAAGGGGTTTGGTGGCCCACAGGGATCCTTCATGGCACCGCTGGGTAGTGCATGTCAGGTGGGGTACAACACCTCTTAAGCAAGAGTTAACATTAACTAGAGGTATGAATGGATTGTTTGGGAGGGGGGGTAATCATCAAGATTATAACATAATTATGCAACAGCATATATATACAATATATATATATATATATATATATATATATATATATATATATATATGGTCTTTGGGCATAAAGGATGCCTAGTGGTAGAGAGGTATAGGCAAATGTCAAAGTAAAGGCAGAATGGAGAGGTGATATATGGGGGTAAATCCTCCTCCCCCTTTAAAAAAAAAAATATTTTGCTATAGAAAGTGGTCATTACTGACAGGAAGGAGAGGGGGGGACGTAGGAGAGGAAAAGGAGAGAAGAAGAAACAGGATTCAACAGGATAAATATACAGGACTGAGTTAATTTTCTCTCACAGCTCGGGTAGCACTCGTATAGGCTTCTCCGGTAGGATGATGACCAGGTGCAGCAAGAGGGTATGGTGTCCATGTCTATGTAACTGGGAATGAGTGAGTAGGAATGGTCCATTGCAATAATCTGCTGTATCAATCCTTCTGCATCTTATGAGCATAGTATGTGATCTGCGATAGTAGTGGAAATGTTCAACGGGTCGCTGCTGTACCCCTGGGTGAGGAAGAGGTTGATGCTGGGTCACCAGGGTCGTTTCTCCTTTTCGTTGGAACCAGTTGCCAACGTTGTCGTTGCAGGAGTTGGAAGGATGGTGGGGTGAGAATTGGTCTATACCAGTCTGTGATTTGGGCTGTTGGTAGTTTCAGGGCTTGTAGAAATGCAGGAACATCTTTTTACGGAATGGATGGAATGCAGCGATCCTCTGTGCATCACACTAAGGGCAAAGGGGAAGCCCCATCTATAGCAGAGGTTTCTGGCTCTTAGATTGTCGGTGATAGGTTTAAGTCAGGCTTGCAATGTCAGCCAGGACAGATCTGGGTATATGGAGATGGGAGAGTCATGATATAGGAGAGGCTGAGAGGATTGGCGAAGGGCCTTTAGAATTTCCTCCTTGCACGTGTAATAATTGAGGCTACAGACCACATCCCTCGACTTGTCGGTCAGGGCCCCTCTAGGTTTGAGTGCTCTGTGCACCCTGTCCATCAATATTGGTGTGTCAGAGGGACTCTCTAGAATCAGGTTGAACAGGTTTTGTAGCGTACCTGAGAGATTTTCCTGATCACTCTCTGGGAGCCCTTTAATGCTAAAATTATTTTGGCATCCTCTGTTGTCCAGATCATCTAGGGATTTATGCACGGCCGAGAGGTGAGTTGTGTGTGCCTCCAGCGTGTCCTGTATATGTTGGATTTGAGTATAGACAGTGTCTCTGTCGTCCGCTAATGTGGATACTATGTCTTCTAATTTCCCTAGCATCTTGGCTAGGTCCTGTTTTGTCAGTAGATTTTTTAATAGGTCCCTAATGTCCTGATTGTTTTGTGATAGGGATTGTTCAGAGCCCCCCCGGGCTGGATGGTCTCAATGTGATGCCTGGTGATATCGGCGCCATGTTGAGGCCTACCATGGACAGGTGTGTCCCCGTGTGGTCTCGAAAATATTTAGTTAGTGCACCGGATTTGTCGGCCGGGGTCTTGCCAGATGCCTGCTGGGACAAGGCTGCTTGTTTGGGGTGATCCATTTCTTCTTTTTATGCCCGATGGTTTTGGATTGTGTCCTCTGAAGCTCGGAGCTCTGTTAGAACGCGGCCATACAGGTCGGTGGTTATTTGCCATATTCTATGATTGGGTGATTGTTTATTTTGCATTAGTATATTTTGCATTTTCCACCATCTCACCATTAGGTATTTTTGTCAGATTATACTGTATTTGTAGTGATCTCTCTTGAATGTATTCTGAGATAATACATTGAATTCAGACTGTTGAATTGTATTTGAGGCTCTGTACACAGCATTCTTCATGTAGCTTGTAGATCGAAATCTCTTAATTAATGCATTTACACTTAACAGGTTACAACAGCAACCCCCATAGTTTATTACTCTGAAGTAGTCTTGACTTAGTGTACTCAGCTAACCTTTCTATGTTGTTAAATGAAAGAGAATTGTTTAATTATAAACAAAATGTTCCATAAATGTAATGCAAGCATTATGTGATATATTCTATACAAAAAAACACTGTACTTTGTTTTTTTTAATATACAGTAATGGACTCTTGATATTATATACAACATGCAAAGATGCAGCCTTGAATAGTGTCACAGTGCTGCCTAGAGACCGAGCCACCTTTAACAGCTAAAAACACAACCTATGATAAGTTGTATGTATAATATATTGTGTCTTTGGCGCAAATAACAAAAGTGCATAATAGACATGTGCAATTAGTTTCATTCCTAATGTATATTCGGACGAATATCATGCACTTTGGACATTCGGATACTTTCAGTAAAGTAATACTTCCCGATATTATTTTCAAACCTTTGCCCCTCTAATTTAAGACTATGCCCTCTTGCTGTGGTAGTTTAAATAAAGTTGCTAATTTTATTTATATTGCTACACTATGTGTATGTCTCTTTTCTTTCCTTTCATGTATTAAACATGGAGAAAGAGAAGAAAAGAAGGCCCCATATTTAAAAGCCATTCTACGTGCCTACAATCAATTGTAACTTTTTTGAGTGCAATATACCACCTCAATATTTTTTGGTGTCATACAGTATTATACTATTTGCATTCTTTGTTTCTATAAATTTTATATTTTTATAGTTTATATAGAAGATACGAGGAATATTTTTACAATCTACAGCATATTTTAAGGGTAAATAATTTATGTTATTTATATCTACTTGTGGTATGCACCTTGTGATATAGTGTGTTTTCTGCTTTGTATCATATTTATATTGCAGGGCACTATACCTGAATTAAAAACATTTTCACAAATATATTAAGTCTAATAGTATGGGTTTGAATTGAGTAATACTCAAATATTTATTTTTTGGAAGTTACTTTTATGTTGAAAAGAATGATACATATAATAAGTAATTAAATACTTTTTTAAAAATGTTGATTTTAACACCTATTTACATAAAATGACATGTCATGAAAAAAAATGGTTAGACAAGGCTTAATTTAGACAACTTTAACACAATTGTACAGAAATTTCAGATTATGTGGAACAATAATCGGCCAGAGGTTTATTGATGAAAAATATGATCCCTTACAACTTACCGTATATACTCGAGTATAAGACGAGTTTTTCAGCACATTTTTTGTGCTGAAAAACCCCCACTCGTCTTGTACTCGAGTCACTGTCTGTATTATGGCAACTTACATTGCCATAATACAGACCAGGACCGCCGGGCTCATTACAATCCCGGTGGTCCTGTTGGAGGCTGGAAGGAAGCGTTTACTTACCTTCCCTGCAGCTCCTGTCAGCTCCCTTCTCTCTCCTCCGGTATGGTCAGCTCCTCTGTCAGCTCCCACTGTAGATCTCGCGAGAGCCGCGAGAGACCGCGAGACTTACAGTGGGAGCTGACAGAGGAGCTGACCGGACCGGATGAGAGAGAAGGGAGCTGGCAGGAGCTGCTGTGAAGGTAAGTAACAGCTTCCTGCCAGCCCCCCTTCTACACAGCCCATCCACTGGACCACCAGGGAATGAGACCCCCCTCCCTGGCCAGCTAACAAGCAGGGAGGGGGGACGAAAAAAAAAAATGTAAATAATAATAAAATTAAATATTAATAATATAAAAATAATAATATTAAAATAATAATAATGATATAAAAAAAGTAATAAAAATGCCCACCCCCCACCAAGGCTCTGCATCACACACACACACTGCACTCATACACAAACACACTGCATTCATACACACACACACTGCATTCATACACACACACACTGCACTCATACACACACACACTACATTCATACACACACACTGCACTCATACACACACACACACACTGCATTCATACAAACACACTGCACTCATACACACACACACTGCACTCATACACACACACTGCATTCATACACACACACACTGCATTCATACACACACACACTGCACTCATACACACACACACACTACATTCATACACACACACTGCACTCATACACACACACACACTGCATTCATACAAACACACTGCCTTATATACACACACACACACACTGCACTCATACACACACACACTGCACTCATACACACACACACTGCACTCATACACACACACACTGTACTCATACACACACACACTGCACTCATACACACACACACACTGCACTCATACACACACACACTGCATTCATTATATACACACACTGTAAATAAATATTCAATATAATTTTTTTAGGATCTTATTTTATTTAGAAATTTACCAGTAGTTGCTGCATTTCCCACCATAGTCTTATACTCGAGTCAATAAGTTTTCCCAGCTTTTTGGGGGTAAAATTAGGTGTCTCGACTTATATTCGGGTCGACTTATACTCGAGTATATACGGTAAGTATTTGAATGAGTAAAGAAGACAGTTTTTTTTGTGAGGAACAAATTGAGTATTTTAATAAATATGAATTTTCATGTTTTTACTGGATTTAACCCATTCACTATCTGTCACTATGTGGTTAAAAAATATTAGCATAACATGTATTTGAAGCAAGGGGTGAATTGCTAGCATATAAACCTATAATTTATTTTTCCGATAATATTTTTTATAAAAATACCTTTTGACTAGGATGGGAAACGATATAGATTTATCTTTCAGTTTTGAATTTTTTCCTGTCCATTGACGAGCTGTAAAGAGTTGGAAATGTCAAGTTTATTTATGCAATTTTTACTTCCCGTGATGTGAAAAGGACCTGCTAGTCTCATTATGTTTATATCTATGTAGTATGACTTGTCTTCTTTTTGGGGACTATGTGGTCCAGTACATATTCATATACTCTTTATAAAAATCTTCTTAATTTAAAAAAAATTTTATAAAAAAAAAAACAAAAACATATTATAACAAAGTAAATTTGTGTATAGCTTGCCTGGCAGACAAATTAAAAGTAAATTAAAAGTAAAAATTTTAATTATGTAAATTTATAAAAATGTATTTTTCATTTATTTGTTCACACTTATCTTTAGACAGTGTACAATATTTTCAATATTCCACACAATCTAAAATTAGTTAATAAAAAAAAGCAAGTTAGTATAAAAGCAAATATTTTATACAAGTATAAATAAATAAAAATAGTCAAATGACACACTTGTAGGCAGGGCCAGACTGGGAAAAAGATTTGGCTTGGGCATTTTTTAATCACAGTGGCCTGGTAAAAGGGGGTGGAGTCAGAAGGTGGATGTGTTGTGTCATCATCAATGACTAGCATGTTGAGCTTGCTCTTCCAAGACAGCCCATGCACAGTGCCCAACGGAAGAGTTCACTCATGAGAAAAAGGTCCATTGAAAGGGGGTGGAGTCAGAGAGTGGATGTGTTGTGTCATCATCAATGACTAGCATGTTGAGCTTGCTCTTCCAAGACAGCCCATGCACAGTGACCAACGGAAGAGTTCACTCATGAGAAAAGGTCCAGTGAAAGGGGGTGGAGTCAGAGAGTGGATGTGTTGTGTCATCATCAATGACTAGCATGTTGAGCTTGCTCTTCCAAGACAGCCCATGCGCAGTGCCCAACTGAAGAGCTCACTCATGAGAAAAAGGTCTAGTGTTTTTTCTGAACATCTCAAGCAAATGTAATAACACGCTTGTGTTGTGTTTGCTTATGACTTGTCTCTGGTGTCTCTATCAGTGAGATACCAGAGTACAAAAGAGCCAGGAAAGAGTATTGTGTATGTGTTTGGAGGCTGCTTGTAAGATTGTTGTGTGTAGAGAGGACTATTTTTGGTGTGGTGTTTTGTTTTAGTTGTGTTGTGTTTGTGGTGTAATATGTGTGTATGTGTGGCTAAAGGCTGTAGTATGTGTCTAGGGGCTGTAGAGAGTATGTATATAGGTGCTGTAGTGTGCTGAACCTTCAGCCATTGGTGTACATACCGCGATCGCAGGGGTCGCAGCTGCGACCGGGCCCGTGACCCCAGGGGGCCGGGCCGCCCTGCAGACTCCTGCGACAGGGTGCCTGCCATCATCTTTTGCAGTCCTGGGCCGTGCGGCAAACTGCCGGAGCCGCTGTCCAAGGGGTCCATCGGGTGGCCCATGCTGTCAGGGCCACCCGATGGAGCTGGATTGTCAGGGGGCCCGGTCAACACACCCAGCGCTGACCGGGCCCCTTGTGATGAGATCATCACTGCTGGGAGGAAGTGACTGCACGTCACTCCTCCCAGCCAACACACACAGACAGGAAGAACAGGGAGTCAGGGAGACCCACTGGACCCCAGGGAAAGCTACCCTCCTGCACCTAAAAGGTAGGAAACAGGAGGGTGACTTAAATATTGTGTGTGTGTGTGTGTGTGTGTGTTTGTATGTATGTGTCTGTGTCTATCTGTCTGCATGTATGTGTGCCTGTATGTATGTGTGTCTGTCTGTATGTGTCTGTGTCTATCTGTCTGTCTGTAGGTATGTATGTGTGCCTGTCTGTTTTTATATATGAATGTGTCTTTGTATGTATGTCTTGTGTGTGTGTGTGTCTGTCTGTCTATGTATGTGTCTTTGTATGTGTGTATGTCTGTGTCTGTCTGTCTGTATGTATGTATGTATGTATGTATGTGTGCCTGTCAATTTTTATGTATGTATGTATGTATGTATGTATGTGTCTTTGTATGTATGTGTTGTGTGTGTGTCTGTCTGTCTGTATGTGTGCCTGTCTGTTTCTATGTATGTATGTGTCTTTGTATGTATGTGTTGTGTGTGTGTGTCTGTCTGTATGTATGTGTGCCTGTCTGTTTGCATGTATGTGTCTTTGTATGAATGTCTTGTGTGTGTGTGTATGTCTGTCTGTGTCTGTCTATCTATCTGTCTGTATGTATGTGTGTCTTTGTAGGTATGTTTGTCTTGTGTGTGTGTGTGTGTATGTATGTGTGTGTCTGTATCTGTCTGTGTCTGTCTGTATGTATGCATGCATGTATGTATGTATGTATGTATGCCTGTCTGTTTTTATGTATGTATGTGTGTCTTGTGTGTGTGTCTGTCTGTCTGTCTATATGTATGTGTGCCTGTCTGTCTGTTTGTATGTATGTGTCGTGTGTGTATGTATGTGTCTGTATGTATCTGTCTGTCTTTATGTGTGTGTGTCTCTGTATGTATGTGTGTGTGTGTGTCTGTCGGGGGGGGAAGAGGGAGGGCGGGGGGGCATGGATCAGTTTCGCACCGGAGCCCCATGGGTTATGTGTACGCCACTGCCTTCAGCACATGTGACTTTGGAAATCCAGAACTCTGTTCCAGACTCCCTAAGGTCAATTATGTGCATAAAAAACGTCTGTCGTCAGAGCACACAACACCCTACCGACAGACATAACAGATTCTCATTTGCAGGCAGATAACACTGCAAAAACACATTCACAAGGATAATATGGTTATTCCTGTAAATAATTTGTGAAGAAATTATTTTCTAGAAATCTAGCAACAATATTCTTGATGTAAATCAGAAATCAAGATGAAAACATATGTTCTTTCAAAGTAAAGTATATTCTGCCCACATATTGCTGTTGGTATCTGTCCTATTATTAACAATAATGATGGTGTTAAATTATATTACTAAAAAGAGAAACAATTGAAGACAAAAATAAAATAAAAAATAAAGCCTTCAATCCATCATGAAAAGGACAGTGAAATGTAACTTTCATGAAATTTTTGTTAAATCAAAATTTTTTAAATATGAACATGTAAAAATATTGTTAAATTCTATCTATCTATCTATCTATCTATCTATCTATCTATCTATCTATCTAGCTGTCTATCTATCCTGATCAGTCACAACATGAAAACCACTGACAGGTGAAGTAAATAACGCTGATTGTATTGTTACAATGGTACATGTCAAAGGGTGGAAAATATTAGGCAGCAAGTGAACAGTCAGTTCTTCAATTTGATGTATGGAAAGCTGGAAAAATTAGCAAGCGAAAAAATCTGAGTAACTGAGTATACAGTACCTACCAAAAGTAGTGCAAGGAAGGACAACTGGTGAACTGATGTCATGGTCACGAGCGCCCAAAGCTCATTAAAGCATGTGAGGAGCAAAGGCTGACCCATCTGGTTTGATCACAAAGCATAGCTACTGTAGCTCAACTTGTTGAAAAACTTGGTGCTGGCCATAATAAAAAGGTGTCAGAACACACAGTGCACTGCAGTTTGCTGCATATTGGGCTGCATAGCCACAGATAGGTCAGAGTGCCCATGATGACCCCTGTCCACCACAAAAAGCTCCTTCAACCGGAACTTCAGAACTAAACCATGGAGCAATGTAAGAAGGTTGCCTGGTCTGATGAATCATGTTTTCTTTTAGAACATGTGTAAGGTCGGGTGTGTGTGGGGCTTTTCTGATTATCTTTGTGTTCTTTGTGTTTGCTCTGCTACCTGCAAAATAGTTTAGTGATATTGGGGCCGGAATTACATTATATCCCGGTTCCCGACATCACAGCATGGCGAGTGAGGAAGAAAAGCACATTCTTCTCCATTCTCAGCTGGCTGCCTCCATTCTCAGCCGGCCCGCTGCCTCCATTCTCAGCTGGCCAGCGACCTGCCTCCATTTTCAGAAAAAAAAGGTGAAAGCTTTTATTATTTTATACCAAATAAATGTTTATTTTAACACTTCACCTTACCTGGTTCCTGAGTTCCTGCTAAGAAAAACTTATTACAAACATCTAGAGGGAGGATCAGATCCAGTGTATCCCTTGGTGGATAAAATACCTTTACAGTCTAGAGCCTAACTTATGTGGCTCTGGAAAGTGTGAGTGAACCTTTTTTATTCTCCACATATTGTAAATAGGTTTCAACAGTATACAATAAGTGTTGTTTTCTTGTATATATTATATATAGGGTCCACAGTTACTGTCCGTTGCTGAAAATAGGACCTATACAAGATTTTAAAGGTAAAATATTCCACTGTTTGTGCGCTTTCACCTTTTTTTTCTGTTCACTATATCTTTCATTTGGTGTAATAAGTGACTGTACACTGAGGTGTTTTTAAGCTGCACCAGTTGTAGTATTTTGTGTATAGTGCCCTTTACCCTTCTATTGTGTATTTCTTGCCTCCATTTCCAGCTGGCCACCTTGGCTGAACAGACTGACAAACACACAGACGCCAGGACAAAATTCCTATTTTCATTGGCAACCTCGCACATGGCACTTGTTAAGCCCTACTTTAACTATTCTCATCAATAATACTTATATTATTTTTATTAAATAATTGCTGCTCTGTTTTCCACTGTTTTCCAAGTTTTTTTATTTTATGGAAACTTAGAATAGGGCTATAGTAACTAATCTAAGCATAAACGTTATGTGGTACCTGATATTAAATCTCCCCTACATCACCTTGGCATTAAGAATGCATAGTTGTGTTCCTCTAATTTTATTTTTAAACTGTTTTTTGAGTCATTTAAAAAAATAATAGAAATAAAACAAATTAAAATAAAACAAAAGTTTTCAGTGAGATGCTATAATCAACAAGACTGAAAGAGATTGATTGGGAAAGGAGAAAATGTTCCCCTCTTGGTATCATGGAAGAAACTGTAAACCTTGTGTGGGCTGGGGCTTGAAGAACAGCTCCTATCTCTTTCTTCACCTTTGGTTGGATAATAATATAATTTGAGAGATAGACTGACACCCCTTAATTATGAGGAGGCAGAATTGGTGAGGGGTCAAATGATTAAGAGTTTGAGGAACACAAGTCACTGACAATTTATACATTATTATATAGCTTGTAATATTTTGTAACACTAGGCATGTGATTTATGCCAAATTTAAAGGAACACTATAGAGTAAGGAACAAAAACGTGTATTCCTGATCCTATAGTGTTAAAACCACAATTTCGGTGGCTTGCCTCCCCTTAGCCTCCTTAGAAAGGGTTAAATTTTTTCTTATTTCCATTGCTGTGCGCGTCTGCTGGAGCTTGGCCCGTCCCTGGTCCACCTTTTTTGCTGACATCATCAGAATTTAATATATGCATCTCTATGAGGAAAGTTCAGTGTCTCAGTGCAGAAGACATGGTGCAGCACTGCCCCAGGAAGCACCTCTAGTAGCCACTGGAAGTATATCTAGGCTTTAATTGAAACACTTTCTTTTCTCTTAAAAGGCAGTGTTTACAGCAAAAATCCTGTAGGGACTGACTATAATCACCAGAACAAATACATTAAGCTGCAGTTCTTCTGGGGACTATATTGTCCCTTTAAGTTGTATTTTTTATGCCTGGAAATTAGGAATGCCTAATTGGCATGTGTTTAATTTTGTATGGTTAATAATGCAGTGGCTTAAGTAGCAGCAGAGATGCAACCAATAAAAATAGCATTCTGTTGTGTCTTTGCCAGAAAAAAAAATGTCTTTGTAGTGTTATATTTCCATTGATACAGTTGCAAACGTATTATTATTAATTCATATAGACTACGTAGTACTTCGATAGACAGTAATCCATTTTCAGATAAGTCATACATGGGACAGCTATCATCTAGTTGTCAGAGTGACTATAGCACATTGATACTTTCTTTCCCTTTTATTTAATTCCTTCCTTTCTTCATTTCCCTCCCCTGCTCCAAAGAAAATTATAGGCTTGTAGAGGATTCACAAAATATGCTAATATATGACAAAGCAGCAGGACACATACTTAAAAAGTGTGAAATTACTGCTTCTGCAAAGTATACTTAAAGAAAAGAAAAGTACAGATGAGAGAGTTTTTTGTGTATTCTTTGTGCCTGTTTAAAAGGTGATTAAATAAGATGTGTGAATGCTTTACATTATACAGAACATGATTCTGAATTTTATTATATTAAAGTGATAGATTTTGCTCTTGTTTGGAATTAAATTTATGACTCAAATAGATTTTGGTTAAATGAGGACAAATTAATACCTGATTATATATCTGTACTGTGAACATCAAGTTTACTTTAAATGAACACAATAGTCACCAAATCCACTTTAGCCTAATTATGTATTGCTATTATACGATAGAAACATAGAAACATAGAATGTGACGGCAGATAAGAACCATTCGGCCCATCTAGTCTGCCCAGTTTTCTAAATACTTTCATTAGTCCCTGGCCTTATCTTATAGTTAGGATAGCCTTATGCCTATCCCACGCATGCTTAAACTCCTTTACTGTGTTAACCTCTACCACTTCAGCTGGAAGGCTATTCCATGCATCCACTACCCTCTCAGTAAAGTAATACTTCCTGATATTCTTTTTAAACCTTTGTCCCTCTAATTTAAGACTATGTCCTCTTGTTGTGGTAGTTTTTCTTCTTTTAAATATAGTCTCCTCCTTTACTGTGTTGATTCCCTTTATGTATTTAAATGTTTCTATCATATCCCCCCTGTCTCGTCTTTCCTCCATGCTATACATGTTAAGATCCTTTAACCTTTCCTGGTAAGTTTTATCCTGCAATCCATGAACCAGTTTAGTAGCCCTTCTTTGAACTCTCTCTAAGGTATCAATATCCTTCTGAAGATAGGGTCTCCAGTACTGTGTACAGTACTCCAAGTGAGGTCTCACCAGTGTTCTGTACAATGGCATGAGCACTTCCCTCTTTCTACTGCTAATACCTCTCCCTATACAACCAAGCATTCTGCTAGCATTTCCTGCTGCTCTATTACATTGTCTGCCTACCTTTAAGTCCTCAGAAATAATCACCCCTAAATCCCTTTCCTCAGATGTTGAGGTTAGGACTCTATCAAATATTCTGTACTCTGCCCTTGGGTTTTTACGTCCAAGATGCATTATCTTGCACTTATCCACATTAAATGTCAGTTGCCACAACTCTGACCATTTTTCTAGTCTACCTAAATCATTTTCCATTTGGCTTATCCCTCCTGGAACATCAACCCTGTTACATATCTTAGTATCATCCGCAAAAAGACACACCTTACCATCAAGACCTTCTGCAATATCACTAATAAAAATATTAAAGAGAATGGGTCCAAGTACAGATCCCTGAGGTATCCCACTGGTGACAAGCCCAAGCTTCGAATATACTCCATTGACTACAACCCTCTGTTGCCTGTCACTCAGCCACTGCCTTACCCATTCAACAATATTGGAATCCAAACTCAAAGATTGTAGTTTGTTGATAAGCCTTCTATGTGCAACAGTGTCAAAAGCCTTACTGAAATCGAGGTAAGCAATGTCTACTGCACCACCCTGATCTATAATTTTAGTTACCCAATCAAAAAAATCAATAAGATTAGTTTGGCATGATCTCCCTGAAGTAAACCCATGTTGTCCCTGAAGTAAACCCATGTTGTCACGATAATCTGTCCATGGCCTGTTTTTTTAATTTGAATCCCCAACCTGATGTCCACGGGTGGAGACACGGGGGGAAGTGTACCAGGTCGTACCTTATAGGTTACTCAGAACTAGGTAGGTATTAAACCTCCCGTGTTCTAATATTAGTATATTGGTTTCATATAGACCCCGATTGTTATTTATTCTTTTTATTTTTTAAGGACTAACAGGGTCAGTCATTTAAAAGAACAGCAAATAAGCTTCTGAAACACATTTATCGGACAACATTTTTTGAGCAGCTGACCTGATTGACTGTTAAAATTTTGGCTGGCATAAAATCCAGGAGAAATTTGATAAAAATATCAGCAGGATTCAGTCGATTGAGTTTTTCTGATAGAATGATATTGAGGACATTGTTTCTTGCTGACCTGATCTCTGACACGGCTAATTCTGTAATTTAGTGAATCTGGTATTCTGATTATTTTACCTGTGCCTTTTTTAAGCTTCTTGCATCTAAGAGTTGGTTATCCACTGTCACGGTTGCAGTTACCGTTACACACAGAAAAACCGATACCCACAAAGTGAGGGCCCAAAAGCCATATTACCAGACCGTAGAGTGGCTGGATTTAACATATTACAATAGCGAATCAAAGTCAGGAATACAGAGATACGGATACATGAAAAACAAGCCAGGTCAGGGTAATAGAAAATCACAGGTCAAAATATAAGCCGGGTCAGGATACCAGAAATACACAGGTCAATAAACAAGCTGGGTTAGGAAATCACAATAGAGTTGCAGGAGCACTAAACGTGTTACTAAACAGAAACCATGATGGGGCAATGAGTAAGGGCCCGGATAGGCTTTAAATAGGTTCACATGTGTTCTCATTGGTCCACATTATCTCTGTGACTCCAATCAGCATTGCCTAGATGACCCTGTCCCTTTAAGGGCATGACGGCATGTTTTACAATTTTTTTTTAGGAGCCTGTAGTTCAGCCTGGGAACCAGAAGAGGGAGCCATTCACAGGAACAAAGTTAAGTATTTTTACTGTTGAAGCTACGGTGCGTTCTACCCACACGGCCCAAGGAGAGGAGCAGTGTAGGCACCAGGTGCAGGTAAGTCTATGATGACATGCACCCTGTATCTTATTTATATTTCCTTTTTATTCTGATCCACACATAGAATTTTGGATCCTAGTTTCATTTGTAACATTACAATAGGCCTATGGCTATTATACATCAGCACTTGGCATTCTCTAAAGCTAGGATGGAAGAACATAATCTTAGAATGGATCGATTTGTTCAGGCTGTGAAAATACTCTTGAACTGTACTGCCACTTTGCCATCAGTGGGTCTCTTAGGAACCCTCCGCTCTCTTTCCTGAAGCAAGGAGAAGCAAACATATTTGTTTCACCTCACAACACCCACTTTCTACTATGGTAACTTTTCCCATATTGCGATTTCCAATTCCAGGTTGAGATTCACCTTGAACCTTCTCGTACATGACTACCCTATTAACTGGGAAAGCTTTGCTATGGGCAGACCCTCTATGGCAAAATATTTAACCCATAATACATAGCTTTGCTGAGTTTGTAATCACATTTAAAAGGTCTTTGATCTGTCCAGCTGTTATTAGACTGCTGCTAAGTCCATATTTATAACAATGAATTTAGGACTTATGCAGCTAAACGCAATTTTAAAAGTGATACCTTAGACACTGCATAGATGGAGATCATATCCTTTTCAGGTGCATGCCCTCCTTCATTCTCAAAACTTTGGTGATAAGTTCTGTGTTTTATCCAGAGCCATTCCTCTCTTTTCTTTAAGAACTAAGCTGTAGATATAATAATTGTTCTTGATATGATCCATCTGATTAAGCATTATATGTAGGATGACTCATAAAGTTTTAACTAGACTTGGGGGGCTGACAAAATTTTAGTTTCAGACCAATACATTCGGAACATTTTTTTTAGTCCAAACCAGATATCGTCCTTTTGTTAATTCGTTTTTTGATGAAATTCAGATATTATTTTTTATTTGGAATTTCATTCAAGTGAATGAAATTTCGATCGGGGGCCACAACAACATCTTGCAGTTGTTTAGTAGATCACTCCCTAAATTTTCACCCTTGCGGGATTGCCATATGTAAGGGTACAAAATGAGGCTGCTGTTTTGTAGATAGATCCTTTTTTGCATCATTATGGCAACCCCACAGAGCTTGTCAATCCACTCACCAGGTGTGTTCCCCCAAATAGGCAGGAAGCTAGTGATGTCTAAAATGTTGCATGAATGTCGAAGCATATCCCTGCACCAGGTTACATAGCAGAGTCAAGCCAGTTCAAGTGCATGGTGTGCCTGTGTTACTAAGAAACTGTAATTTCATACAACTTTACTAATACTAAGTAAAAAATGCTAAGTATTAGTAAATAAGGGAGATTAAATAATCCCTGTGCCACGAGTAGCAGCATGTCTACTAAACAGAGAGTAGCCATGGGTAGGTGCTCTAAAATAACATGCCCCACGAATGGGGGCTATTAAAATAAATTGGGTCCTAGAGTTCCCCTCCAGCCCATACCCATGGTCACAGGTGGGGGCTATTATATACAGGGGATAGGGGGGACATAATTTCCGCACAGACTTCACCCTTGGCAGCTGGTGGGGGCCCTGAATAATAAGGAAGTTGAACCTATTTCCCCCCTCAGTCACTTCACATAGGTGGCGGGTGGGGGCCATAAATAATAAAGTAAGGGGGGTGCACCTATAGTGCCCCTTAGCTCCCACCAATTGGAGATAGGTCGAGGCTGCACATAATAAAGTAGAGGTAGACCTATTGTTTCAACATTTACCTGTAAGAGCACTCTGATTGGTGTGCTTAAAAGGACACTATAGTCACCAGAACAACTATAGCTTAATGTTATTGTTCTAATGAATATAGCATGTCCCTGCAGGCTTTTTGCTGTAAACAATGTTTAGATTACTGTCTAGTAACACCTCCAGTGGCAGTCACTCAGACAATCACCAGAGGTGCTTCCTTGGTCAGTGCTGCACTCTGTGCATCATTGACATTCAGCATCTTAATGCTCTACATAGAGACACTGAACATACTCCATAGAGATCTATGAGAAAATGCTGATTGGCCAGTGCCTAGTTTGATCATCAGAATTTTCTATGGGAAAGCATTGGATTGGCTGAGATCAACAATTCAGGGCAGCGTCAGTGCCGGACCACATAGCACCGAAATAAAGATGAGTTTTTATTCTATTTAAGGGTAGTGTGGGGGGCACCTAAATATTGTTTTTAACACTATAGGGTCAGAAATAAACATTTGTGCTTCCTTTCAGTCAACAATTCAGAGTGGTCTAAGTAAAATTGCTCAGCATGGGAAAGCTTTTTAAGGCTTCCCCGCTCTGCATGCTCAGTATGCACATAGCACTTGTGGGGTGAAGATGGATTTATTTTTTTGTCAGGATGTTGAACAGCAGGTCTCATCACTCAAACAGTGCTCCTAAGGCAGTGGAGGGCACATTATCAAGCCTAGAAGAAGGTGGTGTTTAAGTCTATATTGGAACTTAGTACACGTAAAGCAAGTCTGATGAATCTACATCGTGATGGAGTTTGGAGAGGAAACCAGCTTACAACACTGGGTCTACTGCTAGCACCAATGACACTAGGATTGAAGATTTGCACCATATTGAGGAACTGTGTACTACCCATGATGGGCATAGGCTGATTGGCATGCTGGGTATATTGCTGCATTTCACCTCACAAATCGCCAAGCGGAACTACTGTGGAGCAATGTTTTAACTGTGTAACAGTTTATTGATGTTTTCTTTTTATATTATTGATGTTTCCTTTTCATTTTTTTTTCCTTTCTTGAAAGCAATATCTTATTGTTGATGCAATACTATATATTCTCTCATGTTCTGGATCATCATGCCTATGGAGAAAACTATGTTTTTTTACAAGCAGAAGTTGCCCATGAGGTATGGTGTAGGAGGAATGACTCTGGTTGGAATGGAGGAGGGTGATCCGTGAAGTACCGGTACTTCCCAGGGAGCTATGGTGTGTCAAATCACAAAGATGATGAAATAGAAAAGAGATCCCATGCTCCAGTGGGTGAGCCCCGAGGCACATTTCCACAGAGCTTGTCAATCCACTCACCAGGTGTATTCCCCCAAATAGGCAGGAAGCTAGTGATGTCTAAAATGTTGCATGAATGTCGAAGCATATCCCTGCACCAGGTTACATAGCAGAGTCCAGCCAACCAGTTCAAGTGCATGGTATGCCTGTGGCACCTCTGTGAAAATAAAAGCTGAAAGGCCTTGACTGAAGAAAGGAATAAAACCAGTGGAGTTAATAGTGAAGGTAAGGAGTGGCAGTGCCAAGGATTGCCAGACAGGCAAGGTCTACCTTCTACCTCCAAACTTTTTGGATTTTATAAAAAGTAATACAGTATAAATATAAATACATTTATATATATATTAAGCAACAACAAAAGTAAAACCACGGCTGTCTTTAAAAGAGATCACTGCATGAACACAGGATAATCAGAAAACTTGTTTGATATGTAATCTCAGTGTAAGACTGAAATTTGATTCCTTTGTGTTCCTATAAGAAAAACATATTGGACTTTGATTTGACTTTGATGTTTCTCTTGCACAAAATATAAATGTAGAGATAACATATGATGACTATGATGATGATGATTATCTTAACTACTGGAACCATAGTTATAGATATTATTTGCAAACCTGGAACAATCTGAATAGGAGTTTCATAATAAAATGACTTGAACACAAAACATGGGGTCAAAGTAATGAATTAAATTATGAGAGTTATTAAGAGAATATTGAATTTGAAGATATTATTCTCAATAGTTATTTTCAAAATGTGCCTGAAACCATTCACTACTTGTCCTGAAATGACATCGATAATAAGTACAAAGATTCTGCCACAGCTCCCCACCAATTTCATCCTGTTCTTTTCAACCATCATCCATTTAGTGGCATCTTTTCCATCTTGCCCACATCTGTAAAATGAATGCATAGACCTAAGTTTGCAAATGTTTTTAATGCTTTGGACACTCCAAGGAGATTCCCCGTCCCTCCCTCCATGCACAGCAGTTTATAACTGCTATGATTTGCATACATTGCTGCAGCTATCAGCCATCTCTTTGTTTGAGGCATCACATAGAGATAAAAAAAAAAACTTATGTTCATTTGGACACTTCCAGACACCAGACACATCCTAGGTACCTACAAAAAAAACTATGTATACAAGCGTTGTATTCTCATCACCCAATGGACTGCTGGAGACTGGCTAACCCGACTACTAATGATTACACATTACTATGCCCGGGACACATACACAAGACTGGACTCCATCTTCACTCATCACAGACACTTACATCTCGTCCGGAAGGCATACATAGGCCCGATCACCTCGTCTTATCATGCCCTAGTGCACGTATACATGACATTCCCCACTATAAATTCCAGGACGTGGAACTGGAGAAATAATGACTCATTTTTAGACAACCAGCAATCGAAAATTCACATACAAGAAGCCATTCTAACATAATTCCACGACAATACGGTGTCAGACACCTCACCTCTAAACACCTGGGAGGCCCATAAATGCATAATCAGAGGAACAGTTATTTAATTAGGCAGCGGAATGAAAAAAGAAACAGACTCAAAAATTGCTGCCCTTCTCACAACAATCCAAGACCTAGAGACACGACACAAATTGGACAAAAATCTGACTACGCTTCTCACGCTTAGACTTGGGAGGGAAGAATTATCTCTCCTCTTGAATCACAAAGCCTAACGAGCTATATTACTAACTAAAAACAAATTTTATGCCCATGGCAATAGAAGCGGCAAAGTACTGGCTCGTGCACTAAAGCAAAGGCTCGATAACTCGTATATCTAAAAAAATAAGGAAACTTAGGGTACAACACACTCCCTAACGCAAGACATTGCGGAAACCTTTAGCCAATATTATGCCTCTCTGTATAACCTACCAAACCCCACGACATCCCAACCTGACAGAACATAGTTCATCCGAAAACATGTAAAAAACAAGATACCTAGCCTGGCACAGGCCGCACTGGATGTGCCATTCACACATGACGAATTATCGCAAGCCATTAAACAGGCCCCTAGTGGAAAGAGCCCCAACCCAGATGGCTACTCCAACAAATACTACAAACTATTCTTACCGCAATTAGGACTGCCTTTACTACAAGCGATCAACTCTATAACTAAAGACAACCCATTTAGTGCCCCAGCCTTAGAAGCCATTATAACATTGATTCCAAAACCTGACAAGGATCATACTGTCTGCGGCAGTTACAGACCGATATTGTTGATTAACAACGGCGTAAAAATCTTTGCAAGCATGCTGGCCAACAGGTTGAAGCCCCTTCTCCAGGGATTGGTACACCCAGATCAGGCAGGCTTCACACCTAGCAGAGAAGCCAAGGACAACACCATTCAAATCCAAAATCTAATCCATAGAGCGACCACTACACACACACACACTTTATTAATGAGTATTGACGCGGAAAAAGCCTTTGATAGAGTGGACTGGTCCCTTCTATTTGAAGTCATGGAGGAGATGGGCTTTGGGGACAGATGGCTGACTTGGGTTTGTGCAATCTATAGGCCAGAGTACAAGTCAATGGCACGAAATCTGACCCCCTGTGCATTCAAAACAGGACAAGACAGGGCTGCCCACTTTCCCCCCTTTTATTTATACTATCCCTAGAACCATTCTTGAACGCAATCCGTGACAAAGCAGCCATTTTCGGTGTACAAGGTCGCATATCGCAATACAAAGTCTCAGCCTACGCTGATGACTTATTGTTCACCATCACTAAACCAAATATATCACTCCCGGCCCTGATGTCTGAGTTAACAATGTACTCTGACATCTCCAATTTTAATCAAAAGGAATGTCTTCCTGAGAGTGTTGTATTTATTCTAAACACTGCCTGTCAACGTGAAGCCCTCTTTTTCACGAGCCTGCGGAAATTATTCTCCAACTACATTTGGAAAACGTCCTAGACTGTCCTTCCAAACATTAACCAGACCTTAGTGTACCAGACCTGTTCAAATATTAGCTAGCAACCCAATTCACCAGGATACTTGACTGGTGTCGCCCTATGAATATGCAACCTCTGAAGTACCTTGAACAGGAAGAGGTGTAACTTCCACTATCCTCCTTACCCTGGCAGACAGTATCCCTGTCCTGCATATGCCAACAGTACCACCCAGCCATTAGTCCCCTGCTGAGAATCGGAGGTCACACGCCTTAAAATATTGTTTGATGGGGAAACCATCACCTATGACTCCGGTCTCACACAACATGACTCAGGTGGCCTCAGCCATCCCATCTGATTTACATACCGCTATTGGAGGTTTTGAGCGGGGGAGGGATGAAACCATTGGCAGAATGTTGCCCAAGCGATCACCAATTCTTCCTAGATGAGTTTGAACACCATAGATTATCTCAACTAAAGGGGTTGAACACACACACACAATGTCCCGCCTTTGAGGACTGGTGTTTGGGCACAAAAAGCACTGCAAAACCTCTTTCTCTGATATACAATACCATTTTACGAGCAGACAATACACTACCACCCAAGTATACAGACGAATGGGCTAGGGAGTTAAATATCACTCACTCACCAACAGACTGGAAAAAAAATGTTTCAGTCTGCACATACAAATGCACTCAACATACCTATAATTGATACAAGCTATAAAATACTAGCGAGATGGTTCCGTACTCCCGTAAGTTTACACCACATCTATCCGGAGGTGTCTGACACCTGCTGGAGATGCGGGAATACAAAGGGCACATACAGGCATATACGGTGGGAGTGCACAGTCCTGGAGGCATACTGGAAAATGATTCTTAGCCTGATAGCAACACTAGCTCAGATACCCAAACCATGCTCATTTGAAGAGATCTTCTTTCATTTGTCACCTAAACCCTCTAAGAAATACCACAAATCCCTGGAATACTACCTACTAACAGCTGCAAAAGCACTCATTCCCGAGTATTGGAAGCAGCAGTCACCACCACCTGTAGAGGAATGGTACTCTAGGGTAGAACAAATTCGACAAATGGAGGAAATTACCTATTCTCTATTGGGTCATAAGACTATGTACCCTAGTATATGGGGGACCTGGATAACACATAAGAACACAGTTGGGGGACTAGCAGCCACATCAGACACATTACAGACTCCTAGGGGTTAGACATTGAAACCTTTCTATATTTCTAGAGCATGCAAGCATACACAAGGCCCCCACAGACTGGCCACTGTGCTGGACATCACTAATCAATAATTGAACCCATAGGGGGTCGAAGCCTCAAGTCCCACGGGAGATAGATGCGCACTCACAGAGTCACTATAGCCAACTTTTAGTTACATTCCTTTTTGTTTGAGGTGCTTCCAATTCACCTGCATTTACTCAGGGTACCACACAATAGACAACAGAAAAATGGCGCTCACACTGACCAACAACATGGTGAGAATACAGACACAGCAGTATGCACCTTTGTATGAGGAATTGCTTAACCCATCACTATAGTAAAGCTTGACAATAAGTTGTGGACAGCATATCATCTTGAATATACATGTCAAACTACTATCTGATGCTGCAATTATGATATGATGCGATATGTAACAAATCACAATGTATGATACCGGACAATGTTGTTCCCTGTCTAATACTACTTAGTATTAGTAAATTTTGCCCCCACTCGCTATACCGCGAGTAGGGGCATGTCTATTAAACAGTGACTGTTAAAAAAAAAAAGGTCCCCCCTCCAAGGCTTTTAAATTAAAGGGGGAACCTATTGCCCCCCCGACCCCCACCCCTGAGCGGCCGGTGGGGGCCCTAAATCAGAATAAGGGGGGGAACTATTGTCCTCCCCCCTGGCCCCCACCCCTGAGCGGCGGGTGGGGGCCCTAATTCAGAATAAGGGGGGGACTTATTGTCCTCCCCCTGGCCCCCACCCCTGAGTTTGTGAAAGATCTGGGAAACGAAGTTTCTCTGCCTTCCCCTAGAAGGTGTTTATGTTCACAGTCCCAGCACATATGCCCATAGATGCCCTTGTCTTGCAGAGTCTCCAACATAGATAATTAAGGGCTTTATGCACACTGTATAGTTTAATGAGAGTAATGTACCTCCTAAACATAGATTTGTATGACTCCTCTGGCATTGTTATGCAAATTGATGACAGTACGTTGGTCTCCCATATGGCCTCCCACTCCCTACCTTCTAGAACCTCTCCCAGCTCTGCCTCCCCTTGATCTGTATATTGTAATCTCCCCCAGTCTGTAGTGGTAGAGCAGAGGTGGGAATTTAGCAAGGTTAAAAACCTCTTTCTGATAAGATTCTGTGTCACATATTTTCTCAAAGAAGGTCATCTGAGTATGGGAGTATAATTGAGCTTATATAATGTTGAGGAGTGCGCCAGTAGCCTAATCCATAGGCACTTAATGGAGTCATGTGCTATCTGAATGAGGTAAGATGCTGAATGACTGCCCTGACAGCCCATTCCGAAGGGCATTAGATTTCCCCATATTAACTTTATATCTCGATAGTGCTCCATATATAGTTAGGATAAAATTCAACATCAACATCATACCATTAGAGCTGCTGGAAGTGATCATGATCGCTTCCAGCACTCTAATTCCCCACAAAGGTATCAGGTACGTCTGCGGTCCTTATGGACCGTTTTTTGTCGGACATACCTGATACGCTCTTGGTCAGGAAGGGGTTAATTAAATAATAATGAACTTCCCAATGTGTAATGAATACAGACAATTTTTAGTTCTTTAAAGGGTTACTCCAACCACAATGACTACTTCAAGGGACACTATAGACACCCAGACCAGTTCAGACCAGGCTGTGAAGCACGCTAGGGACTCCTTAGAGTAAGCTGTGTGCTGCGGTAGTGTGCCGTTGAGAGAAGAAGGGGTAGCATTCTGCAGCAGTGCGGTCACATGTTCAGTGTCAGTTAGCTGCTTTCCATGGCTGCGAGGCAGGGACGCTGTGTGTGCTGGAGTGGGCTTGGGTAGTAAGTGGTCGGCAACCTGACTCTCGTCCGCCTCTTGAGTTATGTTTGACAGGTGGGCGACTGTGCAAAGGCTTTCAGCCTGGAGCTTGAGCCACTGGATGGGGTAGAGTGCTGGAAGGCAGCTCATGAGGTGGGCCATGGCGTGGCTTCAGCAAGGGAGGTTGTTACAGGTGGCGTTGTAACTTTGCCCAGAAGTCCTCAAAGATCCTGTCCAGTGGACAGATGTGGGTCCTGGGTGCTGGGCTGTGAAGCACACGTGCGTCCGCCATCTTGGATTGTCTCCGTGTGCCTTCTGCCCGATTAGGCTGCAGTGCTGTGAAGCCCCGTTTTGGCAGGGATGTCTCCTAGACTTCCCCCCTGGTCCAGAGCGGGGGGGGGCGGGCTCCGGGAGGTGATTCTAGCAGCTTACTGGGTAGTCCTGATAGGAGATCGGCCGTCTCTCCACTTGTCAAGGTACACCCGGCTGCAGTATGATTTATCTACTCTCCGGGAACGTGTCTTCAGGTGAGTTACAGTCGCTGTTATATAGCTCAGGTGCAGCTAGAGACAGTTAGATGTCTTGGTGAGTTGCATATCAGTCGAGTTTTTAGGCATAAAACTGCTATTAATTGCATAAAAGTCCAGAGCTCATGTAGGACACATCTACCCGGCACGGCAGTCAGTCCCCGCCCCCCAACAGAAGTGGTTTTTAACCTCTTCTGCACCACGGGGGAGGAGGTGGGCACTATAGGGAGCTATAGTGTCAGAAAAAAAAGCTTTATTTTCCTGACACTATAGTTTCCCTTTCAAAGATTTGGAGTCATTGAGTCTGTATGTGCTTGGATTCTGTTTATGAAGCATTTCTGTGTGAAACACTGTTGCAAGAAAAAGTATGTGAACCCTTTGGAATGATATGGATTTCTGCACAAATTGGTCATAAAATGTGATCTGATCATCATCTAAGTCACAACAATAGACAATCACAGTCTGCTTAAACTAATAACACACAAAGAATGAAATGTTGCCATGTTTTTATTAAACACATCATGTAAACATTCACAGTGCAGGTGGAAAAAGTATGTGAACCCCTAGACTAATGACATCTCCAAGAGCTAATTGGAGTGAGATGTCAGCCAACTGGAGTCCAATCAATGAGATGAGATTGGAGGTGTTGGTTACAGCTGCCCTGCCCTATAAAAAACATACACCAGTTCTGGGTTTGCTTTTCACAAGAAGCATTGCCTGATGTGAATGATGCCTCGCACAAAAGAGCTCTCAGAAGACCTACGATTAAGAATTGTTGACTTGCATAAAGCTGGATAGGGTTATAAAAGTTCATCAGTCCACGGTAAGACAAATTGTCAATAAATTGAGAAAGTTCAGCACTGCTGCTACTCTCCCTAGGAGTGGCCGTCCTGTAAAGATGACTGCAAGAGCACAGCGCAGACTGCTCAATGAGGTGAAGAAGAATCCTAGAGTGTCAGCTAAAGACTTACAAAAGTCACTGGCAAATGCTAACATCCCTGTTAGCGAATCTACAATATGTAAAACACTAAACAAGAATGGATTTCATGGGAGGATACCACTACTGTCCAAACAAAACATTGCTGCATGTTTACAGTTTGCACAAGAGCACCTGGATGTTCCACAGCAGTACTGGCAAAATATTCTGTGGACAGATGAAACCAAAGTTGAGTTGTTTGTAAGAAACACACAACACTATGTGTGGCGAAAAAGAGGCACAGCACACCAACATCAAAACCTCATCCCAACTGTGAAGTATGGTGGTGGGAGCATCATGGTTTGGGGCTGCTTTGCTGCATCAGGGCCTGGACGGATTGCTATAATCGAAGAAAAAATGAATTCCCAAGTTTATCAAGACATTTTGCAGGAGAACTTAAGGCCATCTGTCTACCAGCTGAAGCTCAACAAAAGATGGGTGTTGCAACAGGACAATGACCCAAAGTTTAGAAGTAAATCAACAACAGAATGGCTTAATCAGAAGAAAATATGCCTTCTGAACTGGCCCAGTCAGAATCCTGACCTCAACCCGATTGAGATGCTGTGGCATGACCTCAAGAAAGCGATTCACACCAGACATCCCAAGAATATTGCTGAACTGAAACAGTTCTGTAAAGAGGAATGGTCAAGAATTACTCCTGACCGTTTTGCACGTCTGATCTGCAACTACAGGAAACATTTGGTTGAAGTTATTGCTGCCAAAGGAGGTTTAACCAGTTATTAAATCCAAGGGTTTACATACTTTTTCCACCTGCACTGTGAATGTTTACATGGTGTGTTCAATAAAAAACATGGCAACATTTCATTCTTTGTGTGTAATTAGTTTAAGCAGACTGTGATTGTCTATTGATGATGATCAGATCACATTTTATGACCAATTTGTGCAGAAATCCATATCATTCCAAAGGGTTCACATACTTTTTCTTGCAACTGTATTTAATGTTGCTGCCAGAGGTGTAAAAATCTGGAAAAGGAGTTTGTGCTTGCTAATGTCAATTCAGTGCAAAATATATGCAAAGTCGCTCATTTAATGGCTGAGAGCACTCAGCTGACGCTCTCAAGCCAATAAATGAACATCAAGATTGGTATTCGGTGTATGCAGCTCAGCAGAAGCCATATGTTGTTGACCAGGGACCATAACCACTACAGCAGTCTTGGAGTAACCCTTTAAAATAATTTTAAGTTATATATTTATATCTATACACCCCCTTCACTCCCTTTCCCTTCTTTGCTCCTCCTTTCGTTTTTACATGCTAGCACCATCTTCGTTTTCCCGCTTTTTCATAACTTATGTAATCAGGAGGATCCCGGCAGGGACCCCTATTTTTCCTATTTTCATTCTACAGAAGTCTACTTTTACTTTATCAGCTACACTCGCCCATAACTGACTACCTGCAAGCAAAACATATACTCAGGGCCGTCTATAATATGATTAGGACCCTGGGCAATGCATTTTCTTGGGCCCCCTGGGCCCTGCCCCTCCCACCACCTCACCCCCCAATTACGCCCAACCCGCAATCACACTGACAGACATACTGGCACACACAGACAGACATTAAAACATTCACAGTCGCTGACACACACAGTCACTGATACACAAATATATAGTGGCAGACATACTGACACACACACAGACATACATACATACATACACAGACACAAACGCTGACATATATACTGACACACACAGACACATACACTGACAGACATATTGACACACACACACACACACACACCGGCATACTGACATACACACTGACACACACACACAGGCATACTGGCATACACACAGACAGACGTACTGGCACATACACACAGACAGACATTAAAACATTCACAGATACATACTGACACACATACACTGACACACAAATATATCCTGGCAGACATACTGACACACACACAGACACACATACACACACACACACAGACACATACACTGACAGACATACTGACACACACACACACAGACATACTTTGCAGCATTTGTTGCCATAGGGGTAGGGGAAATGATTTATCTAGGTCTTGTTCCCACATCTGTATGTATGGGTGTTTATCAGTTTTATCTTGTTGTTTAGGGCGGCATAACACAGAGGGAGAATTTTGTGTTTTCTGATACATCCCTGGCCAAACGTTGTTAAGTATGATTCTGTGCAGTACCATATTTTGGCGGAATGTGTAAGGTGCTTAATTCTAAAGTACATAAATAACTCTTTGGAGGGGAGTGAGAACTCTCTCTGTATGTCTGGGAATTGTTTGAGGCCTGTATCTGTGTATAAGTTACTGATGACCCTTACCCCTCTGTGTATACATTGCCCCAGTGGGATATCCTTGGCTATAGTGTTGAGCGCTGTTATACGTGCGAAATAGAGGAGGTTTTCCGGTTCCATAAGGTTCTTAGCCCATCTCCTCCAACTATGTAAAAGGAATGTGGTACTGCAAAGTGTATGGTTTATGTTGCGCCCCACCCCTGAAAATGTCCACAGCAGGTGATCTAGAGTTTTGCGGACTATACAGGCATTCTCCAAGGAGAGCTATATTAGTGGTTTGGGATGGGACAAGACCTCCACCCCCTGCGCCAGTACCGAGGCTTTATAATAAATTTCAACGTTGGGAATTCCAAGGCGTCTTTTGTTCGATGGTAGCCATGTAAGACATCTGGCTATTCTCAGTGTTTTTTTTCTTCCGGATATACGCATTAAACAGAGACTGGAATTTCTCTACGAGGTTATCTGGTAGCAATATGGGGATAGTACGGAACAAATATAAAACGTGGGGCAACGCCATCATTTTGATAGTATGGATGCGACCTATCCAAGAGATCTCCAGGCCCTGCCATTTATCTAGCATTGTCTGGAGTTTGTGGGTAAGCAGTATATTGTTTCTTTAATGAATTGTGTGTTTGTCTTTGTTAATTTCATGCCCAAGTATTTCAGGGATGTTTTCCTCCAATCGAAGGGATGGAGATCTTGTAGTGTCTGAGTTGTAGCTAAGGGGAGACCAATAGGTAGCGCCTGTTTTTTAAATATTGTTTTTGTAGAAAGATACCTTCCCATATTCACCATGTTACTCCATTAGTGTCAGAATCAATATTTCTGGTTGTGTGATAAACATCAGCATATTGTCCGCGAATAGTGCTATCATTTTTTGGACCTGCTGGGGTATTTAGGCCTGTAATCTAAGCCTGCTTTTTAATGTGATCTACTAAGGGTTCCAAGCATAAAATGAATATGAGTGGTGATAGTGGGCAACCCTGCCGGGTGCCAATGCTATTATAAAAGGTATCTGATAGAAAACTCAAATTAAACATTTTGGCTGAGGGAGCTTGGTAGAGGGCCATGATTTCTTTAATAAAATTTGAGAAGAATCCGATTTTAGACAGAGTAGCTTGTATGTACTCCCAGTTAAGGCGATCAAATGCCTTTTCAGCGTCTAGCGCCAAACCGTACCCCCCTGCTTGCTTGATGCCACTCAGTTTATTAGGTCCATGAAATGTCTGGTGTTCTCAGCAGCCTGCCTGCCCGGTACAAATCCTGCCTGCTCTGCTGATACCAGCTCCGTCAGCATGGGCCTAATCCTTAATGTCAGAAGCTTTGCATAGATTTTTACATCCACATTTAGTAGGGACAGAGGTTTTCACAAAATGTGGGAGATTTACCTTGCTTGGGTAGCATGACTATGTGAGCTTGAAGCATGTCTCTAGGCATTGTTCCCTTAACTTTAATATCATTAAAGAGTCTAGTGAGGAAGGGAAGCCTCTCATTGAGTCTCCACTTGCCTCTCCCTCTAGCTGAGTAAAGGGTCTCAAATTAGATTGTGATAGGGCCTTGGTCTGACCATGTTCGGGCTCCTATGGTCACCTCATCTATATTTGGCAGGGTCAGTTTATCCACCAAGCACATGTCTATACGCGAGTATGTCAAATGGACTTGGGAGAAATACGTAAAATCTTTCACTGAAGGGTACTTAGAATGCCACGAGTCAAAGAAGTCCTGTTCAAACACTAATTTGGAAAACTGTGCACTATTTATATTGGCAATGTGTGTGGGCCCCCTTCCCCACTCCCATCTGAAATCTAGCTCCGTGTTCAAGGTGCAAATAAAGTCCCCACAGATCATTGTGTGACCTTTTTTCATGGAATCAATTTTTTTTAGCGTCTTACGAATAACCGATATCTGGGCTTCGTTTGGAACATGTACAGACACTTTAGTAATTTGCATTCCATTGAGTGATCCCACCAGTATCAACAGTCGGCCCATTGGGTCTGCATATTATGCGCTTTCCTGGAATACCAACTATGAGTGGAAGAAAATAGAGACCCCTTTAGATTTGTGTGGGGAATAGGCATAGTTTGCTTAAGAGGATTCTTTTTAGTCGTGAGGTATACCACTGCTGCTTGGGATTTGTGCATGTCTTGTATTGCTAGGCGGCGTTTGTGTGGGCTATTTAGCCCTTTAACGTTTAAGGAGTACATTTTAAATGTCGATGTGGTCATAGGTCCGGTATAAGTTGTGGAGCTAGTGCCCTAGATTTGGACCAACGGCACTGTGTTAGGGGGAAATAAGTGTAAGGAGGGCATGTTAGGACCTTTGATGCCATCACTGGCTGTCTGCTCGGTCGCCTCTGAACTCTCTGTGTTTCTGGGGCAGTGGCGTTGCTAGGGGGGGGGCAGAGGGGGCCATGTCCCCCCCTAGGTCAGGCTGTGCCCCCCCCTTGTGCCCCCCCAATTTAAAACAAAGTGATATGGCCGGTGTTTTTATTATCAGGGAAGTTCTGACAGCCGCGAGGGAGAGTCTCACCTCTCTATCAGAACTCCCCTGATGATTTTTGTTGTTTCCGGCAGCTCGGCTGTTCTGAGCTCTGCACCACACTTTGACGCCAGTGAGCGGAGACCATAGAGAGGGAGAGTGAGCAGAGCGTGGGAACCACACCTTAGAGGCAGAGTGTAAGCAGCAGAGAACAGAGCAAGAAGAGCAGTGAGAAGAAGACAGAGCAAGCAAAGGGAAGCAGAGTGAGCACTGAGAAGAAGATCAAGAGGAGAAAAGAGCAAGTAAGTGGAGGAGAGGGGAGGGGAGGGGAGGGGAGAGGAGGGGAGGGGAGGGGAGACTGACAATGTAAGGTGGGGTAAGCAAGTAAAGGGGGATGAGAAAGTAAGGGGGTCTGACAATGTAAGGTGGGTTAAGCAAGTAAAGGGGGCTGAGAAAGTAAGGGGGTCTGACATTGTAAGGTGGGGTAAGCAAGTAAAGGGGGCTGAGAAAGTAAGGTGGGGCTGGGAAAGTAAGGGGGGGCTAAGCATATAAGGGGGGCTGAGAAAGTAAGCATATGGGGGGCTGACAATGTAAGGTGGGGTAAGCAAGTAAAGGGGGGCTAAGCATATAAGGGGGGCTGAGCAAGTAAGGGGGGCTAAGTATATAAGGGGGGCTGAGAAAGTAAGGGGGGCTGGGAAAGTAAGGGGGGGCTAAGCATATAAGGGGGGCTGAGAAAGTAAGCATATGGGGGGCTGACAATGTAAGGTGGGGTAAGCAAGTAAAGGGGGGCTAAGCATATAAGGGGGGCTGAGCAAGTAAGGTGGGCTAAGCATATAAGGGAGGGCTGAGAAAGTAAGGTGGGGTAAGCATGTATGGGGGTTGAGCAAATAAGGGGGCATGAGCAAATATAGGGGGGGTGAGCAACTGAGTATATAAGGGGGTGCTGAGCAAGTAAGCATATGGGGGGCTGACAATGTAAGGTGGGGTAAGCAAGTAAAGGGGGGCTAAGCATATAAGGGGGGCTGAGCAAGTAAGGGGGCTAAGTATATAAGGGGGGGCTGAGAAAGTAAGGGGGGGCTGGGAAAGTAAGGGGGGGCTAAGCATATAAGGGGGGCTGAGAAAGTAAGCATATAGGGGGGCTGACAATGTAAGGTGGGGTAAGCAAGTAAAGGGGGGCTAAGCATATAAGGGGGGGCTGAGAAAGTAAGGTGGGGTGAGCAAATAAGGGGGCATGAGCAAATATAGGGGGGTGAGCAACTGAGAATATAAGGGGGTGCTGAGCAAGTAAGGCGGAGCAGAGAGCAGAGCAAGTAAGGGGGACTGAGCAAGTAAGGGGGACTGAGCAAGTAAGGGGGACTGAGCAAGTAAGGGGGAGCAGAGCAAGTAAGGGGGAGCAGAGCAAGTAAGGGGGAGCAGAGCAAGTAAGGGGGAGCAGAGCAAGTAGGCGGGAGCAGAGCGAGTAACTTAAAGAAAGGCGAAGCAGAGAGCAGAGCAAGTAAGTGGGAGCAGAATAAGTAGAAGGAAGCAGAGCAAGCAGGCAGAGAGGAGCCTTACTTACCGGAGACTGTAGACAGTTTACAGTGCAGCCACACGTCAGGTGTGAAACCATACCTACCTGAAAGTGCAGTTTGCAGAGGGAGCGAGTTGAGCGGACAGTGCGGCTAAACCTCACCTGCCTAAAATTTCAGTTTGCAGAGGGAACGAGTGGAGTGGACAGTGCGGCTACACCTTACCTACCTGAAAGTGCAGTTTGCAGAGGGAGTGAGTGGAGCGGACAGTGCAGCTACACCTTACCTACCTGAGATTGCAGTTTGCAGAGGGACTGAGCGAGCGGAGCGGACACTTCAGACACTGGCATTACTACTGTAAGTAACGTGAACTTTAAGTGAAACTTTTAAGTAAATTATATGTATGTACCCAGGATTACCTATTGTGCGTATAACAATGAAACAAGTAATTTTAGTTTTAGTTTGTGTATGTAATGGATTCACCAACTTTTATACAGGTAATAGGCTGGTCAGGGCACACATTTAAAGCGATCCTATAATGCCAGGAATACAAACCCCTTCAGCCACTTACCTTAATCCTGCAAACGGCTCCCTCGCGTGCTGGTCTCTACCCCCGCCGACGTTAGATCTCGAGTGTAGCCGAATGCTTTCCTATGGGGATCTTATTTGATTAACCCTGCAGTGTAAAGTATATTTTCAGCTGCAGGATTAAAACTAGGGTCACCTGGCACCCAGACCACTTCATTGAGCTGAAGTGGTCTGGGTGCCTATAGTGGTCCTTCACATTTAATGAAGTAGTTTTGGTGTGTAAATCATGCCCCTGCAGTTTAGGAGTTAAAACACTTTGTTTTTGCAGCTCTTGCCACATCTCCCCTTGCCGTGACACACATAGCCTCAATAAAAAAGAGGTTTAATTTTTACAGTGTAGTTGTTTACTTTAAAGATTTCTAGCTCTTACTGGGGCGTTGCTTAGAGGCAAAATGTCCAGGGGCTTTTAAGATGAATCATGTAATAACCCGGGTATTTCTGATTTGAAACTGTTCACATCAATAAAGAAAATGGCTACTGTGCACAATGTATGTTGCAAAGTTGCAGTAGAAATCCATAACATGAAAATGTAAAATTCAAAACATGCAGCCTGCTATGACAATATAAAACACATTTCTTTATATTATTAATGTTATTAATTCATCCATTAAGAGATAAGTTTTATATTGTCATGGTAGACTGCATATAATGAATTTTACATTGTCATGGCAGTCTATTGCAGCTTGCGCAGCAGCCATTTACATTGTTGGAATAATGGAATAGTAGCCATTTTCTTTATTGTTGTGAACTGTTCCAAACCAGAAATACCTGGGGTATTGAATAATGACAGGTTTAACCCCTTAAGGACCAAACTTCTGGAATAAAAGGGAATCATGACATGTCACACATGTCATGTGTCCTTAAGGGGTTAAACTGACAGGTTCAGTGACAGGTTTTTTATAATAATGACCGTCATCCATTTTTAACTCTCCAAGTCATTCAGTCACATTATCCCACACCTACATCGATTGTTGAAGTGAGTGTGGACTGAATGGGTTGGGTGAATAATGCTAGTGTGACTGAAGGACTTGGAGAGTTAAAAAATGGATGATGAGCATTATTAAAAAATATAAACAGTTTATGTTTTGAAAATGCCCAGCATCCATTTTTAAACACTTCAAGTCATTTAGTCAGATTACTGGTTCCCCTCCATGCAGACCACACTACCTTAGTTGATGGGGGAATGCAAATGGGACTGAGAAACTTTGAGTCTCGTGTCATCTGCCCTCTGCCCTCAGTTTGCCGGTGCTATCTATGTCCCCAGACAGCTTGACGACGGTGTGGCGGTGCCTTCTCTGTCCCCAAACAGCAGGCAGGTTATGCATGAGGAGCAAATATAAAGCCCTATGTCCTTTTTTATTTGTGTCCAGTATATGAACAGTGTATTTTTCAATTGTGTTTAAAATGCAATTTCCCTATTCAGAAATAATAATAGTGCAGTGCTATTGGCGGCCTTGCATAATGATGATTTAACATGCAATTTACATTTATCATTAAAATGGGCCCTGGCTTTGAAGCCACAGCACAGACAAAACGAAAAAGCCCTGACAGCTGCTTATCGGGCCAACCTTGTTATCAATTTAAGAGGTATGAGGGGATAAAATTTAGAATAGTATTTTTAGTTTTATATGGTTTGTTTTTCTATTTGAAATTGAAATCTGGTTGCAGGTGCAAGTCCTGTGGTTGCAGTTTAGTTTAGGGGCTCAAGATCTTTAGATAGATATATATATATATATATATATATATATATATATATACACATATACACACACACACACGTTTTATAATTGCCCCCCCCCCCGCTTTTGTCACTGGCCCCCCATGTGCCCCCCCTAAATATGAATGCTTGAGACGCCATTGTTCTGGGGCCATGGTAGTATTGCATGCAAAGTTAGTTTCATCATGTGTGTGGTAAGTATTCTTCGTTTGGTGAGTGGGTAGGTAGGGGGGTGGTGGATATGAGAAATTAAAATTGTAAGATGTAAGAAGGGATGAATCATATGCAAAATAAAGTATATACACAAATCCTTTGCCAAACAAGCAAGGATTAAGACCGAGGTGGCAGAGAAGGGGATCTATACCCATAGTCACGGGGTGAGGCGGAAGAAGTCCTCACCAGTAAGTAGCCCATGTTGACTAGTGATTGAGCCAAACAAAAACATGCAAAACATATATCATAACAGTAACAAAATGTAGTGTACTCCTGCGGAGCGTTCTACAACTGTTAATCGAGACCAAGTAGTTCTGCTGCAGATTCTAATTTAGCTGTGAAGGGTTTGCAGCATATTGACTGTATCCGGGAGACTGTACTTGCAATCGCCCCCATGTGGAGGCACTGCGCTAGGCCTATTGGTCGTGGGTCTCTCTATTTGTCACACCGACATAAAGGTATGGTGACTCTCAATGCGTGGTGGCCCCAGACGGTCCTACAACATAAACTTGGGTCCCTCCCATTTCCAACATCCCCCCATCTGACTCCCAAGGATTAAGTAGCGTTTGCCTACACCAGGGCCGCCCCGCCCATTTACTAGGCGACGGCGGCCTCAGAGCGGGCGCGGTGCCAGCAATTCACCAAGGAGAGCCCCCAAGCTCATTGGCCCTGTGCTCCCTGGTCCACTAGACTGCGTGGCCCAAATTAGTACCAGGCGTTCGACGACCATGTACCGCTGCCTGTGTTCGGGAGACAAATTGGCCATGCACTGGAACACGTGCGTTCGGTTATACGAATGGCGACCATCCAGGGAAAGCACTTGATAAAACCACAAATTAAGTGATTAACAGCCAGGGGTGGTCGTTGTTCGGGGAAGTATAAAAGGGGGACTACACACCATCCATTTGGGAGATGAACAAGGGTGTACAGACAACCAAACGCAAGGGAATGAAGTCTGCTACACCCTGCAAGTTTTGATAAGTAGTTAATAGAAATCTGAATTGCAAACTGTATACTAAAATGGCAATGTTGTTATTTTGGCTGACCTGGAGTTGTTTTTTTTCAAATTATATTATTTTATATAAATTATATTATTTTAATGGCTCTCTAATGCTCCCCTTCAACACAAGAAATACGTGGCAGTTTCCCCACTTAGAGAACTATCTCTCTTTAATTTTCCTACCTAGCCGAGCCCTTAATATTTTTATTTTCTATTTCCATTTTGCTTTGTGTATGGCCATTAAATGTTCTGAATTGTATATCAGTGTGGTGACTGTTTAGAAAAAATATATCAATAATGAAATAATATTGAAAGAGCATTCTACTCGTTTTAGAATAATTCTTTCAATTAAACCTTGCTCGTGACTTGTGGGAAGCCATTTATTCCTTCCCGGTAAAGAAAAAAAAAGGTTTGGCTATATTTTTATGCAGTGAAATGAATGTATCACGGACACAATGGGATTGCCCTGCTTTACAAAGAATAGGGAGACTCATTAGCAATATGTAGCAGAACCCAGTAAGATCTGACATTCACAGTTTGCGTTAGTCAGAATTTTAAATGTCTCACTTGGGAATTAGGACGTTGTTTCAATTCTCTGCAACCAAAATCGATGCCTTGTAATAGGAGCGGAAATAAAGGTACTTACGTTTTACCTAAAGCATTGAAATATAGGAATTTTAGTAGTTATTGTTTGACCGTTTAATCCCTAAGACCAACTTAGTTTCCATTTAATAACTATTACCATAATATCCTTTAATTTGAGGAATACAATATGGAATCTTCTATATACTGCTCATATAGAGCATTTCATTGCTGCAGTGTGGCGATTTGCAGTGCGTATGTATTAGCCTCCCAATGCTTCCCTATGTGGAAGAAGTATATTGTCTGAAATGATATCAAACAGGGAGGCTGGGTGACAGCAAAGGTAAACGCACAGCAAGAGCTGAAAGATATTGAAAAACTATTTCTTTATTGCAAACCGGGTGTGTGTACAGACATCCATATAGTATGATGTCCACCATTCCTAATGGTATAGTACTCCTTTAAGCCACAAGCATATGGGAGTTGAGGGCCTAATACCATCATTCTTCAGCTGATCAAATTCAACATGAGGTATTGTGCACTGTACTGAAGAAAAGAGGCTGCAGGCAGTATTTATACAGGGTGGCTCCTTTTCTCCTTCTTAAAATGATAAAAGTGGCTATGGTATTCTGTATTACTCTTTCCCCCAGCCCCTTTTGTGTATGTCTTAGCCACAGCCCCTCTGTCTCTTTTTCCCCAGCCTAGCGTTGCTTCCCACAAATCTTGTGTCACTTTGTTCCTCTTCCCTTTTGTATGTATCTTTGTCCCCCCAACAAACCTTCTGTGTGTCTCTTTCTCCCCTCTCCTCCCTGTGTCTCTTCCCCCTCTCCTCCCTGTGTCTCTCTCTTACCCCTCTGTCTCTTTGTCCACCCCCCCTCCAACCTGGTGTCTCTCTATTACCCCTCAGTCTCTGCGTCCCCCCTTCCCCTGTGTCTCTTTATTAGCCCTCTATTTGTCCCCCCCTTCCCCTGTGTTTCTATTACCCCTCTTTTTCTCTGTCCCTGCTGACCTTGTTACAGGAGGACTGAGGGAGGGGGCGGCGCTAACTACCATGCTCCCTTGCAGTTCCCATATTTCCCAGCATCTACACATCATAGAGTAATCACTACTCTATGATGTGTAGATGCTGGGAATTATGGGAACCGCGAGGGAGCATAGTAGGTAGCTCCGCCCCCTCCCCCAGTCCTCCTGTGCTGACAGCTATGCTGCTGTCAGTATCAGTGAGTGTACCACCGGAGTGCTTAGCCGGCCGCCCGGCACACTCACTGATACTGACAGTCATACAGCACAGGAGATGGGGCCGCCAGCCACAAAGTGTGTACCCCCTCAGAGTGTGCCGCCGTACCGGCCACCCGGTGGCACCAACATGCGGCCGTGATATTATTAAAATATAGGGAGCAGGGCTCCCTCTCTATATGCAGCCTCCCAGGTGCCGTGGCCCACCAGGAAATTTCCCGGTATCCCGGTGGGCCAGTCCGGCCCTGGCCTCATGGCTGTTTTTACCATGAATTAATGCACCCTTTGCACTGTAACCTTGCAGGAAGTAAGGGACTTAAACAATTTAATACAAAATTGAAAATTTGCAGTTGGTAGATGTGAAAGACTGATATACAATGTAACAAGAAATAAAAAAAAAGTCAGGAAAAGTGCAACAAATATAATGGTGATACTATCACCTAGTGTGGATCACTCAAACACACAAAAACATTTAAAGTGCAAATAAAGATAATGGTGAGAGCACTCAATAAATATGATATAGAGAGTTTACCAGTACTGTCATGGACATGTATCTAAAATTACAAAACATAAAAGAAACATACAGTAATATTGTCATAAACATATGTTAAAACCCATGTATGACTGGCCAAACTCACATATTGCTGAGTCACTTAAAGAAGCTGACTCAGACTAAAGACTTGTAGCGGAGATAAACCACGTATAACAGGAATTCTGTAATGGTCTGGATCAGTGGCGTACATACCAGGGTCGCAGGGGTCGCGGCTGCGACCGGGCCCGGCCCACCAGGGGGCCCGGCCGCCCCTGCGACCCGGTATGTACGCTCTGGGCCAGCCTCTTCTCCTGGGGGGCCCAGGAGCCGGGCCCCCCGAGGCTGGCCCTGCTTACACCCGGCGGGCAGTCAGGCTGGCCGGTGCGCGAGGAAGCACTCTTCCCTGAGTGCTTCCTCTTCAGCTCCCTCGCGCACGCAATGATACTGGAGCCGGAAGATGACGTCATCTTCCGGCGCCGGTATCAGTACGCGGCGCGCGAGGGAGCTGAAGAGGAAGCACTCAGGGGAGAGTGCTCCCTCGCGCACCGGCCAGCCTGACTGCCCGCCGGGTGACCGGCCCCCCAGGAGCCCAGCAGCACCACTGGACCCCAGGGAATCCCCTCAGCACTCCAAAAGGTAAGGAGGCTGGGGGGATTAAATTAAAAAAAAAACATGTGTAAGTGAGTGTTAGTGTGAGTGTGTGAGTGTGTGTGAGTGAGTGTGAGTGTTAATGTGTGTGAGTGAGTGTGAGTGTTAGTGTGTGTGAGTGAGTGTTAGTGTGTGTGAGTGAGTGTGAGTGTTAGAGTGAGTGTGAGTGTTAGTGTGTGAGTGTTAGTGTGTGTGAGTATAAGTGTGTGTGAGTGTAAGTGTGTGTGAGTGAGTGTGTGTTAGTGTGAGTGTTAGTGTGTAAGTGTGAGTGTAAGTGTAAGTGTTAGTGTGTGAGTGTTAGTGTGTGAGTGTTAGTGTGTGAGTGTTAGTGTGTGAGTGTTAGTGTGTAAGTATGTGTGTTAGTGTGTGTGTGTGTTAGTGTGTGTGAGTGAGTGCTTGAGTGTTAGTGTGTGTGAGTGAGTGTTAGTGTGTTAGTGTGCGTGTTGGTGTTTGTGTTAGAGTGTGTGTGTGTGTGTCTGCTAGTGAGTGTCAGTGAATGTGTTACTGTGTGTGTCTGTTACTGAGTGTGTTTGTGTGTGTGTGTGTTAGTGAGTCTGTTTGATGTCTGTTAGTGAGTGTGTGTTTGTCAGTGAGAGTGTATGTTTTGTAAGTGAGTGTGTATGTATGTCTGCCGCTGAGTGTGTCTCTGTCAGTAAATGTGTGTGTCTGTTAGCTAGTGTGTATGCATTTGTTCGTGAGAGTGTGTGTGTGTGTGTCTTCAGCACTTACCTTTCTCCAGCGCCGGACTCCCATGGCGCTGGGGATCCCTCAGCCTCTCAGCTCCGAATGCGCATGCACGGCAAGAGCCGCGCACGCATTCAAACCGCCCATAGGAAAGCATTACTCAATGCTTTCCTATGGACGTTCAGTGTCTTAAAATGGCGGAAGCGCCTCTAGCGGCTGTCAGTGAGACAGCCACTAGAGGCTGGATTAACCCTCAGTGAAACATAACAGTTTCTCTGAAACTGCTATGCTTTCAGCTGCAGGGTTAAAACTAGAGGGACCTGACACCCAGACCACTTCATTGAGCTGATGTGATCTGGGTGTCTGTAGTGGTCCTTTAAGTGTGTGTGCATCTGCATGCACTGGCGTACATACCGCGGTCGCAGCCCTGCGACCAGGTGCCCGCCGCCATGTGTTGCTGCCCTGGTCCGCGCAGAGTAAGCGCGAGGGGGGGGGGCCCACGGATCAATTTTCGCACCGGGGCCCCATGGGTCATGTGTACGCCACTGGTCTGGATAAATCCTTCTTGGATGTAGTCTGTGCAATTAATCCAGGATGCAGGATAAAATAACAACTTATTTATTGATACACAAAAAATAATAAAAACCAATTACAGAATAATGTCCGTGTAATATTGCCACGACGCGTTTCGACAGTAAAGCCTTTTTCAAGGGGTGCTGTCTGTCCATCTCCGCTAATCCTGTCTTTAAACAGGAGTTTTGGTGCCCATCCTTACAACTTCCGTTATTTCCTCCTTCCGTCTGACGTCTTCATTACGCATCCTGCATCATGATGTTATTCCGGCGACGTTTGCCGGAAGTGTTGTGGGGGCCATTTTGGAAAGTCCAGAATGAATATAAAATGCCAGTCTCTAACAATTCCATATTATTAATAAAATGCAAACTCATTAAATGTTAATAAATATACCTACTGAAAGGAAAAAAAAAGGAGGGACATAGAGGAAATATCATAAAAAATCTGAATTATACACCGAATAATACTACATTAAATAAAAGCATAAATACTCTAAACTATATAATAAAACATATAGTGGGAGAAAATTGTTTTAAAAAAAAAAGGAGATAAAAAAAAATTAAAAACAAAATACAGATGATTATATACATGAATTGATTTCAAAATCTGCCTTTAAACCATGAGGGGACAATGACTCCATATTAAAAATCCACCTCATTTCCATTTTACTGAGGAGGCCCTCTATATCTCCCCCTCTCCAGTACATTTTAACTCCTTCTATTCCCATGAATTCTATTCCACTTGCATTGCCCCCATAGGTTTCCAAAAAATGTCTAGATACACTGTATGAAATTGGACAAGAACCAAGAGAAAACACTTTAAAATATAGAATAAAAGAACAAAAAGAGGATGATATAACCATACCTGTTATTTTTAACTATAGCTCCAACAGTAGCCAACTACAGAAAATAGTAAAGAAAAACTGGCATATTCTGGAACAAGATCAAGATATTCAACAGTATTTAGGGGTGAGACCAAAAGTTATCTTTAGAGGAGCGAAGAGTCTTAAGCAAGTTTTAACCTCAAGTTTTTTAGATAAGGAGATGAATTCCCAGGTTTTATCAATGTTTCAAAGAGAAAATGTTTTTTATTATTGTGGGACTTGTAAAGGTTGCACTTTAAGAAGAAACAAGAATAAAAATATTACTAAATTCACCTCATTCCATAATACAAAATCTTTTAACATCAAATTTTTTTTAACATGTAATTCCAAAAATATTATTTATATGATTACTTGTCCCTGTGGTTTTCAGAACACTGAAAATAAGAATCAGGGAACATATTTATAACATCAATAGGAAATGTAATCTTCACAGTGTATCTAGACATTTTTTGGAAACCCATGGGGGCAATGCAAGTGGAATAGAATTCATGGGAATAGAAGGAGTTAAAATGCACTGGAGAGGGGGAGATATAGAGGGCCTCCTCAGTAAAACGGAAATGAGGTGGATTTTTAATATGGAGTCATTGTCCCCTCATGGTTTAAAGGCAGATTTTGAAATCAATTCATATATATAATCACCTGTATTTTGTTTTTTTAAAAAAATTATCTCCTTTTTTAAAAAACATTTTTTCCCCACTATATGTTTTATTATATAGTTTAGAGTATTTATGCTTTTATTTAATGTTGTATTATTCTGTGTATAATTCAGATTTGTATGATGTTTCCTCTATGTCCCTCCTCCCCCCCCCCCCTTCAGTAGGTATATTTATTAACATTTAATGAGTTTGCATTTTATTAATAATATGGAATTGTTAGAGACTGGCATTTTATATTCATTCTGGACTTTCCAAAATGGCGCCCAGGGCCGGATTAAGAGCCCAGTGGGCCTGGTGCTGATAATTATGATGGGCCTAATTACAAAATCTTATTGACCAAAAACACTAAAACAGTCCTACCTCCTAAGCGTCATGTATCTGATGGAGATGATGCTGTAGGGAAACTCATAGGATGCAACTATGAGAAAACACATACCCTTTGCTAATCTCATGCTTTCATCTTTCAAGTAAACCTATACCCTCTAACAGCAGTGTCCAGGAAGGAAGTCTATGGATGCGGTAAAAGGGTGGGCTACTGACACAAATCACATAACCAGAAAGGGCGAACATACACAAAAAGGGGGAATGTCTGTGTCCCTATGTCTCCCAGTCCCTTAGTGTTTGTGTCCTCATGTCTCCCAGTGTCCCCATGTCACTAGGGGACATTGAGAGACATTGGGACACTGGGAGACATGGGGACAGAGATACTAGGGAACACTGGGAGACCTGGGAAATCTGAGACTCTTGGGGACACTGGGTGACAGACACGAGGGGACACAGGGAGACATGGGGCACTGAGACACTGTGATATATAGGGGACACTGGAGACTTGATAAAAACCTGGGTACAGGTCAAAATGTTGCGGTGTCCAATAAACCTGCTTAAAGCTATCACAGTGAGTGCCTGAGATTTTTTTCTTTTATACTAGGGGACACAGACACTACGGGCACAGAGACACTACGGGCACAGAGACACTACGGGCACAGAGACACTACAGGCACATTGACACTACGGGCACAGAGACACTACGGGCACAGTGAGACATGGGGCACAGTGAGACATGGGGCACTGAGACACTGATACATAGGGGACACTGATACATAGGGGACATTGGAGACTTGATAAAGACCTGGGTACAGGTCGAAACGTTGCGGTGTCCAATAAACCTGCCTAAATCTATCACAGTGAGTGCCTGAGATTTTTTCTTTTATACTAGGGGACACTGAGATACTAGGAGACATGGGGACACAGAGACATTGGGAGACTAGGGGACTTTGGGAGTCTAGGGAACACTGAGACACTAGGGACACTGGCACACTACAGACACTGATAGACACCAGGGACACATGGGGATTCTGAGATACTAGGGACACTGGCTGGGAGACATGGGGACACTGCCATGTCTCCTATGTCTCAAAGTCACCCAGTGTCCCCATGTCTCCCTGTGTCTCCATGCCTCTCAGTGTCCCCATGTCGCCCAGTGTCCCCTAGTGTTTGTATCCCCATGTCTCCCAGTGTCCTGATGTCACTAGGACACTAGGGGACACTTAGAGACATGGGGACACTGGGAGACATGGGGCCACTGAGCCACTAGGGACAGTGGCTGGGAGACATGGGGACACAGACTAGGGGCCACTGGGAGACATGGGGCCACTGTGTCCCTAGTGTCTCAGGTCCATGGGCGTCCGAATGGGGAGGTAAAGGGGGGTACTTGGCCCTTCCTCTCCCCCCCCCCGGATTTTTCAGCTTGTGCTGCTATTTTTCATTTTAGTGTGAGAATACAGTGCAATACCAGCGCTGGCCAGTAGGTGGCGCTGTGAATGGAGAAAGACAGGAAGCTACAGCTTGTCCCTGCCTCTCTCTCATGACTGAAACCACAGGGGAGCAGCACAGAGGCAGCCTACAGAGCAGGTAAGTGAGGGATGGGGGGTGGGGGCGACCGCATAGAGGAAGGTAAAGTAGAGGAGCAGAAAGGTTCTGCAAGGGGCAGGAGGGGTCAGCAAGGAATAGAAAGGGGCAGCAAGAAGCAGGAAGGGGTCGAAAGGTTTTCAAGGAGCAGGAGGGTAAAGTAGAAGGAGCAGCAAGGAGCAGGAGGGGTCAGCAAGGAGCAGGAGGGGTCAGCAAGGAGTAGAAAGGGTCTGCAAGAGGCAGGAGGGGTCAGCAAGGAATAGGAAGGGGCAGCAGGAAGGGGTATGGATGGTCTGCAAGGAGCAGGAGGGGTCACCAAGGAGTAGGGAGGGTCTGCAAGGAGCAAGAGGGGTCAGCAAGGAGTAGGAAGAGGCAGCAAGGAGCAGGAAGGGGCAGCAAGGAGTAGGAAGGGGCATCAAGGAGTAGGAAGAGGCAGCAAGGAGTAGGAAGAGGGAGCAGGAAGGGGCAGCATGGAGTAGGAAGGGGCAGCATGGAGTAGGAAGGGGCAGCATGGAGTACGAAGAGGCAGCAAGGAGCAGGCGGGTTCAGCAAGGAGTAGAAAGGGTCTGCAAGGGGCAGGAGGGGTCAGCAAGGAGTAGTAAGGGTCTGCAAGGAGAAAGAAGGGGCAGAAAGGAGTAGGAAGGGTCTGCAAAAAGCAGGAAGAGTCTGCAAGGAGCAGGAAGGGTCTGCAAGGAGCAGGAAGGGTCTGCAAGGAGCAGGAAGGGTCTGCAAGGAGCAAGAAGGGGCAGGAAGAATCAGAAGGAACAGAAAGGATCAGCAAGGGGCTGCAAGAAGCTGGAAGGGACAGAAAGAAGCAGGAAGGGCAGTAAGAAGCAGGAAGGGCAGTAAGAAGCAGGAAGGGTCTGCAAGAAGCAGGAAGGGTCTGCAAGAAGCAGGAAGGGCCATCAAGGAGCAGGAAGGGCCATCAAGGAGCAGAAAGGGATCAGAAAGAGAAAGGAGCAGAAGGGCGCAAAATAAGCAGAAAGTAGCAGAAAGGTAAAGGAGCAGAAGGAGCCTCAGAAGACAAAGAAGACGGTGTCAAATGAAGGAGAAGAAAATGAGATTGGAGCACTCTGGACACCACATCATAAGGCGTTGGTACCTGGGCCTGGCAGGGAAACTTTGGACCTTCTCATCTCCCCAGGTAAAAACAAACAATATCAGTGTTAATGTGTTCACTTTTATTTAGTGAATGTCAGGAAACACAGAGGGCTGCTGGGTAGGGGTGCCGCTGATTGGCTAGATGGGTCAGCTAGCACTCTAAGCCAATCAGTAGCTCCCCATTCATAAAAACGTAAAACATTTTTATGAATCGGGAACTAGTGATTGGCTTAGAGTGTCAGCTGACCACTCTAGCCAATCAGCGGCACCCATGCCCAACGTCAATCTGCACTTCCTGACACTCTGTTTCAGAAGTTGCATACCACTGAGCGACCTGGAGATCTGGAGCTGAAGGAAGCCTTTGGGGGTAAACCATTTGAGAGCGGTTTCACTCCTTCAAAGAAAGAGCACCCAGGGGCCTCCTTGCATCACAGCATTTTCATTTAGATAAAGTTGTTATGGTGACCAGAATGTTCCTGTAATTTGATGAAAGGAACACTATAGTGTCAGGAATACAAACATATATTCCTGACACCATAGTTGTGAAAACACTATTCATCCTTGCTTTATGTGAAAATGACTATGCTCCTTCCCTTTTATGACACTGTCAAAAAGGGGCCAAGCATGGATGTCATTACAATTATGCTCCCCCCCTCACCCCCTCCCACGGAAAAATTCCTGCGGACATCCATGCTCAGGGTCCCCATGTTCCCCAGTGTCCCAATGTCTCAGCGTCCCCATGTCTCGGAGCTGCTGTCTGGACTCTCTGTGCAGAGCTGCTCCCCCGCGGATCAGTGAGTAGAGAGAGAGGCAGGGAGGGAGATGCCGTAACTTCTTATCACTGCCTCTCTCCACACAAACAGCGGACCCCTACTGGCCAGCGCTGGTATTGCAGAATAATCTATGTTTATACTGAGACAGACATTTGTATTGCCGGTATTACTGCAATACCGGCACCGGCTAGGCAGCCTCAAATACCTGAGAAATACTTCTGAGAAATACCTGGCAACCCTAAGAAATACATGATAAATACCTGGCAACCCTAAGAGTAGTGTGTAAAAAAAAAAAAAAAAAAAAAAAAAAGGAAAACATTTTTTTTTTTTTTTTTTAAACCAATGGGCCTATTCCATGGGCCTATTCCTATGTTAATCCGGCCCTGATGGCGCCCACAATACTTCCGGCAAACATCGTCGGAATAACATCATGATGCAGAATGCATAATGAAGACGCCGGACGCCGTGATTTGACGAAAACTGAAGTAGGAAATAACTGTAGTTGTAAGGATGGGCGCCAAAACTCCTGTATAAAGACAGGATTAGCGGAGATGGACGGACAGCACCACTTGAAAAAGGCTTTACTGCCGAAACGCGTCGTGGCAATATTACACGGACATTATTCTGTAATTGTTTTTTATTATTTTTTGTGTATCAATAAATAAGTTTTTATTTGATTCTGCATCCCGGATTAATTGCACAGACTACATCCAAGAAGGATTTATCCAGACCGTTACAGAAGTCCTGTTTTACGTGGTTTATCTCTGCTACAAGTCTTTAGTCTGAGTCAGCTTCTTTAAGTGACTCAGCAATATGTGAGTTTTAACCAGTTATACATGGGTTTTAACATATGTTTATGACAATATTACCGTATGTTTCTTTTATGTTTTGTAATTTTAGCTACATGTCCATGACAGTACTGGTAAACTCTCTATATCATATTTATTGAGTGCTCTCAGCATTATCTTTATTTGCAGATCTGAAAGACTGGCATATTTTAAATTGCGACATTACACTTTTATTTTACCAGGTAAACAAACGATCATAACAAGGGGAGTAACTACAATTAACCCCTGAAGGACTGAGTCAAATGTACAAGATTTGATCAAAATAAAACGTAAACAAAACTTGGAATTTGACTATATGTCTGTTCAACTGTAATTCACCTCTTTCATATTAAGTGCTCCCACACTTATTATATATAATTTTATTCAGGAGAAATGGGGCTTTCATTTAACATCAAATATTAGGCTATGAAAGATAATTTAATATGAATAAAATATAAAAAAAACTGTGAGAAAGGGGGCGTGGCCTGGTAGCCGATCGGGATAGTCGCATGGTGTTGGAGCTCCTCAGAGAAAATCCACTTGTGATCCCAAAACCTAACTTTATAGCATTCAGATTGAATACAAGCTTGACCACAAGCCTGGGGAAAGTTTTGCCGACCAACTACAGAATTATTGCCTACAAGCGGCAGACACAGCCTGTGGCAGACTACCTGCGGCCTGCAGTCACACTTTGAGCTGCCCTGTTGAGGCCTGCAACCATGGGCACATCCATGCTACCACGTGCACCTAGGGAGCTGCTGCCTGAAGCGTTTGACCGCGTCTGTGACCTATTCTGAGCAAACTATGTAAAAAAGAGACTTACCTCTACTCTTGATGAAGTTGTGGCACCTCAGAGCCGTCCTGACGCTCGACCCGAGACGCTATGCATCCCTTAAGTGTCACTCGAGAGAAGCACCCCAGGAGAAGGCGCAAGAGACTGCTGAGGCAGAGGGTCCCACTTTATGAAGCACTGCAGGCTCGCTTCTTACCCTGCTGGAGGCCACAAGCCCTATAACCCACTCACAAGAGCGGATCACCCGACATCCTCGGACCAGACACAAGATCCCCGGCCATTGGCGGCAGCAAAAATCAAGACAGGCTGCAAATGGGCCCTGTCCGAAGACATGTCCCAGTGCCATTAAGTGGATGAAGGTGGGGAGAAGCCCTCAGGGAGAATCAGGGAGGCTACCAGACTTGCCTATCTTTACACCTACCGCACTCTGGTCCCTCAGCCAACGGTACTTTGCCTCCTTGGGGGATTGTATCCTGCTGACTGTGGGCACAGGCTAAAAGGGACTTACTCACTGGGACTGTGTATGCATGTGTCACCTCTCTTCCAAACACCTACACCGTGTAGAGCTGCCCCACTCTTCTATCCCTTTAATAGGAATATACAATAACTAGAAATGTTTTGCCTGACATAACTAATACTAGTAGTTAAATGAGCTGGGGTAACATGGGTGTACCACTATCCCAACTCTTCATGTCAAGATAATCCTTACTCTTGCAAATTTATTTTCAGTTCTTCGTTTAGACATGCATACATAGCTTGAATGTGCTTTAATATAAAATGTGCAGTTTCTCAAAATGCTGTCCAACTGTTAAGCTATGTCTTTGTTTTACTTGCATGTGCTGTTGGGGCATTGCAAGCTAATAAGTGTTAATTTCATGCACAACAAAAATAAGGAATATTAAAAAAGAAAAACCTGTGAGAAATTAAGAAATTTTTTTTTTTTTTTTTTAGTTCTGCATGACATTTTAACTGTGAATATCATAATACTGTTTACTATTACTGCAATAAAATACACATGTTTGTATTCAGCGATGTCTCACGTGTAAAACAGTACCCCCTATGTACAGGTTTTATAGTGTTTTGGGAAGTTACAGGGTCAAATATAGCATGTTTTTTCACATTGAAATTCGCCAGATTGGTTATGTTGCCTTTAAGACCGTATGATAGCCCAGGAATGAGAATTACCCCCATGACGGCATACCATTTGCAATAGTAGACAACCCAAAGTATTGCAAATGGGATATGTTAAGTCTTTTTTAGTAGCCACTTAGTCACAAACACTGGCCAAAGTTAGCATTATATTTGTGTGTGTATGAAAAATGCAAAAAAACGAATTTGAACGCCAATTTTGGCCAGTGTTTGTGACTAAGTGGCTACTAAAAAAGACTAGACATACCCCATTTGCAATACCTTGGGTTGTCTACTTTTGCAAATGGTATGCCATCATGGGGGAAATTCTCATTCATGGGCTACCATACGGTCTCGAAGGCAACGTGACCAATCTGGTGAATTTCAATGTGAAAAAACTGAACCACAAGCCTTATATTTGACTCTGTAACTTTTGAAAACACCATAAAACATGTACATGAGTGCTTATACTCAGAAGACTTCGCTGAACACAAATATTAGTGTTTCAAAACCCTATAACGTTTCACAATAATTATATCGTCAGTGTAAGTGCCGTTTGTGTGTCAAAAATGCAAAAATTTCACTTTCACTGATGATATCATCGTTGTAATACATTTTACTGTTTTACTGTTGTAGCGTTACTTACCTTATCCAGGGGCCGGCCGCGGTCCTCTCTTCAAGCCGCGCGCGGTCCTGCGGCTGCACGAGCCGCGCGCGGCTCATCCGACTCTCCTAACAGGAAGGCGGGCAGTGACCGCGAGATGCGGTCACGTGTCCCGCCTGAATCTAAGAGCGCGCCGCGAGTCTCGGGCGCGCTCATAAAGAGACAGTGGGAGCCTAAATTGCAAAAAGGCTCCCATTGGCCCCTGTCATGCCACTCACCCCATACACTTACCTTTTGGGGGTGTGGAAGGGACAGGAGCCAATCACATTAGTTTGGAAGCTACTTATACTTACCCTTTTCCCTTAGTTCCTTGCCCTATTGTGGTTTCTGTTTCAGTTCCCTTTAGCGCTTGTTGTGTTCAGTAGTGTTCCTCCGTATTTGACCTTGGCTTTGTATTCTGACTTAGTTTTCGCTTTATCCTTGTCTGTTCTGTTTGCCGGCTTGCTGATTCCTGTGTACCAGACCCCGGCTAGTTCTCGTTTACGCTGTCTCTTTGTGCCCTTGACCTCGGATCGTTCCTGACTCTGTACTTCTCCTATATACGTCGAGTCCGGCCATTCTAAGGTCCGGTAGACGTATCTCTCCTCTGTGCTGTCTTCTGTTTAGCTGGATCCTGCGTGTAGGGGTATATTCTCGTTACAACTGTTCCGCGAAGTCTTCCGAGTAAAACAGTACCCCCCATGTACAGGTTTTATGGTGTCTTGGAAAGTTACAGGGGTAAATATAGTGCTAGCAAATTCAATTCTCTGGACTTTCTGCCTGGGTTATCAGACAGGTCCCGCAAATTGTTATTAATAAAATTACTTAATTATGTAAAAATATTACATAAATATATATGACGAATGAAAATAAAATATTTTGGACTACATCTCTCTTGATGCTTTGCCAGCATTATGGCTGTAAGAGCATTATGGGAGATGTAGTCCAAAACATCTGAAGGGCCGAAAGTTCCCCACCCCTGGTATAGAGAAAAGTGAATAGGTATTCACATTCTCTGCATATATTTGATTTCTTGTCCATGCAGCTTACAACCTGTGGGTAGCCTTGCAAGAATTCTTAGGGGGTTCATGCACTAAATACATAATTGTAGTGACTTGAAATACAAATTGCTAAATTTAGGCAAAACTTGATGATGCAGAAAAATTCTCAAACACTACTAAAGTCACACTTTGGCTTTGTTTGCCTATGTTTCACAATTTGGTATTCAGTACGCTACAAAATTACAGCTTAGTAAATTAACTATTCAATGTCAGGATGGCAGAAGACATAGTGCATACCAAAAAATATATTGTAAACAATTATTTTCTGTACCTAAGCCATATGCTCAGTTCAGCCTCACATACCACTTAATAGTTTTGCTCCCCTTTCAGCAGTTTATTCCTTATTACCTCTTACAATTCAAGCACTCTCCTCTGTAACGGATCACCTGGCACCCCGACTTGGTACCTCCGTTAATGGATGCTCCTAGTGCTTCCTGAGGACTCCAAGCACTCTGGCAGACACCACAATCACCGAATCAGAGAAACCTTTAAATTCTCCCAAGCATATGAATGCTGTAGACCATTGAATAGGAACCATATGAATAGGCTTGTACTCCTAGCAGTCAACTGGAACAGCATGCAATAAATCCTTCCCCCCAATAATGAGACGACACTTCACTTTGAGGGTAAAACAGGAACTCTGGCCTGGCTCATCCAGCCCGGCTTTTATTACAATAATACACATACAGTCCACACCCAGGGGGAGGCATAAAATATCCAATCACATACATGGTTCAGCCCACGCATCCCCTCCCCTCAGATAACATTAAACCCAATTATCCGGTACACCTTTTCAGCCAAGTTCTGGATGTACCCCAAAACCCGGGGGTACACCTTTAAATCCAGCATCGCTGGATAGCCCTTATTCAGGGGGACAACATATTCAAAATTCAAGTCATTCGGATGAACGGTTCGTGAGATATGGGGTTCCAAAGATTTGACCGACCGCATGGGTAAAGTATCCGAAAACAGTTCCATGCATTTTGGCCCTGCGGTCGGTCACAAACAAGGGAATGAAAACAGACGAATTGCCTGTGTTATAGAGCCTGGAGAGGGTTTGAATGAATTCCCTTGTTTGTGGGGTTCTTTCTACCGAACGGCGGGTCATTCGGTAGTTTCTATACGAATTTCTGGAAGTATGGAGGTCTCAGCGGTGTTTGCCTAGTCAAGTGTCCGATTTTAGTTCCAGACACTCGACGGCAAAACACCGCTGTTCGGTAGTTTAAGATGGCCGCCGCCACGTGTTTGTTTCCCGAATAGCGGCCACCCAGAGGACAAAGAATACATTACACTGATTGCCAATTACCCGTTTGCAACATTGTTGCAAACTGTAATTGGAGGCACACTTATTCCTGGGTGGTCTGGTTGTTCGGTAGTTTCACTCAATATAATGAATGGAGTGATTCTACCGAACAATCAGTGAATGCTGCATACATATCCCAGGTTAAACTCAACACATAAATACATATGTAATATTAAAGGCAGTATACTGGAATATGCTCCACAGTCGTAAAGGGACAGTAATCCCAAAAGTCCCAATTTGTCCATCGCTGATTTTAAAGGGCCAGTAGCAGCAATATAAAGTACAATATGCCCCAAATAACCCAGGGGCCATAGTCAGCAGGTAGGAGGCTAGCAAACAGGCTTCTCCAGGGCCCAGTGGCGAGGTTGGTTTCGCCACATCCTCTTTCAGAGATGTTGAAGAGTCTTCCAGAAAACGTCAACTCTTTCACCGCTTGAAAACCCCTGAAAAGATCTGCTTCTCTGTAGCTAAATTCAAATGACACCTGCAAAAGCTGCTATTTGTTTTTTTTGTTTGTTTTTTATGTAGCCATTTTATTGTAACCATATTTAATTGTTTGAGCAAAAAGACATATATTTAAAAACTTTAAAAAAAAAATCATTCTTTGTGGTAAAATACTTAAGAAAATCAATAAATAAATATCGTCTTAAGACCATTATAAGGTATGACAATGGGATGGGGGTAGGGAGAAAGGGCAATGGTTCATGATCAATGGGTGTGTGTTATGGATCACAGCTGCTTGTAAGGAGGACAATTCCAGTTCCTCAGGGCTCCAAACCATTGCCACAAACAAAAAAGAGGCACTCAATTGTTTAAAAAGTCTTTGTATCATGTAGCATTAAGTTAAAGGGACACTCCAGGCACCCAGACCACTTCTGCTCATTGGAGTGGTCTGGGTGACAACTCCCACTACCCTTAACCCTGCAAGTGTAATTATTGCAGTTTTTTATAAACTGCAATAATTACCTTGCAGGGTTAAGTCCTCCCCTAGTGGCTGTCTACTAGACAGCCACTAGAGGGAACTTCCTGGTCCCTAGCACAGATTATCTGTGCTAGAGCGTCGTTGGACTATCCTCACGCTGTGTGAGGACCTCCAGCATCGCTCTATTCCCTATAGGGAAGCATTGAAATTCATTTTCAATGCTTTCCTATGGGGTGCACCAATGCGCATGCGTGGCATTACCGCGCATGCGCATTAGGTCTCCTCGGCCGGTGGGCGGGATCACTCTAGCCCACCGGCCGACAGAGGAAGAAGGTGGAGCGGCGGGGGAGGAGCAGGCAGCGACGTGGGACATGTCGCTGCCTGAGGTAAGTGACTGAAGGGGTTTTCACCCCTTCAGCAACTGGGGATTGGGGGGTGGGAGGGAGAGGGACCCTCCAGTGCCAGGAAAACTGATCGTTTTCCTGGCACTGGAGTTTCCCTTTAAAACGTCACTGGAACCAAGAGGCCTAGATGAGAGACAGCATCATATCATTATCCCTCCTTCATCAAACTTCACAGTATGCATTATGAAAAGTAATGTTCTCCTGTCATCTGCCAAACCCAGACTCTTCCATCACACTGTCAGACAGAGAAGCATGATTCATCATTACAGAGAATACATTTCCATTGCTACAGAGTTCATTGGTGGCATGTCTTACTCTACTCCATTCAACACTTGACTTTGCGCATATTGTTATGAGACTTGTGAGCTGCTGCACGGCCATGGAAACCCATTTCATGAAGCTTTGGATGCACTGTTATTGCGCTGAGATTGCTTCCAAAGACAGAACTTAGTAAATTGGTAGGGATGTCCATTTAACGTTGGCCATATAGTGTATATTTCTATACGACTATAATTTTCAATATGTGGTTTTTCATTTTCAGTATTAATTTGACCAAATTCTCAAAAGACATTATTGGCCCTTGACATCGTATTAGTCATGCATTCAATCTTTGCATTCCCTGTGATATTTCTGTTAGCAGTCTGCAGATTCATTGCTATTTTACATGTATGTGAGTTTCTTGGATATAACTCAAGTTAGATCTTAAAGGCTAATTTTGCAGAGTTAAATAATTTCAGTCAATAACATCAATTCACGTTTATTTATTTTTTCCTTTCATTACCTGAAAGTAAAATTTGCAGTCACATTCACACATTTCTTATGGGAAAATCTCATTTCTGCTTATTCGGAGATAGGTACTATGTTATATAAATAAAAATCAATATAAATAATATAAAAAAGTTAAATAAGCATTATGTTAAAGTTGTATAAATTATTATAGTTTTTTTTCACCTTAATCTACATTCAATATCCCATAATGACAAAAAAAAAAATTTTGACACCAAATATATTAAACCGAAAAAACTGAAATATTACATTAAAGCAGGACAGTCACGTTAAACTTAAGTCAGCTCCATTTCCTGTGTCAAGGAGATGGGTGAGTACTTTCTTTAACACAGGAAATGGAGTTAACTAAAGCTCCTCCTCTGGTCAAAGAAAGTCGAGAGTAGAAAAATTAAATAAGACAACGTAGTCCCTATTTTGTCTTGTGTTTTAAAGAAAACTAGATCAGAAATAAAGAAAAATACAACAGATTCTAAGAGATGAAGAGAATTGGAAACAATAGGAGAGAGGTAAGTTCAGTGTGATAGTGCCACTTTAACATAAGTATTTATGCCTTAAAGATACACTCTGAACCCCTAAAGCACGTTAGCTTGCTGAAATGCTTTATGTGTGAAGAACATTCACTATTTTTTTTTTTAATTTACAAAAAGTGCAGATTTTAATAGAAGTTGGCACTTTTATAAAGGAACCTAGCTACCCCCCATTGCTGTCAATAAGATAACAGTCATGTTAGGACCTAGTTTGGTTAGCTCAGTGGAGCTAAACTCAAGAGAAAGGCAAATGCCTAGAACACCTGCGTTGCAAAGACTTCTTATCGAACTGTATTAGGAGGTGTATAATTGAACGGCCACAGAAGGTCAAGTGTTTTAGATATAGCCCCAATGGAAAAGAATGTATAATTAAATGAATGCATATTGTCATTTGGTTCATTTAATTTTTAAAGGAACTTTAAATGAATTATATAGCGCTCCATACCATCATATTTTATTGTCCCAAATTGTTAGATTGATCTTTTGTATTCCAGGGCCCCCCATTACCTACCTAAAACCCAATGCCCAAATAGCCTCTTCTCTGCAGTCCCCTCTGCTAATGTCATCATGTTTGTCCCATCAAATGCTTGTCATGGAGACAGGCACTAAAGGTGAGCTTAGCCTGGCAGTGTAAACATTGCCATATCTCCAAAACATCAATGTTTTACATTGCAGGAGCACTACTTTGAAGCGATTTTATTCAGTCTTTAGAGTCTTTTTGCGTATGATTGGACAAGGTTTTCAAACCTTGATTTGGCTAGTTTCTTCCTTTTGTCTCTGCAGATCCTCTCAAGCCTTGTTAGGTTGGATGCAGAATGTTGGTGGACATTCATTTTTAGGTCTCTTCAGAGGTGTTCATTTGGGTTCAAGTCTGGACTCTGAGGTCCTGAGCACTTTGAATCAGGTGCTTATTAAGGATATCTCTTCATTTTGCACTATTTATTTCCCTCAACAATGACCAGTCTCCCAGCCCCTGCCACTGAAAAACACCCCAGAAGTATGATGCAACTACAACCATGCTTCAATGTTGGGGTACTATTTTGCAGGTGATGAGTGCTGCCTGGTGTTCTCCAAACATGACTCTTTGAAATCAGGCCAAATAGTTCAATCTTCATTTCACTAGACCAGAACATGTTGTTTCTTACAGTCTTAGAGTCCTTTAGGTGCTTTTTTGCAAATTCTAAGCGGACTGTAGGGAGAAGAGGCTTCTGTCTGCCAAGTTTACCATAAAGGCCAGATTAGTGGGATGTTGCAGTTTCTCACATCTTAGCACGTGATCTCTGGAGCTCACCCAGAAGGACCACTTGATTCTTGGTCACTTCTCTTACCAAAGCCCTTTTCCCCTGATTTCTTGCAGGACATTTATGAATTATGGAGTCCACTGTGCTCTTGGGAACCTTGAGTGCAGCCCAAAAATATTTTGTAGCCTTACCCTGATCTTTGACAATATCCTGTCTCACTTATTTTGACCTCATTGCTTGGTTCTTGCTCTAACATGCATCTACAGCTGTGACACCTTATACAGATAGATGTGTGCCTTTCCAAATTATGTGAAATCTAAATTTTCCCCAGGTGCCTCCCTTTCTACTCCCTATTTTCTAGCAGCTAGAATGCCATCACTGTATTTTGAGTCAAAGATGCTGGTGTAAAGTAAGGGATTAGTTGGACAATTTCCTGCATCTCTGTATAATGTAAAATCTTCAATATTTTAATATTTTTGAGAATGTCTGCTTTTGAGTTAGATATGCCGAGTTTCTGTGTCAACATTCCAACCCACAGACTTGTATTTGTCTTCTAAATCATTTTACTATGTAACCTAATAACTGAATCGTATTGTCTGTAAGCCCCAAAATCATGTAGCACTTGAACATGACAGAAATCTTCAATCTTTAATCTTCTTGATAAAAAAACAAAAAAAAAACATAAAACCCAATAAATACAATACATAATTTACAAAGAAGTGAGTGGTATGTAAATAAAAAAAATAAAAAAATAAATAAATAAATCTTCCTGCGTTATTACAGTAACCTTTGCAGAAAATGTATTCTGTGAAATGACTGATATCAAGCCTGTCTCAGTGAAATATAACACAATGTGGCAGTTTCACTGGAGGGGTTATATATACCGTATATATATTTGAGCACATTTCAATATATCCAGCAAATATTCTAAAATCGCTCTGTAAATTGTTTATGACTGCAGGAAGCCTTTCTATTTTGGAGTAAAAGAAGTATTCAGATGAAGATACATTTATTATTAAGATTGATTTCTCAATCTAGATTCTTTATTTGTTTCTAAACTGTGGCAGCAATACAATTGCACGCTGAGCATGTAGATCTGTATGTAAAAGCAGTGTGTAGTGTGCGTCCTTAGTTGATTTCAAAGTACTGTATATCAGCAGGGCAGCAGGATGCCACACTCATGAATACGGCAAAGAATGTCAACGGGAATTTTGTATTTTCAAAAAGCAATATGTTTCTGTACTGAAGCAATGTAACTCCACTTGAAAAATGTCTTTCTCCTTCTCTGTGATAGTTCCAATAGAGCTAATTGCACTCTGTAATAGCCTCTCTTGCATCCTTACTTACCTAACACGCTACGCTCTATGCTTGGCAAAATATGCTTTTATTTATGTCCTGTCTACCCAAAATGTTACACCAATTTTGCTCTACAGCCCTATCATTACAAAAGTCTTATGAAGATGCCTTCCTGTCTTCTATTCTTTGTATAGGAGACAAGGCATATCAAGTGACAATGCCTAATTCAAGGCCATGTACAAGTAGCACTTGACTCAATTTTAACACAGTTTTCAGATTGAAACAATATTAAGAAAGTGGGAGGGAAGGGACTTATCTGCTGCAGTGGGGCAATTGACACAGTGGAGGAGCCTCCACATAAATCCACTCTCACAGGGTGTTCGATCCAGGGGTCCCAAGTCTTATGGAAAGGGGGAATGGAATTGTGTACTATGGCTGTAAGTTTGTCCATGCGGGGTTTTATCCTGTAGCTACACTGCCACAAGGGACCTACAAGCGGCTACACTGATTTTGTTAAATAACCCTTGAGAGCAGGTCAGAAAAAAATGACCAGGGGTCTACGTCAAACTGTATGAAAAACAGCCATTATAATGTCCTCAAATTCTCTCAAATATGTAGACTCTCTGGGGAAAGTCTACCACTTATGCAGGTAGGTCCCCCGGTGGCTATACATCTCTAGATGTAAATGCCTTTCAAAGACAATCTCCATATTTCTTGGAACCTCCCAATATATTTTTTACAGCAAAGGAAATTGTGAGTAAATGAGAAATTGCCAAGAACAATATATATGTGGAATTATCTGGCTTGCTTGGAATACAAAATATTCCAAGATATAATTATTAATATGTGATGTAACAGCTTGTTGATTCGAGGAATGATCTGATTGACATTTTAAAATCAAGAAGGGATTTGTTTTGACTTTTTTGGATCAACAGCAGAAACAGAGATGACTGAAGACTGGGTTTGTTGGATTTAAGTCTATTTTAACCAGTATTATTATGTAACTTTCTTTCTCTCAATTCAACTCATCTGCCTGATTTGTAATCAAGAAACACGTAGAGAAATAGTGCAATAATGGTAATACTTTAAAAACGTGTTTTAAGATATAAAAGGAGTGTCACGCACAAACAGTTAGCACAGAGCGATCTACAGTAACAGCCTTGGCCTAAAGGACCTTCAGACTTTACAACAATCATAAACCACTCAGTCTTTAGTTATATGCTTTCTTATATCTCGAGAACCCCTCAACAGTATTATAGTAAATACATTTATACATAAACTCTATGCTACATGTGTGCTTGACATGTTTCTCATCTTGATACTTAACACAATGTGGCCATATGGTGGAACTAAATCACCATATTTGTTTGCGGCGATAAGTGATTTCTTAGCCTTATACAATTAAAAACTTTATATTTATGTGTGCGCTGTTCCTTAATCTGTATAATGTACAAATGTTGGTCTCTACAGCAGTACCATTGCTGAGAAATGCATTCTTTTTTTCTCTTTAGGTATGTTTTTTTCTGTGATGTCTTGTGTTCTCATATCATGATTGTATAATATTGATGACTAGATCTATAAAGAAAAGGTGAATATCGAGGGCATTTCCAAATTAATTGACACTGATGAACTACTCAAATTTTTACCATGACTATTCTCTCCCTGGTACTGTCTGGGTTCATGGGATATACTGGGACCAATGATCGTCTAGCTCTGCTCAGAATAAAGAAAATGAGAGAGAGAGGACCAATTTGAAAGATGAGAATGGGGTTGATTCACTAAATTATGAATTATAATTAAAGGGGCACAAAGTCTCCAGAACATCTACAGCCTAATGTAGTTGTTCTGGTGTGTTTATCATGTCAAGTCAGACATAAACTGTTTACATTACTGTCTAATAACCTCTAGTGGAAGTCATTCAGGAGACCCTGCGCTCTCCCCATAGTGATGCAATGATTCAATGCACCTCTTCGAGGAGACGCTGATTGGCACAGCACAACATTTTGTCATGCATGTGCAATAGCCTCCCAATGTTTTCCTATGAGAAAGCACTGGGTTCGCTGAGATCATCAAGATTAATGATCTCAGCCAAGGAGGAAGTGGGCCAGCCATTTAAACAGCACTTTAAAACGAAAGTGTCAGAAATACATTTGTTTTAGTTACACTATAGTGTTCCTTTAACAACTGTATTCTAAAAATAACCAATTAGTAATGGGTATCTAGGTACATTGTTACTTCCATGAGCTACTAATACATATTATCTATCCAACTAGAGTGAATCTTATTAATTGTTATGAAGTTGTGAATGACTGTGGGAATATTTTCTGTAACTAGGTTTATAGTAAAATGACTGAATTGAGTGCTTAGCACTATATCTAGTTATTAAAAACATGTAAAACTTTGTTAGTTTATTAGCTTTTTCACTATTCACCTGGTTGTTATATATATATATATATATATATATATATATATATATATATATATATATATATATATACACACACAGACAGACACACAATTGCATACACACAATCACAAATACACATACAATCACAGACCTATACACACACATAATCACAGATGTACACTTACACAATCACAGACCCACACACACATTCAGTCACAGACCTATACACATAGTAACATACATACACACATACTCACAGACACAAGATATACACACAATCACATACATACACAAACAATCACAGACCCACACACGCATACAATCACAGACCTCTACACACAATCACAGACCCACACACACACAATCAGGGCCGAACACCCCTGATTTAAATAAAGTTTTTTTTGTCATTACCATAAAATAGTTATATTTTTTGTGGTGGTATTTTCTTTTTTAGTCTTTCCCTCTAGCAGGGCTCTTCTTCATTAGTTTTTATTGATGTACTCTAAAAGTAGTTTTTTTTTTTTTTTTTACTTTTGCAATTCATACTATTTTGAGAAATTGTGATGGGGGAATATAATGTGTTGTATGGGAATGGAAAAAAGAGAAGAAGCAGGTTTAGGATGATAACTGAATAGAAACAATCAGGGCCGCCATCAGCGGGTGACAACCATAACGGTTGTCACGGGCCCGGCGGCCCTGGGGGGCCTGGCCGCCTGGGCCCCACATGGAGCGGCAAAACTGCCACAGGTGCATCTGCACTGGGGCCCATCAGGTGGCCCAAGCATTTAGGGCCACCCGATGGGCGCTATATCTTCAGGGGCCTGGTCAGCGCTGCAGCCGTGTAATTGCGCGACCGGGCCCATTTAAAAAAAATTGCGGCTACACCGCAAGTGCTGCTGGGAGGAAGTGACGGCTCCCATCATCCCCAGCCACCCTCCTGCAACTTAAAGGTAAGAGGAGGGTGGCTGATAAATGAGGTGTGTGTGTCTGTGTGTATGTATGTATGTATGTATGTATGTCTGTGTGTGTGTATGTCTGTGTGTGTGTATGTCTGTGTGTGTATGTCAGTATGTATGTATGTGTGAATGAATGTCATTATGTATGTGTCACATCCTGCTCTGTTCTGTGGAGATGTCTGGCCTTGGCTTCTGGTATCCAGTACTCTTTTTACAATTCTTGTTTTCTTTTTCTTGTTTTTTTGGTTTTCTATTCTAGGTCTGGTTTTCTTTATTGCTGGGATTTCTGGGTTCATTCCTGTAATCCATCCCTGGGATTCCCAGTTTCTTGGATTCATTTAAATGTTTTTTATTTGCCACACTCGTTTGTTTTCCATCATTCCTTTTTGTTTCAGCCTGGACCTGCAGCAGTGTTTCAAGTATCTGTCCTTTCTTGCAGGTAAGTGCTATATATGTCTTCTTTGGTTGTTTCAGCATACGTTAGGCAGGACCTGCCAGATATGGGGTACATTGGCGTTGTTGGCAGGCTTTTGCAATGTATGATCATATAGTGTGACTAAATCCCCATGATTTTCATATGTAGTACTTTGTTATTTCTCCTCTTGTTTTGCCTATGTTATCTTGTCTTGTTTTAATTTGTATACCCAGTCCATGTACAGTCCTGTCCAGTCATGCCCATGTTTTCCTCATGTCTTGTGTATATGTTCTGGATTTAGCTTACTATCTTTCTCTAGTTCTGGTTCTCCTAGTTTTGTCTTGTTTTCATGTTTGTTGCCTATCTCTAGTCTTGCCTTGATTCAAGTACTGGATACAATCTTGCTGCAGAGCCTCCCTATTCAGCTCCTGGGAGGTCTGCTTAATTTTCAAGCTCCTAGTTCCTGCTATCCGCTGAAGCGGATTCAGGGTCTTGGTATGTGGCTGCACAAACGCTGGTGCTCAACACCAGGGGGTGTGCGGTTACCCTGTACCAGACCCTGCTAATCCACCTCCACACTGTGACTCCTACTCTGAACATCAGGCATACCGGATTGTGTCTGGGTCCCGGGCACCGGACCGCCACCCTGACAGTATGTATGTCTGTGTGTGTATGTCAGTATGTATGTATGTCTGTGTGTGTGTCAGTATGTATGTGTGTATGTATGTATGTATGTCTGTGTGTGTGTGTGTGTGTGTATGTCTGTGTGTGTGTCAGTATGTATATATGTCTGCATGTATGTCAGTATGCATGTATGTCTGTGTGTGTATGTGTCTATCTGTATGTATATATGTCTGTACACTAGTGTGTGTATGTCAGTATGTATATATGTCTGTGTGTGTGTCAGTGTAACGGATCCCCTGCCAGCCCGACTGGGTACCTCCGTTGAAGGATGCTCCTAGCGCTTCCTGAGGACTCCAAGCACTGCAGCAGACACAATAACCACCGTAGACTCCTCCAGAGAGCAAGACAGGAACAAGCTCTTACAAGAGCTTAGTAGTGATATAGCAAGAGAGTATGACTAGCAGGGGTCAAGTCCTGGGGAATAAAGTGTGGGAACTCACTCGAGTTCCACCCTCACCCCACCACCAGAAAAAAAAAAAACTTGCATGCATATATAAACACGTACACACTCACACAGACACACACACAGACTCACAGACACACACGTACACACACACAAACATACATACACTCAGACACACACACACATACACTCACAGACATACACACTCCCAGACACACACACACACACACTCCCAGACACATACACACACACACAGGGCGTTAATATTCTTTGCACAATGCACATTGCACACTGGGCACTGAATGGCACTTTAATATTATGATTTTCACTTGATTTATTTATTCCTTCTTAATATTATTATCATTCTTTACTTCTATGCCTGTCTAGTCAGTTTAACAGGGAGAGAGGCTTTGTAATGTTTTACAGTCAGCCTATTTTAGACTGACTTTTCGATATTGATACTTTCTTTCCTCTCTACCCCTGTAGCTCCATGTCTATAGGAGCAGTATCCTGTCTGCTATTATTATTATTATTATTCTTTCTTATTGAGGTGTACTGCTGTGGAAGATATTGACCATGCACTGCTATAATACATTAGGTTGGGTGCATGTATTAATTTACAACAGACACTCCTATTAATATTATTATTTTTTCCTGTGGCTACAGGATTCTCTAAGTGACACCACCTTTGAGAAGGTTATATTTGGAGTATAGTATATTGGATCCGGTCCTATTTAGTATATATATTTTTTCGAATAAAGCTGTTATATAGGATGGGGGATCAGACTATATAATGCCACATACTGGCGTCCAATTTTTTCCTTTACCTACAGGTGGCATCAGGCATATTAGTCTCGAGTATGTATATTAAACTTTAAGTTACGCTTTTGATTTAGATACCCATACAAGATAACCAGTTAATTTCTGACGCTCTGGTACTATATATTATTTACAGGTTATACAGACAGTCTGGGTTTTTCTTCTAAGACTGTCTGTAGCTCACTTTTTTTTTAACATACACACACACTCCCAGACACATACACACACACACACTCCCAGACACATACACACACTCCCAGACACACACACATACACTCACAGACACATACACACATACACTCACAGACACACACACTCCCAGACACAGACACATACACACACACACACTCCCAGACACATACACACACACACACACTCCCAGACACATACACACACACTCCCAGACACATACACACACACACACATCCACTCACAGATACACACACACACAGACACATACACACACAGACACATACACACACTCACAGACACACACATACACTCACAGACACACACTCCCAGACACACACACACTCCCAGACACATGCACACATACACTCGCAGACACATACACACACACTCACAGACATACACACATACACTCACAGACATACACACATACACTCACAGACATACACACATACACTCACAGACACACACTCACAGACATACACACATACACTCACAGACACACACTCCCAGACACACACACACTCCCAGACACACACACACACACTCCCAGACACACACACACACTCCCAGACACATACACACACTCCCAGAAACATACACACATACACTCGCAGACACATACACACACACACAGACATACACACATACACACACTCACAGACATACACACATACACTCACAGACACACACACACACATACACATACACACATACACATACACATACACATACACAGACACAGACACAGACACAGACACACAATCCCAGACATACACACACACACACACACACACTCACAGACATACACACATACACTCACAGACACACTCCCAGACACATACAGACACACACACTCACATACACAAAAATTATTTGCATATATTTTTTTAATTTAAAAATGTCCACCCAGCCTCCCTACCTGGAGAGCTGGCGTGGACTTGTCCCTGGGGTCCAGTGGGGCTTCAGTGCGGCCGGCTCTTGCCTCGCTGTCAGCCGCGGCGAGGGAGCTGTGTTCTCTCTGCTCCCTCTCGCCGCGCGGGCTGTCTGCTGATGCCGGGAGCCAGAAATGACGTCATATTCCGTCTCCCAGCATCAGCAAACGGCGCGGCGAGAGGGAGCAGAGAGGACACAGCTCCCTCGCCGCGGCTGACAGCGAGACAAGAACCGGCTGGGGGTATCCTTCTTGGGCCCCCCATTTTTTGCCGCCCCCCGAGTGCCTGCAGGACCATAAACTGGAACGGCGTTCCTGCACTAAAAAAAGTGCAGGAACGCCGTTCCCACGCGTTCCTGCAGGACTCGAGCCCTGATGACTAGCATAGCAATCCCTTGTTCCCTAGATTCCCCCAATAAGAGACGGCACTCCAAATTGAGGGTGAAGTAGAACAGACAGAGCTGTGGGTTTATTGTTCTTATATACACATTCTTACACATTAGTACCACCCACAGGGTTTCGGAAAACAACGTACAATACACTCAGACACTCCCACACAAAATCCTCCCCTCTGCCTGTGATATAATTACTGAACACAATGGTCTAACTTAATTATCACAGGCAGGAAAATAAACAGTTTTACACACAATATTCATAACTTTAAATGTATACATCACATTCACATAAACATAACTTACATTTTCAGAATCAGCATACTCCAAATACAAACATACGTCAAAATCATACAAATTGGTCCAGTGGGTCAAAAGTTAGTTGAAAGTCCCTTTGTGACCATCTGCAAGCATGGCTTGGGTGTGGTAAGCCAATTACCTCCAGCATACAGAAAATAGCTCTATTCACAACAACAGTAAAAACACATAAAAATACATAATTCCTATTATACTTAACAGAACCCCCACATTCAACCTATCCCTAGATAGCTTGGATCTTAGCGCTCACTATATCCGAACAGCGCTCAGATACCACAAACACAGTCATATCGCCATGGGGTTAAAACATAGCAAGAGCTGATGAGAGACCGAGGAGGGGAAAAACAGCAAGTTCCAACTGGTCTGGCAGTGTGCCTGGGACAACGCCCTGCTGGAACAATAGACAGGAAACGGGGGAGGGGAAGAGACACATCTTCCCATGGATTCAAATGGGCAGACACAGTCTTTTAGAAGCCATGTCTGTGTGTGTGTGTATGTATATATCTATCAGTATGTATGTCAGTATGCATGTATGTCTGTGTGTGTATGTCAGTATGTCTGTATGTATCTATGTATGTATAAATCTATCTGTGTGTGTGTGTGTATGTCTGTATGTATGTATATCAGTATGTTTGCCATTATGTATGTATGTATGTCAGTATGTATTTATGTGTATGTATGTCTGTTTGTATGTATGTGTCAGTAAGTATGTATGTACGTCAGTGTGTGTGTCTGTATGTCAGTGTGTGTGTGTATCTGTATCTGTGTATGTGTCTATATGTGTGTATGTCTGTTTCAGTATGTGTGTATATTTCTGTGTGTGTGTGTCTGTGTCCTTTTGTGTCTGTGTGTATGTATTCCTGTGGGCGGGATTTGGAGGCAGGGCTTGGAGGCAGGCACCCGGGGGCCCAGACCTTGAGCCGTGTTAGGGGCCCCAAAATTTCTTATGGCGGCCCTGGAAACAATACTGGTTGGAAACAGATAACAGTAGATATACTAATAAAATGGTATCCTTAAGAGGAAAAAAGGTGCAAAATGAAAGAGATTTCTACTTTTAATAAAAATGTATATTAATTAAATTTATATTAATTGTAAAAAAAAAACTTCTTTTACATGGTTATTACATTCCTTTTTTTAATATTAATAAATATAATCTCCACCTAAGGAATTGTGTTCCTTAGCAGTTAAATCATAATAGGTGATGTCATGCTGTGATGTCGTAAACATAACTGCTGCTGTAACTACTTCAACATTCTATTTCTTCCCAGTTATAACTGAGGCTCTGACAGTGCTTTACCTGTATTTATGGTTCTTATACCATCTCTATGCCTTACTTGGATGTGTCTGAATACTTGGAGCTTAACTACCCTTAATGGAGGTTCTAGTGGGGGATTATATTTTACACAGCTACTTGTATTCCCATTTTCAATAATTGGTGCTTCTTCAGCAGGGATATTAAGCATGTTCTCACTGCATTGGGTGGATTGCAAATAGGGAAGGGAGGGAATTGCCTACAGTACACCTTTTTTCCAGGTATCTGTATTATCTATCAGTATCTGTTTAATATGTTTTTGTAATTTGTCTGTCTATATATCGGCCTGTCTGTATCTTTATGTGTTAACAAAGCTTCATTGAAGCAAATATAGTTTCATAAGTACAATAGGACAACTGTGGCGAGTATGAGACACGCAGGTCTCAGTGCATTTTAACAAAAGCACAGGCAAATAATAGATGTTCAGTATGCAGTTTTATGTAAAAGTACATTCGAATGAGCATCTATTAAGGTCTATAGAACATCACATAACATAATGCAGTGGTAGTCGTACCCTTCAATGTTAAGCTAGGTGTGGGGACCGTATTTGAAAAAGAAAGAAATAGAGTCTCGATAACAAGAAAGAGACTCTAAACTGGTTTTGAGATACAATTAATAGGACAATAATAAATATGGTGACCACACCGGAAGGCACTGTTCCATTTAAACCTAAAAATGCATCAAATGATATATAGCATGATATAAGGAATTACATAGCTCCAAAAAGTGGCTCTATATAAATAAAACTTACTTTATTGGTAAATAAACAGGAAAGAGGACACTTGAAATGGAATGTAATAAATAGGGCTGAATACAATATATCAATGTAGAGGCTAAATACCACTGTGCAAAAAAATAAGGGGGTAATTAGCAGTTTAACAGAGGAGCAGTAAAGAATAAATCCCCAGAGTTTACAAAAACAGCTCAATCTACTGACTCCTGAATAGAGAGCCCAAGGGAATAACCCTATGGCTCCTATATAAGGCACCTTCCAGGGTGCACTAAGCTGCCCTTGTTGCTATATAATGGGAGAGAAAAGTCCCCAAATGAAGCAAGACAGCCAGTGACAGAAGTAGAGTAAATATAAAGAGCAAATAACCCTGTAACTCCTAGAAACACCTTCAAGGGTGTTCTATGCTGTCCCTATATGAGAAAACAGAAAGGAGATTAACACAAGCAGCTCCACCTACTTACTCCTAAGTAGAGAGCCTAAGGAGATAAACCTATGACTCCTAGTAAAGCAGGACAGTCTGCCAAAACAGAAAATAAATAAAGAGAACTAATATCCCTGTAACTCCTAAAGGAAACACCTTCGAGGGTGTTCTGTGCTGTCCCTACATGGGAGAACGGAGAAAAAAGGCGGACTGACTGCAGCTGAAATCCCCTTCAAAGTAAATAAAACAGTGCTTTCAAAAAAATCAATCAAACAGCTAGTGCTACCATTAGTGTAAAAAAGTGATAAGAATAAACCCGACGCGCGTTTCGGTGCGTCTGCTGCACCTTCGTCAGGGGCTAAAAATACCTCTGGTGTGGGGACCTCCTTATTGTTATAATGCTTGTTTTGCTCGAGCGGGTTCGGTGATGTAGGAGGCATCTGAATTGTAGAGGTAGGAACTGAACTATTGATCATGTGTATATGCCTTTGGGAAGACCGAGTACTGGGGGTTGGAAGTGGAACATAATTTGAGGAGATCCAGGTTGTGGCCAGGATCGGTAGGGTTGCATATATATGCCCGGTGGGCCACGATGTCCATAGGCCGATGCCGGCAGGGGAGGTAAAAGGATTTCCATGGCCGGTCCATGCAGGGCCTGCGCTATCTGAGCACCAGCCCTGCTGCATTCTATGGCGGGCCGGTGGGGAGATCAAAGATCTCCCTCACCGGCCCACATGCAGTGAAATACTGCCGTCGGCTGGGGAGGGAGAAAGGAGAGGACCCAGAGGAGCTCTATCTTTCAGCTCCGCTGGGTTCCTCTCATGAGATCCGGAGCATTAACATAGCATAACATAGAGTTCACACACCACTAGGACCACTAGGGATGGCAGTATGGTCCCCCCTCCCAGGCATAAGGTAAGAAAGGGGGGGGGGTGCAATGCTGGCTTTTAAAAAAATCAAAACATATATAATGACATTAACCTGGCTACCCCAACACACAATCCCTCTGAACATATACACACACACAGCCCTCTTTCACACATACACAGCATCCTCTCACACACTCAGCACTCTCTCACACACATAGCACTCTCACACACACACACAGCATTCTCTTACACAGACACAGCCTCCTCACACACACATACAGCACTCTCTCTCTCACACATACAGCACTCTCTCTCTCACACACACAGCACTCTCTCTCTCACACACACAGCACTCTCTCTCTCACACACACAGCACTCTCTCTCAGAAACACATCACTCTCTCACACACACACACAACAGCCTCTCACAGACACACACACACAAAGCATCCTCTCACACAAACTGCACCCTTCACACACTGCACCCCTCACACACACACACACTGCACACCTCACTCACATACAGCACACCTCACTCATACACAGCACCCATTTGCTACATCCCCTATACACACTATGTCCCCTATACACACACACACTCTACTGCACCTAGACACATATACATTACATTACACCACAAACAGAACACGACTGAAACCAATCTATTAACACAATACACACACGCAAACCCACAAGCAGGCTCCAAACACATGCACAAAACTCTTTCCTGGCATTTTTGTCTCCTGGTATCCCATTTATGGAGACACTAGAGACAAGTTTCAAGCAATACTTATACAGGGCCTTTTTCTTATGCTAGAGCTCTTAAGCAGGTCTGCCCTGGAAGAGCATTGACCAACATGCTTACTTTGAGATGGGGTGTGCTTGTCATTATTGATGACAACACACACCTTATCTGGCACCATCCCCTTCTCAGTGGGCCGCTGTTATTAAAAAATACCCAGGATTAATTTTTTTTCCCAGTCCGGCTCTGATAGTCTTTTCCTTTATGTATGTCTGTCTCTCTGCCAAGTTAACAGTAGGAAAATAAGGAGTCCAGCAGAGTCCCAATCTCAATGAGGGGATCCTTTATTATTGGATGACATTAACAGATGACATTTTGGCCCCACACGGCCTTTGTCAAACATTTCACTGCTCAAAGTGCAATTAAGTAGGGTCTCAATTAGATGGAGGTCGTGGATTCCCACCCTCAACAATGATAGCTAGTATCTATAATCAGAGTAGACAAATTATATTTTAAGTCAGGCAGCATTAGTACATGAAACGTGTTTCCAAATGCTATATTTATTCATGTTTAATACATTTGCTTCGTAGCATTACTACATCACTTCATTCCTTGTCTGGGGATATCTACAGAGAGCTCGGACTGCATGGCTTCCTCTGGAGTTCTGTTTCAGTGATGTTGTAAATTTTTAGTCAGTTTCTATTCTCTCTGTTTCTGTATCAGGAAATACCACTATTTATTATCTCTTTATGGTACAGAGCAATTTACATTTATATAACAAATGCATTCAACATGATTTAATGTACCATTTGGAAGCACTTTTCATCTACCGTGTGTTGCACTTTTATTTATATTTTTCTTTTTTTCATTAGAGTTCCTCCTCTTTTTAACGTAGATGGAGCAAATATATTCAACATTATTTAATATAGGAGGCAGGCTGAAGGGTCAGTGTTAGGACCCGCTTAGGGGGGTCTGCCTTGACGTTGGCAGGCGGGCATTCCCTCCAATGGCCATTGGAGCAACTAAATGACCTCCATTTGTCTAAATATACATAGGGATTAAGGAGAAAGCGCAGGTAACATTTTTCTTTTCTTTGGTTTTTACTATATATTGGGGCTGATGTGTATTGTAGTCCTTGCTGCTTAAGCGCAGGACTTCTCTTTTTGTATTTGTATTTACTTTGTATCACACAGCCTGGTTACAATGCTGCTGCCCATCCCATGTGTTCCCTATTAAGGGTTAATAAGTATAGGGGTGTATATAGAGAATACCCCTTTCTGTCTCATTAGAGATATCTTTGCCAGAAGCTCAAGGAAGCAGGCTGAAGGGTCAGTGTTAGGACCCGCTTAGGGGGGTCTGCCTTGACGTTGGCAGGCGGGCATTCCCTCCAATGGCCATTGGAGCAACTAAATGACCTCCATTTGTCTAAATATACATAGGGATTAAGGAGAAAGCGCAGGTAACATTTTTCTTTTCTTTGGTTTTTACTATATATTGGGGCTGATGTGTATTGTAGTCCTTGCTGCTTAAGCGCAGGACTTCTCTTTTTGTATTTGTATTTACTTTGTATCACACAGCCTGGTTACAATGCTGCTGCCCATCCCATGTGTTCCCTATTAAGGGTTAATAAGTATAGGGGTGTATATAGAGAATACCCCTTTCTGTCTCATTAGAGATATCTTTGCCAGAAGCTCAAGGAAGCAGGCTGAAGGGTCAGTGTTAGGACCCGCTTAGGGGGGTCTGCCTTGACGTTGGCAGGCGGGCATTCCCTCCAATGGCCATTGGAGCAACTAAATGACCTCCATTTGTCTAAATATACATAGGGATTAAGGAGAAAGCGCAGGTAACATTTTTCTTTTCTTTGGTTTTTATTATTTAATATAGTATTTGGAATCACTTTTCATGTAGTAGTAAATGTTTGTTGCACTCTGTATTTATATTTTCTTTTTCTATATCTTTCCATTTTTCTTGCTCCATTTATATCTAGCAAATGTATTGTAATTTGCATATTATATATGTTCCCTTTGTTTGGGTTATACTTTATGTGCACTTTTTCCACTGTATTTTTTGTGTTGCACTTTATGATGTGACTCTTACCATGTGACCTAACGTGATTTTTCTACGCTGATTGTAGATGTCAGTCATCATTGCTGAGGCTGGGACTCCATGCCCTCTGTCTAATTGATACTCTATTTGATTGCACTTTGAGCAGTGAAGTGTTAGATTTGATAAAGGCCAAGTGGAGCTCAAATGTCACTCATTTATTTAACACCATTAATAAAGACTGTGCTGGACTCTTTCTTTGCCTACTGGTGCTGTTGGTGGAGTCTTTTGGATGTTGACCCCATGGATTAGTGGATCCTCATTGTAACGGATCACCTGGCACCCAGACTGTGTATCTCCGTTGATGGATGCTCCTAGTGCTTCCTGAGGGCTCCAAGCACTCCACTTGACACCATAAGCACCGCAGACCGCACGAACCGCCGCTGCTTGGTTGGGGTCTCCCGTCTCCTACCCACCCTGGACCTAGGACAAGGCTCCAGGTTCCAGTGGGTGAACCTCTCTTTCCCCAGATAGTGAAGCAGAAACAAGCTCTTAAAAGAGCTTAGTGATTATCCAAGGGAGTATGAAGAGCATAGCAATCCCTTGTAGCATATATCCCCAATAAGAGACAGAACTCTAAATTGAGGGTGAAGTAGAACTGTTTTAATGAGCACACAGGACTTTCTTTTATACAGGTTTTCCCACAAGGTTACCACCCATGTGGACCTTGTGGTACACAGGACACAGGGTTACAACAGCCAATCAACACATTACAGCACAGTCAGACACTCCCAGCTAAGGCACACAAACCCTCCCCTCTGCGTGTGATATAATTACTGAACACAATGGGCTAAGCTAATTATCACAGGCAGAAAATATACAGTTCTACAAAATCTCCATTACTTCAAAACTATACATGCAACCAATTTCCATAAAAGTTATATTTTCTTAACCAGCATTATCAGTGAACAAACATATTCAAAAATCATCCGGATTGGCCCAGTGGTTTGAAAAATAGTTGGAAGTCATATTTGACAGTTCCACAGATTTAGGCTGTGCAGACGGTCTATCTTCTCCTCTATCCTGGAGATAATTGGCTTAAGTGGGTGTGGTAAGCCAATTATCTTCAGGTACAGGAAATATCTCCAAAAATAGTCCAAATTTTTTTTACAAAAACTACATAAAAATACATAACTCACACAATACACTGTTTAACCTATATGTCCAACATATCCCCAGATAGCTTGGATCTGAGCGCTCAATATGTCCGAAAAGCGCTGAGATCCCACGAATACAGTTTGATTGCCATGGGGTTAAACAATAGCAAGGGCTGATGAGAGATTGAGGAGGGACAAATCAGCCAGTTTCAGCTCGTCTGGCAGTATCCCTGGGACAACGCCCTGCTGGAGAACAATAGAACAGGAAAAAGGGGGAGGGGGAGAGGCACATTTTCCCATGGAATTAAAGGGGCAGAAAAAGTGTTTTAAACTCCAATAAGCCCAAATATACTTTTTAAATGGCAATACACCCCAGGGGAATGTTCAAATCCATGCCTTAAACCCCAATAAGTTACAGGGGCCATAATCACAGGGCAGGAGGCAGGCAAGCAGGCCCCTCCAAAAACTCATGGCAAACTCCCTTAAAAGGGGGAGTTTGTCACACTAATTATCTGGTATTTATTTCTCTGCCAAGTTAAATCATTTATGAAAGTGCCCTGCATCTATTTAATTCTCTGTATGTGCCTCTTAATGCCCAAATGGAAGGGCAATCCTTCAAGCCATGGTACCTCAGAGGTTTCCTCCACAGGAGGTTTTTCCTTTCCTGAGTGCTGAAGGATGACTCTTCGTGAGTCCACAGGTACCCCACATCTTGGCTTTTTCCTGGTCAAATTTGTATTAATATCCAAGACTCCAAGACATATCTTGGCCCATAAATTCTCAATTTCCCTATTGAACACTACAATTATATTAATAATGTGAAATATTCTTAAGAAATGTAACATTAACTTGTATTTATGTCTTTTTTTTTTCAATTAATAATTGGTAAATTAATTGGTTTGACCTGGAGGAGTGAAATGGCTTCTGAGCAGCCATTTTGAAGGTATGGAATGTTGTTTTAATTAAAGTAGGATGGTGGATATATTTAATAATGCTCTACAAATATGAGGAAGGTTACTCTTTTACAGTGATTGAATTATCATTGCTCTGTTATGATTTACTTATTATTAGAAAGTTACTGAAAAACAAGGAAGGTATACGATGTTCCCAGTAAATCCAATTTCATTAGATTGTGATTAGCAGTTAATACATTTTAAACCAGATAGTACATATTGGTTAAAAGATATTCTGCTAAAGAGAAGTGCATAATAGATCTGATGATGGAGAAACAGTTGAAGTGGAAGGGGAAAAGCAAACCACAATTATAAAAGGGGTACAGTAGGACGTCTTGGAATAATTTACAGGGATATTCACTAAACAAAGTTTCTTTAACCAAATGGACAAAATACGTATCACTCGTTTGAAAGTATTCAGAAAATTAGTAATATTCGAGTGTGAACCAATATAATCAAATATATATGAATGACCACATGGCAACTGAAAATAAACTGAATGCATCCAGCAGAATGCCCACTTGCAAATTATCATTTACCGGTATTTGCTTTTTGCAAGGGAATCCATCACTTGAAGAACTATTTTTTTTTTAAATCCATGAACAATGACCTATTAGCATTATACATCATGAAGTCTTTACTTACCTTAATCCAGCCCCAGCAGAGGCACCTCGCGCTGCTCAACGCACCCTGTCTGATTTCACGGGGGCTGCGGCAAGGTCCAATCAAATGCTTCTAATGTGAAAAAAAAGTATTATAAAAAAAAAATATTATACTTACTATCTAACCAACCAGAGTGCTCTGAAAGCCAAGTCTTGAGTATCGTCTCACTTCTAATAGAGAGTTCTGATTGGTTAAGTGGTAAGTATAATTTTTTTTTCCACGATATTAGTTTAATTGGCCCTCTCACATTTGCTAGTAATAAATGTTTAGGAGACATGCCCCCACCTGATGCATGGCAGGTGGGGCCATTTGGATGTTTAAAACACCCATTATTATAATATGGGGGTCATTTATTAATTTTCATCTTGTGGCTGGCTAGCAAGTGCTGACCAGTAGCCACATAATTAACCCTTCTTCCGCTGAGGGTGATTGTAACTATTTGCCATATAGTTTGGATTTTTATTAATTCTGGCCCTGGATTTGAAGCCACCGGGCCTAGATTTAATTAGTTTCATCGTTATGTGTTACGTATAACTGAAACTGAGCCCAAATTCTGGCCTGTGCCTGATTTACACTATCTAGAGTCTGGACTATGTTGATGTAATTCAGCAGTGTCTGGATCACGGTTTCCCAAACTGTGGGTCGCCGGCTGATTTTTACTGGGTCGCGCTGACCCACGCCAGGGACTTGGGAGACCATCAGCGAGGGCCCGCCCGACACCAAGAGGGGTCCCAGAGTGCTGCTGGGTGTGGGGCCATTCTGTAACAGGGATAAAGCCCTGCGCACCCTCCAGTCTGTAGTTCTGCCTCCACCTGGGGCAGAACTGCAGACCATGCACTAACTGTCAGTGAGCTCTGCCAATCACAGAGCGTTACCGCGGACTACCGCGGTAACGCTCTGAGACTTCACGTGCCAGAGCTCGCAAGTCTATGTCTGGATGGTCTGCAGCTGGCGGAAGCAAAACTGCAGACAGGACAGCAAGCGCCACTGGACCACCAGGGAGGAAGGAAGGAGAAGAGTCCACTGGACCACTGGGGACCTCACAAAGTATTTTAATGGATTTCACCTTTACCTCCAACATACTGTCACCCTCACCACCACCCCCACTGTCACCATACACCCCCACTATCACCATCATATCCCCCCCACTGTCATCATCATCTCCTCCCACTGTCACCATCACCCCCTCCCACACCGACACCCTCACCTCCCCCTCCACACTGTCACCCTCACCTCCCTCCCACACTGTGTCCCTCACCTCCCCCACTGTCTAACTCACCTCCCCTCCACACTGTCACCCCCCTCCCTCCCACACTGTCACCCTCACTCTCCCTCCCACACTGTCACCCTCACCTACCCCCCACACTGTCACCCTCACCCCCCCCACGCTGTCATCCTCACCTCCCTCCCACACTCTCACCCTTACCTCCCCCACACTGTCACCCTCCCCCACAGCTGTCACCCTCACCCTCCCGCAGACTGTCACCCTCACTTCCCTTCCACAGTGTCACTCTCACCTCTACCACACTGTCACCCTCACCTCCTCCCCCACTGTCACCCTCACCTCCTCCATTCACTGTCACCCTCTCTTACCATACCACCCTCAGCTCCTGTCCCTCTCCCCATCACCCTCACTTCCTCCACACTGTCACCCTCACCTCCTCCACACTGTCACCCTCCCCTCCTCCCCCACTGTTACCCTCACCTCCTCCATTCACTGTCACCCTCTCTTACCATATCACCCTCAGCTCCTGTCTATGTGTGTCTGTGTATCTATGTGTCCCTTTTGTGTCAGTGTGTGTGTCTTTGTATTTGTGTGTCAGTGTGTGTCTGTGTGTGTATTGTGTGTCAGTGTGTATCTGAGTGTCTGTGTATCTGTGTCAGTGTGTGTAACGTGTCATTGTGTGTTTTTGCATGTGTATTGCTGTGTCAGTCTGAGTATTTGTGTGTCTGTGTATTTGCATGTGTGTGTCTCTGTATGTGTGTGTATGTGTTTCAGTGTGTGTATACACTACACATAAATGCACTAAACCTACATGCACACCTACATTCAAACACCTCCATTTACACACATACTTCATACAAAAACATGCTTACATTCAAACGCTAAAACACTGCTCACAAATATAACCCTGCAAAGGTGGGCAAATGGTAGATTCCCAGCTGGCATAATATTGTTGGAGTTCTCCAACAGATGAGGATATACCACTGGGATACTCAATGTGAGAAAGGGAGGGACACAGCACTTCTGAGTCTGGCAGTTCCTAGTTGTATGCCTATAAAACTGATTGTGAATATAAAAAAGGAAAAATTTGAGAGAACAAACCAAAAGAGATCCAAATGTAAAGAGGAATGAGAGTAATAGAAGAAAAGAGCCCTATACAAGGGAGAAAATAAAAGATTATGAGGAAAATAGAGTGAGTTACCAACCACAATATAGAAATCGAGAGGGAATGAGTAAACCAGAGGAAAGAGAATGAACAGAATTAAAATATAGAAAAGGATATAGGAAGGACAGAAAAAAAGAAGAGTATGAACCTAGAACTCCAAAGGTCCACCTCTCAAATAGGTTCAATAGATTGAGGAATTTGGACAACGAGGAGTTTTTTTTAGATCAAGGTACACAAAGGCAAATAGCGAGAAAAGGCAGAGTGTATACCCCCATGAAAAGAGGCAGAGAATAAGAAGAGGGGGAATTAGACAACACCAAGGAGGAGAAAAGAAAGAGAGAAGAAAGGAGTTGGAGAAGGTAGAACCTAAGGGAAAAGAAGGAGGTTTTAGAATTTTGAATTTATCTAAGAAAGTTTTAACTAACTCACATCCCCAGATTTGAAATAAGGGTTTTAAATTTGCACCAAGTTGTGGGGCAGATAAATTTGGAACTTTTATCGATCTTAATAGATTTACAAGAAAATTACCGTATATACTCGAGTATAAGCCGACACGAATATAAGCCGAGGCCCCTAATTTTACCCAAAAAAATTGGGAAAACGTATTGACTCGAGTATAAGACTAGGGTGGGAAATGAAGCAGCTACTGGTAAATTTCTAAATAAAATTAGATCCTAAAAAAATTATATTAACTGAATATTTATTTACAGCGTGTGTATATAATGAATGCAGTGTGTATATGAATGCAGTGTGTGTGTATGCAGTGTGTATGAGAGCAGTGTGTATATAATGAATGCAGTGCAGTGTGTGTATGAGTGCAGTGTGTGTATGAATGCAGTGTGTATGTATGAGTGCAGTGTGTGTATATGAGTGCAGTGTGTGTGTATGAATGCAGTGTGTGTATGAATGCAGTGTGTATATAATGAATGCAGTGCAGTGTGTGTATGCAGTGTGTATATGAGTGCAGTGTGTATATGAGTGTGTATAATGAATGCAGTGCAGTGTGTGTATATGAGTGCAGTGTGTATATGAGTGCAGTGTGTATATAATGGATGATGAATGCAGTGTGTATGTGTGAGTGCAGTGTGTGTGTGTATGAGTGCAGTGTGTATGCAGTGTGTGTATAATGAATGCAGTGCAGTGTGTGTATGAATGCAGTGTGTGTATGTGTGAGTGCAGTGTGTGTGTGTGTGTGTGTGTGCAGAGCATTGGTGGGGGTTGGGCATTTTATTAATTATTATTTAATTATTATCTTAATATTTTTTTTTGTTATTTTTTTTAGGTAATTATTTTTTTATTTTATTATTAATTGTATTATTTTTTTGTTATTATTTTAATATTTTTTTTCTTATTAGTTGTTTTATTAACATTTTTATTTTTTCGTCCCCCCTCCCTGCCTGTTAGCTGGCCAGGGACGGGGGCTCTCACTCCCTGGTGGTCCAGTGGATGGGCTGTAGGAGGGGGGCTGTCAGGAAGCTGTAACTTACCTTCACAGCAGCTCCTGTCAGCTCCCTTCACTCTCCTCCGTCCGTGCAGCTCCCAGGTCAGTTTCCTCTGCAACTCTCACGGCCGCGCGGAGCGTTGCCACGGTAACCCGTGGCAACGCTCTGACCCCGCGGCTCTCGCGAGAGTTGCAGAGGAAGCCGACCTGGGAGCTGCACGGACGGAGGAGAGTGAAGGGAGCTGACAGGAGCTGCTGTGAAGGTAAGTTACAGCTTCCTGACAGCCCCCCTCTCCCCCCAGTCTGTATTATGGCAATGAAAATTGCCATAATACAGACACTCACTCGAGTATAAGACGAGTGGGAGTTTTTCAGCACAAAAAATGTGCTGAAAAACTCGTCTTATACTCGAGTATATACGGTATGTCTAAATAACTTTTTTTGCACTATGCCCCTGAGAAATATTGATGAAGTGGAAGATGGCTTTAAACATACTTTAAAAAAAAAAAAAAAATCATCTTTTTATCCGGTTAACTTTAAAACTGATTCTATTAAAACATTTGAGAGATCCTGTTTAAAAGAAATTAAGAAAATTAAGCCTCTAAATAAATATCAAAATAATCTTACAAAAGAGGAAAGGGAGGCACTTAAAGACTTACAGAACGATAAAAGCATAGTGGTTAAACCCGCGGATAAAGGAGGTGGAGTAATCATTTGGGAAAAAGAGAGAGATATAGGAGAAATTTATAAGCAATTAAAAGATTTAAGTACATGCCAAGAGCTCCAAAAAAATCCCCTTAAAGATATTACAGAATTATATCAGACCTTTTTAAATAAAGGATTAGAGGATGGTATTTTAAACAAAAAAGAATTAGAATTTTTGAATGTTAAGTTTCCAAAAATTCCAGTGTTTTATGTCCTCCCAAAAGTACATAAAGATGTAGATAATTCGCCAGGGAGACCTATAGTCTCCGGTATAGGGTCACTTTTAGCGCCACTTTCAAAGTATATTGATCAGTTTTTACAAGATCCTGTTAAAAAGTGCAGAGCATACCTCAAAGATACAATAAGTCTTTTAAGTATTTTGGATAACTTCCAATCGGATGAAAATTATATAATGGCGACCGCAGATGTGAGCAACTTATATACCAATATTGACCATGGAAAGGGATGTGAAGCTGCCACATATTTTTTTAAAAAGGTTTAGTGATTTATCCGATACCCAAATACATTTTATTATAGAAGGAATCAATATAATACTTAAAAATATTTTTTGGGGGTTTGAAAATAAATTTTATTTACAAATTAAAGGTACAACTATGGGGACCAGATTTGCCCCAAGTTACGCCAACCTTTTTATGGCATATTGGGAAGATCTTTTTATTTATAAGGACGAACAAGTTGGGGCAAGTCTGGTCATCTATAAACGTTATATTGATGACGTGTTTTTAATTACCGTAGCCTTAAAATTAGGATTAGGGAACACATTTATAACCGCAAATTTATATGTGTGAGATGTATATTTATCTATTTTATTTCTTGCCCCATTTAGACGCTTGAGAATCCATTTTTAAGTTGGGCTAACACTCGGAGTGCGGAAGGTCCCGCCCCTAGTATATACGTCACAAAGTCAATACCGAGATAACGTTGTGACGTCATACGCAAGGGACGTTAGAATTAAGGATGCGGCCAGACACCGGAAACCGGAATTAAATACACCCAGATTGATGAAAAGAGTGCCAATTTTATGGCAAGACAGAAGGCTTCATATTTGCTTATCTTTCTTTACTGTAACTCCCAGCAGCAAAGAAACAGTTAACAATCAGTGTAAAAAAGTTTAACCAATCAGCATGCATCACAGTAATATAAGCTGTCATCAGGCTCCTCCCAATTCCTTTTCTTTGCTGCTTAGCCTCCCAGGTGAGTCTATTCTAATTATATCCCTATTAATAGCTCTTTTAAACTGACTATTATCTTTTTAACAATCTTGCTCTTTTAGCTGTCAATAATCATTTAATTTATTATTATTTATTTGATATTTACTAAAAATGTGAAGTGTTTACCGTTTTAGTACACTTAGTGGGCTGATATTCCAGTCAGCCCACAGTTTTATATTACTTCCTAAATATAACAGCCTTCTTAGATTGTGCTCTGTCAGTTTAATCAGATCACTGCTTAGTGGATAGTCCCCTTATTAGTAATAAGGGTGTCTCAATATAAAGAGCAAATAAAAAACAATAAAACATATGTAAATAAGGTAGAGAATAAAATGGAAGATCAAAAGTAAAAACAACTAAAGTCCAAAATAATTGTGGAAACATACCAACAACAAGAAAAAGAAGAAAAAAGAAAATCCAAAGTCTGCAAAATCTGGGTATAAGTCCTGCACAAAAATATTCCAATAATGTAGTGGATGATGGGGGTCCAAATATATGTGGAAATACCTTAGATAAAAGGAGACACAAACTGTATATAGTGTAACTCTGTGACAAAAGTTTATTTCTCCAGATATAAAATATCCCCCCCTACATAAATACTCTTACATGAATAAAATCATAATACTCATCGTGAAGCAGTGAAAAAAACTCCGTGCTCGCTCGTGTACAGTCCAGATAGAGCTCCGGTTTCCCAAAGAAGACAGCTGCTACCCGGTGCACTCGGGTAGACCATCTTGAAAAAGCCCTCGGAGGAAGGGCGAAACGCGTTGATAAGGTGCCAGCATAGATCTCATCTGCAGCATACCCTGCTCTACAAGTTCCTGACAAGAGCCGCATTTACCGCAAGTTGTTTCCCTGTCAGTGCCAGCATAGACAGCCCTCCCGAGTGCACCGGGTAGCAGCTGTCTTCTTTGGGAAACCGGAGCTCCATCTGGACTGTACACGAGCGAGCACGGAGTTTTTTTCACTGCTTCACGATGAGTATTATGATTTTATTCATGTAAGAGTATTTATGTAGGGGGGGAATCTTTTATATCTGGAGAAATAAACTTTTGTCACAGAGTTACACTATATACAGTTTTTGTCTCCTTTTATCTAAGGTATTTCCACATATATTTGGACCCCCATCATCCACTACATTATTGGACTATTTTTGTGCAGGACTTATACCCAGATTTTGCAGACTTTGGATTTTCTTTTTTATTTTTTCTTCTTTTTCCTGTTGTTGGTATTTTTCCACAATTATTTTGGACTTTAGTTGTTTTTACTTTTGATCTTCCATTTTATTTTCTACCTTATTTACATATGTTTTATTTTTTTTTATTTGCTCTTTATATTGAGACACTCTTATTACTAATAAGGGGACTATCCACTAAGCGCTGAAATCTACATGTGCATCTCTACATAGAAATTAGGAAATTTATTTTGTTTTAGCTGCTGGTCTACATAGAAATAGTCACTATTTTCAGTTTATCTAGACTATTTATTGGTTACCACGATAGTTAGTCTTTCATCTTGTACTAGGGCTCTCTTTTCCTGTATATTTAATCAGATCACTGACAGTTTTGCCGCAGCTCCCGGCATTTTGCCGGTCATTTCAGCCACTCAGTTTGCTGTGCTCGCCTGCCTTCCCCTTAGCGTCTCCATGGTGATGCGTCCCGCCCTTTCCTCTGTGCCGCGGCCATCTCTCTTGCTTTTTCCCGGGTGCCATCTTGTGGACGGTCTCTGTGCGGCAGTTTCGTTTGCCTTCAGCTCCTGATCTGTGGTTGCGATCCAGCCGTTAGGTAAGTAAATGTTTTTCTTCTTAAAGCCCCAGACCGTTATTTATTTATTTAATGGTATACAAACCCACAACTCAAAATATACATTTTTCTGTTACAGATTCCCAAAACACAAAAACGAAGTGCCTTAAACCCTTGCATTACTTTGAGGGTGACCCACTCTAGCCTATATTCTGAGGGTGACCCCCTCTAGCCTCTATTTAAGGGTGACCCCCTTTTGCCTCTATACATGGTAACCCCCTATATGATTACACAGGTACATACCTGTTATTAATGTTGGACGTTATATTGTCCTTTTTTTTCTCTGGGTGAACCCCACTGATATACTGTGGATGAACCCCACTTGTCTAACAGGTTAATTCTTTATGTATTGTACAAATCCTGTTTAAAGTCCACCGCCTCTTTTTAAATAGTTGTCTGCATATTTAAACAAAAATAAATAAATAAATAAAAACAAACAAACCAACAAAAATAATAAAAATAAATAAATAAATATACATTTTAGTGGTGACCCCACTGTTTTTGACATTATGTCGGATTTACCAGATCCAGCAGATCTCTGCCAAACTTAAAGCATGGCTATACAATGCAATTGCCGACTCTATACCCAAAGCTTTAGCGGCTTTCCGCGAGCAGACAGTTCCAGCCCCTACGGCGACTATTACCCAGCTGTCAGACTCTGAGGAGTCTCATGGTTCAGACTGGGACGAAGTTCCTCGCAAGCGCCCTTGGAAGGGCGATAGCGCTACCGCCGGTAAAGGCAAGGCGCCTGCCAAACACCCGATAGTTTCCCTTTCTAAATCCAGGGCAGTTGTCTCCCAACATGATTTTGACCCACTTGAGGGTTCAACTTCTAATTATAATTTTCAGGTTGTAGATGAATACTATGCAGAACATTCGGATAATGATGCTCCACCTCATAAGACATCCCGAGACCTTTACCTTTCTGATTCCCTAATGAGTCCTCCCTCATACCAAATCAAGAGGAATTCCATTTGGTATCTGACCTAACATCTGACCCTAATTTAAAAAAATGACACCTTATTTGACACCTCTGGCCGCCCTTTATTTGACCCTAGATGCATCAGGCACCCTAGATCTGCCAAATGGACACCCCCGGACCACATTGCCAAATACTGTAGAATGTGGCTCCGTCGGCCTTTAGAAAAAGAGGTGAGCGCCAAATTGAGGGCAGAATGCCCACGTCCCATCATCCCTGACAAGGTGGCCATTACACCTGAATTCGACCCCTTCCTTGTTACCTTTCTGACCAAGTCAGGGAAAGACCCCCATAAGGGTCTAGAACAGGGTCTGAAAGCCACTCAAGCTAAACTGATGGATGTGGCGGGCCCGCTTATACACATTTTCATTATAGCAGATGAGGCTCTATCAGGTGGCACTTTTGACGCACATATGGTGCGAGAGTGGGCACAAAGGGCTTTATGCCTTTTAGGCAATGCCAACGTGGCGATCTCGACAGAATGGCGAAAGGCCATCCTTTATAAAATCGATGCCAAGCTTGCCGAATTGGGCATTAAAGAGCTTGGTCCAGAGGCTCAAGGCATGTTATTCGGAGACAAGTTCATAAAAGAACTAAGTAAACACATCTCTGTATTTGCTACGCTAACTATTTGCTACGCTAACTATTTGCTACGCTAGCTATAGAGGCCGAGCGACTGACAGAGCTGCCTTGACAGGCTAGAGGCCTTGACCCACAGACCCTTGGAACTCGGGCAATACCCGATTCCACCACAGGCAGTTTTTCACCTCTCGCGGAGCTATCCGAGGACATGGATCTGCTTCACTCCGCGGTCGCACTGCTACAGGTAATGGACCTTACTTATTCTCATATTCCTATTGCAGGCCGGTTAACCCCTTTTTCCTAATAGTGGTCTCAACTCACTCGGGATCCTTGGATCCTTCAGACTGTGTCCGGTTTCCACATGGACTTTTCAGACGAACCGATTCAAAAATCTCCTCCTATCCCGATCAAGATGTCATTGTTAGACGAGTCGACTCTACGGAGCGAACTCAACAATCTATTCGCCAAAGGTGCGATCAAAAGAGTTGACCCACAGGTCTTTATAAGCAACATGTTTCTAGTAAAAAAAAAACAGAAAAAAAAAACAGGAGACCTACGACCTGTTTTCAATCTGAGAGATCTGAACAGGTTCATCACATACCGTCACTTCAAAATGGAGGGAATCCATTTAATGAGAGACCTACTCTGCGAGGGAGATTAGTTCTCCCACTTCGATTTAAAGGATGCATACCTCACGGTGCCGGTAACACCAGCCCACAGCTGCTTCCTTCAGTTTTGTTGGGAAGAGGAACTATGGCAATTCACCTGCCTCCCCTTCGGCCTATCTTCCGCACCCTGGTGCTTTACCAAACTCATTAAACCAGTAATGGCATTACAGCGTTCCCATGGAATCCGGTCCATCATTTATCTGGACAATATTCTCCTCATGGCGCAGGACCAAGAGACTCTTCACCTTCAGACAGTCATGACCTCCGCGATCAATCGCCAGAAGTCATCTCTCACTCCGTCTCAGACGGTACAATTCCTGGGATTCCAGATAGATTCTGTTCAGGCAGTCCTACAACTTCCGGCAACCAAAATTAAATCCATAAAAAAGGACATTCGGAGGTTGCTGATATCACCATACCTCTGCCTGCAAGATCAAACTTGCATCATCGGCTTGCTCTCCGCTTCAATACAGGCAATATCCCCTGCCCCATTGCACTACCGAGCATTGCAATGCCTGAAGACGCAATATTTACATCAGTCGACATCCTACGATCAGCAGATCACACTCACAGATGAAGTCCAGCTAGAACTCCATTGGTGGCTACACCACATGGACACTTGGAATGGGAGAGCCATCTTTCGGATCTCAACCCGATTTCATCCTGGAATCGGATGCAAGCCTACTCGGATGGGGCGCAACTTGCTCGGAAAGCTCTACAGGAGGGCTCTCCCATTCGGAACGAGCACTTCATATCAATTGCCTCAAACTAATTGCGGGCTCCTTCGCAATCCGAAGTTTTGCCAAGGATGTTTACAATTGTTCCATGTTGCTGAAGATGGACAATGTCTCAGCGTTTCGCTACGTGAATCATCTAGGAGGTTCCAAATCAGACAACCTTATCGCAGACTGGTTCTCCCGACATTGGAGAGATTCCAGCGATTGGCAACTGGATCCACAAATATTTCACCGTCTCCAGGTCTGGTGTCTCGCCTCAACTGTCAGACGGACGCTTTTTTCAGCTGGTTGCCAGACCCAGCGTGCCTTGCAGTCAATGCCTTCTTACAGACATGGCCGATGTCCAGAGGATATGTGTTCCCTCCATTCTTCATGATCCCACACACACTACAGTACCTCAAAACTCAAGGTGTCAAGATAACTCTGGTAACCCCACTATGGTGCGCCCAACCATGGTACCCTTACCTCCTGGAAATGTCAGTGGATTTTCCCCTGCTTCTACCCACCTCCTGCGACCTCCTCAGGGACCCGACAGGCAACTTTCACCTGTTGGCAATCCAGGATCATCTCCGACTATGGGCTTGGACCATTTCAGGGGATCTTGGAATGTCTCAGGCCTTTCGGCTCCTGCTCAGGGACTCCTTTGGGATTTATGGGCCCCAGGAACCAAATGCTCTTGCATCTCCGCATGGCGTCATTGGAGTTTGCTGGTGTTTGGAAAGGAACTTTGATCCCTTTTCAACATCTATAATTAATATTATCAATTTCCTGTCGTCTATGTTCGATCAGGGTAAATTCTACCGGTCTATTAACGTGTTTCGATCTGCTATTTCTGCAGCGCACATTCCTATTGAAAGTTCTTCAGTAGGCAAACACCCTTCTGTGTGTAGACTCTTGCGGGACATCCGCATCGCTAGACCTCCGGCTCCTAAATATAATCAATTCTGGGACGTGGCTCTCATGCTCACGTTCTTAGAAGCTTGGCCAGACAACAAGGTATTCAGCAGTCTGTGACTGTATTCAGCAGTCCGTGTGTTTGTATTGTATGAATATATTGCATTTTTTGGATGTACCAATAAATATCAGCCAAATTAGCTCTCCTCCTTTGCTTGATCTCCTTCCGAGGTGGGGTCCAACATCAGGGCTTTTGACTTTCATGCCCTTGATTTGACACCGTAAGGGGTGCACTTTCACATCACTAGACTCACCAAGACCAATTAGACCACCTACTGGGCCCCTCCTTGTGTCTTATGTGCAACCACACAAACCAGTCTCGAGCCCTACTATTGCTCGTGGATTAAATGGCTACTAGCTCTGGCTGGCATTAATGCATTTTTCGGGGCTCACTCGGTTAGAGGTGCGGCCGCCTCCTCTGTGTTCATGGCTGGAGGTTCCCTGGCGGAGATTTTGTCCTCCGCCGATTGGTCAAGAGAATCCACTTTCCGTACCTTTTATTTTAGACATTCTCCACACGTTTCTTTGTCCATGCTATCTACGCGTTAAAATAGCAAATATGAAGCCTCCTGTCTTGCCATAAAATTCGGGATTATTCTAACTTTTAGTGACCGAATAATCTAATTTTTATTAAAGACAGGAGGCGAATATTTTCCCACCCTGGAATACCTTTACCCACCCTATTAGGTAAGTATCTCTTAGTACCTCCATCTCTAACTAGGTGGCTAGCATCCTTTCGACTTGTCTTCTTTTCTGGCCCATACTCGTCAGGTTATTATTATGTTAAAGTTTGCATTCAAATTGAACGTTAGTTTCATTGCATTTTTAATTTGGCTCTCACTTACCCAAGACACCATACAGTTAGTTATTATATGTTAAAGCTTGCACTTAAATTGGACGTTAGTTTCATGGAATTTAATTTGATTTTCTCTTGCCCAAGAGATCATACTTTCACAATGTTTTCTTTCCTCCTAGTGTGAAGATTGCCCAAGTCTTCCCTGCGGGTTGAGCACTTTTTCACCGTTACCTACTCATCGTTCTAATGGTTCTGCGTTTACATGGTTGACTCTACGACTGTTCGGCTACATCAAGAAAGAGGAATTGGGAGGAGCCTGATGACAGCTTATATTACTGTGATGCATGCTGATTGGTTAAACTTTTTTACACTGATTATTAACTGTTTCTTTGCTGCTGGGAGTTACAGTAAAGAAAGATAAGCAAATATTCGCCTCCTGTCTTTAATAAAATTTAGATTATTCGGTCATTAAAAGTTAGAATAATCCTGAATTTTAGGATATTTAAACGAGCAAGAAAGAAGATGGAGGATGAACTTTTGATAAAGGCTTTGTGCCGAAACGTGTCAAGTTTTATTCATGCCCAAGAGGACTTTTTAAGATTAAATTGTATGTTTCATTTATTTTTATCCAGCGACCTTTAGTGTGTCCAATAAAAGTTTTTTTGCATTACTTCCTGCATCCTGGAGTATTTGAAGCAACAGAAACCAAGGACCACAGAGGGGATCTAGCTTGGAGTTTGAGTATAACATACGCTAATCTGACAAGCTTCTAGTCTGAGTCAGCTTTTTTAAGTGGCTCATGACCATGTGAGTGTAACCATTCGCAGTTCTTATCATATTTATCTGCTACGTTATTACCCTATATTTTAATTTTTCTTGTTTTTAGATTTACAAGAATGGTTGTAACAATTCCATGTGCAATAAGGGTAACATGTTTTAGTGTGCTCTCACCATTCACATATTTTGTAATACTGGACTATAAAACTGATTGCCATGATGTGCCAAGTTTTTGCCTCTAAACTGCCATGACATGCCAAAATTATACCTCTAAAAGTACCATGGGATCCCAGAATTATGCATCTAAAACTGCCATGATATGCCAAGTTTCTGCCTCTAAAACTGCCGCGATATGACAAAAGTATGCCTCTAAAACTGCCATGATATACGAAAATGATGCCTCTAAATCTTCCATGATATGCCACGTGTATGCATCTAAAACTGATTGCCTTGATGTGCCAATTGTATGCCTCTAAAACTGATTGCCATGGTGTGTCAATTGTATGCCTCTAAAACCAGGGCCGGACTGGGAAGAAAATTCGGCCCGGGCATTTTTTAATTACAGCGGCCCACTAAAAAGGGGGCGGGCCAGATAGGGTGTGTTTTGTCATCACCAATGACAAGCACACCCCATCACACAGTAAACATGTTGGTTCAATGCTCTTCCAGGGTAGTCCATGCGCAGAGCTCTGCTGAAGAGCTCTGGCATGAGAAAAATACCCTGTATTTGTTCTGCACAGCGCAAGCAAATTCAATAACATGCTTGCACTGTGTTTGCTTGAAATTTGTCTCTGGTGTCTCAATAGTTGGGATACCAGGAGACAAAAATGCAAGCAAAAGCATATTGTGCAGTGTGTGTGAGGGTGCTGTGTGTGTGTGTAAGGGGTGTAGTGTGTGTGCAAGAGGGGTGCAGTGTGTGTGTGTGTGTAAGGGGTGTAGTGTGTGTGTGTAAGGGGTGTAGTGTGTGTGTAAGGGGTGTAGTTTGTGTGCAAGAGGGGTGCAGTGTGTGTAAGCGGTGTAGTGTGTGTGTGTGTAAGGGGTGTAGTTTGTGTCCAAGAGGGGTGCAGTGTGTGTGTGTGTGTAATGGGTGTAGTGTGTGCAAGAGGGTGCAGTGTGTGTGTGTGTGTGGGGTGTAGTGTGTGTGTGTGTGAGTGATGGGTGCGGTGTTTGCGTGAGGGTGCTATGTGGGTAAGGGTGCTGTGTGTGTGTGTGTGTGTGTGCGCTGTGTGTGAGTGGGTGCTGTTTGTGTGAGGGTGCTATGTGCGTGTGAGGAAGCTGTGTGTGTCAGGGGTTCAGTGTGTGCTGTGAGTGTTAGGGGTGCAGTGTGTGTGTGTGTGTGTGTGCTGTGAGTGTTAGGGGTGCAGTGTGTGTGTGTGTGTGTGTGTGCTGTGAGTGTTAGGGGTGCAGAGTGTGTGTGTGTGTGTGCTGTGAGTGTTAGGGGTGCAGTGTGTGTGAGTGCTGTGAGTGTTAGGGGTGCAGAGTGTGTGTGTGTGTGTGTGTGTGTGCGTGTGCTGTGAGTGTCAGGGGTGCAGTGTGTGTGAGTGTGTGTGCTGTGAGTGTTAGGGGTGTCTGTAAAGCTGAAAGATATTTGTACTTGTTTGCAGGGACTAGTTACACCCATGGCAAATGATACTTTGAGAGCCAAGAACTCTGTTGCAGACTGCAAAATGCCAATTCTGTATATTGTATGCTGGCAACAGTTACAACAATCTTCTCTGTTGCATGCATCACACCTGCAAGAGGAAGCTTTCTCACACCTCCCTCTTCCCTCCATTACCTTTTTATTTATTTTTTATTTTCTAAATATAATTATATATTTCCTTCCTCACTTCTAAACACAGGCTTCCCTATGAGCGCGCAAGGCTATATCCCCCCTCCCTGCTTACCTTATGCCTGGGAGGGGGGATCCTGCTGCTGGCTTCCATCCCTGGTGGCCTTAGTGGTGAGTGAACTCTAGCCTGTGAGGCTAGAGTTCACTCTCGCGAGACCCGGAGCGTTGCCATGGCAACGGTCCGAATCTCGCGAGTGGAAGCCGGCGGAGCTGTAAGTAGGAGCTCCGCCGGGTCCTCTCCTGGCTCCCTCACTCTCTCCCCAGCCGGCGGCCGCAGTATACTGTATGTGGGCCGGTGAGGGAGATCTTTGATCTCCCCACCGGCCCGCCATGGACTACAGCAGGGCCGGCGCTCGGATAGTGCCGGCCCTGCAAAGACCGGCGGGGGAGATCCTGTGATCTCCCTGCCGGCCCCGGCCCCTGGCCACCGCGGCCCACCGGGCATTTGCCCGGTGTGCCCGATGGCCAGTCCGGGCCTGTCTAAAACTGATTGCCATGGTGTGCCAATTTTATGCATCTAAAGCTGACATGATGTGCCAATTTTATGCATCTAAAACTGATTGCCTTGATGTGCCAATTGTTTGCCTCTAAAACTGATTGCCCTGGTGTGCCAATTGTATGCCTCTAAAGCTGATTGCCATGGTGTGACAATTTTATGCCTCTAAAACTGATAGCCATCGTGTGCCAATTTTATGTATCTAATGCTGCCATGGTGTGCCAATTTTATGCATCTAAAGCTGATTACCATGGTGTGCCAATTGTATGCCTCTAAAGCTGATTTCCAGTGTGCCAGTTGTATGCCTCTAAAACCGATTGCCATGATGTGCCAATTTTATGCATCTAAAATGGATTGCCATGGTGTCAATTTATGCCTCTAAAGCCGATTGCCAGGGCATGCCATTTTTTGCCTCTAAAGCTGCTATGGTGTGCCAAGTTTATTGATTTTGAAAATATGCATTAAAAGCGAGTGGGTCTTCAAAAATGAGCATATACAAAAGTGTGCAAAAGGCATCTTCCCCTATGTATTCAAAAATCCTTGCACTGGCTCTGCATGTACATCCACAACTTTAAAAACCACCTGCATAATATCGCCCTCCTAGTGCTGCCAAAACAGCAATGATGCATCAAGGTATAGAGTCCACAAAGCCCCCGAATGTGTCGTGTGGTTTTTGACATTAGCAGCAGATCCTTTAAATCTGTAAGTTGCAAGTTGGGACTTCCAAGGATTGGATTTGTTGTTCCAGTACATCCCACAGATGCTCAATTGGATTGAGATGTGGGGAATTTGGAGGCTAAGGCAAAACCTTAAACTCTTTGTCATGTTTCTCAAACCCTTAATGAACAATATTTGCAGTGTGGCGGAGTGTATTATACTGTAGTATTCTGCAACAATCTTTAGGTAGGTAGTACGTTTCAAAGAAACATCCACATGAATGCCACGATCCAGCGTTTTTCCAGGATATCATTGTGCAGAACATAACAATGCCTTCTTCTCATTTTTCTGCATTTTGCTGCTATCTATTTGCCAGGCAAACAATGCACACGCACCCGGTTATCCACCTGATCTAAAAAAAAAACATGCTTCATGAGAACAAGCAACCTTCTTCCATCTATGGTTCTGACACACACATCCCCATTGAAGGCACTTTCGGTGGTGGACAGGGGTCATCATGGGAATTCTAACCGGTCTGTGACTGTGCACAGCAAACTGCGACGCACTGTCTGTCCTGACATCATTCTATCATGGCCAACTTTACATTTTCAGCAATTTGAAATACAGTAGTTATGCCTTCGCTCCCTATGTGCTCAATGAGCATTGGGCATCCATGATCCTGACGCTGGTTCGACCGGTTGTCCTTCCTTGCACCACTTTTAGTAGGTACTAGCCACTGCATACTGGGAACACCCTACAAGACTTGCTAATTTGGAGATGTTCTGACCCAATTAACTACCCATCACTATTTGGCCCTTGTCAAAGTCATTCAGATCTTTTCACTTGCCCATTTTTCCTGCTTCTAACATTAATCTAGTTTAGGAACTCACTTGCTACCTAATATATCCCACCCCTTGATAGTTGCTATTTTAAGTATTGAGATAGACCTCTTAATTATTGAATTCAGTTATTTCAACCAATCGGAACCATTGGCACAGGTGTATAAAATCAAACACCTAGCCATGCAGTCTGCATTTACAACCATTTGGGCAAGGCTTGTATGAAGAATTTTAAGTGATTTGTTAATAACAATTTATGGAAGTAAAATGCCATTTAGAACAAGAACAACGTATCTTATTTCACAGACAGATTTCTAAACACATATATATATCGTAGTTTAAAGACACATTACTGGGAGTATTATTGCTGTGAAGCTCTGTCATACACTCAGACACACTAACATTACGGAGCTCCTAGAAAAGAGTGACATTAGGAGAGAAAAGAGGTATTTTTACCCAAAATAGGGACTGTCCTTCCTAATCAAGGACACTTGGTAGGTATGTACAATCAGTAATCCTCCTGAATTTTTCAAATGTTTTATTATAAAAATGGTTTGTAATACCTTTCTTTACCTACATTTACTTGCAGTGGTAATTGTTCCTTTATAAGTTCGATGTTTTTGCTTTAACCCGTCGAAAATTTGAATACAAATCATAACACATAAATAAAACAGATTGTTATATTTCTATAGAACTTTCCATCGAACACAGATTTGCTTGAATATCAGCAGTAGGCTATAAGATGAAAATGTAGCTAATCTATAAAAAAAAAACTATTCAGATGTGAATAACTCAAACCTTTATTGTAGCACTGCTACACAATCATCCTGTCAGTAGTGTCTTTCAAAAATACTGCTCGGTCTCCATGACAGCAAGAATGCAGTAGCATGTTGCCTTAATTAACTCGTCTTGTACCAAAGCAGTATGTGGTGCATTCCAATCTAATGCACTTAAAGAAACACTGTCTTATGAATAAGTATATTTAGAATGTTAGAGTTTTCCTATGGCTTTAGATTACTAGTCTCCCCTGGTAAAGATTAAATACAGAAATTAAACTCAATTTATAGCGAGCGCTGTCCCAGTTCGGTTCTGCAGCTGCTCCTCTACTTCTGCAATCATCAGTATCATTTGTAATCATCAGTTATGATCTGTTGCCAATCAGATGCTTCTCAAAGAGAAACAATGAATCCAATGCCTATCTATTAAAATCAATGCATTTGGCAATGCCAAAAGTGAATACTTACAGTAATTGACGTGCTTCACTAGGAAGTGCCTCTTGTGATTCTCTGACCTAAAGACACTACAGGCATACTAACCCACACATGCAAACATTGCCGTTTCTCACCCTTTGTCAGAGGGTAGGTACAGGATGTGTGTATTAAAATACTACATTCAGATGAAGTGGTTTTGGTGCATAGAGTGTCCATTTAGGGTTAAATTATACTGCATATTGCCTGTTTGATGAAGAATACATTACACTTTAAAGTATAAGATTTGATAACAATTGCTGTGTTGATGAGGTTTTCTCATTTCTTCTTTGATAAAGCTTGTATACTAAAGTGTGTGAAGTTGCACTCCCTCTAGTACTAAAGGGAACTAGATCGCTTATACCGCAAGTAGACCACTCTGTTGGTGATGATTTGAACTTAACTAGCAGTAGGATTCATTTCTGCCTGACTTTTGCAAAAAGCAACAGCCCATCTGCATTACCATGAATTCATTGTACTGTTAAGTAGAAAACCTACAACGGAGTAAGACAGGAATCTATGCCATAGGGACCATTTGTGAACATTCCTAATTGTTTCCTATTTGATGAGTGCTATTTTTACAGACAGTAGAATTAGGGTATGATACCCCAGTGCCTGCAATCCTGGTTAGGCAATTATGGTGCCTGACATTTTGATGTCATAGTTATGTGGGGTAAAATTGATAGAAAACAGTTTTGCTTAATTTTACCTCTACCCTATACCTTAGTCTGGATGTCTCATTTAAACCTTCTAACTCGTTTAACCCACTAGTTCTTAGCTCTGAAGTCAGGACCCAAACTTGGCTCCCCAGCACTGCCTGTCTGCCTTTGTAGTATATAATCTATTACAAGTGAAGAATGGGTAAATTAGCTAATGGATCACAAAGCTATAAAGCAATTGCCATGTTTGTAATTTTGTTTGCTTACACAAATTAAGAACCACTGACTTAACCTCACATTAAGAATTACTAATGCACTTATACTAACTTTAACACTATTCCTAATTCTAAACTCCTAAATATTTCTAAGTATGAACCTGTTTATGTTGGCTTCAATGTTATCAGTCTTGTCCTACAGTAAAATAAGGGGGGGGGGGCCTAATGTCCTTCCCCCTGGCCCCCACCCCTGAGCGGCGGGTGGGGGCCCTAAATACTAATAATGGGGGGACCTAATGTCCTCCCCCCTAGCCCCCACCCCTGAGCGGCTGGTGGGGGCCCTAAATTGGAATAAGGAGGGGCCTAATGTCCTCCCCCCTGAGCGGTGGGTGGGGATCCTAAATACAAATAAGGGGGGGAGACCTAAGGTCCTTCCCCCTGGCCCCCACCCCTGAGCGGCGGGTGGAGGCCCTAAATACTAATAATGGGGGGACCTAATGTCCTCCCCCCTAGCCCCCACCCCTGAGCGGCTGGTGGGGGCCCTAAATTGGAATAAGGAGGGGCCTAATGTCCTCCCCCCTGAGCGGTGGGTGGGGATCCTAAATACAAATAAGGGGGGGAGACCTAAGGTCCTCCCCCCTGGCCCCCACCCCTGAGCGGAGGGTGGAGGCCCTAAATACTAATAAGGGGGGACCTAATGTGTTCCCCCTGGTCCCCACCCCTGAGCGGCGGTTGGGGGCCCTAAATACCAATGGGGGGACCTATTGTCCTCCCCCCCAGCTCCCACCCCTGAGCAGCAGGTGGGGGTCCTAAAAAAAGTGTTACCCCCCAGGTGACTAGGGTCCCCAACTAGGTCCCCCCCCCTTATTAGTATTTAGGGCCCCCACCCACCGCTCAGGGGTGGAGGTCAGGGGGGAGGACATTAGGTCCCCCCCTTATTTTACTGTAGGGCCCCCACCCACCGCTCAGGGGTGGGGGCCAGGGGGGGGGACATTAGGTCCCCCCCCCTTATTCTGATTTAGGGCCTCCACCCGCTGCTCAGGGGTGGGGGCCAGGGGGGCAATATGTCCCCCCTTTAGTTTAAAAGCCCCCACTCGCGTGGCACGGGTTGGGGCTTGGGAGGGGGGACGTTGTTTTTTTGTTTTACAGTGAGCAGCCACAGGCTCCTCACTGTTTACTAGACATGCCCCTACTCGCGGTATAGCTAGTAAGGGCATAATTGACTAATACTAAGTAATCTTTACTTAGTATTAGTAAATTTGTCTGAAAGACCAATTTAGGTCTTTCAGCCTTTTAGTAGATAGCTCCCTAATACCGTTGGAATTAGGGGGTTATCTACTTATTCATTCTTGTGATTACATTGACAGGCTAAGTAACTTACATTTTATATGAATGTATGTTACTTGATTGTTGTAAGTGTTGCAGATGCTTACAGCTGAATCCTGGCTACGTTTGTATACTTTTTATTTAAAATTGTATACAGTGTAACATTCTTCATTCTTCGACTGGGTAAGTATATTAGTACTTAGGCAATACTGTGTTTCGGAACTTCGGCACTTTGAAACTTCGGAACTTCGGCACTTCAGCACTTCGGCACTTCAGCACTTCGGAACTTCGACACTTCGGAAATTCTGTAATTTCGGAACTTCGGGACTTCGGCAATTCGGCACTTCGGCAATTCGGACATTCGGAAGTACCCGAATGTCCGAATTGCCCAAAATTCATCCGAATTCATATTCGGACCGAAACAAATTGCACATGTCTAGCACAAATTACACTATTATTTGCATAACTGGCCTGGAGCTTGGAGGCTCTGAACTCATCTGTTCATCAAAGGTAAGAAACCTCAGAGTGCTGATTGACTCTGGACTATCATTTAAACAGCAGATTTGCTCCGTAATAAAATCTGCCTACTTTCATCTGAAAAACATAGCCAGGATCCAACACTTAATTCCACCGGATGATATGCCAACATTAATCAATGCATTTGTATCCTCTCGGCTAGATTACTGCACTGTACTTTACTTGGGCGTCCATCGCCTTCAGACTATACAAAATGCAGCAGCCAGCCTACTGACCAATCATACTCGCTCCTGACACATAATACCTGTTCTCCCTGCATTGGCTTCCAATTAAATGGTGAACATAATTTAAAATTGGCCTGCTAACCTTTAAAGCCTTAAACAATCAAGGCCCACAAAACCTGCAAGAGCTCCTGACACCCTTGAATATGCTATGCAATTTTCGGCACCTGTTCTAAAGAAGGATATCATGGCACTAGAAATAGTGCACAGGTGAGCTAAAAAAATTCTAAAAGGAATGGAGCATTTTAGTTACGAAGAAAGGTTAAAAAATGTAAATCTCTTTAGTTTGGAAAAACAGCGCCTGAGAGGGGATATGATAACATTATACAAATATATTGGGGGCCAGTACAAACCATTATCTGGAAATCTATTCATAAACAGGGCTATACATAGGACACGAGGTCACACATGTAGCCTGGAAGAAAGGAGATTTCATCTAAGGCAAAGAAAATGTTTTTTTTACAGTAAGAAGTATAAGGATATTGAATTCTCTGCCTGAAGAGGTGGTTTTATCAGAGTCAATATAGATGTTTAAACTGCAATTGGATAAATACTTGCAAAAACATAACATGCAGGGATATAATTTCTAATTAGTGGGGTAATAGCTGCTTGATCCAAGGAGACATCTGACTGCTATTCTGGGGTCAAGAAGGATTTTTTTTACTAGTTTGTTGCAAAATTGGAAGCGCTTCAGACTACGTTTTTTTGCCTTCTTTTGGATCAACAGCAAAAACATATGTGAGGAAGGCTGAACTTGATGCAAGTCTCTTTTCAGCTATGTAACTATGTAACCCTACATTCCATCCCATTCACTTCGGTCAGCCAGCAAATCCTTCCTGTCAGTGCCAAGACGGACTCCGGTTCCAATAGCAGCATAGTTTATCCATAATGTAGGTGGTAGTGGAGGCGTGGGATGCATTCTCGTCAGTAATATTAAGGTTGTATAACTGAAACTTTGCACTATAATGCATAAATTAGAAAATGTCTTGTATTGTATATGTCTTCTAAAATGTCACACCACAAGTTTGCTTTGTACATATATTGAGCTCCTAAACAATAACACCACAAAATAAAAAACAATTATGAAATTAAACACAATGACAAAATACAAAGCATACAGCTGAACAAATATGGATCCTTACCACCACTTGTAGTCAGGTACCCAGGTGACCCTCTATCTTACCACTCGGTTTAAAGGAGATATTGTTGGGATCCCAAGCATATGGAGTAGCTTGCGTGGTCATGTCAATGCTTGGAGCTGATAGACCCAATAGACACCTTAAGAACTGTGGTAGTTCTTGGGCAGAAATTGTGGTTGGTATGCCACAGATTTTATTATGATTGCATCTGAAGAGAGTGTTGATGAAGAGTATCAGTCATGGTAGACAAGACATGCCAATTTGAAAGTACATTATATCCCGTTCTGATGCATGCACTCGATCTGTAACTGTTTGTACATCAGTTCTGATCACTGCTAAGTCTGCTGCAAGCAGGTTTTGAAAACCTTGCAATATGACCTCTATATCCTGTTTAGTAGCGGGAGCCAATCCCTCTAGGGACTACAAAGCATGAGAAACATGTCACTAAGGTGAGCTCAAAGAGGCCAAGGTACCCAGGCCCTCCATGGCAGCCATCTTAGTCTGTACTAGCCGCTGTAGCATAGTCCCAATCTCTCTCCTCTCAGCTAGTGCACCAAATTGAGTTTTCTGTAATTGATGCCACATAGCTGACATGTTATCAGTTGAGGCAGGTAAAGGATGATCAGCTGTACTGGACACTTGGCACGGGTATGATCAACCGAGGAGTGTCTCTATGTCAGGGAAGGCCGGCATGTAGTAGGCCCCCAGATTCCTGCTTTGTCAGCTTCAGAATATGAAAGAAAGGCATCTTTCAATGCAGGAGGGCCTTCAGAAAGAGATGTGGAGTTGTTTGGAGCTGGATGATTGTTGTGACATGAGATATTTAGCAAGTTTATGTGAGTTTGGTGTGATATACGATATGGTGTTTGTTCAGTCTCGCTGGCAAGATCTGCCGCTAATGAGATGTTAATGAAATATCTGATAATGTTACAGAGAGTTTATAATTATTATGTACTACTAGATTATGTACTATATATGGTATAATGCATTTAAGTGCCCAGGGCCGTTTGAAGGAATTTGGGGGCCCCAAGCAAAACGGACATGGAGGCCCCCCCAAACTCCAACCCCCCCACACCCCCCACATGCACGCTCAAGGTCTGGGCCCCCCGGCGCCCCCCTCCCTCCCTCCCCCCCCCTGAGTCCGCCCACAGGGATGCAGTGAGTGCAGGGCCGGTGCAAGGATTTTTGCCGCCCTAGGCAAAAGTAAAGTTTGTCGCCCCCCATGTGACATCACAGTGCCCCACCCATATGATCTGCCATGTTAACTAACACAGTGCTGCAGTGCCGCCGTGTTTACAATAAAAGGCCTGCAGGGACAGGCTATAGACACCAGAACCACTACATTAAGCTACAGTGGTTCTGGGGACTATAGTGTCCCTTTAATGTGAGGTAAATTAGAGATTAGTGCCACGAATAATATACTAGATTGCCTACTTACAACCAGATGAGGATGATGATGGGCTTCAGCTGCCGTCTGGCTCCACTGGTCTGGTGTAGAACAGGCCCTCTGGAGGCGGTTTGTAACTGTGGTCACAAAAATCAATGTTCTGGGAGAACGGGAAGCAGCTCCATTTTTTGAGGGCCATTTACACAGTTTAAGGTCTGGGTCCCAGGGTCCACCTTCATGTTCCAACAATGAGTTTGTTCACAGGGTTGTGTGTGTGTGTGGGGGGGGGGGGTGTCCTGATGTGTGTAAGGAATGCATTGTGTGAATCTGTGTTTGTATGTGTAAGGGCTGCAAGGTGAGTTTGTGTATGTATTGGATGCAGTGTGTGTGTCTGTAAGGCAGTGTTTCCCAGCCCAGTCCTCAAGGCACACCTACCAGTCCAGGATTTAAGGATTACCCAGTTTTGTCTAAGGTGTTTTTAGAAAAAAAAGAAAAAAACACCTTAGACACAACTGGGTCACCCCTAAATCCTGGACTGGTAGGTGTGCCTTGAGGACTGGGTTGGGAAACACTACTGTAAGGGATGCACTGAGTGTGTGGAATGGGTGCATTGTGTGTTGCTGTGTGTAAGGGATGCATTGCTTGTGTATGTGTGTAATGCATTGTGTGTTTTTCTGTGTGCAAGGGGTGCATTGTGTGTGTGATGGATGTCAATCTCTCCCCCTACCCCCGTCAATTTCCTTCTTCTCCACCCCCCTCTCATTGCCTTCTCCCCCCTCCAATTTCCTTCTTCTCCCCCTCCCTCTCATTTCCTTCCTCCCCCCTCCAATTTCCTTCCTCCCCCTCCAATTTCTTTCCTCTCCCCCTCCAATTTCCTTCCTCCCTCCCCCTCTCAAGTTTCCTTCCTCCCTCCCCCCTCAAATTTCCTTCCTCTCCCCCTCCCTCAAATTTCCTTCCTCCCTCTCCCCCCCACTCCCTCAAATTTCCTCCCTCCCTCTCCCCCCACTCCCTCAAATTTCCTCCCTCCCTCTCCCCCCACTCCCTCAAATTTCCTCCCTCCCTCTCCCCCCCACTCCCTCAAATTTCCTCCCTCCCTCTCCCCCCACTCCCTCTCATTTCCTTCCTCCCCCTCCAATTTCTTTCCTCCCTCCCCCCCTCAAGTTTCCTTCCTCCCTCCCCCCTCAAATTTCCTTCCTCTCCCCCTCCCCCTCCCTCAAATTTCCTTCCTCTCCCCCCCCAAATTTCCTCCCTCCCTCTCCCCACCACTCCCTCAAATTTCCTCCCTCCCTCCCCCCCCACTCCCTCAAATTTCCTCCCTCCCTCTCCCCCCCACCCACTCAAATTTTCTCCCTCTCCCCTCCACTCAAATTTTCTCCCTCCCCCCCACTCAAATTTTCTCCCTCCCCCACTCAAATTTTCTCCCTCCCTCCCCCCCACTCAAATTTTCTCCCTCCCCCCTCACTCAAATTTTCTCCCTCCCCCCACTCAAATTTTCTCCCTCCCCCCACTCAAATTTTCTCCCTCCCCCCCATTCAAATTTTATCCCTCCCCCCACTCAAAATTTTCTCCCTCCCCCCCCTCAAATGTCCTCCCTCCCTCTCCCCCACCCCCACTCACTGAAATGTCCTCCCTGAGTCCCTGACACCCGGCGGGCGCGCGAGGGAGCACTCTCCTCTGAGTGCTTCCTCTTCAGCTCCCTCGCGCGCCGCGTACTGATGCCGGAGCCGGAAGATGACGTCATCTTCCGGCTCCGGCATCAGTACGGTGCGCGAGGGAGCTGAAGAGGAAGCACTCAGAGGAGAGTGCTCCCTCGCGCACCCGCCGGGTGTCAGCAGGGCCAGCCTCTGCGACCCAGTATGTACCCACTGAATGTGGGGCCCGGACGACCTGAGCAGTCCGGGCCCCCCAGGACCGCATGCCCCTGCTGGCTCTGCTTGGGGCCCCGGGCCAGCTCGGGGCCCCAAGCAGTTGCTTGTTTTGCCTGTCGGCTAGCGACGGGCCTGTAAGTGCCCACAGAGACTACCTTATATAGAGAAGTAATGGGTAAAATAAACATGCAATATAGAAAAGATGCTAACCGGAGTTAATATGGAGTTAATAAACTCTTAATAGCTCCCAACTGATTCCTCTTCTGCAACTGTCACTAGTCTAATACTATCCTTACCTTTTGTGTCATTTTACCCCACTCCCTCTAGCATGTAAGCTCATTGAGCAGGGCCCTCAACCCCTCTGTTCCTGTGTGTCCAACTTGTCTGGTTACAACTACATGTCTGTTCGTCCACCCATTGTAAAGCACTGCGGAATTTGACGGCGCTCTATAAATAATATAATAATAATAATAATAATATGGCATCCAGACTGCATCACAGCAATGGCATCATATGTATATACATAATGACATCTGGATGTGATGATGTGGGCAGAAATGACATATGTGGAAGACAGGGTTCCGATAAATCATTGGAAATTAAGACACCACTATTACCTGAAGGACCCTATGTAAGGAGACAGATGTGGGACTTGTTTGCATTACCTTAAAGATCAATCTAGTTAAAACGTGTTGTGCACGAACTTGGTCCTTTAAATATTTTATTCTTTTATTGTGTCTAAATAAAGAGGGAATTTATTTTATAAAGTTTTCTTGCTTCCTGGTCCATGTGAAAGAGGGAGGTGACTGTTGAAGCTGGCGAAGGTTATCAGCTAAGATACTACAACAACACACAATTTCTTGGCACCCATAAAGTCTAAGCGTATACTATATGTGGCTTAGCAGCAATTGAGTGGGACAAATAAACCACTGTTATAATTTAACGATCACTCCTGATATACAACACCATGATCTATTCCTTTGTTTAATTTTAGGTTGTTTCATGGTCCATTTTTATGGTAATATTAATCTAATTGTTTATTGTGTGCTCTCACTAATTCCTTTTATTTGAGATTACACAATATTTCGTGTAGAGTGACTCAACTCTAGGAGATTAAAGCAGCACAGTTTTTCTCACTGTTAGCGCTAAGATTGCACTTGTTTCCCACTTATTATAAATAAATGTCTATTGCCTATCATTTAAAGTTGAATATTTGGATGAGTGTGTCCGCAGGGGGTTTGTGACTAGTACCTATTTAAAGCACAAATGCTATATACACTAGAGATGGTATCTAAGCTCTAGTGAATGTAAATATAACCACCAAACTGCACTGATTATTTTCTATTAATTGACAAAACCATCTGCACTATATGTTCTTCAATTTTTTTTTACATGTACACATAGAAACATAGAATGTGACTGCAGATAAGAACCATTTGGCCCATGTAGTCTGCCCAATATTGCACATTGTGGACCATGTAGAACATCATGTTAAGAAATCACAAGACAATATACAAATATTGTTTTAGATGTATGCCTTACACAAATATTTAAAAATAGCACTCCACCATTCTGTCATTATCTGTTTAAGAACGTTTGCTGCAATCTAGTGTTTTTTATAAAGTCAGCAGGACTTAAATATTGATGGTTTGATTTTACACTGTGGCCTTAAGTGTAGGAAGAGATTTTATCAGTATTTTCTTTTTATATGAAATAAAGAAAATATAACAAAAACATTAATGTGTTGCTCTCTAGGTGGCATTCTAAGCCCAATATTTAATCTATGTTTAATAAGCTTAATATATTATAGTATCCTAATCAGATATAATGTGGGAATAAATATTCTTGTGGTCTAGGTGGCACAGACCAACAGGTAAGATGGAGGTGGGGTTTTTATAGAGAAGGGCATGGTCAACTTCAAGGAGTGTTGTCTAGCGCTCGACCACCTAAGACGTCACCAACCGCCACTTTAAGCAATTAGAGGTGGACCGAGCAAAAGAAAAATAAACAAAATCACAGAAAAGAACAGGTGGATATATAATTATTATCTAAGATAGGTATTAGATATAGCAAGTTCTGGTTGGAACTCCTCTAATTACTGAGCATAATATCACCAAGTGGTGAGGGTTATACACATAACTTGGTGTATGTAGTATATGTACTCAACAGTCATCTTTTAAACTTGTATTGGAATTACTTCTCTATTTTGTATAAACCTCAATCTCCAAGTTAGTCATTAATTAATTAGGTAATTAATTAATCAATCATTCTGTATTCCTTATATCAGATATACTAGATGGCTGGTCCAGTTATTTTATTATTATATTTGTTTGGTGGTTGAAAATGTCGCAGTCATTTAACCCCTTAAGGACCAAACTTCTGGAATAAAAGGGAATCATGACATGTCACACATGTCATGTGTCCTTAAGGGGTTAAACTTTCTTTAATGTAGTGTTTTTTTTATTTATTTATTTTCCATTTGTTTTTTGTCCATAGTCTATGTCAGTTTTCACAGACAATGGGAAATCAGAAAAAACATGTTCTTACTGCCAGACACCATCAAAGCCATTAGTTACCATCCGTATCTAGGTTATGGGATAATGTGTTATTCAGGATTATTATTATTATTGATTTGGAGTGGAGATACTAAGAATCAGCCATGAAATTAACGATCAAAAAGGAAAAAAGGCTAATCGGTCACACTTACTGTAATTATGTACTTAGTTCCATCATTGTACATTCCATCATTGTATGTGGCCTCTTACAAAACTAACATTAAAATGCACAGGTTCATTATAACGTTTTCAGGTCCTTCCATTGATGGAAATGAAAAGCATTAGTGTAGTAGCTCTGCACAGAATGCATTCAATCATACTTGATGTAAATAAAAAGAATGGGGATATTCTCTGTAGCGCACAAGCAGAGCTATATAAAGATGCATTTAAAATAATATCTCTTCGTTATTCACTTTTGCTAGATCTGCTCTGCATTTGACATTAGACTTGAGTAATTCGTTTAGTCCGAATTTAAATTCGGACGAATTTCGGCAATTCAGACATTTGGATGCTTCCTGTGACAAACTCCCCTTTTCAAGTGAGTTTGCCAAGAGTACCTGGAGGAGCCTGCTTGTCAGCCTCCTGCCCACAGACTATGGCCCTTGTAAAATGTAATGTAAAAGTCTCCGTTCGTGTATTTGGACTATATGGTTCAGGAAACAAACAGACGCACGAAACATGATCACCTGTGTTCGATTTTATAACACTTAGGAAGACACTGCACGGTGTAAATGTTCCCACAAACAAGGGAATCAAGCATCCAGGTAAGACTATTGACTATGTTTGGTAGTTTGTTCATTTTTAAAATAGCCCTGATTCTCTGGAACTGTTTTGAGCATGGAACCATGTGTGCAGTCGGTCACATTATGACTTCCAGGAAGTTCCTGGACCCCTAAACTGATCTGGGTGATTTTTAGATAAGTTAGTCACCCAGATCAGGGCTATCAGGGGATGTAACGTTTGTAGGGTTGTATTTATTTTTAAGGTACTTTTGGGGTGTTTGGGAAATGTGTGTTTTTAATACCTGGATATAATTGAGTTTAATACAGTGCTTGACTCAATTATCTCCCAGGCACAGGGGAGGGATCATCTTTTAATGTTATGTTGTGGATCTTACAGCCAATGTAATTGTGTATTTGTTTTTACTGTGGTTTACTCTCAGGTCCAGGGGGGAGTGCCACTTGCATGGGGACCTGTATAAAAGGCCAATTGTGGCTGCCAATAAAGGTATTCCAGCATGTACTCCCAGAACTATGTGTCATCTGGTTACTGGGAGGGGAAAGGGCTATTCTTTAATCACTGTTCCAGTGTGGAGGATTCAATGGGGAAAGTCCTTGTAAGAACTAGAGCTCCCAGGACTGAGTGCCATCCAGTTCCTGGGGGTTGCAAGAGCTAGTTCCCCATTTGCTCCAGGAGGGAGCGGTTCCAGGGCCCCAGTCAAGCCACAGCGACTGTGGGCAGAGGTACTGTGGTTTGTCCCCTGTTCCAGCTAGGAAGCGGACCTTGGCAGAGGTACCCAGCCAGGGGTACAGGGAGCTCCATTACATTGGTGGCAGCAGTGGGATTGCTTCCTAGTCAGTGGGGAAACCAGCACATCTTCTGGAATTCGTGGAGATGGAGCAAGCTAGCCCCTGTGCAGCATCCCCATACATGGTGGAGTTCCAGTGGAGACTGCAGGATGCATTGGCCCGGTATGATGGCAATATCACAGGATGTGTTGACCTGGATATTAGGGTCCAGGTCCGAAAGCAATGCTGGGAAAAGAGTAGATGCAAGTTCTCCAGAAAGAATCCCTCCCAACCCCTGAACAGCGACATCGGAATCAATTTGATCTGCGGAGACCTTTCTTGAGAAAAGAGCCCCTGGAGGAATGGCTGATTCAACTAGAGAGACTGATCTGGAGAGAATTGGTGGTAGAAGATGGCTACCGGTCTTTACGGTGGCATGGGGTCCAGCAGTACCCATGGCTAGCCGATGATGACCCGACAGAGGGTGAGGACTATAATGACCCTGGCCTATTGTGTGGAGACTTATCAGGGGGGGGACTTAGTTTGTAAGTACTGCATTGCTCCGATACTGGGAAATCCAGGCACTTACCTGGAGGTAGAGGTGACCTGTCCCCATCCCCCAAAACAGCAGGAGTTATTGGGAGTGGAGAAAACTAGTTTCACTCCCCAGCGGCAGGGTATGTTTCAGGGAGTGGAGATGGTTGGTCTCACTCCCCAGCTGCAGTGTGCAACACAGGGAGTGGAGACAGTCAACCTCACTCCCCAGCGACCGAGTATGTTACAGGGAGTGGAGACAATGGGTCCCACTCCCCAGTGGAAGGGTGAGTTATTGGGAGAGGAGACGGCCGGTCCCTCTCCCCAGCGGCAATATACATATATGACGGCTCAGTGCCTGTATGCTAACAAATGTGACTTTCTATTCAAGTCAATGGAGGAGGCAGCTGCTGCATCAACTTGGTAACCTATAATCTGGAATCTATAAGCATTTCATAAAGTTTTTTGACTTCCCTCTAGTATTATGCGACATTTATCAAAGCAGTCACAATTAGAATTTACCAACTTTTCTAATGTCAAAAAAATGCCACCAGAGTCAAAAATTACCATCTTAACATTTGGCCTAAATTGTGCTTTTCATAGTAAAAGAGACACTATAGTAACCAGAATAACTACAGCTTTATTTAGTTGTTTTGATGTCTATAGCCTGTCCCTGCAGGCTTTTTAATGTAAACACTGCCCTTTAAAAAAAAAAAAAAAAGGCAGTGTTTACATTACTGCCTAAAACACCTCTAGTGGCAGTTATGCAGACAGCCACTAGGGGTGCTTCCTGGGTTCAGTGCTGCACAATGTGTACCTCATAGAGAAGCATTTATGAGGAGATGCTAATTGGCGCAGGGTGACTTTTTGTTTCATGGGAAAGCATTTTTTTATAGGGAAGCATTGAATTGGCTGAGATAATCAAGTTTGATGATTTCAACCAAGGTGCCAGAGCTGCCTTCAAGGAGTTTTAGCTTTTAGTTGGTGTTCCAAACAGACAGTTCAGATTTGGTGCATATCCTGTGTATTTTTCTTATTTTCAGTGGCTCTGTTAAAGTGTCAGTAAATTCTCTCAGCAGGATTGTGATTGTGGGGTACTTGATGATGGTAAAACTGGTGTTAAAAAGTATTCGAGTGATGGTATTGAAATTGTGTTGACCTCGTTAACAGCTTGTGAAATAACATTAATATATGCTAACACATGAATTCACACATATGTACAGATATGCATGCAGTCTTATCACTCCTCATGTCCATACATATTACACACCTCGTGGTCACCTTGGATCTAGGGAGCAGGTGATGGGGCGGGAGGATTGGAGCAAAGCAGAAACCTTTTCCTCTGTACCAAATCACCTTCCCAGATCGTTTACTCAGTCACAACTCAAATGAAAGAAGATCTGGCGATGTTTATTCGTCGTATGATCTGTAGAATGTGCAGTTACAACAGATAAAAGAACGATTCTTCCATACAGGTTAGCAGAGAAACAAGTCACATATGAATGTACAGCCTAGAAAACACTAGAACAGGATAGGGGGAGGGGAGTACCTGAAGCAGCATGCAAACTATGGAGTGGCCCAAGAGACAAACTTAAGATGAACATTAAAGAAACAGTACATTATAATAAAACAATATCATGTAACATGACAACTTTCTCCAACAACGTTCAGCAGTTCTGGAGCATTTTTTGAGGTATCGAGTCAGCTTGGTGTGCCAAGGTTATTGTTGGGGGCGCTTGCTGCATTTAAATGTAGGAGGTGCCATGATGTCTAGTTGAGAGGAGAGGGTGGAATTGTAGAAGGAGGTTGCAGAGCTAGGACAGGTGAGGTTTGAGATAACGTAAAAGGAGAGTTTGGAGATTAGTGGAGAAATGCTCTAGGTCAAGACATTGGAGGTTTCTGTGAGATTGATGTTCAAACGGTGGTGTCAATTGGGTCTTTGGTATGCCGATGTCAAAAGTCAGCAGACGGTGGTCAGATAGAAGAAATGGAATATTGGAGAAAGAGAGATTGGTGAAGGCGAGTGTCTCCCGCTGTATGAGTTGCTAAATTGGACCATTGTGTGAGATGTAAAATGTTCATGGATCATATTTACATAATGCTCAGGCAACCTAAAGTGTTACTGTCACTTGTGAGATCTTTAAAGGAACACTATAGGGTCAGGATGGAAACATGTATTGCTATAGTGTTAAAAAACACCATCTGTCTCCCAGCCCTCCTCTCTCTCCCCCCCCCCCCCCCCCCCAGTTGCCCTTAAATATAGTAAAATCGTACTCCTATTCCAGTCTACTACGGCTGGCTCTGCCCCTGGTCTGTCTGCTTGTCAGACAGCATCAAAAGTGTTGATCAAAAGCCAATCACAATGCTTTCCCATAGGATTGGCTGAGACTGGCAAGGAGTCAGGGCAGATCCAGCACAAGCCAAACACTGCCCTGCTCAGCATCTCCTCATATATATTGCTTTTTTTTCTCTCACCATAGGGTTCAAACCTAACACCTGTATTTACCTTTTCACAATAGCACTCAACCCTTAAAGGGTGGAAAGACATTCTCTTTCCCTCTTTTTAATGAAATAATTAAATTAAAGTTGGAAGCATAATTTTTTTCCATTATCTATTTGTATAGACTTTCTGTGGGCTATTTCTGTATTTACAAAGCAATTAAGGGGTTCATTAATTACATCATTATAAACAATCATCAGTATTGAGAAAGAAAAAGTTAGGGGGGGGTGCATGCTTAACTGCGCAGACGTATGAAGTGTAACTGGCATGAAGTTAAATAATGAGCAATATCCAATACCTATATTTTTAAGCTGATGGCCACTTATAGACATACTTCCATATTTAATGATCTGAGAACTTGCACAGCAAAGAATTCCCGATAAATTCTTGAACTATTCATCCACAACCCATGAATAGTTAAAGAAATGAAGTCATCCATCACCTGGAGCTAATAATTCTTAACATCCTAGAGACAAACTCTGATAAATTCACTGCTTAGTTTCTAAAGGTAAATGACAGTAACATTTGTTAATTTAACCTTTGACGAAGGGCAAAGTCCCTAATTTTAACATGAATCATCCTAAATTTGCAAAGATTTCCATGCTCAATGTGTCATTGATATGTAAGGGGTAAAAAAAGAGAAGCTGTAACTGGGATAAATAATATAATCCCATCGTGTATATGTTAGAAGGATGTATTGAAGAGAGAGACTGAAAATCACTGTATAGGAGAGGCCAGACAGTGTTACCCTAGTTTTAAAACTAGACACTTTTTTCCCTAGTTTTGATACACTGAAGATTTATACAGGAAGAATCTCAACAGCAGTGATGACCTCAATAGTTGGTCCAATGAGATGGAACCAGAAATCTTGGAGAGCGAAGTGAGATGGGCCCCACGATTTCTTGAAGATAACAAGGCTGCAGGAGTTGATGAAATCACAATTGAACTATTCAAAATTCTGCAAGATGATGCTGTGAAAATTCTGCTTGCCTTATGTCAACAAATTTGGAAAACTCAACAGTGGCCAAAAGACTGGAAAAGGTCAGTCTACATCCAAGTCCCAAAAAAAGGCAATGCCAAAGAGTGCTCCAATAATCAAACAATTGCAATAATTTCACATGCCAGCAAGGTAATGCTTAATATCCTACTCGCTTGACTCAAACAATATATGGACTGGGAATTACCAGATGTACAAGCTGGGTTCCGCAGAGGAGAAGAAGAAGAGATCACATTGCCAATGTACGATAGATAATAGAGAAAGCCAAAGAGTTCCAGAAAAACATCTACTTCTGATTCATAAACTATTTTAAAGCCTTTGACTGTGTGGATCGCAACAACATGTGGCAAGTTCTTAAAGAGATGGGAGTACCAGATCATCTCATCCCCCTCCTGAGGAATCTGTATGTGGACCAAGAAGTCATAGTCAGAACCAAACATGGGACAACAGATCGGGAAAGGAGTGCAACAAGGTTGTATATCGTCACCTTATTTATTCAACTTATATGCGGAATACATAATACGTGAGGCTGGGCTGGATGAATCCAAAGCTGGAATCAATATTGCTGGACAAAATATCAACAACCTCAGATATGCAGATGATACTACCCTGATGGCTGAAAGTGAGGAAGAACTAAAGGACCTGTTGATGAGAGTAAAAGAAGAGAATGCAAAAGCTGGCTTGTTGCTTAACGTTAAAAAGACTAAGATCATGGCAATCAGCAATCTTAGCTCCTGGCAAATGGGGAAGAAGTGGAGGCAGTGACAGATTTTCTTTTCCTGGGATCAAAGATCTCTTTAGATGGTGACTGTAGTCATGAAATTAAAAGACGTTTGCTTCTGGGGAGGAAAGCTATGACAAGCCGGTAAAAACTAAAGATATTACACTATCAAGAAAGGTCCGCATAGTCAGAACTATGATATTCCCAGTAGTAACATACGGATGTGAGAGCTGGACTATAAAGAAGGCTGAGCGTCGTAGAATTGATGCCTTTGAACTGTGGTGTTGGAGAAAACTGCTTAGAATCCCTTGTATAGCAAGAAGATCCAATAAATCCGTACTACAGGAAATCAAGACAAACTGTTCACTTGAAGCTATGATCATGAGGCTGAAGCTCAAATATTTTGGCCATATAATGAGAAGGCAGGATTATCTAGAGAAGACTCTGATGCTGGGAAAGATTGAAGGCACACAAAGAAGGGGACAACAGAGATGGAGATGGATAGATGAGGTCACTGAAGCCATGAACATGAAGTTGTTGGAGCTTAGAGGGGCAGTGACTGACAGATGTACCTGGCCTGCTATGGTCCATATGGTCACAGAGAGTCTGACACGACTGAACAACTAAACTACAACAACAAAACCAGACTCTTTTTTTTAAATCGTTCATTGTATTACCAAATTCATCATAAACCAAGAGAGACAAAGCCCATATCAAGAACGTAATTTTAAGTGTTTGGAGGCTGAAAAGTTATCTGAAATTATTGAATAGCCTTCTCTTTGAATTAATAATGAATTCGTTTACAGAGAGTTATTCATTAAATTGTGAATGATTAAAAATAGCCAGTTTAAGGAAAGCCTGAGTTGAAGAATTTTACAAATCCTGATATTTTGAACAGAAATTCGAAATTTCCTGGACAATTTTTGACAGTTACTGGTTTAACCCCTTAAGGACCAAACTTCTGGAATAAAAGGGAAAAATGACATGTCACACATGTCATGTGTCCTTAAGGGGTTAAAGAAGATTCTGCAATGTTTTTTTTCACAACCATTTTACTTGGTGTTTTCTTTTCTCTACTCCTATGCAAAATAATGCTCATTCTAAACTGACCACATTTCCGCTTGTTTCTCATGTTTCTCCATTGAGACATTTAATCATGATTATTTAATATTTACTAAAATCTTTTTTTCTGCAACTCTAAACTCTCAAAAGCTTACATACAAAAAAACTAAAATCATTTTTGACTTTGAAAGGTTATGGGTGTGAATCGTATAATCTCTAATCAACAACATGTTGCAAGGTAGAAATAACTGATTACAGACAATAAGAAATAGAAAATTATCATTCAGATTTAGAGAAATATCACAGAGAAATATTGTGATATTGTATTGAACAAAAGAATGCAAGTATATGTGTTTGTGCATGCGTGTGGGCATGCGTTTGTGTGTGCATGTGTGTGTAAATATCTATATATCTCATACACACTCACACTATATCTATTTATACTAAACATAAGTGTTTTTTTACGGCTGTTTTTACTATAATATCTACATATAGTTAAAGATGATTCATTTTAAGCTTTTCATTTGCATGGTCAGTTATTAAGCCCACGGAATACTTTTGCAAAGTCAATCCATCATTTCCTGAAATAAAGCATTCTAAGGGGATCGGTTATTCAGGTCGTTGTCCAATGTTTTTTAATGAATATTTTCAAAGTTATTATGATATAACGTTTCCAAAAGAAAACATGTGTAATAGCATACATTATAACAAATATTAACTGAGGAAAATTAACAGTATATTTATCCGGTTTTACAAAGAACAGTATATATTTACAATAAAGTCTTAAATAAAAAGAAAAAAAAGGTAACAGGTATCTTCAAATGTCATGAGCTGAATATCGGTTACTCTGGTCCTTACCTAAGTGTCCACATATATCCATGCTTGTAGGGAAAGTAGTTTCCAGGTTCGTTGCAACAATATTTCAAGTCAGCGAACCCACAGCAGTATATTAGATCTATAGTATCACCTTTCCCAGGGCAGCCAAAACTATCCACAAACGTGTTGTTGGCTGTATAATAACTAGCGCAGGATTCAGCAAGGATTCTTGTCATCCTGGAAAAGGGATGTGCTGCTCTACAAATCTCTGTGTTTTGCTGTCTCGTGTTGAGTGCAAGGCTTGGCTTCTCCAGTTACTTATACCTTTCTGATACTATAGTGGAGGTCTTTGTATTTATATCTATATTAATCTTTCATATGTGTCATGGTTTATGCTGTCACAGGAGAATGGGCTTTCTCAAAGTTAGCTCTCTACCACCACCTGTTGTTAGATTCAGCTTTGCATCTACATTAAAATCATAGTATAAGACACACACACATATATATATATATATATAATATATATAAATTAAGAGAAAATTATGTGATAATGGTGTTAGATATGAATCAATCAGCAGGAGCATATCATTGATTTTCACAATGAGTGCTAACATTTGCCTTAAAAGAAATATTTATAAATAATTCCTCTTTATTAAACTGCATTATTGCAGATATTGTAATTCGATGATTTGTATAATGTTGGAATAAATTCCTGCAATTTTACATAAATTCACAGTTAAAGATGTATAAAACTAGTTACCAAGCAGCAATATATGTATACTGTATGTTATACTTTATTAATAAATGGATAATATTCAGCTGCTTGTTATTTAATTTAGACACTGGTTTTCTCTCTAAATGCGTGCCTTTGATTAACCCCTTAAGGACCAAACTTCTGGAATAAAAGGGAATCATGACATGTCACACATGTAATGTGTCCTTAAGGGGTTAAAAGCTTTAACCTCTGAAAAGCATCTAGAAAAACCGAGGCATAAATAAAGTTATGTAAATGTAATCCATTATCAAACTTAATCCTTCACTGCCGTGTTCTTTTCATTTGAAAAAAATAAATAAATAGCATAGCCTCTATAATCAAGTATGTCCTATTCCAGCCTCTCAACTATGCCACTCTGTCTATCCTCTGTTAGTATTTAACCCCTGACTTATCTATCAGACTTCTCAGGGCTGCACTGCTCACTCTTTTTATGGTATTAACTTTCATGTCCAATTATATGTCCTCCTAGTTTTCAGTCCTTTAAAGGAACACGCCAAGCGCCAACACCATAACAACTTAATCTCAATTAGGTTCCAGGACGCTGTCTTATCTTAAGGAGTTAAACTATTTATGAACAAAGCTGTGAGTATGGAACCTGTCCTTTCTGTATCCTGGTTTACAGTGATATCCAAGGCTTCAACAAGGAAGCTACTGACAGGCTGATTGCATTAGCTGTACCACTAGCTTCCCATTTACAAAACCGTCTTCACAACATTGTGGTTAAACCGTTTGTAAATGGTTTAACCCTTTATGTTAAAACGGTGCTCAGGACCTCTTGGCAACATAGCAGCTTCATTGAGATGACGTTTTTATGGTGCCTGGAGTGTGCCTTTAAGAAATCTAATTAAAACCCAATTTTTAGCAAAGAACTAACCAATACACTCTCTTCATCTGCCTCACACATACTTATTCTTCTCTAAGTTTACATACGTATGACTAGGCATAACAATCAATCTTAATTTTAAATATAATACATTTTACCATGACCTTTTTATTAAATATTATCCCACTTACCTTGGACTGTAAGTTTATTTGATCAGGCATCAGAACATTTTTTTTTTATATATGTTGAAGAATGGTCTAAGTGCTGCTAATTCTGTGTCCTGTATAATACTGCATAATATAAAATAGATGTATTATTATTCATATAAATATAATAAATAATTTGAGAAATAAAATACATAGCTAGTCCACAAACATAAGACAAACCATTAATTGTATGAAGAGATTGCTGATCAGGGACACAGGACATCCAAGTTATGTACAGTTATTTTTTTTTCTTTTCGCTTGTTCAATTTGTGTAGTATAAACCATCAGTTTTTAAAAAAAAAGTCTGCTGATTAGGGACACCAGAAATTAAAGTTTTGTACAATTTATTTTTTACATAGAAATATTGGGGAGAACACAGTACCCCAGATTATTTGGCATTCCTTGCCCTGAACACCTCTTCAACAGGTTCAGAAGCTAAAAAAACAATTTGGGCACATAAAAAAAACATATAAAAAAAGAAAATGGAAAAACTATCCTTCTCTTAGAAATAGGCAGGAAAAATGCCTTGATATGCACCCTGATCCCTCTCTACCTCCGACTGAGGCAGAGAGACTAAGCAGGACAATGGAAGCGACATTCATTTATCTGTAGGGTGAAGACCAGACGAGGGTAATTGTGGGGTTTCGGTTTTATTTTGCTTGTTATGGCAAATCTATCAAAAATATATCCACTCCAGTAAATGGTAGTATGGGGATTAAGTATTTGTCATCTTCTGGCATGATTTAAATATTGTGTTGTTTATATAATGTCTAACACAGTGGTTTTCAGACACTGTGACATAACTAGTTTCACATCAATGTCAATGTGACGGGAAAATTGACTAGCTCATAGTGATTTTTGAAAAATTATTATATATTATATATAGGTTAGATGTAATATAAACATTTTAAATTAAATCAACTATATGCAACAATGCTACTTTTCTAACAAATTTTACTTTTTACACTTTTAATAAAATGTAGCTTTTTACTGTTCCTATGCTGAGTTCCATCAAGGAATGGTTGAATTAATATCTAATATGCGGATGTTCTTGAACTCTTAATCACATATTAGTAATCTTGTTGTCGTTTGACGACTAAATTAAGAGCGTTACTTGTCTGTGAATATGTGAATATATGAATATGTGTTGTTTTGTTATTCAAACTGAACTTTAACATTTCAGATAAGTGCATTTCTGACAACAGAACATAATTGTGCCTGTCATATTTGTGTTTATGTATATATTTTTACATTTTTATGTTAAATATTTTAAATATTTTTTTCAATATTTTCTGGAAGTCAGTGAACCTGTGCACCAATATTGTATTGTACTAAGTGGAACTGACTGGAGAAACTGCTATTCTCTTATGGTTTCAGATATATACGCTCTCTTCCTGGATTAATCATTTAAACTAAAGACACTCAGCTTTGATACCACTGATCCCAGCTATGGATAAGGCCATGTTGCTACCTTTGATTCCCACTGTTTATAATGTTATATTGTGGATTCCCATAATATGATTTCCTTGCTTGTTCTGTGAATAAAGTTTGAATCATCCCTTGAAAAAGGGGTTACACCGAAATGTTGGGGTATCCAACACTTTCATTAATTTCTTATCTAATTCTATTTACTCTCGATATGTAGTCTGAATTTTCTATATATGTATTTACTTTCTTGACTATTATTGCTTTGTTGTATTTATTGTTAAATTAAGTTAGTATATTGTCATTCATAATTGGTGGCTGGATCTAATATATTTATATGTTTTGTACTTTATATTCTGTGAATGATTTTAAATGCTTTCTTATGTATTGGTTTTGATATATATATATATATATATATATATATATATATATATCTTTATTATACATATATATATATATATATATATATATATATACTAAAGATAACAGGACAACACTGATGCTGTTTGTTACAATTGCGGCCAAAGAGGGCAGCATGTGCTTAAAATACTGCATACTGGCATTGCAGGTCCCATAGAAGGACAAAAATCCTGCCATCATCTATATCCTTAGGTGGGGATTATACCACCCATGCTGTTATACTAGAGCAGGTTCTGCTCTAGAAAATGTAAGTACATTTTCACATTTTACTTATTACATATATCAGTACTTACTGCACCATTGGAGTTCCTGTTTTTGTTTTATGTCTCCTGCATATATCACCATCAATTGGAAGACTAGCAACCCCATTAACACCATACATCCTTAGACGAGGATTATACCGTCCACGCGTTATACAGCAGAGCTCTAATAGCTCTAGCGTATGTTCACTACGCTTCCTCCAAGGTCTATGTATGTATAATATTTAGGCGCAGTATACGCTATATCCTGTTTTTGTCTATCTCACCACACAAGGATTTGTGAATCCTTGTATTGTATACCGCAGCCTGTTCTACTATATAGTGAGCGCCTATACCTCCAGTTTGTTATACTTCCCCATAGAAGGACAAGCTAGAGACTATTTCAAATAAGCTATGATATTCATTGTTAATTACCTAGCAGCAGTGTTTGTATACTTCCTGAAAAATAAGTGTAATGCAGTGTTAGCTGCTAAAGAGTTCATGACACAGCCCCATTTGGAAACATAAAGCGTATAAGGTTTGACAAGGGTACTGAGTTCATAGCTGAGAGTTTTCAGTCGCTACTAAACAAGCAAGGTATTAGACATGAAACCTCAGCACCTTACTCACCCGATCAAAGTGGTACTACTAAGAGAAACTACAGAACACTATTTGAAATGGCAAGATGTCTGTTTATCAAACATTATTTGCCAAAATAATTATGGACAAATTCAAACAAATCAGAAACAGGTGCTTTAATAACATTCTAGTAGAACCTCCCTGTTATCTGTGAACAGTGACAATATTTAACCTTTCTAAAATGAAGCATTTTTGGGTCAGAATGTTTTGTATGTAAGTATGATAGAAATAAGTTATATTCAAAGTGCGTGAGAGGGATCTTTGTTGGATATAAAAAAAAGCAGTCCTTCTTATCTAGTGCATTAACCAGACACCAGAATGGTTCTCAAACACAGCGTGTGAAATTTGTTACAAAGAAAGCTGTTAAAAAGCAAACTCAAACTGACAAACTCAAACATATTAAATGGTGAAGAGGTTTGCCACAGAGAGAGCAATATGCCATCTGTACAGAAAACTAATAATACTCACAGTTCTGGCTTAATGCTACAAAAGAGGAAATGGATTCACTAAAAGAAAATTACACATTTACTTTGAACACTGTGCCAGAAGGTAAAGTGGAGCTCCCACCCGTAACTTTATAAGAACAATCTTTCTCTGCTACTGGCAGCTTATTGAAGGTTTACCATGAAGATGAACATCCATTAAGCTACGTGAATTCTACTGTGTGACATAGGACATTCTTCCAGATAGAGAGGAAGATTCACCTCCTCATTGAGAAGTTGTTTGAGTGGTTCTAGCTCTATTGATTTGGAGAAGTTTCGAATGGATCTTCTGTAGAATTTGGCAAAGTCCACTTTGTGGTTTCTGCCACTGGAGTATTGCTTCCACCTTTCCAACTTTACGTAGTCTATTTCAAAGATAAACTTTTCCATCATTGCATAAAACTGATGTACACGTGTCAATACCTCAAGCATTTGGAGATGATGAGCACACAGGTGTGGAGAAAAGACCAGGAGATCATCCAGGTAGGGCACTACGTATTGGTCAAGGAGGTTATGAAAACTATCATTGAGGAAGTGCTGGAATGAAGAAGGGGCATTGCAAAGAACATAGGGCATTACAAGCAGCAGCCACTCCATACAATGCTTATACGCGTCCTCTCCCAGCCCTTTGCTTTGCGCGTGGGCTGATGCTACATGTGCGCCGACTACATTAAATTACATTTCCCAAGGTGCCCTAGCGGTATAATTACCGATAATCACAGAAGTCACGTCATTTGCTCATATTGTATTATACAACCCTCGTTTTCTATATTTGATCATAGTACAATGCCCACAAACCATTATACTTTTTATAAATATAGGTTATAATTGGTTTAAGTTGTTTTTTGTTATATGTATTCTGATTGGCTGACCTTACTTTTGGTGCCAATTTTAATCATCCCTATTTAAACCCATACTGCCAGGTATTATGTTTTATTCCATTTTGAAGAAGCCCTGAAAGGCGAAACGCATTGTGGATTATTTTAACTGTGTATGTTAACATATTAAAGATTTTTTGGTCACTAAATTTGTGCCAATCATCATTTTTTACACACTCCTCAGAGGCCAACTGGCAACACGCACGCGTCAGGGTCTCGGGTAGAATACTACTATTATACTGCAGGTGTCAGCCTGTCACTACCGCATACCGTATCGCGGCAACTGACATCTCAGCTACCTTAGTTGAAAATTATTTATTCATCTTCCACTGATAGTTCATTGTACTTTAGTCTCTTGTATTTGAGGTTTGGGCATGGTGGGGTTAAATACTGCTATACTATAGTTGTCAGTGAAGTCACCACATATATAGTTGCGGCGATATGCCCCTATTTCCGTTGCTAACTACTCTATTTTCATTTATTATTGTTCCAGTTTCTCTATTCTCTAGCCTTGAATCATTTAGAGGATTGGGCATGGTGGGCAACACAGTGTTAGAGTAGTATTTGGGTAAGGGGTGCCCTCGAAGGCACATTAGCCTTTTTCTCTATCTATATTAGGGATACTACTAGTAATCCCTCTTATTCCCTCTCCTCTCCACCTTTTAGCTGTTACAACTGAGTGGTTATCCTGGAACGATATAGATGTTAGTCTGAACCCAGATACCGATCACACTCTATATCTATATATAATTTTTTTTACCTATTGTACTACTTACTACTTTAAGTACTATTTGAATATTCGGCATTTGCTTGTCCAATACACAGTGGAGACTGTTTCATATTTTATTTATAATTTTTTCTTTCTTTTGTTATATTTATTGCACCTTTTTATTTACTAGAATAAAAGCTAAGTTTTAAGTACACTGACTGTTCTCACATAGATAGATACTCCTTTGGAGATTTAATTTTCTTTTTCTTTTTTTCCATTTGAATTTACGTATTAGGGGTTAACCCACATTTTTTCCCATAAATCTCTTAAGTGTCTATCTCCACCCAAATTTTATATATCGGCTAGTTAGCCTGCTCTTCGCTTGTGAGTACCATTTTACCTGTCTTATCACTACTGTTTTATCCAGTGAACACTATTAGTTGTCTCTTTTTACCCTTCTCCTGAGTGTTGAACATACCCCCTGACGGAAGAAGCTCACTGCATATCCCATAAGCGGAGATTGTACCGCTGTGCGCCCTTCAGGGCCGCCATCAGGGGGTGACAACCGTGACAGTTGTCACGGGCCCGGCGGCCCTGGGGGGCCCGGACTGCTCTGGCAGTCCTGGGCCCCACTTTCCCTCCCTGCACACATAGATAGCGAATATCGCGATCTATGTGTGCAGCCGCGGGCCCCCGGCTCCCTGTTGCCGCAGAGGGGGCCCAGGCCTCCAGCCTCTTCTCTTCTCCTCCCTGCTAATAACTCTCGCGAGACCCGGTTGCCATGGCAACGCTCCGCGGGTCTCGCGAGAGTTATTGGAGGAGAGAAGAGGAGAAGCTGGAGGCCTGGGCCCCCTCTGCGGCAACAGGGAGCCGGGGGGCCCCACCATGCCACCGGACCACCGGGGATGGAATCTCCCCCCTCCCTAGACACAGGTAAGCAGGGAGGGGGAGAAACAATTTAATTAATCAATTTTTTTTTTTTTTTTTTTTTAATAATGTTAAAATGACCCCCCCTCCCCCTCCTCATTACAAATTTACACACACACACTACATACACTGACATAACACACACACACACACTACATACACTGACATAACACACACACACTACATACACTGACATAACACACACACACACATTGCATACACTGACACAACACACACACACACTACGCATACACTGACACAACACACACACACACACTACATACACTGACAAAACACACACACTGCATACACTGACACAACACACACACACACACACACACTACATACACTAACACAACACACACTACATACACTGACACAACACACACACTGCATATACCAACACAACACACACTGCATACACTAACACAACACACACTCTGCATGCACTGACACAACACACACTGCATACACGTACACAACCCACACTTTGCATACATTGACACAACACACTCACCGCATACACTAACACAACACACACTCTGCATACACTAACACAACACACACACCGCATACACTAACACAACACACACCGCATACACTGACACAACACACACCGCATACACTAACACAACACACACACCACATACACTAACACAACACACACACACTGCATACACTGACACAACACACACACTGCATACACTGACACAACACACACACTGCATACACTGACACAACACACACACCGCATACACTGACACAACACACACACCGCATACACTGACACAACACACACACCGCATACACTAACACAACACACACACCGCATACACTAACACAACACACACACACTGCATACACTGACACAACACACACACTGCATACACTGACACAACACACACACTGCATACACTGACACAACACACACTCTGCATACACTAACACAACACACACTGCATACACTAACACAACACACTCTGCATACACTGACACAACACACACTGCATACACAAACACACACACTGCATACACTAATACAACACACACTGCATACACTGACACACACAGTGCATACACTAATACAATACACACACTGCATTCACTAATACAACATGCACTCTGCATACACTACACACTAACACTCACTGCATCCACTATACTGACACACACTCTGCATTCGCTACACATTACCACACTCTGCATTCACTACACTAACACACACTGTGCATCCGCTACACACTAACACACTCTCTGCATTCACTACACTAACACAGACTCTGCATCCGCTACACACTAACACAGACTCTGCATTCACTACACATTAACACACACTCTGCATTCACTACACATTAACACACTCTCTGCATTCACTACACTAACACACTCTCTGCATTCACTACACTAACACACTCTCTGGATTCACTACACATTAACACACACTCTGCATTCACTACAAATTTACACACACACTACATTCATTACACTGACACACTCTGCATTCACTACACCCTAACACACACTCTGCATTTATTACACACTAACACACACTCTGCCTTCACTAAACTATGCACACACTCTGGATTCACTATACTGACACACACTCTGCATTCACTACACTAACATACACTCTGCATCACCTGTACACACAGCATCCACTACACAAACATCCTGTATTCACAGTACACACACTACATCCACCACAAATTGAAACATTCTGCATTCACTATACACAGACACTGTGTCTAATACACACACTACATCCACTACAGACACTGCATCCACTAAACACATTTCATCTAGTACATACAAACACTACATCCACTACACACACACTACATCCGTGTACACACACTACATCCACTACTCAAACACTCTCTGCATTCACTACACATTAACACTCTGCATTCACTACACTAACACACACTCTGCATCCGCTACACACTAACACACCCTCTGCATTCACTACACATTAACACACACTCTGCATTCACTACACATTTACAAACACTCTGCATTCGCTGCACTAACACACACACTACATTCATTACACTGACACACTCTGCATTCACTACACACTAATACACACTCTGCATTCATTACACACTAACACACACTCTGCATTCATTACACACTAACACACACTCTGCATTCACTAAACTATGCACACACTCTGCATTCACTGTACGACACACACTCTGCATTAACTGTACACACAGCATCCACTACACAAACATCCTGTATTCACAGTACACACACTACATCCACCACAAATTGAAACACTCTGCATTCACTATACACAGACACTGCGTCTAATACACACACTACATCAACTACAGACACTGCATCCACTAAACACATTTCATCTAGTACATACAAACACTACATCACTGTACACACACTACATCCACTACTCAAACACACTCTGCGTTCACTATACACACTGCATCTGCTACACTAACACACTCTGCATTCACTGCACAAACCGTATCTAATACACACAAACACTACATCCATTACACACATTCTAATTCACTTACACTATACACACCACATTCAGTCCCGCATCATTGTCAGCGGACTAGGTAGGGCGTGGGCGGGCCCGGGAGGGAGGGGGCCCAGACCTTGTGCTTTGTCAGGGGCCCCAAAATTTCTGATGGCAGCCCTGGCGCCCTTCACACTAGAGCTAGCTATAGCTTTAAGAAATGCGAGTTTATTACCATCCATACAGTTTTACCATCCATACAGTCCATACATTGGACTGTACATATTACACTATTTAGTTATTTCTATGCTTTGTCTTTTTATATGAGTGGATCTGCCTGGAAAAAGACAATGAGGATATTACTCCTGTTTAAAGGGAAACTCCAGTGCCAGAAAAACGATCCGTTTTTCTGGCACTGGAGGGTCCCTCTCCCTCCCACCCTCCAATCCCCAGTTACTGAAGGGGTCAAAACCCCTTCAGTGACTTACCTGGGACAGCGGCAATGTCCCTCGCCGCTGTCTCCGCCTCCGCGACGCTCCTCCTTGTGATTACGTCGGCCGGTGGGCGAGACTAATCTCGCCCACCGGCCGAGGAGACCTAATGCGCATGCGCGGAAATGGCGCGCATGCGCATTACGTCTCCCCATAAGAAAGCATTGAAAAATAATTTCAATGCTTTCCTATGGGGTTTTGAGCGACGCTGGAGGTCCTTACACAGTGTGAGGACGTCCAGCGACGCTCTAGCACAGGAAACCTGTGCTAGAAACTAGGAAGTGACCTCTAGTGGCTGGCTAGTAGACAGCCACTAGAGGTGGAGTTAACCCTGCAATGTAATTGTTGCAGTTTATGAAAAACTGCAATAATTACACTTGCAGGGTTAAGGGTAGTGGGAGTTGGCACCCAGACCACTCCAATGAGCAGAAGTGGTCTGGGTGCCTGGAGTGTCCCTTTAAGCACTTTATTCTTTATCTAATCTAACTTAGATCATTACATCTAGACTCTTTGCACTTATATTTGGACTGTTTCATATTTTATTATCTATTGATACTTTACTTTGGCGCAGCCCTTATTTCCCTTTTATCATTATTACTGTATACTTGCAGTGTCCGTAACAAGATTGGAATGCATACTTAAACTCATCTCTTTGTCTGACATGGAGGAGGAAAAGCACCTCCTAAATCCAGCTTGAAATAAACAGAAGCATTCTGAAGATGTCCAATCAATGCAGCAATCAGACAGAGTGGATACTTGTTTTTAATGGTGATTTAATTGAATTTCCTGTAATCCAGGGGGGTAAACTACAATCTTTTTTTCCACAAAGCTCCTATGGGAGAGTTGGAAGTTCTGATGAGTCCTTTTGCCAGATTTTCATGGATATATTCCTTCAATATCTGTAGTTCATTCTCCACCAGGGAATAATTTTGCTGAAAAGAGCACCTGGTTTGAGATCAATTGGACAATAATATTCCCTTCTGGATGGAAAAGTTTCTAATACTTTTACTCCATCAAAACATCCTTAAACATATGGTATGCATGTGGCAATGCAACTTCTCTTTTTATCTTGGCATCTTGAACAGACTGTATAAAATCCTTTTGGCAGGTTTCTCGAAAGTACTGCGTAGAGCAAAGGGACGATGAATAAGACACACTTCCTGTGGTCCAGCTGATAATAGGTCTGTCATGGTGTGTGTCTGTCTTGGTGTGTCTATTTGTGTGTGTCTCTCATGGTGTGTGTATGTGTGTGTGTCAGTCTGTCTGTCATGGTGTGTGTGTCTGTCTGTGTCATGGTGTGTGTCTGTCTGTGTCATGGTGTGTGTATGTGTGTGTCTGTCAGTCGTGGTGTGTGTATGTGTGTGCATGTGTGTGTCATGGTGTGTGTGTGTCTGTCATGGTGTGTGTGTGTGTGTGTATCTGTCATTGTTTATGTGTGTGTCATGGTGTGTGTGTCTGTCATGGTGCATGTGTGTGTTTAGGTTACCAGATCCTTTCAATGCCCCTTCTACCCTATATAATAGCATTGCTATTAATATAGGGGGAACTGTCGTTTCCTTCTAGAACTTCATCCAAACTTAAATGGCATGACTCTTCTGCAAGCACACTTCTGCAAGAGGAATGAGTGCTTCCTGATAAGTGTCCTACTGCAACAGTTCCTACCTCTTTAGTTCTGCATGCAACAGTTCATATTTGCACTAAGTATTCAAATAATAAATAAAATGTGGGAAAACTTTAAAAATACATCTAAACTATCAGTTACATAACATTTCAGTTGGGGCCAATGCAATAAAAAACAAAATTGATGGATCAAAATTGATGACCAAGTGGGTAAAGATTATATCAAGTAAAGGGAGTTGGTTACAAAAACATTTTCTCCTCAGCTGCAAAAATTACACAAGTATAATTCTTAATACAACAAGCAGCACAATATGACTTACATCTTCATCAAATGGAAGTAAAAACAACTTACGGTACTTACATGCTCCAATTGAGAAATTTTGCACAATACAAAACACTGACTGTGAACACCTCCATTACTGCTGATCACCAAACACTGGCCACTGGCCTAAGGAAATCTTCCAACATAGGATCAGGAACATCGGCATATCCATAGATATACCCAATAAAGCCATACCATTTCTTAAAGAAGACATCCCAGGGTATTTCAAAAGGCATATTTTGAACCTTAGCATGGGATCATTTTTCCGCTAGCTTATACCAAGTGTAGTGGTAATAAGCATTTTTTCTGCCTTTTTGACACACAAAGTGAGTTTGCACAGTATATTTTGCAAACCTTATGTGTACTACCACTGTATAATACTTCATATGTTGCTCAGCTATGTGGTCTGAGTACAGCAATACCCCCGTATGTACCTTTGCCAGGTATATGTGGATGTTGAAGGGGCACATTTGAGACGCAGCCATTCAGTTATTTTCTAACTTTGAAGTTTTACGCTGTGTCCATGTTCCATTTTGGAGTAGTTTAGATGGTTAGTTATTGAAACTTCACCACAAACACATAGTATTTATTAAAGAATACACCCTGGGGTAATTCAAAAGGCATATTTTGAACCTTAGCGTGGGATCATTTTTTTCTCTAGTTTGTTCCAGGTGTATTGGTAATGAGCATTTTTTTAATGTATTTTTTTACTTTTTTAAACTTTTTAAACTTTTTAAAAATAGTTTTTAAACTTTTGTTTTGATTATTATTATTTTTTTACTTTCCTAAACTTTCTTAAAATTTTTTTGGCAGATTTAAAATTTTTCCAAGCTTTTTTTTACTGTTAACCCCTAACTAGCAGTAAGCAGCACTAACCGTAAATTCCCCATTTTCCCATAACTCCCACCCACCTCGGCTAGCAAAATATAAAATTATAAAATATTTAAATTATTTAATTAAATAAATTTAACCCCTGAGGGTTAATAAATAAATAAAAGTTAATCCTCAGGGGTTAAACAAATTAGATCACAGTATAATACTGTGAGTTGTATTTTGATCACTGTAGGCAGTGATCGACTGGCAGGGAAGGAGTTAATTTTTATTTGGACTGGGTAAAGGGGGGTGTCTTTTTTTTTTTTACTTAAACGTTATTAAAACTTTTTTTTTAAATGTAATTTTTAACTTTTTAAAGCTTATTTTAAAACTTTTTTAACGTTAACCCCTAGTTAGCCTAACTCCAAATCCCCAAATTCACCACTAACTTCCACCCACCCCAGTTAGCTAAATATATAATTTTAAAATATTTAAATTAATTAATAAGATAAATTTAACCCCTGAGGGTTAAAAAAAAAGAATTAACCCACAGGGGTTAAAAAAAAAAAAATCAGATGACAGTAAAATGTAATCCCTGCCAATTGATCACTTTAGTCAGTGATCAATTGGCAGGGAAGAGGTTAATTTTTTATTAAAAGGGGTAAAGGGGGGGTGGGATTTTAATTAAACTTTATTTTTTTTAACAGGGGGCAGGATCAGTGAAGATCCACCTCCCTGCACTTCACAGTGAACCCGGAAGTGCAGGGAGGCGGAAGGTGAGTATACTGAGCACATGTGCTCGCTCTGACATGCTATCAGAGCAGGCTCATGTGCTGGGACAGCCCGATCCGGTGCTCCCGGTCTGCCTCTAATACAGAGGCAGACCGGAGCACCATTAACCCCGCGATCGCGGCGATCTGGGGTTAAATTTACCGCGTGACGGACGAGGTCCGTCACCCGTCGTTAAGGGTATCCATAGGATGACGGACCTCGTCCGTCACCCGTCCTGAAGGGGTTAATAATGCTAATTAATAATAATACTGATTAGCGTAAACACGTGGGAGTACATTTTGACTTGAAGCCTCCCACTTCTCAGCTTGCATGTTTCTCTATGTTGCCAACCATATCCATGCAATAGGCTGGAATCAAGGCCTATAAGAGATGATAGTGTGGGCAAGGTTCATTCTTATCATCGCTAATCAAAAGATATAGTGTTAAAGCCTATCCTTCGAAGAGTTTTTCATTTGCGATTTGAAACCCTGCCTCCGGGCAGCACATTCTGCATTTGCAGGGTTACCCTCCAGCTTCCATTAGCAGAAGACTTAGAAGGATAATCACACTGCCTATTACTGGGTTATATAAGCGAGTCCCTTTGAAAAATACATTTTGCTTTTACAATTTACATCTATGTACACGTGTTGTTACAAGCATTCCACACACCATATTCTTGCTTCTCATGGTGTTAACTCCTGCCTCCTAGATTCTAGTCTGAAGAGACACAGATGGGGTGAAAAAGGTATTTGTTTAAAATTTAACAAAGCTATTCATACAACTGCATTCATACAATTAACAAATGCACATAAAATAGAGTAAATTTTAGCTCATAGAGTCCTTTAAATTGTTAAATAAGGAGCCGCATGGTGAGCCGCATGGTGACTAGACGTGTTTGGTGGAAGCTCCCGGCCTGATCTTAAGATTAAGCTGCTCAGAACTGTGACCATGGGAAGGCATCTTCAATAAATGGCAGTAACACAAAATAACAGATACAGGAACATTTCTTACAGGTAAATATATAAAGCTTCAGGTGGCATGGAAGTTTTCTCTTTAGCACCTACAAATTGCTACCTGGAGATCCGATCAAATATTTAATGTTAGACAGCTTGCTGTGTTTGTCCAGCTGCTTAAAGGGACACTATAGTCACCAGAACAGCTACCGCTTATTGAATTTGTTCTGGTGAGTAGAATCATTACATTCAGGCTTTTTGCTGTAAACACGGTCTTTTCAGAGAAAATGCAGTGTTTACATTACAGCCTAGTGATAACTTCACTGGCCACTCCTCAGATGGCTGTTAGAGATCCTTCCTGGGTCATGGCTGCCTAGAATGCACCCAAACATTCAGTGTCTCCTCTCTCTGCATGCAGACACTGAACTTTCCTCATAGAGATTCATTGATTCAATTCATCTCTATGAGGAGATGCTGATTGGCCAGGGCTGTGTTTAAATCATGCTGGCTCTGCCCCTGATCTGCCTCTTTGTCAGTCTCAGCCAATCCTATGGAGAAGCACTGTGATTGGATCAGGCCACCACTTCTGATAATGTCAGCAGACTGCTTTTTTTTTCAGGCAAATAGCATGCAGATCTACAGCTTCTGGCTTGAATACAGTAATATTTTGCTATATTTATGGAGGCATGAGGGGCAGAGGGGGGCTAGATGGTGGTTTTAACACTATAGGGTCAGGAATACATGTTTGTGTTCCTGACCCTATAGTAATCATTTAATTACCTTTTTAACTGTACTGACTTTGAACCAAATGAGGCAATGTAAGACAATTGCAATGTTTGTACAACAAGATAGGAAAATAGCTGATTGTCTAAAAATAAAAAGATATACAAAACAATATAAGATATAAAGATATAAAGCAAAAATAAGATACAGGACTTCGGGTGGTCAGTTGAAAAAAGCAGCTTTTATTGGATACAGCATAAAATTATTTAAAATGTTCGTCCTTAAAAAAATATTTTTAATGATATATGTTATTTATTTTTAAGGAAGAAACGCGTAGGACCGACCATATTCTTATTATTTATTTTAAATATTTTTATGCGGTATACAATAAAAGCTGCTCTTTTCAACTGACCACCCGAAGTCCTGTATCTTAGTGGTGAATGTCCAGGGAAGTGGACAACAGCCCCACGCCACCATCTGGTGAGGCACCTTGCACGCCCAATTACGCTACCTTCTTGTGAGTGCATCTAATTATAGTCCACATAATCTCGTTATGTGGATTTACACTGTGTTTTGTACATCTTTTTATTTTTAGACAATCAGCTGTTTTCCTATCTTGTTGTACACACTTTGGTTGATGCGAGATTGCTGACTGGGGGTGATCTTAGGCAGGCTGATCACTTTACATTTGGATATAACTCTGTTTTCACAATTTTATTGTATATTTGGTGAAGGTGTACCAAGACAATTGCAATGTCTAATTTCATGCCTCTTTGTTGGCGAATATCTATATTGTAGATTTTTCACCAAGATGTTTTTTTTTTTCTTGATTTTGAAGTACTCAGTATCCAGTCGGTTCCAGTTCAGACCTCATTGGATAGTCCCACATTTTAGTCTATTTCTAAACTATCACAGATATTCCATAAAAAGACTCTAATGGGGAAGGATCATCTTGAACTTGCATGTTAGTATTGCTGATCTGAACAAATTTAAGAAAAAAACAGAACATTTTCTGTGTTCATTCACTGTGAGGATTTTCTGTCTCTGCAAACCTCTCCTTCCAGTCTCAATTTTATATTTATTCTTTAAAACCAGATCCTCTTGTGATTTTCTCTTTCCTTTACATGTGTAGCATCACAAGCAAGAGGCACCCAAACAATGTATATGAGGGGTCAGACTTAGAGCTATGCAAGCTGTGAAGGCTTGCCTTTCTGACCCTGAGGACTTATTCTGTGAGAAGCTTTCAAATAAGGCTGGGTTTTTATCAGCTATTTGTGGGACTAGATGGTAATAATTAATCATTTATTCATTGTAATTAGAGGGTAATTAATCATTTTTAGATTATTTGAGACCCCTCCATATTGAATGTTAGCATGAGGTAAGGTCATATTGTGTGCTGGTTGGCTAGGATTTTGGGATTACCTAGACACCTGAAAAGATTCAGTGTGAGTCCAGGGGATTGACCATCTCTGGTCTCAAAGCATTTAAAAGGGAACTATTGCTCTCCAGGTTTTTTTAATATTATGCTTATTTGAGGTGTGAAAAGTTAAATTAAATATAGAAATCAATACCAATTGTTATGGAATAGGTAAAAAACACAAAAAATAAAACACAGACTCCCAATTAAGGTGAATGTGTAATGTCTTCCAGATATCCAAGAGGAAGGGGGTAACCCTAGTAAACTTGAAAAAGAAAAAAGAAAAGATCACGGGTTCTAACAAGTAGACCCAAGATCATAACTTGGATATCTGAGAAAAATGGTCTAAATATAATTGAAAATAAATGGTTACTTTATTAGATATAAATATAGGTACTTGCTCAATAAATAAAACAAAAATAAGTGAATCCCAGAGGGGAGCTATAAAAAGCTCAAAGTGTCAAATAGCCATACTGAGCCATCAGATGCAAAAATTGCCTGAGGTAGGAAAGATAATGCCAAAGGTTAAACCTATCTGGAGGGTAGTGAAGAAGTTAATAGATTACATTGAACTTGCATTTCTTCTACGTCAAACATAGTTCGTATTTTATTAGGGAAAATAAATATCTTGTGCACCAACTGCCACCCTGAAGACTTTCTATTATACTATAGAGACAGCACTGTACATCATCTGTCATAGACTAGTCATTCACCAATATTATGCTGTAAACATTAGCAGTTAGTGTGAGGAACCTCAGCAAACTGGAAGACTAGAAAGTATGTATTATACATAGACAAACCATGGCAATTTCAATAATCCATCTTTGAACATATTAAAGGACCACTATAGTGCCAGGAAAACACACTCGTTTTCCTGGCACCATAGTGCCCTGAGGGTGCCCCCACCCTCAGGGTCCCCCTCCCGCCGGGCTCTAGGGGGAGGAAGGGGTTAAACTTACCTCTTTCTCCAGCGCCGGGCGGGAAGCTCTCCTCCTGCTCTCCTCCTCCTCGGCTGAATGCGCATGCGCGGCAAGAGCTGCGCGCGCATTCAGCCAGTCTCATAGGAAAGCATTTACAATGCTTTCGTATGGACGCTGGCGTCTTCTCGCTGTGATTTTCACAGTGAGAAGCACGCAAGCGCCTCTAGCGGCTGCCAATGAGACAGCCACTAGAGGCTGGATTAACCCCATTATAAACTTAGCAGTTTCTCTGAAACTGCTATGTTTATAGAAGAAAGGGTTAATCCTAGCTGGACCAGGCACCCAGACCACTTCATTAAGTTGAAGGGGTCTGCATGCCTATAGTAGTCCTTTAATATGTTAATTTTATTATTTCAATTAATAGCATTAATTTGCGGTATATTGTAATGTTTGAATGCATTTAAAACAAATGTGCAAAGTTTAACTAAAAAAAAATGTTTATTAACATTATGTAAAATGTAGATTATATTACAATCTGAGCTAATTCCGTCATGCCTTACAATGTTTAACACTAGGCACTATGTCAATGTGCACACACCATGCTTCAACTCTCCATAATAACAAGATATGATATTGGTTTTATTACTGATTTATGAGAATATATGTGGGGAAGTTGTATACATTCATAATATATATATATATATATATATATTATGTATGTATATAGCATTTGCATTTTCTCTCAGAGACAGAAGGATTCGGAGTAAGTGGTTCAATCACTAAACAGTGAGTTTTTAGTCGGCAACTGAATTGCAAAGTTATGGATAAATTAACTGAGGTTGAAAAAAAGGTTTTGATTTCTCAGTGTTATTTCGCATTAAGCTTTGCAACTTGGTTATCAAGTCCGCAACAAGTCACTGTTTAGTAGTTAAAACCCATAAATATATCTAACTATATAGAGATATAGATCTATATACATTGACGTAGATAAATACATAAATACATATACATAGATACACATTTTACATTTTCAAAATTGTGAGAGTCATACCATCGGATTTAAAGGAAAATACTGATGATCATCGTCAACATTACAGTATATGCATAATCCATAAATATATTTTATTTCAATCTTTTTTCGCCACTTTCTTAACAGGTTATAATCTTGGCTGAGGTCTTGGAAATATCCTGATGCATTGTGGAAGACTACGTATGATTGGTGCAAGAAAAAGGATACAAAATAAAGTACTGTTATAAGTCATTATTTGGCTTTTAAACCACATTAGACAATATACATGGCACAGCATCGATCAAGCTTTCCACATGAAACCTCCGTTGTGGTGCTGTGTTGATTGTTCTTTTATAGCATAATACTAGGCTATCAAAGCATTTTGCATATTTGTTTATCCTCTGTGTATTCCAGAAGCGATGTATCAGAACCATCTGAACAAACCACTTGTAACTTTAAATGTTGCATGCTTTTTGAAACATTTTTATGTTTTTCAGTTCTGTTCGGTACAGTCATGGCATTCATCTTCAAAGTATAAAAGAGGAACCGTAATGGTAGCAACACTCGATACATAAGGAATAACCCATTTGAATGATTTATGATTGAAAGGGCAAATAAAAAAATGTATTTGTTGAAAGGATGGCTACTTTGAAAATTTTAGCTTGAGATAAGGCAACAGAGTCCAAAGAATCTTCTCTTTCTCCTCCGGACAAGTGGATATGGTGTTAAGTTTAGGAGGCTGCTATCATCTGTAAATTAAAAAGGATATTGACATTAAACGCTAGAAAGGATACAGACAAATAAGAGTACAATTTAAATATAGTTGAGAATGTATGACTCCCTCTACTTTATATATTACCACAAATAAATATTAGACTATACATGAAAAGGTATTTAGGTTTATTCACATACCATCTTTTAACAAGTAAAATAAAATTCAAGAGATATTTACTTGTGACCATATTGATGAACAACATATTGTGTTTATTCTTAATTTCCCAGAAAAACACCATAAACACTGTCTAGCTGCTCCTCTTCCTATTACGTAACATTATTTCTAGACAAGATTCCATGCCATTCATTCATTTTTGCTACATAAAGATTGTACTGACTGCACAGAAGTGATATAAAACTATAAAACTGGTGATCAAATAAGGGGAATCACAAAGTAGCCTTAAATAGTATTTCAGTCTTAATCACAGAGAAGTAAAGATCTAAATATATGTACATTGTCTCCAATATGCTCTTATTGTTATTTGATACCACTGGAGACAAAGCAATATATAATATAGTAAAAGACAACTGTGAAAAGACGTAATTGTTACAGGGGGATTGTAAAGGAGGATAAAATAAAATATAGCACAGTATAGACTGGAATTGCGCTTACAGTGTTATATATAAATGCACAGCTTTGCGAATAATACACTTGGGAAATTGTTCCAGTACCATAAGGTTGCAACAATAAATGTCTGGAGTGGCCATAAAACCTTATATCTGAGGATCTGACAGAGGTAAGGACTGGCTTATCGAGTCTCTCTTGTTGTGAGATCTCCCTTCCATTTACGGGTCTTTAAACATGCTCCTCGGAATTAATTAACTACTTATTTAATGTGTCATATATACTAAGATATGAATTAAAAAACAACAAAAAAGATTCTTATTCTCAAATGTCTGTCTTGCACAGGTATTCCTTGGGATTTGATCCGCTGTCTGAGTTCTGATGTGGTCTGAAACCTGGAACTAGATGTAACCTCTCTCATGAATAGATTAACCCCTAATAAATGTTCAATGTTACCAAAAAGAAGGGTATGATGGTCTATCAAGTAGATTTGATAAAAAAAAAAAAAAAAACTTTTATTGCAGCGGAATCCTATAATATAAGACAAAATAATGTCAGTGTGAAATCATAGACTTCCTTTTTTGTTCCTAATGGGTATTTCAAATTTAGAATATGGGACCTAATTGACCTGTCGAGGTCGGGTTTTTGAACCTGCTCTATCTTACTATTTTAATGTCAATCTAGGACCTACCAAGATTGTAACCTAGTCTGCTCCCTTCCGTCTGCTTAAACATTCCTTTACTATCCTTTCGATTACGGTACTTGTATAAATTGGGCATAACTTTCACTTACTTATCTGTTAATTGGAAGGCTAGTTATAGCCAGCATTCACATTTGTTAGGGACAACAAACTATTAGGGCAGTTAATTGAATTAGCTTCTGCAATGGACTTTCAAGATCTTTATTCTTAGATTCTGTATTTCAATATCAGGGGTACAGAGTTTTCATAGATCCATGGGTATAATTAGCTGCTATTTCTTTGCCCACACTACTTGTACATTTTGAAGCATGACATTTGTATTCTTATGGTAACTGTAGCCAATTTATATAATTTCTCCAGGGAGTCATCTGCAGCCTATTTTCTCTGTTTCAATTCATATGAGAACCATTTTAGTGAACTTTACAAATATATATAAGGAGCATTATTTTTTTTTTGTATCTCTTAAAGGAACACTATAGGACCAGGAATGCAAATATGTATTTCTGACCCTATAGTGTTAAAAACAGTATTTAGGTGGCCGGACCCTCCTTGCCCCCCTTAAATAGGATCAAAATACACCATTATTCCAGGCTATGCAGGTCCCGCGGCGCTGGTTCTGCCCATGACCTACCTCTTTGGCTAAGGTCATCAGGCATTATGATCTCAGCCAATACAATGTTTTCCTATATAAAAGCATTAGATTGTCTGAGATTGTCAATTCTGATGATCTCAGCCAAGGAGGTGGGGCGATGTCAAATGCCACACTGGCCAATCAGCATCTCTTCATAGAGATAAATTGAATCAATGCATCTCTATGAGGTATGTTTAATGTCCCATGCAATGTCTCCATGTACATTGTGCAGCAAAGGGCCAGGAAGCACCTCTAATGGCCGTCTGAGTGACTACCATTGGAGGTATCCCTAGGCAGCAATGTAAACAATATATTTTCTCTGAAAAGGTAGTGCTAGGGAAAAAAAATCCTTCTTGACCCCAGAATGGCAGTCAGATTTATCCTTGGATCAAGCAGTTATTACCCTACATTACCCTACATTGAAATGTACTTCATTGATAATCATACACTTATTTTCAGTGACAATGAATGAATGACTGCTCCAGCTTTACCATGGATCACTGGTTTCCAAACCTTTTTTGGACCAAGGCCCTATTTAATGTGAGAAGAATTTCCAAAGCACAATGTGTTTTTTTAAACTTAATCAGTAGCTTTCCTGAGAGATAACATAACCTATTGTTAAATTGACTTGATTAGTTCTAATTGTTTGCCAGATGGGAATCCAAATTTAAACACAGATTCATATTACAAAGCAAACACATGAGAACTACATTCAGTCAATTAGTGCTTTAATGAGTGAGAATTATCAAAGTGTTCTGTTCTACAAAGTGGTCTAAAGTTCTATAAATGGGGCAATCACCATAGAAACCAGTAGAGACGGCAGACACATTCCATTGGTCACTCCTCCGGATTTATACATTTGCACAAGTTTTAGAAAAAAAACACATTGATAAATCTGATTTACTGATATTGGGGTACACTTTGAGCAAGCTTGCAGCACACCAATGTGCCACACTAGCATTGGTTACAAAGCACTGTTAAAGATAGTAGGGGTGTCCTTTTAAGCACTGTCTTTTTTGTAAAGTTATTATTTAATGAAAACATTCAACATAGCTTGTGTTGGCAGTAACCTCTAGAACAGGGCTGCCCGATAGGTTGATCCTGAGATGTTGTAGAACTACAACTCTCAGGATCCTTTGCGTGCCTTTAGAATGCCTTTAAAATGACAAAGTATCATGGGAGTTGTAGTTCTACAACACCTGGGATCTACCTATTGGGCAGTCCTGCTTTAGAAGTTCACTAAAATGGGGGTGCGAATTGCAGACAATTGCAATGTGTGTATGATGTATACTTGAAAACAAATATTTCTCTAACACGCTCTCCTGCACATAACTCTTTGCCATAGTAAAACTGCACAAAACCAAGGGTAATTTAAAGGACACTCTATGTACCATATTCAGTGTGGCTCAGTGTAATGGTTCACAGCGTTCATGGACACCATCCCACATATTTATCAACATTTTTCTCAAACCTCTCCTAAATGGTTTGACAAATAAATTTGGGTTGGCACCACTGCTTCTCTGCAACACAACAACGACATTGAACTGTTGTGGTTATAGTGCATAGAATGCCACTTTAATAAATGCTCAAGTGCATTCAGAATTCACATTTACTAATGTACAAGCATTTCAGGAAACAGTAATCCATGACACAATGAGGTTTATTCAGTAAGCAGCAATTTGAGGTGAGTTGACAACTGACATTCACACCCTGATCTTTTTTTCCCTCCTCAACTACTTTGGCCTACATTTGGAATATTGGTTTGCCAGTAAACATTGTTTAGTGAACATATCTCATGGGTTATTCACTAAAGTGTGATTTGGCAAAGTAAATTCAAAGTGAATCTAAAATTGTAGGCCAATATAGCCAATTTCGAAAAATCAACCTACTCCATTTTAAGTCCGCACTTGTTTCTGTTTGGCTATTTTGGTCTACGTTTTGAAATTTACTTTGACTTTTAAACAATTCCCACATTTGTGAATAACCACAATTTTAAAAGATTCAACATGAAATTTGTTCCACTTTTTATAATGCAATAAACTATGTAGAAATATTGTTAATGTTCCAGCCCTTGCATACAGACTACTGATTCAGTTACAATCACAGGTATGTATAAATCAGATGAAGAAACCAAGCTTTTCAAGTGATAAGAATTAACAAATATGAATACCTTGGTTTTTTAATGGCAGAGGCATGGTCTCCCTGAGTTTGCTTAAGAGGTTTTTCATTTCTCTCATGTCTCTGAAGAAATGAGAAACAAGATTTGTTTACAATTTTAAAACAGGAATATCATTCATATTGTCTTTGTCTTATGAAATTCAGAAACCATAATCATAACCAAGGCTTGCGTAAACGGACATTTTATTACATTTTAAACAAAACCCATACTAGACATCACTGGAAATAAAAATGTTTTGTGCGGAATATCATTTGGATTTATAAATGATACAACACATGCAACATTAACATTTAGAGAGACCAAAGATGTAGAAATCTATCACTTTTCAAAGATAAAATAAATATGCAAAATACCTAGTATAAATAAATGAATGCAATTTAAATACTAATATTTTTTTAAATTCAATAAAGTTAGTGCAAATTACTATATCTATACCCAATACTTTAACGGAACACTCCAGGCACGATATCTACTATAGTGTAGCATAGTGGTTTTAGTGCCAGGAGTGTCCTGGAGCCACCCACCCCCATCAATAGAAGTAAAACCATTTGTTGGGGTTCCTCTGTATTATTATTTTAATGGTTTGACTTCTTAACTGAGGTTTGACAGGGGACACTCCCTGCCTTCACTACCATCTGCCGAGTGCCCCAGACAGAAATGCTGTTAGTTCTCCTAAACTAAGCAGTTCTTATCTCAGGAAAAATAAAGAAACGTTGAGGAATTTCTGTCTCTCTACAGATGGTAGTAGAGATAAGGAGCCCCAGGTAAGAAATAACACTATTAAAATAATGGTTTGACAATATGTGGATCGAAGTAACGCATCACACATTCAAGTCTGAGGGTCTTACTCCACAACCATTTTGACAGAGTGTTTTCCATTTTCTCTCTTCCCTAACTATTCCTTCCACCCTCTTTACTGTTTTATTACTACTTTTTCCAAAGTTTTTTAGCATCCCATGTCCTATTGGCTGCTTGCCCTCTACTGGAAGCAGAATATTTGCCCAACTTTTTCATAGGTGGGGAGAGAACCAAAATTAGTTATAAATAAGAAAAAAATGTCCATTTGGGACAGAATGTTGTTTGAAAAATGCCTGCATAAATATTGCGTTAATCCTTCATAGTCCTGTAGTGCCATCTTGTTCAAGGTGGGCCAAACGTCAGAGTAAGGTTTGAGGAGTCAATAACTATTTTTATTAACCAATTTCAATGCTATTACATACAATGAATGCTCAATGCATGGAGATTTGTTTGACTAGGTACGGAAGATAACATCTTTTAAATAAGCTCTAATTGCCACTCCGCAAAGTTGGGCTCTTTTGATTGCATTGTTCATAACATTAGTTAACATTTGAGGCTCTAGGGCTCGAATTTCTGCAAAGGTATTCCCCTTGAGCTGCTCAAGTGTACATGTTTTTTTCATGTACACCTGCTACTTCAGATATCCCCACAGGAAGTAATCAGGGGCTGAAGGCTCGGAAAACGAGGTAGCTTACACTGAAGTGGTGAAAGTAAGTTCCTTGCGTCAAAATAATGTACCTGACATTTTGTACATTTACTCATTGTTCCTTCATGAAATTACCCATGATGAATCTCCCAAGACTCAGTTGTAATATGTAAATGCAACAAAAAAAGTTTAACTACTAACAAATAACTTATTTACCTGTCAAATCCTACTCTGAATTATGGCCCACACTATACTATTATACCATTTGTGATTATGCTACCTTTGAATATTTCATGTTGTTTTTTTTTTTTATTATTTTCTTCCATTTAAGTTTTTTTTTTTCCTTTTAATTGTATTACTGTATTTGAATATATGGATCTTTTTTATGTGTATGCCTAGATAGAATTCAGTTAACTATAAATTAAAAGAAAAATAAAGAAAAGTGGTCTTTGACTCCATACGATGGGGAGAATGGTTCCAGGACATTCCTGGCTCCATAACCCCATAACCACTATAGCAAGTTGTAGTGATTATTGTGCCTGGATTGTTCCTTTAACCCCTTAAGGGCCAAACTTCTGGAATAAAATGGAATCATGACGTGTCACACATGTCATGTGTCCTTAAGGGGTTAATAGGTACGTAACAAGAAAAGAAGTTGCAGGTATGATTTCTGGCAATTGCAACTCAACCTTCCATTCTCCCCAGGTTTATGCAGTGAGAACTCTTAATTTTTCCTCTATGTACCTTCTCCGATCCTGACTAGATGTACGTATTTGTGCACCTTAGTAATCCTGACCTTGGCTCATTTCAGGCTAACCTCCCATGTCTTTTCACCTCTGGGAATTTCATTAAGTACTTTACTCTCAGTAAACCTAGTATATTCTACCTTTTCTGCTTAGAGTTGGCCTACAGTTTGCAAGATCATGTCACACTGTATCATTCCAAATTTAGAGATTTACGAAATGTACTAACAACACACCATGTTTTAATAACTACCAGTTCAAAACCTGAATTAAAAAAGTGAAATTTATTTCCTAACATCTATTCTAACATTCAGGCTCTGGGCATAGTGTATCAAACATATCATGGTATCAATATAGCAATAGATAATTTGTAAGAACTTTGCCGCACCAAATGATGTAATAACACAGCATACATCATTGTTACCCATGGTGTAAGATTAGTGTGGCTTAACTATCAGTTCAAAATCTAAACTAAAAAAAGCAAAATGCATTTGTTAACATCTATTTTTGTTTGCACTTTTGTTTGCCCCCAAGTTATTACTTCATAAATAGTGTTTCAACAGATCACGCTTATAATACATTTTGCTTTTTTTCTAATGGTGAATTACCATGCTAAAACGTTTATCAAAGGAAGAAAACATCTTTGCATATATTTGCTATAGATACCTTTCTGTGTTATCGATATCGATGGAAACCTGCCAAGAATGCTGCTGAACATCTGTGGGTGTTGATGATGTATCTTCTAAAATTGGAATTTCAGAATTTTCGTCCATTTTGTAATCTATGATTTTGGAACCTATGCATGGATCCTTCCCTTAAAAATAAAATCAAATTACATGAACAACGATTTAATATGAGTATGAATATTATGATTACACACAAAATAAAATATTTTAAAATTCTAAATAAAATATTTACTGCTTATACTGCATTCCAGTGTTGAATCTAAACTGCCGTAAAATTACTCTAAACCTGATACAACGGAATAATAGCTAACAATAATGAGAAAATAACTGATAGTAATTCAGCTTCTCTCGGAAGAGGACTGTAACGGACCGTTTCACTTACAAGAGGATAAAACCCAGTTTAGGCGATAATCCCCTTTACAGATGCACAGGCAGCTACTGCAAACACCATTCTCCCGACTGGAGACACACGAACACTGAATCCGAGAAACCTTTTAAATTCTCCCAAGCATATGAATGCTGTAGACCATTGAATAGGAACCATACGAATAGGCTTGTACTCCTAGCAGTCAACTGGAACAGCATACAATCCAATTCCCCCAAAGAACGAGACGACACATCGCTTTGAGGGTTAAGCAGGAACTGAGGACTGGCTCATCCAGCCTGGCTTTTATTTCCAACTCACACATACAGGCCACACCCAGGGGGAGGCATAAAAGAACCAATGACATAGATGTTACCTCCCACACATCCCCTCCCCTTAGTGTGACACATAATCCCATTATGTATACAGTTTAAAAGATACTTTTACACAACTTTCCTAACTCTAAAACCATACATCACATTCACATAAAAATACATATCCACAATCAATCCATTCAGGGGAACAACATATTAAAAAAATGGCATGGATCAGACCAGGGGTTCAAAAGTTAGTAAAGTATCTTTTAAAACCCCTAGCTTCCCAGCTCAGACTGTTTTTTACAGAGCCTTCTCTGTGCTGGAGAAGTAATCTAATTATCTCCAGCACATAGACAGACTCCATTAACCACATGGTTACAGAAAGACATAAACACTTTAAAATACAGAAAGTTACTTTTTAACCATAACACACAGACATTTCACATATCCCCAGATAGCTGGGATCGGCGCGCACAAAACTACCGAATAGCGCGCAGATCCTACTCACACAGTACAATTGCCATGGAGCTAAAGTCTTTCCCATAGTCTTTCATTATATGAATAGGCTCCATGGTATGGCTATCTGGGGTATCACATTCCCATAAAGTCTGGTCCATAGTCCAAAGGCAAGAGGCGGGCAATCAGCCCCCTCCAAGGACACGTGGCGAGGTCGGTTTCGCCACAAGGACCATCATAGAGAACAAACAGCAATTAGAATTTAGAAGTCTTGATAATATTTTGATATATCGATATATATATTTTTTTATACATGGCATATTTTTTAAAATTTTCAAAAAAATATCTTAAAAGTTTATCCAAAAATATTGAATAATTTGAAAAGCTTATGCAGCAATATTAAATTAAGGCCAAAGTTTGGAAGCAATTAAAACCTGGCTGTGCATAGGTACAGACAAATACTAACCATAATATTTGCCCCAAACTTTGGATGGTAACTGGAAGGGATGATTCTGAACAAAGGTTTACAGGATCATCCAAAAACACTGTTGAGTGGTCATCTTGGGGAGAAGCTGAGGGAGTAATGAGAGATGCTATGCACCCTCTGTCTGCTTGAAACGCAGAGACTCTAGATAATCTCAGCAATGTCCAATTCGACTTATAATACTTGCCAAGTGTTGATGTAAGGGATGCCATTAAAATTATTAAACATAAGATAATCCTGGGATGGGGCCCAAAGGATGTGGCTTTTGATTCACTGTGCTAGCTTCTTAATTAAACTGCCTTTTGCCAGGAAACACAATACCTTGTGCCAGTAAACGTACTTTTGAAAATAAATGGCTTTGTCATTCGGATGAAATGAAAAACAAATACATGGTTCTTTTTACTTGCATTCGGACCAATATAAAAAAGCAGCATGCCACCTCACTTAGTAAGAGATGCAACCAAATCCCTGCATTACTGGGCTTAACTATTTTGATGGTTTATGGTTGGTCAGGACGCACTGTAAAATCTACTAGGCTATTGAATGATTTTATTACTGATTACGGTTCTGCTATACGCTAAACAACATTTGTAAAACCAACATCATATGAAAGTTCTAGAAAAAAATCTAGAAGAAGATATAAAAAAAAACATTTAGAATAATAAATATAAAAAAGTCTTCACATTATTAGTGGCATGGGGCTATTTGTGGACTTGTCTTAAGTACTGTCCTAGCTGGCAGTGTAGAGTAATTTATTAGTGATAATGCAGTACTCTTACTTAAGAGTAAGTTTTGGTTTGTCTTTTGTTATATAGGGTAAATAAATGCATTTAGTTTTCGAAATATGTTTTACTCTTCACTCCATCACGGAACCTCGCCTGACTAAGAGACACATTGTTTCCTATATCTTGGCAGTGTCTCTGTCTGATACATTTGGGGCACAACGACTAACATGTTTCAAAATACATTGACCGTATTCTAACATTCAGGAAAGGTAGGCTCTGGGCATAGAGTATTGAAAAGAACCTGGTATCAATAAAGCAGTAGATAATTTGTAAGTATATTGTCAAGCTGACAAAGACCTTGTAAAAGGTTAAAACATTGCTCTGTCACTATTTTTTATTCAATAAAAATGCTTGCTGTTTAAACACTGCAAGTGCCTGAAGATTTTCCTTTGTACAGCAAAAATCATTGTGACCCATACTGTGAGATTAGTGTGTCTTAGTGGGCTTTTGGAGTTTGGAATAACTGAATGTTGGGGGTACGGGTATTGCTAGGCAGGGTTTTGTTGCTACAACCCCAGATGTGTCCCACTTTAGCTCTGTAATACTTCAGGCATATTTTAATTCCCCACCACCATTGAGTTAGTGTTTGCCATCCATGTTTAGGGAGCAAAAAAAAACTATACTTTTCCTCAAGCCTTTGAAACCAATGACTTTTGTGATAGCACAAAGTACCTCGTAGCTGTCACATGGACAATCATACAATGCTCTGGAACTGTATTAACAGAACCTCATGCAGGAAGACGCATGAGTCTCATGCTATATAATTGCCCTGCCTAATGTAATATATTTAATGCTGGTTGGAGGAAACTGCAAGGACTATGCTGAGCAACCAAAACATAATAGCAAATGCATTCAGATAGACTGCAACATTTAGAATTCTTGTGTTATGTTTTTAATGTATATAAATAATAACTATTACAGGTGGACATACATTTTATTTTTGGATGGGTTTTTCATGAAGCCTTATTTGTAAAAACTGTGTTAGTTTCCTTAGAAATTTACAAATTTACAGAGATTTACAAATCATATTTATTATTTTTTCACATCTATCATTTGTGACAAAAGGGAGTTTCTTCTCCCGTGCTAATACTTATGGCCTTAATTGAAATATTGCAAAATAAAGGATTCCATACAACACTTAAAAGACTTAATCTGCCCATCATAAATGTATTCAAACATAATATTTGTAGGCAACCGTTACCAGCAATCTGTATAAAACCTTTACGTGTTATCTATGCATCCCACATGTCAGATACTGCAGGAGTTAAACAATACTTGAGTTCTAATTAACAGACCTTTCCGCTGGTGTTGAAGAGACCCTAAAAGACACATAGATTTCAGCATTTCTGTTGTATACATTTCTAGACAGCATTGTAGTTGGATGTAGAGCCGGCATATTTCAGGATGTATCTCTCCATCTTCTGCCCTGCAAAAATACAAGAAGAGAAACACAGAAATTGAGACAATTAGCTTGTTAAACTGCATGGAACATATATAAATGTATATACGGTAATAAATATATGTAAGTACATAAAATGGATAATGGGTTTTCTCTCTAACCCAGGAATTTTGTAGAAAAGATCAGGCAAATTGCAAGTTGTGGAAAGCTGTATAATTTGGGCCATTGTGGGCTAAAAATGCAATCCTTTTGCCGCAAATCACAGTTTAGTGAACAAACCTCAGTGTGGAACCATAACAAAGCCACAATTTAAAAAAGGTCAGTCCAGCAAATATGTATAACATTTTTTTTTGCTCTTGCATCCAGGATGTGACACTTTTTGCCATAGTACATTGTCCAAACTTTCACTAAATATCCAAGTTTAGGTGAATATTGGGATTTTTCCATCTGAAGATGAATTCCAGCAATATCTGTTGGAGCTGTCTGGTTATTAAGCACCTCTCCTTACCAAGCAATGTAAAACTGGATGCGCTGGTTACCAAAATTCAGTTGGTGGGGTTATTCACTAACGTAAGATAGCACATCTCAAAGTAAATTCAGGGTATAATTCAAATTTAAAGGCCAAAATAGCTGAACTGAAAGATTCTCAAAATCAGCTAGGCTTCCAGCTTGAATATTGAGTTTAAATTTGATATTCACGTCAAATTCACTTTCAAAGTCTAACTTTATTGAATAACCTTGTGGGTCCTTGGAACACACCCACATTATTTATTAGCTGCAAAGGCTAATATTTCAACATCAATTGTTCTACATCACTGATCTAAAAAATAAACAAATAAACAACAATGCAATGGACATATGATGGTTATGTTGAAGATGTTAAAAAAGGTATCTGTTATACAGTTTATACTATTGTATAAAGTCTTAAAAACATTATTTGAGCGCAGAAAAATAATCATGAGCAATATAACTTTGCCCAAAAGATGGCACTCTAAGCTTTACTATTTATTTTATCAGCAACACAGATTATTTCAGATCATAGTGTAGCTGCAGGAAAAGTTCAACAGCAAAAATGTCAAATAAAAAATATGATAATCATGAGGCATATATATATATATGTATAGAGGTGCATATCTATGCATTATTTTCCGATGGATGGATGGACCGACAGATATAAAGACAGACAGAGTGACAGATAGATAGATAGATAGATATATTATTACTGGCATTTATGCAGTACCAAACATACCCAGGGTTATTTACTAAATTGAGAATTCAAAGTAAATGTCACGTGTAAGGCCACAGTAGCTGAACTAGAAGCACAGCGGTCTTTTTCCACGTTGACTATTTTTAAAGTTACACTTCAAATGTGTTGTTCTGTTTTTTTACTGAATTTGAAATCTCACTTTAGTGAATAAGCCCTGACAGGATTATTCATCAAACTCTGAATGTTTGCAGAGTAAATCTGAATGGAAAAACTAATGAAAATTAACTACCGTGGAGACATTATCGAACTAATCTATAACCACAAATTAGCCATTTGGATTAAATTAGAATTTAGCGAATAATTCTGATTATCTTTAAAGGTTACACCAAGCATCATAGCCACTACAGCCCACTGTTCTGCTAGGAGTACCTGGTCCTATTCCCTGGTAATAGAGAATCCATTTTTAAATGGTTTGACCTCTTACCAGGGTTTTGCTGTGCTCCCGGTCTGCTCTAAAGCAGGGTTTTACGACATCCGCTTCGGTAGTGCGCAATGCCGTTCCTGCCAGATATTCATTGGCTGAGCGTGTCAGCTGACCTCTCTCATCCAATGATTGCATGTGAATGCAAAGTTGCAAAGAATTAACATTCCCCAGCCCGGAACTCTAGTTACAGGCTGGCTGATATGTGTATGTGCAGCATTTCATAGTGAAAAGCTGCACATAGAGACTCCAGGCACCATGAGCTCTTCAAATCATTAAGTGGTCATGGTGCCTGGAGTAACACTTTAATTGACCCAATGTTGCAAGATAGGCATATCAACCTCTTGCCGTCTATTTAAAGAATTATGGTAGTTGCAGGCCATCAACATCTCAGTGGAATAGAGTAAGATCCATGTGGGCATTTACAAATATATGACGAAAGGGACATTTGTATGACAAGTGCAACCATCATCAGAAAGTGATGTGCACCCTTAAATGCACACACGAATATTCATTCAGAACCAATTATACTAATTCATGTTTTGAATGATGGTCTTAATTTGGAATTTTAGTGCAACATTCCTATTTCTGTGGTTTATTTTTCTTGTTGGCAATTCACCAAACTTCATCGTCCAATTAATTAACTTTCTGGTGGAGTTTTGTAACAGATGATTCTGAGCAATTGCCTGAACAACTACGTATCAGTGCAACAATAATTTCTGCAATACTCCCTTTGCATGAACAAATATGAGTCATAACTGACACTTGACAACTGTCCCTCCCTGTTCCACATTCCCTGATTCATAGCATACATTAATAGAGTTTTCCATTCAAATGCACCATATGGGAGGAGCGAAGCAGTGTTAATGTTGTGGACTAACAATTTTAGTCAAATTTTAGTTGACTAACATTTTTGAGATTTAGTCAACTAAAACTAGACTAAAACTAAAACAATCCAGATGACTAAAATACGACAAAAACTAAAATGGCTTTTTAGTCAAAAGACTATGACTAAAACTAAATTGAAATTTGCCACCAAAATTAACACTGCACAGAGGGGCTGTGGATGTGGCAAATGAGACAGACCAGGGCTTTGGAGAAAGATACTTAGAGGGGCTGGGAGGACACAAAGAGACGCAGAGGGGCTGGGGAAGGAGCAAAAGAAACAGATAGAGGCTTCAACAAAACCCATTAGATTTTATTTGTGTCGACTAAAAACCACTGGAGATTTAGTTGACGAAAACAAGACAAAAACTAAAACAATTGAGACAACTAAAATATGACTAAAATTAAATGGATTTTTAGTCAAAAGACTATGGCTAAAACTAAATTAAAATTTGCGCCAGAATTAACACTGGAGAGAAGAGGGCATTGCCATTAAAGTGAACTTGTAAAAATATATAGGGGCAAAATGAAGATCTTAATAGTTTCTTTAGTGAAATGCAGTTTTGCATTTAAGACAAACTTGCATGGGGATTTGCGAGCTAGCTTTAGGTTTGCATCGGAGCGTATATCATGTGTTTAGATTTTTTTTTAGGAATGTGATTAAAAGCCAAGCCATAAGTTCTGTCCTACAGATAATATAGATCCGTTCCGTAACACAAAACTGCTCAAAATTATAACAGTGATCTTTATGAAATGCTCATATTGACTGTGTTGGAATTTCATTAAAATTCATCCGCAGCCAAAAGTATATCATAAGACATAGGAGGGACTACTTTGTTTTAATCTTTTAATGTAAAGCGCTGCAGAATAAGCTGGCACTATATCAGTACCAATAATAATAATGCCTAACTTGACATGCTTTATCGAGGAATAAACCATTTTCTAAAAGAGGCATACAGCAAAAAAAAAAAAAGATAAACATGAAAGAAAAAAAGAAAAGTGAAGGAGAAAGACGGTAAAAAAAAAAAGGTACAGGTGTAATGTGGTCTGAGAAGGTGACCTAAGTGATAGATACAAAACAGTAAGTTGGTTATTGAATAATTTAGCAATACAATTTAGACAAGGGTCCAAAACCATTTTGGAATGAGGAGTTAGTGTTCTGAACTATCGCTGTTAGTTTGTCGGCCCGGTAATTATACTTTATTTTAACAAAGACCTCCGGCATTGAGGGAATGTTGTTCCAGTGGCAGGCAACTGTTCTTAAACCAGGCAATGTCTCGCTCTTTGCAAGACATGATCAATAGAGGCTCCATCACTATTGTAAACTCCTCCATAGACATCAGTGTTGTACTCTCATGCACACGCAAGAACACAGCACTGATATGTGATGCCGGCTGGTCACATTTCAAGTTGTTCTACAAAAGACTCGACACATGCATTTGACTAAACGTTTTAAATCCTGAATAGGAATATGTCAGTAAGGCTCTGTTACCTCCAAAAAATGAGGATGATCCCATATATAGGGAATACACCATACACACGTATTATTTTTAACCACAAGCTGGCCATTTTGAGGCTAAATTCAAATTACAAATGTAATACAGTATTTAGCCCCAAGATGTCGCCAGAGGATTACCATTTAAAAAAAGAAATGAAAAAAAGAAAAGGAAATTGAGATTTTCAGTTGAAAATATTTTCCAGAGGAGATTTCTCAGGAGAAAATTTTCTAAAAAAACAAAACAAAAAAAACCCCATTAAAGAAATAAAATAAATGAGTGAGCTGTCCAGTAGTGAGGCTGCGTTAGTGACAGGCACCTGCTGTTGTAGCGGTGCCTGTCACTATCTGGCTGGGGTGCAGGGCTCAGGGTCTAGAGGGGCATTTTACATTAAAGTAAGGTAGGCACCTCTTCAAACACTGGGTGCCTACCTAAAAGTGTGCAGAGGGAGCTGGGGGACCAAGTGGCAGGAACCACTGTTCGGCACCTGCCTGTATTATAGAAAATCTTGGTGAGATAAGCGTCACGCACCGCTGTCTGCACAGTGCCTAATTGACTTATGAGAGAGTAAGCTGGCAGGGGAGAATCTTTATGCCCTGCTGGCCATGCTCCATTTTGGTCATGAGGTGCCTGCTGCCAATCTGCCTCACTGTGCACTGTCTAGTTGGCTCCCTTCAATGCTGCCTGACTGTTGAGCTTATAAAGGCAGTCACCAAAAGTGTGGAGCAGTGTCTGTCTTAATTAGATTCACAGTCAGGCAGTGTGGGAGGGAGCCGCCTAGAAAGCGCACAGAGAGGGGATTGATGTTCCAGCTGTACATTCAGTGGCGTACACATGACCCATGGGGCCCCGGTGCGAAAATTGATCCGTGGGGCCCCCCCCCTCGCGCTTACTCTGCGCGGGCCGGGGCAGCAACACATGGCGGCGGGCACCTGGTCGCAGGGGTTGCGACCGCGGTATGTACGCCACTGCATGCAGATGCACACACACTTAAAGGACCACTACAGACACCCAGATCACATCAGCTCAATTAAGTGGTCTGGGTGTCAGGTCCCTCTAGTTTTAACCCTGCAGCTGAAAGCATAGCAGTTTCAGAGAAACTGTTATGTTTCACTGAGGGTTAATCCAGCCTCTAGTGGCTGTCTCACTGTCAGCCGCTAGAGGCGCTTCCGCCATTTTAAGACACTGAACGTCCATAGGAAAGCATTGAGTAATGCTTTCCTATGGGCGGTTTGAATGCGTGCGCGGCTCTCACCGTGCATGCGCATTCGGAGCTGAGAGGCGGAGGGATCCCCAGCGCCATGGGGGTCCGGCGCTGGAGAAAGGTAAGTGCTGAAGACACACACACACACACTCTCACGAACAAATGCATACACACTAGCTAACAGACACACACATTTACTGACAAAGACACACTCAGCGGCAGACATACATACACACTCACTTACAAAACATACACTCTCACTGACAAACACACACTCACTAACAGACATCAAACAGACTCACTAACACACACACACACAAACACACTCAGTAACAGACACACACAGTAACACACTCACTGACACTCACTAGCACACACTCTAACACAAACACTCACACTAACACACACACACACACTAACACACACACACACTAACACACACACACACTAACACTTACTCACTCACAAACACACACTAACACTCACTCACACACACACTAACACACACACACACTCACACGCACTAACACTAACACACACTCACACACACACACTAACACTCACACACACTTACACATGTTTTTTTTTTTATTTAATCCCCCCAGCCTCCTTACCTTTGGAGTGCTGAGGGGATTCCCTGGGGTCCAGTGGTGCTGCTGGGCTCCTGGGGGGGCCGGTCACCCGGCGGGCTGGCTGGTCCTGCGGGCGCGCGAGGGAGCACTCTCCCCTGAGTGCTTCCTCTTCAGCTCCCTCGCGCGCCGCGTACTGATACCGGCGCCGGAAGATGACGTCATCTTCCGGCTCCGGTATCAGTGCGGTGCGCGAGGGAGCTGAAGAGGAAGCACTCAGGGGAGAGTGCTCCCTCGCGCACCAGCCGGCCGCCGGGTGTAAGCAGGGCCAGCCTCGGGGGGCCCGGAGGTGGTCGGCTCCTGGGCCCCCCAGGAGAAGAGGCTGGCGGAGAGCGTACATACCGGGTCGCAGGGGCGGCCGGGCCCCCTGGTGGGCCGGGCCCGGTCGCAGCCGCGACCCCTGCGACCCTGGTATGTACGCCACTGTGTACATTTAGTGAGATGGGGGACTGAAAATTAGCGTTATATGGAGCCTCTGCCAGCCTCTCACTGAGGCAGTGGTTGCTGGTGCTAGGGGTCCTATGGAGATGTGCTGGGGAGCTGAGAGTATCTGTGCTGGGGACCTAAGGAGCTGTGAGGGAAGAAGAGAGTTAGTGCTGTGGAAGGAAAGGAGGGAGCAGAGTCAGACAAATACCCCAGGGGAAGTGGAATTCTGACAACTCCACCCCCTAGTGCCAACTACCAATTACAGCTCGCAGGCTAGTAGGCTGGTCTGCCTACAAAGGGATATTTTTGTCCTGTCTGTTTGGTGCCCTAATGAACTTCAGTAGGGAACACTAGGGGGCTGCCAGTCAGTCAACGATGGTGAAGTAGACAACTGTTCATAGAGTTTAATTAGATGTTTGGGACATTGCCCAACAATCTGATTAGGCTTTTTATTTTTACTCTATCTAGCAACAACAGAGGGGCATACTTAAAGGGACAGAACACGTTATCACATAGACAGATATTAAAGGTGTACGTTTACACAAATAAAGTTAAAAACCCAACAGAGTAGAATAATTATTATAGTATTTTTTTTAAATATATTTATTGATTGAAAGAAAAACTGATGGGGAACTGCCCCAGCTGCCCCTATGGAGGAGCCTATACTGCTTACATGGCTCCTGGCGATTGAACAACCAGGTGTAGAAGATAGAAGATGGAGATCCCGATGGGGGGAAAGCCTCAGGTAAGTATAACTCACTTCTGCTACTCAACCAGGCCACCATCTGAAGCAGCAATGTCACCATTGGGGGGCTTTGCAAAATATCCACACCCGAAGGTGACCGAGACAAAGAGTGTTCTGTAGTTGTGGGTACCAGATGACTACCGTAACTACTTTATTTATGGAAATAAAATAGTCATAATAACAGTAATATAGTCAGTAGCAATACACATTTGAAATTAAGAGATTTAGAAAAAAAAAAACTAATCTGTTTAAAAAATGTGTTATTGGTCAAAAAAACAACTTATGTAGTTCAAATAATAATGTACGTTTAATATATTGCAAAGCTGTGATATTTCAACAATGTCACTGTAAATAAAATTTTTAAAGAAAATAGATATTTCTAATTTCATAATTCAAATGACTCAAGTCTTTCATTTTTGTACTTCAAATCAATGTATTTCTAAAAAAAAAAAAGCCTCTCACCTCAGTTATGGACAGTCAGCAATATTATTTTCTTTTTTTATGCAGCTTTGCATAAATCTCAATGTTTTATTGTTAACTGGGGGCTTAAACTAGTCTCATGAGTCATAGTAAAGAATATTTTCTCCATTGAAAGGAGATCAAAGGGAAAAAATGAATATTCTATACTCATTTGGTTACGCATTAGAAAGGAATAATAAAATAAAAAAATAAAGATGAAAGTATTAAATATGAACTTTTTCAACTACCGGTATATCTCTAGGCAAAAATCATCCTAGCTCAAAATACATCAATCTATTGAGGTAAACTTAGATAGAAAAAACTGAAATGGGAACAACATAAATGATTTTTTTTTAGGTCATACAACATTTTTGAAGCATAGAAATATATAGTGATTGTATGTCTATACCATTCTGGAAACAAAATGTTTTGCATTGTGCTTTGGTCATTTTTACAATTAGCTAAATACTCATTTTACAGACTATGGCACGTGGGAGATATTTAAGGACATCCAAAAATTCATAACGTTAAAAAAAATATTTTTCTTCAATGGAAAGATCACCTGGTTCTAGTATTCTGCATATCTGAACTTTATAGGCTAGTTTATATGGCTGTCTGGAATATTTACTAAAAAGCTGCTGATCTCTAAATGCCTGTAACTAACGTAGCGAACCACAAAAGGATGGATGGTCAAACAAAGTGGGTTAACCTCATAAAATTAGCATTCGGTTGGGATGCAGTAGGACCTGCCAAAACTGGGGTAAACTGGGGTAAATTGTTGCAGGATTATGCAAATTATATTCACATGATGTATCCAAGTCTCAATTATTTTATGCAAGGTAGGTTTTTCAAGCTAGTTTGAAGTTGAGTGCACGGTATATTGTGTGTTGTATTTATTTGTCAAAGGGACACCCTTATAAAGTATGTATATTTTAAGGACAGCTGCCACCACAAATATTTTTAATACAATAGTCCTTTCATCAAATTTGAGGAAAACTTAGTCTTCCCTTTAGTATAGGTCAGTATTCTTCAGCCATATACATACACCTTGGGTGAGACAGTGTTTGAAAACTGACAAATAGTGTATATTCCCTGCTTCACTCCCTCCATAAAAGCAAGGGCCATGTATATGGCTGAATGATCTTGTTATATCCTATACGTTTCTCTCTATCTTATTTTTTTAACGTATACAAATTAAAATGTTAAAATCTATTTCCTTTCAAATCTTGATTTTGAGGTGATAGTTGTCATTTAAGTGAGTGCAGACTGTTTGTTCTATTTATAATATAAGAACACTGACCCCAAAACACCTACTTATGCATCCCTCGTTAGATTACTAGTTAAAGGGAAACTCCAGTGCCAGAAAAACGATCCGTTTTTCTGGCACTGGAGGGTCCCTCTCCCTCCCACCCACCAATCCCCGGTTACTGAAGGGGTGAAAACCCCTTCAGTGACTTACCTGGGACAGCGGCGATGTCCCTCGCCGCTGTCTCCGCCTCCGCGACGCTCCTCCTAGTGATTACGTCGGCCGGTGGGCGAGACTAATCTCGCTCACCGGCCGAGGAGACCTAATGCGCATGCGCGGAAATTCCGCGCATGCGCATTACGTCTCCCCATAGGAAAGCATTGAAAAATAATTTCAATGCTTTCCTATGGGGTTTTGAGCGACGCTGGAGGTCCTCACACAGCGTGAGGACGTCCAGCGACGCTCTAGCACAGGAAACCTGTGCTAGAACCCAGGAAGTGACCTCTAGTGGCTGTCTAATAGACAGCCACTAGAGGTGGAGTTAACCCTGCAATGTAAATATTGCAGTTTATGAAAAACTGCAATAATTACAGTTGCAGGGTTAAGGGTAGTGGGAGTTGGCACCCAGACCACTCCAATGAGCAGAAGTGGTCTGGGTGCCTGGAGTGTCCCTTTAAAACTTGCACTACAGAGAGCTAACATCCTCATTAGGACTCCTCTGTTAACCAGGGGTCTGAGTTAATGGGCCCCACATAATTCCCCAATTATTGTAGTTATGTGTGGGCTACAGTGGGTGTCACATTGATGCCCCTATCTCCCTATCCTGGTTGCTGTGCAGTTTAAAATAATGTATCTGAGTACCCATTCCCCCATTTTAAACAGTGGGAACTGAGCTAAGGCACCTTCCAATTCCTACATCCTACATGTAACATGATGTGAATACAAGATAGTAAGATATAATTTAGAAGAAATGGCGAGGAAAGCATATACGGTAAGTTAAAAGTGCTTGAGCTAAGTTTTGTTGCAAAGTTTGTGGTTTTGTATCTTAAATTGAATCTAAGCATATCCACAAGTGAATTAATAAAATAATCGACAAATGCTATTCCCCATTTATTTTGCTAAATTTATTTATTAATTATAAAAATAATTGACAGATAGTGGATTATATAAATATCCAGGGAAAAATAAAACACTAAAAAAATGCAAGTATACTTAGGTTTTGCATTGAGCAGGCAAGACCTGGTAATGCATACATAAACAAATACATAGCAATAGGTTTACATAAATTATCATGTGATTAATGAAAGACTGCAGGCTGCAGACTCACATTTAAAAGAGTCTAGCAACTGACTCTAATCTAGGAACTTTTATGTAAAATAATGTCACACATTTCTGGTAGTATATCAGTTCAATTTCAGAAAATACTGGTCAGCAAAGTTAAAATTGGTAGTTTTATAGTAAGTTTGTGATGTAATTCCAGTAAAATACAAGTTTAGCAGGCTAAGATTGCCACAAGGCATATGTATGTATATGTGTTTGTAGTATCAGTTAGTTAATAACACGTAGCTAAGATACTGTCATCACTGTACTGACCAGGTGCAGGAATGTAAGAACTGGAATTACGCGTCCCTCTCCTTTGTATCAGATGAGCCACGTGGTTAGACCGGATGGATGAGTTTAGACTCTATTCATTAAATAGGTTAAGGGTATGTGTGGGTGTAGTTAATTGTGGGAGGAGCTACAGTGCTATATAAGGAATGTACTCTATGTATTCAGTACTCAGACTTTGCTGTATTTTGGTGACGCTAGTCCCTCTGAGTCCCGATCGGTGATCCAATAAAGAATCTCTTCCTTCCTGAAGAAACCTGTGTCCATCTCTCTGTGCTTGGCTTCCGTCAGTTTCTCCGGTATCATTTGGTGCATTGGCCGGGAAGCTCATCGTTCAACGGTAGCTGAGAGGCAGAGGCGTGAGACGGTCTATCTTTGCCCACGTTCTCTACGGCTGCACCCCTGAACTTCTGCGTGGACCTCCCTTCGTCTCGGCGCCACTGGTCTGTTGTCCAGGAGATCATCGGCCTCTACGTGAGAAGTGCTGGGGTGTCCCCGTCGATGAGTGTGAACTCAGGTTCAGGAACGAGGAGGTAAGATAACTGCTGTTTTAGACGGCAGGACCCGCTAGGGGTATACCGATTGTGCGGTAGGCCCAAAGGGGTTTTTGAATCTGTATCTGCCCCCTCTGTCGGAGGGAAGGAGCGAAGGCGCACCGCTCGATCGAACGCTCTTTAGTCAGACCGTTTGATTTGGTTAGTCAGGCGGGGTCCTGGTGTAAGATAGCCCTAGCCGGACACCGGTGTCTTGTCTAGACTAGCGTTCTAGGGTGTATATTACGTTCGCTAGGTCGGAGGGACCGGGAGACTAAGCGGCGCCTGTGTAAATTCGGTTCGCTAGTTCTCATCCTATCTGGGCTAAGTGGGAAGGCGTGTAAATTTGGAACCCACTAGACTTTTGATAGTACGACTAAGAGGCGCCTGTGTAAATTCGGATCTCTAGCTCGTTGTATAGTGCGACTAAGAGGCGCCTGTGTAAATTCGGATCTCTAGCTCGCTATGTATATGTGGTGATTGGGCAGTGTGGCTAACCAAAACGGGTGTATATAGTTTTAGGTAGTCCATTCAAGGTACTGGCCAATAGTTTAGTTGGGAATTGTAAATGTGTTAACGATTGTTTAGTAAAGTGTATATCTTGTTAGATAGCGCGAGCTCAGCCGTCTAGCGAGAGTGTTAATAGTGTGTTGCTGTATTATAGTGCACGGTACCATAACCCTGTATATTTACTGACATTATATAATAAGTACTAATCATTGTCGTCCATTGCATGTTTAACACCATAACCACTAATAATTGTATTGTGACCTTAACTTGTGCTTTGACCTATGCTAACCGTACTGTAACCGCTATTTGTAAAAGACGATGTTACTGGGGTGTGTTATAGACGGGTAATTCGTATATAGAGAATTATAGCGTGGGTGACTGTGTAGTTACGCCAAAGGGCATAATATTGATTATATAGTGACTGGTGTAGCAGCTGTGTGTGTACGGGAATTCCCTGAGTGTTTATTGTTATTGTGTACGTTTCACTTGATAACCGTACCACGTGGTGCTGTTGCCAGAGGAAACGGGTGTGACTGTTGAATAGTACGCGTGTATAGTAATCGTTGTCGACAACGTTCCACTGTTAAGTATGGGTGCGTCGCAGTCAACGATTCCGGATCCCTTAGGATGTATGGTTAAGAATTTTAAAAAGGGATTCAAAGTTTGTGATTTTGGGGTTAAGATGTCCCCTGTACGTTTGGTCACTTTGTGCACTAGGGAGTGGCCTACTTTGGTTGCGGCATGGCCGCCACGTGGCAGTTTGGATCCAACTCTGGTACAGCGCTTACACGTGGCTGTATCAGGTAGGCCTGAACTTTACGGCCAGTTTCCTTATATTGATTGTTGGAGACAGGCCGTAAATGACTCGCCAAAATGGCTCCGGACATGCCACGAGGAACAGTGTCGCCTCATGGTAGCTAGGACTTGTTCGTCCACTAGGGCTGGTGTTAGGCCCATTTTGGACACGCCCCCTGAGTCCGAGATCCCTTTGCCGCCCCCTTACTTTCCGTTAAGAAGAAGTGACGCAAACGCAGGAAGTCCTGTAACCCTTCCCTCACTACCCCCATCCACTTCCGCTTCCTCCTCCAGTGCAGGATCCACCCCCCCTCGTACTAAATCCCCCCTTCCGGAACCAGATAGACCAACCTCCATTAAAAATGAATATCCTGATTTGGCGCCACTTCAGACTTCCGGTCAAGCTTCATCTAGCTCGGCCCGAAGTGTTCTATTCACTACCTTTTCCCAAAACCAACCTCCCACATCCCCATACCCTATCTCTCCCCGACCGGAACCCATGACTGACGCTTCCCTACGTAGCCCCATCCAAACCCGACAGTTGACTGGTGCCCAACAATTAAAGCACTATCAGATGCCTCTTCGCTTAAATCCCGGGTCAGCTTATATCGATGCCGCAGGTCAAATGGCACACGCTGACCCTGTCTTCGTATATGTCCCTTTCACCACTACCGACCTTTTAAACTGGAAGACCCATAATTCCTCGTATACTGAGAAACCACAAGCCATGACTGATCTGTTCACCTCAATAGTACAGACGCATAATCCGACATGGGCTGATTGCCAGCAGTTACTAATGACTTTATTTAACAATGAGGAAAGGACAAGAATAAATCAAGCAGCCATTAAAGCATTAGAAGATAGAGCCCGTGCTTTGAACCAAGCTAATCCAGCAGCATGGGCCGCAACACATTATCCCAACACTGATCCCGATTGGAACGTAAATGGTGCTGATATGGTTCAACTCAGAGCCTATAGAGACGCTATAATTGCTGGCATGAAAGCCGGAGGAAAGAAAGCCATTAACATGTCGAAGACAGTTGAGGTGATCCAGAAAAGCGATGAAGCGCCCAGTGTCTTTTATGACCGATTATTGGAGGCGTACCGCTTGTACACCCCCTTTAATCCGGAAGACGCAGACAATTCCCGAATGGTGAACTCCGCCTTTGTCAGCCAAGCTTACGGAGATATTAAGCGCAAGCTACAAAAGCTAGAAGGGTTTGCAGGTATGTCAATCACCCAACTAATGGAGGTAGCTAATAAGGTGTATATGAATAGGGAAACAGAAAGCAAGAAAGAGGAGGAGCGCAAGATGCGTAAAAAGGCTGATATGCTAGCGGTAGCGATCGCAGGCGTAGATAAACGGGGCCCAGATAGAGGCAATAATAGATGGAGTAGGGAGCCTTTGAGTAGGGATCAGTGTGCGTATTGCAAGGAAGAAGGGCATTGGAGGAACGAATGTCCGCAAAGAGAGCAGTACGAGAGGGTCCTACCCAGGGCAGGCTACGGAAACTTTAGAGGCAGAGCGAGAGGTAGAGGAGGCCCCGGAGGGAGTAATGGTTATAGAGGGAGTAATGGGAACAGAGGAAGTGTTAGGGAAGACAGATATATTCCAGCAGCGCAAAGGTCCCGCGATAGAGAAGGTAGGGACTTCGTAGGATTGGCTGACACGGTCATGGAGGACTATTGATACCGACCGGGCTCCATCCCCCTTGGTCGAGCGGAGCCTATGGTCGATGTATCAATAGGGGGGAAAAGGAGTGCGTTCATGATCGACACTGGTGCTGAACATTCAGTGGTGACTAATCTAGTTGCTCCTCCATCTGGAAGGACTATTACTGTGATAGGAGCAACTGGAAGAAGTGCTGAAAGACCGGTTCTTAAAAGTCGACTCTGTACATTGGGAGGCCACGTAGTAAAACACCAATTCCTTTATATGCCTGAATGTCCAGTCCAATTGCTGGGACGTGATATGCTATCCAAATTACAAGCGCAGATTACGTTCCTACCAGATGGAACAACATCTTTAAAGTTTAATGGACCTTCAGGTATTATGACTTTATCCGTACCAAAGGAAGAAGAGTGGCGACTTTATACAGTGTTGACTAGCCAAAACCCTAGGAGTGATGAGACATTGTTTAACATACCAGGAGTTTGGGCAGAGAACAACCCACCAGGACTGGCCCGCAATATTCCACCAATAAAAATTGAACTGAAACATGGGGTTTATCCAGTGAGCCTAAGACAATATCACATTCCGCAGAAGGCTAAGAAGAACATCCAATCCTATCTGGATAAGTTCATACGGTATGGTATCCTAAAATTCTGTACTTCCCCCTGGAACACCCCATTGCTGCCTGTTCAAAAGCCCGGCACAGATGAGTATCGACCTGTGCAGGACTTAAGAGCAGTCAATGATGCGGTTGTTAGCATACATCCAGTTGTACCCAATCCATATAACCTGCTTGCTTTAATTCCGGGCGGGGCTACTTACTTCACAGTCTTAGATCTCAAAGATGCCTTCTTTTGCATCCGAATTGCCGCAGAAAGTCAATGTATTTTCGCTTTCCAGTGGGAGAACGCTGTAACGGGCTCAAAACGCCAAATGACTTGGACAAGACTGCCCCAAGGGTTTAAAAATTCACCTACCCTATTTGGTTCAGCCCTAAGTCAAGATCTATTGGATTTCGAGTCCATCCCAGGAGAGTGTGTATTGTTACAATATGTAGATGACTTGTTGATAGCAGCAGTTACAAAAGAAATCTGTCAGCAAGCAACGCACGATCTACTACACATTCTCTGGAAGGCAGGATACAAGGTGTCTAGAAAGAAGGCTCAGTTGTGTTTGCCAACTGTCAAGTATCTAGGATTCCATATCTCTGAAGGTCAAAGAATTATGGGGCCAGAGAGAAAAGAAGCTGTCTGCCAAATACCAATACCCAAGAATAGAAGACAAGTGCGAGAATTCTTGGGGGCAGCAGGCTTCTGTAGGATATGGATTCCCAGCTATGCGATACTAGCAAAACCTCTGTACGCAGCTATCAAAGGTACAGAGCACGACCCCTTCTTATGGACCCAAGAACAGCAAACGGCATTTGAAGATGTGAAGAAGGCTTTGATGAGTGCCCCAGCATTAGGTCTACCTGATCACACACGACCATTCTACTTATATGTACACGAGCAAAGAAGAATGGCTGTGGGAGTATTGACACAGTACTTGGGATCATGGCAAAGACCTGTTGCCTACATGTCTAAGCAACTGGATGCAGTGGCCAGCGGACTTCCACCTTGTCTAAGAGCCGTAGCTGCAGCCGCCCTGCTAGTAGCTGAAGCCGATAAACTCACTCTGGGTCAAGAACTTTATGTACGAGTCCCACATGCAGTACAGACGTTGTTGGATTACAAAGGAAATCATTGGTTTAGTAATAGCCGTATGACCAAGTATCAAGCAATGTTGTGTGAAAACCCAAGAGTGCATTTAGAGACTGTAAACACCTTAAATCCAGCTACCCTTTTGCCACAACCTACTGAAAGTCAACATGATTGTTTGGAAGTAATGGATGAAGTATTCTCAAGTAGACCAGATCTTCGTGATTTTCCCATCCAGAACCCCGATGTTCAATATTACACCGACGGCAGTAGTTATGTGAAAGAAGGGATCCGCTATGCAGGATATGCAGTAACAACCATAGACAAGGTGATAGAAGCTCGGCCACTGGCGAAAGGAACATCAGCACAAAAGGCAGAATTAATAGCACTAACACGAGCGTTACAATTGGCTGAAGGTTTAAGAGTAAATATCTATACGGACTCTAAGTATGCGTTTTTAACCACTCATGCCCACGGAGCTTTGTATAAAGAAAGAGGACTACTGAATTCAGAGGGCAAAGAAATCAAGTACGCAGCTGAAATCCTACAACTATTGGAAGCAGTGTGGGAGCCGAAAGAAGTCGGTATTATTCATTGTCGAGCACATCTGAGAGGTGATGGTGATGTAACCAAGGGAAATCGGATGGCAGATAGTGCAGCTAAGCGTGCTGCTGAATCAGGAAGACAGGAGTATGTGGGGCATATAGCTGCTCTTATACCAACTCCACTGTCCCAATGGACTCCAGTTTATACAGCTCAAGAAGAGGAGTGGTTAAAGACTGAACCGGGAAAGTATCTGGAGAACAAGTGGTATCAGCTAGAAGATGGAAGAATAGTTATACCAGCATCGCTAGCGGTAGAAATTGTCCAAAATTATCACAACGGGACACATTCTGGGAGAGACAGTACTGAAGAATCTCTTAGAAAACATTTCTACATACCAAGATTGTCCAACTTGACTCAGGCCATTGTACGCAGATGTGTAACGTGTGCTAAGAATAATGCAAGACAAGGACCAGTAAAGCCACCAGGAGTTCAGTTTATGGGGGGACTCCCCATGTCCGATCTACAAATAGACTTTACAGTGATGCCTAAATCGGGTGGACATCGTTACCTGCTGGTAATTGTGTGCACCTATTCAGGCTGGGTAGAAGCATGTCCTACTCGTACAGAGAAAGCAGGAGAAGTTGTGAGATTCCTGCTACGAGAAATAATACCCCGATATGGACTACCCTGTTCTATAGGATCGGACAATGGTCCAGCTTTTGTTCATCAGTGCCTACAACAACTGACTCATATGCTTGGTATAAAGTGGAGGCTTCATACTGCATATAGACCCCAGAGTTCTGGTAAGGTAGAGAGAATGAATAGAACTATAAAGAACCAGTTGGCTAAAATGTGTCAGGAAACCCAACTTAAGTGGAACGTTCTCTTACCCATAGCTTTATTGCGAATCCGCAGTACCCCTACCAGAAGGATGGGCCTCTCTCCTTTTGAAATCATGTATGGGCGACCACCTCCCGTACTTGGTAACTTAAGGGGGGACTTGAGTCAGTTGGGAGAAGGAATTACCCGGCAGCAGGTTGTAGAGTTGGGTAAGACTATGGAGGAGGTACAGAAATGGGTACAAGATAGATTACCTGTGAATATTTATCCCCCTGTTCATAGTTATCATCCAGGAGATCAAGTGTGGATTAAAGAGTGGAATAATGTACCGTTAGGGCCCAAGTGGAGAGGTCCTTATGTTGTTCTTTTGTCTACCCCTACAGCAATAAAAGTAGCAGAAGTGACTCCGTGGATACATCACTCCAGGGTTAAACCAGCAGCAGTCGATTCTTGGCAAGTTACAGTAGATCCAGAGAATCCCTGCAAGATCCGGTTAAAACGCACTACTCAGTCGGAGTAACGAGGAATTATTGTGGATTACAAATTTTATTGTTACAGGTGTGAGTGAGAAGGCCATAATAAAGCCTGTCCGCTTACCATCACATAGTGTATAAGCCAGGAAAGTCTCGAAGGGACACCTGTGAAGACGAGCAGAACTCCATTCCCTGCAGCCCTCACATCCTGGAAGCTGAGGTTCCATCGCACGGACGAAGACTGAGGATGACGGCGAAAGATGTGCTTTTGATTGTGTTTATTTACATGTGTTTTTATATTCAGGAAGGTAGAGGTACCGACACTCCTAGCTGTGAGGTATGCATTAAGACTACGAGAACAGGTAACCATATTTCCCAAACCCTAATTTGGCATTCACAATACGAGTGTAAAGGAGATGTATCGAGATGTAGATACTTAAATATAGATTATAGTGTGTGCCATTTAGGAGTAGGAGAACCTAAGTGCTTCAGTCCGGAGTATCAACCTCGTACAATCTGGTTGACTCTCAGGAATGGAGATCCTCAGGGGACCCTAATTAATAAAACGGTGTTAGAATCCGTACATTCTTCGGGTGTTCTGCTATTTGATGCGTGTAAAGCGATATCGAGTGGTAGAAAGCCGTGGAATGTATGTGGGGATCTTAGATGGGAGAGGACGTATGGGTCTAACGATAAATATATTTGTCCCAGTAGCAAAAATAAATATGTAAGTCCTAGATGCCCAAATAGAGATTATAACTTTTGCCCATATTGGTCTTGTGTGGGGTGGGCAACTTGGGGACAGACAGTAGACAAAGACATGATAGTGACTAAGTTGCCGACTAGCCCTTATTGTAAGTCTATGGAATGCAACCCAGTCCATATACTCATTAATAACCCCGACAAGTTCTTAGATAAGTATGGAAATTTATTTGGGTTTCAAATATACGGGACGGGTTTAGATCCTGGGACATTATTGTTTATAGGAATAGAGACTGATACGGTATCCTCCCAGACTCATCAAGTATACCATTCCTTTTACGAAGAGATGAGTATAGATAATAAGATCCCCCATAATGCTAAAAACCTGTTCATCGATTTAGCTGAAAGTATTGCCGGTAGTCTTAATGTTACCAACTGCTATGTGTGTGGAGGTACTAACATGGGAGACCAATGGCCTTGGGAAGCAAAGGAGGTAATGTCCGGTTCTGAGGCAGTTGACCAATTAATATCTACACAAGCCGATTATCATATGAGTGTTAGAGGTAAATCTGAGTGGAGATTAAAGACCTCCATCATAGGTTATGTTTGCATAGCAAGGAAAGGAATGATGTATAATACTTCTGTAGGAGAATTAACTTGTCTAGGGCAAAAAGCTTATGATGATGATACAAAGAATACAACTTGGTGGTCGGCTTCAAATGTCTCAGAACCATCTAACCCGTTTGCTAGATATGCCAATTTAAAGGATGTGTGGTTTGATCTATCCATCACATCTACCTGGAGAGCCCCAGCAAATTTGTACTGGATCTGTGGTAAGAAAGCCTATTCGGAGTTGCCACAGGACTGGGAAGGGGCATGTGTGTTGGGTATGCTCAAACCATCCTTCTTCTTGTTACCGATTGAAACAGGTGAGACTTTAGGTGTTAAAGTGTATGATGTGAATCATAGGAAGAAAAGGGGACCCATAGAGATAGGCGCCTGGGAAGATAATGAATGGCCTCCCCAGCGTATTATAGATTATTATGGGCCAGCCACGTGGGCTGAGGATGGTACCTTTGGTTATAGAACCCCTATTTATATGCTCAACCGTATTATAAGATTACAGGCGGTGGTTGAGATTATCACAAATGAGACATCACAAGCGCTCAATCTTCTAGCGAAGCATAACACCAGGATGAGGACAGCAGTCTACCAAAATAGATTAGCCTTGGATTACCTTTTGGCAGTAGAGGGAGGTGTATGTGGGAAGTTTAACCTAAGTAATTGCTGTCTTCAAATAGATGACGAAGGGCAAGCAATAGCTGAGCTTACTAGCCATATGGTTAAACTAGCGCATGTGCCTACTCAGGTATGGAAAGGGTACAATCCAAGTAGTTGGTTTGGTAGCTGGTATGAGTGGTTTGGAGGGCTTAAGGCAGTGGTAGGTGGAGTCCTACTGATTTTACTGTTGTGTCTACTCCTACCGTGTCTTATACCCTTAGTAGTTAGGTCTGTGCAAAGCCTGATAGGAAGTATAGCAGAGAGGAAGGCTGCTGCACAGATAATGGCGATATATAAGTATAAGGCTCTAGATCAGGGAGAACCAATGCAAGAAGATGAATGTTGAAGATTCACATCATAAGATAAGTCTGGTCTGGTTCATGGTAACCTGAGGTATATGCAAACCAAGGTTAAGTGATGCCTCAAGTAATTGTGAAATATCAGAGGCATCAAAGGGGGGAATGTGATGTAATTCCAGTAAAATACAAGTTTAGCAGGCTAAGATTGCCACAAGGCATATGTATGTATATGTGTTTGTAGTATCAGTTAGTTAATAACACGTAGCTAAGATACTGTCATCACTGTACTGACCAGGTGCAGGAATGTAAGAACTGGAATTACGCGTCCCTCTCCTTTGTATCAGATGAGCCACGTGGTTAGACCGGATGGATGAGTTTAGACTCTATTCATTAAATAGGTTAAGGGTATGTGTGGGTGTAGTTAATTGTGGGAGGAGCTACAGTGCTATATAAGGAATGTACTCTATGTATTCAGTACTCAGACTTTGCTGTATTTTGGTGACGCTAGTCCCTCTGAGTCCCGATCGGTGATCCAATAAAGAATCTCTTCCTTCCTGAAGAAACCTGTGTCCATCTCTCTGTGCTTGGCTTCCGTCAGTTTCTCCGGTATCAAGTTGACATTTATTTCACAACATCATAAATGATCTTTATTGCATTGATGGTGTGCACCAAGCTAATAACTTCAATTTGACTGCAAATTCCTGTCCTAATGTGTTTTACACCCCACCTCCTATAGAATATAAGATCGTTTGAGCAGGGTCCTCTTTAACTTATTGTTCCCGTAAGTTTTTGTAATTGTCATATTTATAGTTAAATCCCCCTCTCATAATATTGTAAAGCGCTACGGAATCTGTTGGCGCAATAAATAGCAATAATAATAATAATAATAATAATAATACAGTTTTGTGTCACACTCTGCTCATTGACTCTGGGAATCTTTTGAGGATGGAATTGTGAGTCTTGTAGAGAAATGGCTAGTTGGCTCAATTAAAGAGATTGTTGGTTAAATTAGATGTTAGCTCATAATCTACCTCTTGACATCCTGTGAGTGAGAAGGATCGTGGTATCAAAACACTGTCTCCTCCTAGCACAGAGTTCCAGGAGCTGGTCTCTGTATCTGTGAAAGTACCTAGACAAGCCCCACTCTCCCAACAACAAGAGGGAACTTTAAATAGCCCGTGGCTCTGCAGCAGGATGAATGTGCTGCCTGCTCCCAATATCTCTCGGGCGAGGTGCTAGCGGATGGGGAATACATCCCAGAGGGGGAGGCAAAATGTCACCAACCCTGACCTCTTTAGAGTCAGCTGTAAAAATAAAAATAGAGTCATGTTTTTTTTTTTAACAAGTAGAATCTACTTTATTATAAATAATCAGTACAAATATACTGGGTTACTTATATTTTAACCGAATTAGAAGAAAATACACACTGTAAGACTTGTGTGAAGGGTTTTGACAGGTCCAAGATTCTATAGTTTCACATTTATTTTCCTTAAAGAAAACTGATTGCTAAAATACTTGATATTTTGTATGCAATTTGGACAAATCATTTTACAAAACAGATGGGCCTAAAGATATAATGACTGTTTTTGGAAACTACAAAGTTGTACTATTCTCCGATTTAGCAGATTACTTCAAACGCTGATTATCAGGCAAAACACCAAAACCTGCTTTATTGTATAGAATTTACAGTGCAGCATAAAAAAATCTGCTCTATTTGAGAGATGTTCCTACGCCTCTGAAGTGCTGTATCTCAAAGGCCAAATAAAGAAATCCTATCAAATAAAGAGTAATGTGTACTCGTTACGAAAACAAAAGTATACCCTCTTTAAATTTTATGGTTTTACATATCAGGACAAATTAACAATCATCAGTTCCCTAGCAAGTCTTAACATTAGGTCAATTTAACATCAAATGAACAAAAATGTGTGCCATATTACACAGTGTCATGGTTTATACATGTATTTATTTATTTAACAAAATTAAAGCCAAAATGGAGAAGCCTTGTGAAAAACAACCAAGTACACACTTCACTACTTCCATAGGAATTAAGAGGTTAAGTAACAGACAGGTTCTGCTAATGAAATGCTCTTGATTAATTGATCATCAGCGAGTGTGACCACCTCCATGAAAGCCAAAGTTTTAGTAGTTTGCTGGTCTGGAGCATTCAGGTGTGTGTTAACACAATGCCAAAGAGGAAAGAGATCAGCAATGATCTTAGCGAAGCAATTGTTTGTGCCCATCAAACTGGGAAGGGTTATAAGGCTATTTCTAAACAATTTAAAGTCCATCATTCTACAGTGAGAAAGATTGTTCCAAAGTAGAAAACATTCAAGACAGTTTCCAATGTTCTCAGGAGTGGAAGTCCCAAAAACCTCACCCCAAAGTCAGACCATGCAATGATCAGAACAATTGCAAAAGCCTAAGAGTTACATCCCAGACTCTGCAGGACTCAGCATGTTAAATGTTAAAGTTCATGACAGTACAATTACAAAAAGACTGAACAAGTATGGTTTGTTTGGAAGGGTTGCCAGGAGAAAGCCTCTTCACTCTATAAAAAGAACATAGCAGCATGGCTTAAAGGACCACTCTAGGCACCCAGACCACTTCAGCTTAATGAAGTGGTCTGGGTGCCAGGTCCAGCTAGCTTTTACCCTTTTTTTTATAAACATAGCAGTTTCAGAGAAACTGCTATGTTTATTCTGAGGGTTAAGCCAGCCTCCAGAGCCTCTAGTGGCTGTCTCACTGACAGCCGCTAGAGGCGCTTGCGTGCTTCTCACTGTGAAAATCACAGTGAGAGCACGCAAGCGTCCATAGGAAAGCATTATGAATGCTTTCCTATGCGACCGGCTGAATGCGAGCGCGGCTCCTGCCGCGCATGCGCATTCAGCCGATGACGTCGCGAGGAAGAAGAGGAGGAGGAGTAGAGCTCCCCGCCCGGCGCTGGAGAAAGAGGTAAGTTTAACCCCTTCCTCCCCCCAGAGCCCGGCGGGAGTGGGTCCCTGAGGGTGGGGGCACCCTCAGGGCACTCTAGTGCCAGGAAAACGAGTATGTTTTCCTGGCACTAGAGTGGTCCTTTAAGTTTGCAAGGTTGCATTTGAACAAACCACAAGACTTCTGGAACAATATCCTTTTGACAGACTAGACTAAAGTGGAGATGTTTGGCCATAATGCACAGCGTCACGTTTGGCGAAATCTAAAAAAAAGCACAAACACCTCATATCAACTATCATGTATGGTGGTGGAGGGGTGATCATTTGGGCTTGTTTTGCTGCCACAGGACCTGGGAACCTTGAAGTTATTAAGTCGACCATTAACTCTTCGGTATACCAAATGTTTCTAGAATCAAACGTGATACCATCTGTGCGACAAAATTAGGTCATGCTACAGGACATTGATCTCAAGCACACCAGCAAATCTACAACAGAATGGCTGCAAAAGAAAAGAAGCAAGGTGTTGCAATGGCCCAGTCGAAGTCTAGTCTTCAACCAGATTGAAAAGCTATGGCTGGACCTTAAGAGAGTTATTCATAAAATAATATCAGCAAACCTCAATGAACTGAAGCAAAGTTGTAAAGAAGAGTGGGCCAAGCTTCCTCTACAATGATGTGAGAGACTGATAAAGGCATACAGAAAATGATTACTTCAAGTTATTGCTGCTTGTCCAAGCTATCATAAGGTGTACTTAGTTTTTTACACATGGCTTCTCCATTTGGGCTTTATTTTTGTTAAATAAATCATGAGATGGACAAGGTGTAATATGTCATGCGTTTTTGTTCATCTGAGGTTGTATTTAACAAATTTTAAGAACTCATAAGGAACAGATGATTGTTATGTCCAGATATGTAAAACCATAGAATTCAAAGAGGGTGTGCTTTCTTTTTCCTATGACTGTGTATATATTATATAAGGAATTTGATGTATGCGGTTTTAACCAATCAAAACCTACCTGGACTTGACCTGAAATTTTCAAGCTGAGAATACGATAAGAACAGCCCCAGTACTTTGGAGATATTCTCCAACAAGTAAAAATAAACATATTCAATTACCCATGTTTTCTTTTTAGACATTTCCAATTTTTCTATTTTATGTAAACAGAACTTAAATTGAAGCAGTACTGAGGTGGCTCACAAAAAAAAGAGCCAAAAAGCCTAACACATACAGGTCTGTTTATCAAGGCCAACCAGACTAAGTGGCTAGACTAATCATTAAAATAGTCCATCAATGTATTTCAGTTCAATGTTTTGCAGTCATTTGAGCTATATTTATCAACTCTGAAGCATGGGTTATTGTTACATATTAATGAAAGTAAATGTTCCGTAGAAATAAATGGAATGTACTCTGATGATTAATGTGGATGGTCACAGTGACCCAGCTTGCCTTAATAAATAGCTTTTTATACTTTAGGTTATTCTTTTGTGTAGGAACATAGATGGCAAAGAATACAGTGTTTGTGATTTCAATATCATGAGTTTATGGAAAAACAACTCATCCGACAGTCAAACTATTGCATTCATTTTTTGTTTTAAAATTGTTGCTTAAAGGACCACTATAGGCACCCAGACCACTTCAGCTTAATGAAGTGGTCTGGGTGCCAGGTCCATCTAGTATTAACCCTTTCTGCTGTAAACATAGCAGTTTCAAAGAAACTGCTATGCTTATCTATGGGTTAATCCAGCCTCTAGTGGCTGTCTCATTGACAGCCGCTCGAGGTGCTTCCGCGCTTCTCACTGTGATTTTCACAGTGAAAAGACGCCAGCGTCCATAGGAAAGCATTGAGAATGCTTTCCTATGGACTGGCTGAATGCGCGAGCGGCTCTTGCTGCGCATGCGCATTCAGCCGATGACGGTGAAAAGGAGGATGAGAGTTCCCTGCGCCAAGGGAGTCCGGCGGGGGAAAACAGGTACGATTGAACCCCTTCCACCCCCTAGAGCCTGGCAGGAGGGGGACCCTAAGGGTGGGGGGGACCTAGAGACCCTATAGTGCTAGGAAAACGAGTATGTTTTCCTGGCACTATAGTGGTCCTTTAACCCCTTAAGGACCAAACTTTTGGAATAAAAGGGAATCATGACATGTCACATGTCATGTGTCCTTAAGGGGTTAAAGAGCACCTATTTTGCAACTATAGCATGAAATGACTAACAGTGTAAATATCCAGGTGTGTCAGTTCACATCAGACATCCCAGCAGTCACGATTTAGTGATCCTATCTTGCCACCCAGATTTTGTTCAGCCTGCACAGTTTAAACACATCATTGGACGCACAGGCGTGGTGCTGAGAACACAAGTGCCAAGCAGACAATACTGCAGTGTCTTCCTTAAGTGGGACTGGGTGGCATATGCCCATTCTGTAGGTATGTGGGCCTACTCATTTTAGGTGTTGCCATGCAAGTTATATCACTGACATGCCTGCCTAGTGCCGTCTCGATTCCACATCTCTCAAAGCTGGGTGTTATTAAGTGATAGGCAAGCTTTACGTAGAGTATCCATATCAGTGCTTATTTACAAATCCCAACAAACAGTCAAATACAATTGTCAAGTACAACTGACAAAAAGTAATGCTGACACCTATACTTTCACCAATCAGGGATTACAGAGTTAATGTAAGGTTACTGTGATTGTGTTAAGACAATGAATTGGGGAGTCCTGAGCAATGATTCAAAAGTAATAATGGGTTTCCTGTAACGAAGTGCTGTCTAATTATAGACAATAATGAGTACTGTCGATGGGTTAATGAAGGCTCACACAATCTGTTTAAAAAGATGGAAGAGTGCACAATGTTATTCACACCTTTGACTAACATCTTCAGGAAAAGTGTAATATTTGTCACTTTAACTTTACATTTAACATGCCTATTATTACTTGTATCTGAATCAGTTCATTTAAAAACATAATAATGGAGAATATATAAACCAAAAAGTGCAGAGCTGCTTAGAAAATGCTTGGCTTATAAGGAATGGTCATCAAAAATATTTATCTATTGTTATATATTATACAAGTCTATTCAAATAAAAATCAAACATCCTGACAACATGAGACTCCATTGGGAAAAGAGGGTATTGTATTATACCGAAGGGAACTATTCCCCGTCTGCAGATTAGCCTTCAGATCACCTTTGCTAATCCGGAGGAGATTGAAGATAAACCTATAAGAGAAATTTTAGGTACAATCTTTAGGGAAAATGGGATTAGGCAATATGCCCCAGAACAGGATATAAAGAGACAGAGAAACCTAAGTAAGAGAAAAAGCAATGAAAAGCTATTAATGAGATAATAAGTTACAGGAAAACAAACAACAACTAAACAGAACTAGACAGAAATATAAAGGTTGCGTTATATAGGTTTGTAGTTGTTCAGTCTCTTTGGATTAGGTTGTACTGTAGTAACAGGTCTTTTATGAGAGATGCCAATATAATCTGGAATGTTTGTAAATCCAATGTACCGGTAGGAGTAACGCGGGTAGCCACAAAGTTATAATAAATTAAAGTTCAGTATAGATTTAAGCAAGTTGGATGTCAAGCAGGAATTTAGGGTGGTTCCGGCTGGTATGGTGCAGGTTTGTAGATAAATCAGGAATGTAGGGTTGTTCAGGCAAGTCTGGAGCAGGTTGGTGAGTAAAGCAGGTTTTGAAGCCAATAAGGTAAGTCCACAGGTTATAACACAGGAGCCAGGATTCGAAGTCTTTCAAGCAATCATCAACGTCAATGTCAAGGTCATGAGGTGAGTTGGGTGTAACCTTTTATAGGATCTGAATTGGTCCAGGCAGGTGAGGATGATATGGAAATATCTGTGCAGGAACTTGGTTTTTAAAGGAACAGAATAAACAGAACAAAAAGTCTTGTTTGTCAGGATACGATCCTGACACAGAGACCTTTCAGCTTTGGGGTTCGAAAGGACATTGAAAGTTTTTTTTTGCAGATTTTCTAAAAGTTTGCAACTATAGCATGAAATCACTAACAATGTATCGATCCAGTTGTGCTTAAACGGGGAAATGTTCTGTGTGTGCCCCCAATTCTTTACTATAAAAGCGGAATTGTCAGAATTTCTTATGGGAATTTAATTATTATATGTCCCTATTTACTTTTAATTACATTATATATATATATATATATATATATATATATATATATATATATATATATATATATATATATATATATTACATATACTGTATCCATGTATCCATGTTGCAGTTTTCGTTTTAAAGAGAATGGAGTCTTTGTTTTCACTAGGTAATCTACATTATTTCAACAGACCCAGAGTACATCAGGAAATAACTCTTCCTATGTAGTGCAAATAATAATGTGTATATAATAACACCAATACATACTGATCAATATGAACAAGTAAAATGTGTTTACAAACATATAAATGGTAACAGAAAACACATAACATATCCGTGGGGTGAGGTAACAATAAAGGTGATTAACGTAAACTAAACCAGGACTATCAAGGTTTAATGCCTAGAAATCATTTTTAACCACTTCAGAGCAGATGACATGTCAAATATAATATAATATAAAGGGCTAACCCACCATCATGATTGGGACAATGTTGTTGTTAGTGGGTGAATACCGATAGCACTCTTCTCTTAATGAAAATTCACATGGCATTGAACATGAGCATTTAAAGAAACTTTGTGTGACTTATTTTACACATTTTTGTGTTCATGTACTTCACTATATTTTATTTGGCTGTCAATCTCTTCTTTTCATGTTATGTGACTCACAACTTCCTTGTTGCACTTTCCCTACCTCTGCTCTTACATAGCAATTACCCACTACCTAAACAACCCTTGCACTCTGATACAGCATATTCCATTTCTTCTTATCCTTTTTGCAGCTTGTTTTTTTTCTCCTAAACAGTAAAAGAGGGGGCTATATTTAAAAGAAGAAAATCTACCACAACAAGAGGGCATAGTCTTAAAATAGAGGGGCAAAGGTTTAAAAATATCAGGAAATATTACTTTACTGAGAGGGTAGTGGATGCATGGAATAGCCTTCCAGCTGAAGTGGTAGAGGTTAACACAGTAAAGGATTTTAAGCATGCGTGGGATAGGCATAAGGCTAACCTAACTATAAGATAAGGCCAGAGACTAATGAAAATATTTAGAAAATAGGGCAGACTAGATGGGCCGAATGGTTCTTATCTGCCGTCACATTTTTTTTTTTCAAATTGTATGCTATCTGGCTTGATAGATAATTTATTTTTTCCAGATGATTTGTGTGGATTAAGTCTGATATAGGTATGGTAAGTTACTATGTGTTAAGAAAAGGATGATAATGGCATGTGCTACGTTGTATTTTACCACACTTTCCATTCAAATACTATGTCATGCCTATACCATTAATAAGCGCCCATTCATTTAATAAGATAAAGGTGAGTAAATCACATGGTATAGGGAACATGTTTGGTGCCAGCTGGGATGAGGACTTAAGAAGGAAATATGAAAACAGGACAGTCTATGTAGTAGCCCGTGGCACTCTCTATAGAGCATGTAATACAGTATTTTAACTCCCCAAATCCGGACAATTGAAAACACTGTTACCGCTTCTTTAAGATCTTTCTGTTTGGCTCTGTATGGCATTCCATGCAATTCCCTGCATCTTGAAAGAAACACTATTCCCACAATGGGCTTCATAATATTGTGGATTGTATGGATCTGTAGCTTCTACTTGTCACTACCAGTTCATTAAGGAAAATCTATTCTGGAATAAGAGGGTGCATGTGTGTGCATCATCTGTAAAGTCACATCATAGGGTTGCAATATTTCTATTTATAAATGTCTATAAATCTCAACAACACACTTCAGCCAGTACTCTGGGGGTATAAATGGAGTATTGATTTTATTGCATAATTACTTTTATTTCTCTCATTAAATCCACCTCCTATACAAGGAGCAGATGTATGCTTTGCAGTGGAACCATACAAGATCAGAGATCACAGATGTTGTGCTTGCTTGATAGCATAGAATATTCTGTTTCAGAATGTTGAATAGACGTATACAAAAACTATGGCCATGTATATTCTTATCCTATTAGATACAACACATTTAAATGTCTAGATTCTAGAGGGACAGTCTATATATAGGATATAACTGTTCCTCTTTTAGAGAAGCTTTGTGTTTGTGGTGTGCATGTGTGTCTCACACAGTGAAAAAAGTGCAATATCATTTAAGTTGTTAAATGAAAAGTGGTACATTTAAATGGAAACTCGAAGTCCAAAATTATTGCAAAAAAGCAATAAATACATTTCTTAAGCCCTAGTTAGTTAATAGAACTGGTGTTTAAACAAATATTATGTATACATTGCCAACAATAGGACATATTCTGGTTGTGTTCTATATATTTTTTCTCAACTAGTGGTACTATTACCCCAAGGGGTATGCACATGACAGTATGCAGTCAGCTAAGCGTTAAGGCAGAGTCGGCACCTGCTTACCTAGACGGCAGGTGACTACGCTGCCCAAATACAATGTCCAGGGAGAGAAAGGAGGATGAGGCAGCTGTAATCTTCATGAACTTCCAGCACTGCTCCGTCGAGAACCCTGCGAAGATGCCTGGAGCTGGGTTATGACATCTCTCCAGCCCCAGCATCACAAAACAGCGTGCAAGGGAGCAGTGCTGGAAGAGCTTGAAGATTACACAAGCCCCACACTGGACCTCAGAGAAATCATCTCTAGTGGACCCCAGAGAATGGATCCACTGAAGCACTCCTAAAGAAGGCTTAAATAAAAATAATTTTAAATCATTTAAAAAAAAATAATAATTTGTGAGTGTGTGTGAGAGTATGTTTCTCTCAGTGAGTGTCAAATCAGTGCGTGTGTCTGTAAGTGAATGTGTTTGTGTCACTAAGTGTGTCTGTCAGTGTGTGTGTTAGTTTGCTGTGTGTGTCCCAGTGTCCTTTGTGTGTAAATATATATGTTTGTGTGTGTGTGTGTATTACTGTCCGCTGTGTGTAACTGTGTGTGTCTGTGTATGGGATGGGATTAACAGAAATATCAGTGTCTACATGTTTCATTTGGAATTTAAAATCAATATCGATTATTTTCTCGAGGCAGGAGTTCTTACAAATTTTTTTTAAGACCTGCAGGGGTACTTCTCTATAAAAGGTTGAGAAATACTGTTGTACGCTAACTAGGCTGATACATAAACAGCTCTCAATAGGCAATAAAATATAATCAATATTAACAACCAAACCATAAAATAAAACCAAGAAAATAACTAAACTGTTTCAATTACTAGATACGGATGGGGGTAATTATTTCAGATGACTTAAAGGTAGGCAGACAATGTAATATAGCAGCAGGAAATGCTAACATAATGCTTGGTTGTATAGGGAGAGGTATTAGCAGTAGAAAGAGGAAAGTGCTCATGCCATTGTACAGAACAAAGGTGAGACCTCACCAGACCGTATCTCCAGAAGGATATTGATAATTTAGAGAGAGTTTAGAGAAGGGCTACTAAACTGGTTCATGGATTACAGGATAAAATTTACAAGGAAAGGTTAAAGGATCTTAACATGTATAGCTTGGAGGAAAGACATGATAGGGGGGATATGATAGAAACATTTAAATACAGTAAGGGAATCAACACAGTAAAGGCGGAGACTATATTTAGAAGTAGAAAAACTACCACAACAAGAGGACAGTCTTAAATTAGAGGTGCAAATGTTTAAAAAAAATGTCAGGAAGTATTACTTTACTGAGAGGGTAGTGGATGCATGGAATAGCCTTCCAGCTGAAGTGGTAAAAGGTACACTCCAGGCAGCCCTTTTTACTCACCTCGTTCCAGTGCCGGGAGCCTCGTAAAGCCGTGCCCCCTATTTCATCAAAATGACAAAATAGGCGGGCGCGAGCAGGGAGCAATCAGACGCTTCCATTCGGAAGCGTCATTGCTCCCTTGTGCGCATGTCGCACATGCGCACATACTTCATAGGGAGGCAAACTCTGAAAATACAGTGTTTACATTAGATTGCCTGCAGGGAGCTATAGATCTCACCTGAACAACTACATTAAGCTGTAGTTGTTCAGGTGACTATAGTGTCCCTTTAAGCATGCGTGGGATAGGCATAAGGCTATCCTAGCTATAAGATAAGGCCAGGGACTAATGAAAGTATTTAGAAAATTGGACTAGATGGGACGAATGGTTCCCTTCTGCCATCACATTCTATGTTTCTATATTTCTATGTAACCAGACAATTGGACGCACAGGAACAGAGGGGTTGAGGCTCCTGCTCAATGAGCTTACATACTAGAGGAAGTGGGGTATTATGATACCAAGGGTTTAGTTAGGGGTAGTAAAATAGGTTGCTAGAAAAGTATTCACTGTGAACTTGGGTTATTTTTGACAGTTGCAGGAGAGGGGAGGGAGGGGGTGGGGGAATGAAAACCTGCTAACAGTTTAAATTATATGCTCTCCTGAAGAAGTGTGTTTTCAAAGATTTTTTGAAGGAGTGGAGACTGGGTGAAAGTCTAATGGAGAAGGGAAGGGAGTTCAACAGAAAAGGTGCAGCCCTGGAGAAGTCTTGGAGGCAAGCATCAGATGTGGGAGTACGGACAGAGGACAGACGTAGGTCTTTGGCAGAGCGCAGGGACCTTGATGGGACATACTTGTGTATTAGGAAGGATAGGTAGGTTGGAGCAGCATTATGTAAGGACTTGTAAGCAAGCACCAGAATCTTAAATTGAGCCCTATATCTAACCGGAAGCCAATGTAGGGGCTGACAGAGGGGAGAGGCCTTAAAAGTGTGAAATAGGCATTTGTGTTGGTGGGACAGTGTGCTTATGAAGGTGTTGCAGTAATTTACTATTGGAGAGGAAAGAGCCAGAGTGTAGGAGCGCAGCATAAATTTATAGTGGAGGAGGTCCGGTGCACAGTGAAACATTCTCTAACAGCGTTCAGCAGTTCTGGAACATTTTTTGAGATATCGGGTCAGCTTGGTGTGCCAGGGTTGTAATTGGGAACGCTTGCTGCGTTTAAATGTAGGAGATGCCATGATGTCAGGTTGAGAGGAGAGAATGGAGTTGTAGTGAGGTTGCAGAGTTAGGGCAAGTGAGATTTGAGATGGGTAAAAGGAGAGTTTGGAGTTTGGTGGAGAGATGCTGGAGATCAAGGCAGTGGAGGTTTCTGCGAGATTGGAGAGTTGAGGGTGGTGAAATTTGGATACGGGGTATGCCAATGTCAAAGGTCAGCAGCTGGTGGTCAGATAAAGGAAATGGAACATTGGAGAGATTAGAGGTGGTACAGAGATTGGTGAAGATGAGGTCAAGAGTGTTTCCTGCTGTATGAGTTGCTGAAGTAGACCACTGTGTGAGGCCGAAGGAGGAGGTTACAGAGAGCAGATGGGAGGCATCAGGGCAGTTGAGGTTGTTGAGTGGGATGTTAAAAGTCCACAAGTATGAGGGAAGATGTGCTAGAGGAGAGAAAGTGGGGTAGCCAGGAAGAAAAGTGTTTGATAAATAGCCTAGGATGACCGGGGTGGTGGTAATTCTTAAAGGACTGGGCTTAAACATGCGGACAGTGTGAACTTCAAAGAAAGTAAAGGATAGGGCAGGGAAGATAGGTTGAAAGGTACATTGCGGGGAGAGAAGGATGCCTACACCGTGGCGTTCACAGATGAATCTGGGAGAATTGTAGTCCACCAAAACATAAAGAAGCCGGAGTAGCGTATCAGAGGGGGAAAGCCAGGTCTCAGTGAGTGCTAGTAGTGTTAGGGAATTAGAGATGAAGAGGTCATGTATGGCTGTTGATTTAAAGGGACACTATAGTCACCAGAACAACTATAGCTTATTGAATTTGTTCTGGTGAGTAGAATCATTCCCTTCAGGCTTTTTGCTGTAAACACTGCCTGTTTCAGATAATGCACTGTTTACATTACAGCATAGTGATAACTTCCCTGGCCACTCCTAAGATGTCTGTTAGAGATCCTTCCTGGGTCATTGCTGCCTAAAATGCATCCAAACATTCAGTGTCTTCTCCATCTGCATGCAAACACTGCACTTTTCTCTTAGAGATGCATTGATTCAATTAATCTCTATGAGGAGATGCTGATTGGCCAGGGATGTGTTTGAATTGTGCTGGCTCTGCCCCTGATCTGCCTCTTTGTCAGTCTCAGCCAATCCTATGGGGAAGAATTGTGATTGGATCAGGCTACCAGTTCTGATGATGTCAGCAGGCAGGTCTTAAGGAAACAGGGCCAAAGTAAGCAGCTGTAGACTTGAATACAAGTAAGATTTTACTATATTTAGGGAGGCATGAGGGGACCAGGGAGGCTAGATGGTGGTTTTAACCCCATAGGGTCAGGAATACATGTTTGTGTTCCTGACCCTATAGTGCTCCTTTAATATTGCTACAGATGGAACAGGCGTTTCAGAGTGCACACTGAATGTTGGTAGAGGAGGATAAACTGCAGGGTATTTGCATGAGGTTTGCGTGGTTTCTAGTTGTTTTAGTGTGAGCAGACAGTTATCCATTAAAATCCGAATATTTGTGATTTAAGTCTAGATGGCATGATTGAGGCAAAAATAACAAATGTGTGACTACAGCTGAGGTTATGGATTTTTCCAGATTAATTATATTAATTTAAATAAATTAATTATATTTAATTTAGTAAAATTAAGAGTGAACAAGCCTGTCAATCAGATATAATCTACCTGTATTTTCTGGACAATATAGTTTTTATTTATATAACTAATCTAAAAGTACTTGACAGCCCTGTATATTAAAGGGACACTCTAGGCACACTACAACCACTTCATCTCATAGAGGTGGGTATGGTGCCTGGAGCCCCCTGACACTGTCCCACTGTTAATATTATAAAGTGAACCATAGCACACAATTGTCATTATACACATTTTTATTGGTACACAATATAGCAAAGAACAGCACAAATAAAGTACATAATCTGTGGAATCACCACTGAATATAATGATAGTAGACATAGAAATATGAGCAAAAAACACGTTTACATTTCTGTATTCACACTTGATGGCCGCACAGCCCTCATTAATAAACCTTATAGATTTGGATAACATTTTACTACTGGAACGATTATTACGGCAATTGCGTGCACAATCACATCACGCTCTCTCTCAAGATGAGCTATGGCGTCAAGCGCCGATTTAGGAAGTATGCACATGACCGCAATTAGTAGGCATTATTTGCACATATAAGGTGGGTATGAATAGAACAAGTTGTGTAGCATTCTGATGAGATCCCTTTGAGAAATGGAAAATGTTAGGGCTTTAGTCTCCACTGATTTGGTCAGCGAACTTAAGGTAACACTTATGGGTTTATGATATATACATATAGGGAACTCGTGACACCCCAGACACTTAATACCAATTATATGAAATAGCAATGGTGTCTAGAGTGTCTCTTTTAGCAAAACTATAATATCTATGTTCTCTTATTTACTGTTATAAGTGTCCAATTTTTCATCACGTTACCTCATGGCACAGTATACTGCTAAATATACCTGTAATTGAAAATAGTTTGATCCAAAAGATACCAGAAGATAAACAGACAATGGTTTAATGCGTATAGGTTATACCATTCTAGTTATCATATTTAAAAAAAAACAAAAAACGATTAGCTTCTAAAATGAATAGAGAATATTGTGAACACTGCAGATGTTAACTGCACACATCAGTTGCATGAGCAGGGCAGGAGGAGGGGGAGAAGTGTTGCTCATCCGAAAAAAAAAAGAAAAAAGAAAAAAAAAGAAATCAAGACCATTAAGAAAGCAGATTTATCAAGGGATTGAGACTAGGTTACAACAAACCCTCTCTCAACTATTAGCTGTAATATTATCCAGGACTTTGGAAAAGCAATGCAATTTGAAAGGATTCACATGACAAGCTTGAAAGGATGGAAGCTTTTATTAGAAATGTGATCAGCCAGCACTTAGATGTTCTTAGGTTTAAGCAAATGAGTATGATATTGTATTATATATCCTGACAATAAACAAACAAACGCCTTGTGCACACAGCTGTACAACGCTGATCCAAATAGGTGACTTACAGTGATTATATTAGATGGGGCGAAGACAGTAATTATTTTCCTATGATCTAATCAGAGAAAGAAATAACTCCTCTAATTCTCAAAAAAAGGGGAACAGGGAAAATGGATAAAATAAATAAAACTTAAATTGAATTAAATTAAAACACCTCAATCAACTGGGAACAGAAACCCCTTATCCAGCTCGAAAAAGAAATGGAATAAATGGCAGAAAGAAACCAGTCCCTAATGCCCATACCAGGAGGCTCATTTTTTATCCTCATTGTAAAGTGCAATAGTGCTTGTGCTTTAACAAAAAAAATAATAATAATAGGAATTCCATGAGGAACTGGTTCCATTTCAAGACATGGAGCCAGGTTCAGTTCCTAGCAAGATCATTTCATCCTTCCATCTTGTAAGATTTGTTAAATGGATGTTAGTTTGGTAATGACAGGATGTACTTGGGAACAAGAGAATGTATTGAAGAAGCAGGTCGGGCAAAATAAGTAAAACTACAGTTCCATTGAAGATTAGGGTACACACTACAGCACCACTAATTGGGACATTCAGGTAATGATTAGGGATATATCTCACCAAAACCTACATTTAATTCTCAAAATATACACACTCAAAGGTCTGTGCCAAACATTCCTCTTAATGTGAATCTATTAGGTTAACTTTAAAGAAACACTATAGGGTCAGGAACAAACATGTAATCCTGACCCTATACAGTATTGTTAGAACCACCATCTAGCCCCCTGGCCCCCCTTGCCTCCCTAAATACAGTAAAATCTTACTTGTATTCAAGTCTGTAGCTGTTACCTCTGCCTCTGATCTGCCTGCTTGGCTGACATCATCAGAAGTAATTATGTGAGCCAGTTACAATGCTTTCCCATAGGATTTGATGAGACTGTCAAGGACACAGATCAGAGGCAAAGCCAGCACAAGTAAAACACAGACCGGGCCAATCAGCATCTCATCGCTGGATCAATGCATCTCTATGAAGAAAGTTCAGTGTCTCCATGCAGAGGGTGGAAAAACTGAATAGCAGTGCTGCACACTGTGCAGCACTGCCCCAGGAAGCACCTGTTGCAGCCATCTGAGGAGTGGCCAGTGGAGTTATTACTACGTTGTAATGTAAACACTGCATTTTCTCTGAAAATATAGTGTTCACTGCAAAAAGCCTGAAGGGAATGATTATATTCACCAGAACAAATGCAATAAGCTGTAGTTTTTCTGGTGACTATAGTGTCTCTTTAACATAAATTCCAACCTAAATGCATTGGATACATCTTATATCACAGAGATATATCATGTAGTCAATGAAAAATTGTGAGACTCAAATTCACTTTAGCTCTGAATCAGTGCCCCAGTAATCTCAGCTTCGTGGGTATTTCTATACTGTAACAACAACTTCAGATGTGCCATTGCCTTCCACAGTATTGCCACAGTGTTCTATTCTCTAGGCTAGGGTAAGAGATTAGAGGAGAGATCATGTGAAATGTCTTTGGTAGAGGCAATGGAAAAAAGCCACTGGAGAAGGAGCTCGAATGGAGGGCAGAAACCTGAGGACTGGTGACCACACACGGTACATTTAGTACAATTAATCATATTATATATATATAGCCAACACTCAAAGTCTTATCAAATAGATTCCAGTTTCATTTTATATATATTTTATATATTTAAAATCAATCCATAAACAATCATTGGTCTTGTAAGACGTTGAGTGCTGGCTTCTTGGCAAAGACTATCTTTTGTGTGGCTGAGCACCGGGCACTTTAAATGACAATGGCACAAGCTAGAAAATATAATCTGTAATGATTCAATGATACTTAATATAGTGAATCTTGATGGAAGATATGATACTATTTAATGGCTTAAAATACTTTATAAGTATATATTATTCAGAACCTCTGCTTTGCATAATGTTATATCCAGCAATTTTCATACATGATTATTTTGCATAACCTAAACTTAAACAATCATTGCTATAAGGGTGCCTTAGGAGACACTATTTATATGTGTTTTATCACCACAGTTAAGGGTTTGTTTTGGTGCTACCTTGCTGCACTCACTGTATTCCTCTCAGAAGTCTTATCTACACTTAAATCCTTCTCTACAAAGTTATTTCCATTAACAAAATAGCATACCATTATGTGAAACATGGGATACAAAACTAGCAAATAAGACAAATCTCTTATCGCGTGTAGATTGCTGTTTAGGGATACATAAAAAATGAAAAATATGCACATTTACATCATTTAAATATTCCATTAATGTGTTCATTCTTCATAGACATTTTGGAGAGATAAAACATTTTAAACATTATATGGTATCCATTATAAAAAGCTGTGGATAAATGAAACTCCACTAAGTTCCAGTTTAAAGCAATGCTCTCACTCGAGGAATCTTTGCATTTCTAGAAAGAGATATTCACCTTGCAGATATTCCATAAAGTGACATGTCCCCTTTTGTGAAGGTGCCTTGGGGGGAGCAGACAGGGAGATGCACTGTAGGTACTGACACTGACACATCTAATCAAAGTGGTTATAGTGTCTGGAATTCCTTGGCACCATTTTTCCATTAAGTGTTTAATAATTTCTAATATTTTAACACGGATATTCCCCAGCAACCCATGTCCCTCTGTGCAGCTTGCGCTAGAGGAAGTATTAGCCTGGGCAGCTGTGATTGGTTGAGTGATTCAGCTGACCACTTTCAGCCTATGACAGAACCCATTGCTGTATGAATTGCTATGGCTAGAAGGAAGTGTGCAATCTCTGCCTTAGCCATACCTCCAAAAAGTCTGGGCTCTGGGTGGCAACAAGGGGACCCTTATTCAGAATTAATTGCTTGAAAATGGTTTACTGCTGAATGAAAGGCCAGGAAAAAGGAACTCCAGACACTATATTCAATTCAATAATATTAAATGGATATATTGTTTACAGTTTCCATTTAACCTTTCATTCCTCAGCATTGTCATCTTTTCAACAGCATACTTCTTTGATTCTTGGTGACTGCAATTACTGAAGTCCCTACTGTTCTCTCATGCACGCTAGGCAGCCTGATCTTCCATAGTCTGATCTTGCTGGTGTGCAATAAGAAACATGTATTGTGCATTGTGCAAGATGATGGATGTTCCAAACAACTGAAGTATAAAGTAGTTCCTAATCAGTCAAAAAGAGATTCTATCTTTATAAAAAAGCTCAAAAGTGGCAGAGCCTCTTTAATATGCATGTTGATAATATAAAGGTCTTGTCACACATGTTAGAGCCATCTGCCTCCGGTGTGGCATCAATTTTGATATAGTACTCTGCTCATTTGTTTGGCTAGACATATTCCTTGATTGATTTTTCTGTCTTCAGTGTTTATCTTTTGTCTATTTTCTTTTCCTTCTCGTCACTATTCCTTCTCAAGATCATTTATTTCTCTTATGTTTCATATATGCTATAATTATTGGTAAAATATATATATATATATATATATATATATTTTTGTTTGTTTAAATAAATGTTAAAATAATAAGTTTTAAGGCGTGTATCACGCATTTTAATGTCAACTAAAACAACCATGAGAGAACATACTATTAGTGGAGAAATCTAGCCTGCATTTACAATGGTGGTTGTATTAAAATAATTAGTGCAACAGTGCAACGTCACATGCATATGTAGTTGTATTTTTGTTTTATCTATAAAAGCTGCAAGTGCATACATCTTTGTTCAACTAGGTGATACCTAGACTGACTTGTGCATAGTGAAGTGTAGCATATTTATCATAATGGATGACACAACAACAGTGACAAACATAGAAACATAGAATGTGACGGCAGATAAGAACCATTTGGCCCATCTAGTCTGCCCAATTTTCTAAATACTTTCATTAGTCCCTGGCCTTATCTTTTAGTTAGGATAGCCTTATGCCTATCCCACTCATGCTTAAACTCCTTTACTGTGTTAACCTCTACCACTTCAGCTGGAAGGCTATTCCATGCATCCACTACCCTCTCAGTAAAGTAATGCTTCCTAATATTATTTTTAAACCTTTGTCCCTCTAATTTAAGACTATGTCCTCTTGTTTTGGTAGTTTTTCTTCTTTTAAATATAGTCTCCTCCTTTACTGTGTTGATTCCCTTTATGTATTTAAATGTTTCTATCATATCCCCTCTGTCTCGTCTTTCCTCCAAGCTATACATGTTAACAGGGGAGGGCTGGCCGCCTTAGGCCTGGGGGGCAAAACCAGTCAAGTGGCCCATTGCACCACCAAATCAGTTCACCATCCATGCCCACCTTTTCCTGGTTTTATAACGGATATTGATGTTATGCTTATCAGTAGCTCTTTGCCATACCCGCTCCTTCACGGCTCTGACTTTCAATGTTGTCAGAGCGCAGGCTGAGAATCTCTGAGCCTGTGCTCTGACTCACTAACTGAGCGCCGGAACCACGTGGGAGAGGATATGATCTGACTGCACCTACTGCTGGTGCGCACCAGTGGACCACCAGCGAATCGTTTAAATTGAATATGCTGGTGTCCCCAACTTGTGAGCTGTGTTGGCCGCCGGGCGCCTCTGTTGTCATGGCACCCTGCGTGACCGCACAGCTTGCACACCCCAACGGCTGGCCCTGCTGACACACATGGACGTTACTACTTAGACATCCCTCAATATTAATACAGACATCAGAGTAAACACCAATAAACTGTGCAAACAGAGCTGATCCCCACAAATTTATAAAGGTTTGCTTAGAGGATTTATTGTAAGATTAAATCATGCCTCCTCCTCTCTCTCTCCCATGCACTGCTCTGTAGGCTGAGAGGAAGTGAAGAGTAATCACATTCTCCCAGCACAGCGCCAGCTGTGGCTGCATGGGGAACAGCTTTTTAATGTAATGCTTGCAGGACGGCCAGCTGCCGCAGAACCTCTTTGTTCCCGTCTCTGCAAAGGGCTCCAGGCACTGCTTGTTGTGAGTGTGAGCCACTGTAAATTAGGGGCAGAGAGCACTTGCACTGCGGTAAAGACGGGTCTGGGCAGGAGGAGAGTGCAATCAGTAGACTGGTGCACCTGCCCAGGATCAGAGCCGGTGCAAGGATTTTTGCCGCCCTAGACAAAATAATAATTTGCCGCCCCCCCATGTGACATCACAATGAGGTAAATTATAGATTAGTGTCACTAATAATATACTAGATTGCCTACTTACAACCAGATGAGGATGATGATGGGCTGCAGTTTGGCTCCACTGGTCTGGTGTAGAACAGGATCTCTGGAGGCTGTTTGCAACTGTGGTCACAAAATTCAATATTCTGGGAGAATTGGAAGCAGCTCCATTTTTTGAGCCCCTTACACAGCTCAAGATCTGGGCCCCAGGGCCTGACGGTGAGTATGCCCATAAGGCCCACTCATAAGTCCACTTATATGTTCCACCCACTCATGAGTTCGCTCACAGGGAGTGGAGTGTGTAGGGGATGTGTTATGTGTTATTGTAGAGGATCTAATATGTGTGCTTATGGTATGTAGTGTATAGGGATACCAGTTTGTGTAGGTGATGCAGTGTGTTTGTGTGTAGTGGAAGCAGTGTGTATTTGTGTATAAGGGATGTTTTGTGTGTTTCTAGTTGTGTGCAAGGGATGCATTGTGTGAATCTGTGTTTGTATGCATAAGGGATGCAAGGTGTGTGTCTGTATGTGTGTGCATTGAGTGTAAGAGATGCATTGTGTGTCTGTGTGTGTGTGCAAGAAAAGCAGTGTGTGTGTTTGCATGTGTGTGTAAGGGTTTGCATTGTCTGTTTCTGTGTATGTGTGCAAAGGATGCATTGTCTTTGTGTGTAAGGGTTGCATTGTGTGTGTGTGTGTAATGGATGCATTGTGTGTTTATCTGTGTGTAAGGGAAGCATGTTGTGTTTCTGTGTATGTATAGGGATGCATTGTGTGTTTCTGTGTATGTATAGGGATGCATTGTGTGTGTGTGTGTGTGTGTGTGTGCGCATAGTGTGAAAGAGCTCCCTGTCTTGCTGTCCCTTCTGTCCCTTAGAGCTCTCCCCTGCCCCTTAGTGGTCTCTCCTCTCCCCCACCCTCCCCTAGCGGTCTCTTCTCACACTCACCCATCCTCCCTGTGCTCTTCTCATCCCCCCCTCCACCCTCCCTGTGTTCTTCTCACTCCTCCCCCTCTATGTGTTCTCCTCACCCCCCTGTGTTCTTCTTACCCCCCTCCTCCCTGTGTTCTTCTTACTCCCACTTCTTCTTCTTAACCCTCCTACTTTTTCTTACTCCACTTTCTTCTTCTTACTCCCCCTTCTTCTTTTTACCCCCTTCTTCTTACTCCCCCTTCTTCTTCTTACCCCCTCCTTCTTACTCCCCCCTCCTTCTTACTCCCCCCTTCTTACTCCCCCCTCCTTCTTACTCCCCCCTTCTTCTTACTCTCCCCTCTTCTTACTCTCCCCTCTTCTTCTTACCCCCACTCTTCTTCTTCTTACCCCCTTCTTCTTACCCCCCCCTTCTTCTTACTCTCCCCTCTTCTTACTCTCCCCTCTTCTTCTTACCCCCACTCTTCTTCTTCTTACCCCCTTCTTCTTCTTACTCCCCCCCTCTTTTTCTTATTCACCTATTCTTCTTCTTATCCCCCTCTTTTTCTTATCTCCCCTCCTTCTTACTCCCCCCCTCTTCTTACTCCCCCTCCCCCTCTTCTTACTCCCTCTCTTCTTCTTCTTATCTCCCCTCTTCTTATTCCCCCCTCTTCTTCCTCCCCCTCACCCTCTTCTTATTCCCTCACCCTCTTCTTACTCCCTCCTCCCCCTCGTCTTACTCCCCCTCTTCTTACCCCCCTCTTTTTCTTATCTCCCCTCTTCTTATTCCCCCCTCCCCTCTTACTCCGCCCTCTTCTTACCCCCCTCCCCTCTTACTTCCCCCTCTTCTTACCCCCCTCCCCTCTTACCCCCCTCCCCTCTTCTTATCCCCCCTCTTCTCATTTCCCCCTCCCCTCTTCTTACCCCCCTCCCCCTCTTCTTACCCCCCTTTTTTTGTATCTCCCCTCTCTTCTTACTCCCCCCTCCTTCTTCTTACCCCTTCTCCTGTTGCATGGTTGAGGTCCACTCCGGTCCGCGGTGCCCGGCCGGAGTGATAGGAAGGTGCACACTTAGTGTGCACTTCCTGTCAGTCCGGCCGGTTACAGGAAACAGAAACTCCGCGCGGAACAGGAGTTTCTGTTTCCTGTAACCGGCCGGACTGACAGGAAGTGCACACTCAGTGTGCACCTTCCTATCACTCCGGCCGGGCACCGCGGACCTGAGAGGAGCTCGGCCACGCTACAGGGGAGGGGAGGGAGAAGCTGTGCTGCAGCCGCCTGAGGCTCTTAACAAGCGCTCAGGCAGCTGCAGCATTTAAAGGGCCGGCCCTGCAGCGGCCGGTCCTAAAAGAATTTAGGGCGGCCTGGGGGGCAATTGCCTCCCTGCCCCCCGGCCCAGCCCGCCCCTGCATGTTAAGATCCTTTAGCCTTTCCTGGTAAGTTTTATCCTGCAATCCATGAACCAGTTTAGTAGCCCTTCTCTGAACTCTCTCTAAGGTATCAATATCCTTCTGAAGATACGGTCTCCAGTACTGCATACAATACTCCAAGTGAGGTCTCACCAGTGTTTCATTCTTTCTACTGCTAATACCTCTCCCTATACAACCAAGCATTCTGCTAGCATTTCCTGCTGCTCTAATTCATTGTCTGCCTACCTTTAAGTCATTAGAAATAATCACCCCTAAATCCCTTTCCTCAGATGTTGAGGTTAGAACTCTATCAAATATTCTGTACTCTGCCCTTTGGTTTTTATGTCCAAGATGCATTATCTTGCACTTATCCACATTAAATGTCAGTTGCCACAACTCTGACCATTTTTCTAGTTTACCTAAATCATTAGCCATTTGGCTTATCCCTCCTGGAACATCAACCCTATTACATATCTTAGTATCATCAGCAAAAAGTCATACCTTACCATCAAGACCTTCTGCAACATCACTAATAAAAATATTAAAGAGAATGGGTCCAAGTACAGATCCCTGAGGTACCCCACTGGTGACAAGCCCAAGCTTTGAATATACTCCATTGATTACAACCCTCTGTTGCCTGTCACTCAGCCACTGCCTTACCCATTCAACAATATTGGAATCCAAACTCAAAGATTGCAGTTTAGTGATAAGCCTTTTATGTGCAACAGTGTCAAAAGCTTTACTGAAATCTAGGTAAGCAATGTCTACTGCACCACCCTGATCTATAATTTTAGTTACCCAATCAAAAAAATCAATAAGATTAGTTTGGCATGATCTCCCTGAAGTAAACCCAAGTTGTCTCTGATCTTGAAATCCATGTGTTTTTAGATGTTCAAAAATCCTATCCCCGACTCCTCCCTATTACCTTTCTTGTGAATGGGTACAACATTCGTCAACTTCCAATCTTCTGGGACTACTCCTGTTATCAATGATTGGTTAAATAAATCTGTTAATGAGAGATTGTATAGCTCAAATGCTAACTTTTAACTATTAATCCATAAAGGACTACTGATATTTTATTCCATCCAGTGGCAGAACTAATGTAGAGAGGGCGCTGGTGCAAGGCAATTTTTGAGCCCACTCTAGTGCAAGGGTGGCCAAAAGTTAGATTCCCATCTGTTGCACAAATCCCATGATGCTATGCAAGCTGGAGATCTACCATTTGCAGGGTTGTATTTGTGAGCAGTGTCCGTGCATTTGAATAAAAGCATGTTTTTTGTATGGAGTATGTGTGTGCATGTAGGAGTGTATTTGTATGTGCTGTTGCATGCAGTTGTGTACTTGTGTTAAGTGTTTGCATTCAAACGCAGGGATGTGTTTATATGTAGTGTTGGCTTTTAAATGCATATGTACATTTGTGTGTAGTGTATGTGAATAAAGGGGTGTGTTTGTATATAATGTTTTTTTTTTTTTTTAAATTCAATACATTGGTGTGTTGTATGCAATGTTTGTATTTTATTGCAAGGGTCATGTAGTATTGGTATTTGATTGCTAGGATGTACGTACATACATACATACACTGCTGATTCATCTCCTGCAATTGTCATTTAAAAAAAACAAAAAAATACCCACACTAAGTCTTCAGTGAATACTATTCTACCAATCTACTTCCCTATACTACCCTTAACTTTTGTGTCACTTTACCCCACTCCTTCTAGCATGTAAGCTCCTTGAGCAGGGCCCTCAACCCCTCTGTGCGTCAAACTTGTCTGGTTACAAGTACAGGTTTGTTAGTTCACCCATTGTAAAGCGTTTCTAAATTTGTTGGTGCTATATAAATATAATAATAATAATATATATATACACACACACTATAAACTAACACAGATATATGTACACACAGATACAAATTTGTAAACACACTGACAGGTACTCATTCAGATATATAATGACACAAACACACATACTCAGATACAAATACAAACAACCTGAAACACAGATACACTAACACATACAAACACCCTGACATGTAAATACACACACTGACACATACACATACCTTGACACACAGATACACACACTGACACACAGATACATACACACATACATATTTGTTATATTTCTAGCCACCCTCCGGTTAACATACATTTTGAGTGCCTTGTCTGGGGTTCTAATGCTGGCTGAGGCTGATGGAAGTGTGGGTCTGTGTCTCTGCTTGCTTCTCCCCACTCATCTCTGCCTCCTCTGTATTCCACATGACTCCCTATGTAGCTGATAGAAAGTAACAGGGGCCCAGTCAAGTAGTTAAAGGGCCTCTGCTCAGCAGTAGGGTGGGCCTAAGTGCATGGGGCAGGCGATGAGCACCCTGAGTGTCCAGGCCTAAGTGCCACCACACCAGCTGCTGATCTCATCCTCACAACTTGATCTCTAAATACAGATATGTAAAATGTACTGGTCCTAATGAGGTCAATAACCGATTCGATTTATGACGTTTATGGCATTTATGGAGTGAGCTGCTAAAATGCCCCAAAATACAACATCAAACCAATTCTCTATTATTATTTTTGTTTGCAAACACTGCGATCAGTAGGTTACTAATTTGTCCCTATATCTTCACAAAAATCCTTGGCAAAAGTAAGCAAAGGGAGTTATTCTGTAATCAAGAGATATAGCTGAACGCAACTTAGTGATTTTTATTACAGTAGAACACATCAAGTTAACAAAATAGCTAAACTGTAATGTGCTTATAACAAAATGTGAAAAAAATACCATAAACTTTGAAAGAAATTTGTAAAATAAATGGCTCTACATACAACAAAGTTCAAAATATACTATATGAGATACCGCTGGGTGAGAATGGTATGCATTTATGGTCAGGTATCTAATTTGGCTCTATAACTTCTTAACCCACGGCAAGTCTGTACGCACAGAGTATTATTGAATTGGTGTAATCAGGAGAAATAGCCAAATTGGTGTACTCAAGAGAAAGAGCTGAACACAATTGGAGGGGGTTTAGCACAAAAGCACATGTAAGGCTTTCAAAATACACAGCAAAATTGCAATGTGCATGTAAAAATTGGAAGAAAAACTGCTGCAAGCTTTGAATGAAAAGGTGAAATGGCTAAATAATAAGGCTCATACCACATCAGAGTTGTAACAGATCCCCTATACTCCAGCTGAGTATATCCGTTATAAATCTCCTGAGTGCCAAGCGCAGTAGTGATTACAGCCCAAGTTCCCCAAATATCAGCCTAGACTTGATAAAGGGTAGAAACGAATGTGTTTAATCTGGCCAACTGGCCCATTTATATACAAAATCAGGAGGCAGGAAACACGCCCAGAAAACTCCCACAAAATGGTTACAAATTACAGTGTCAGCATGACTAGGCATAAAAGACATAAAATATAAAAAAAACCTGAAAATACATAATAAACATATCTGAGCGTCAAAGTTGTGTTGTCCAAATAGCGCTCAGATCCCATAAATACAGTTGAATCGACACCAGGGTAAAGTTTTGACCAATCACACATGAGGCATATGCCCAAATTGGTTCCATAGTTTCAGTGGTAGCGGTCGGTCAATTTCGGGAGTTCCAAAATGAACAAAAGGACAAAGTTTCCCCTGGCTCATAGGTAGCGTTTGTTCATCTTGTTCATACGAACAAACCTACCGAACAGTGCTCTCCTGGCTTGTCGCGGAAAAAAACAGGTGTTCGTATGGTTTAACCGGTGTTCGCGGGGTCGAGTGTCCAATTTAGAGTTCCAGACACTTGACAAACAAGTCCCGCTGCCTGCGTTCTTGGGACAAGGTGGCCGCCGTTTTCTCCAGCATGTGGCGTTTGATTATATGAACGGTTGCCACACAGAGAGAGCACTTATTTCTGTGGTAAGTTTGTAGTTAATGAGCCAGGGGGGTGGTCAGTGTTCGGTAGATTTATATACTGAATGCAGAGAAAACATGAATAGGGTTTAGGAACCTGTTGGTGAATTTGGGAGGAGGACATCTCCTACACAGATAGTGGGTTTTGTCTATTTTTACACATTCATTGCACTTTTGGAGTAATTGTAACAGTGTATTTTGGAAGGTGTTTTTGAAGAAGTAGCATACATCACATTGACAAAAAGCAGGCTGTAATGGTTACACAGCAGATATTTGTGAATTTAGTTACAACGTTATTATATTTCCTTTTAAAGTTAATCAGACTAAAGGTACCTGTGGAGCCAAAGTTAGCTATCACTTGCTGAACCAGTTAAAGGGCCAACGAATATAGAGATACAAATAAATGTTTCCTTGAAGTTTGCCTCTGTTTTCCCCAAGATGGCTGTCATTGAATGGATGGGTGTGTGTTAGACAGGTAGACAGGTAGACATAGTATGGTACTCCGTTCATTATTTGAGAGGGGCTAATATGCATGCACCCTCCACTGAACAACAGATACAGTGACCAAAGAGATAATGTCTTGGAAAGAAATGTAAATATTACTCTTACATTTTATTCTCTATTAATACTTTAATCATCACATAACACTTGTACTTTACCGACAGGTTCATTCTTGTAGTTATTCCCTTGTGCTGATGTAACTTTATTGAAAGTGAAAATCATGTGTTACTGGTATGCTGTAAGTATTAGCATTTAATTACAAAAGCTTTAGTTTGACACATTAAGGAAAAAAAGTGAGCTGTATCATCATAACAATCCAAAATGTAATGTATTAATCTCAAACAAACACATTTTCCACAGTTTTATTGCTGTACCAAATTATCAACATATAGGCACTATATGAACATATATTAGCACACTAAACTAACATTTATCTTTATTAATGCAATATGCTTTATTAATGCATTAGACTTGGTCAGCTGTGGTGGTACAGACATGCTAGATTTCATTGAGTGAATATACACACTGACCAGCTAAGCACTCTGGTGTTTACAATCTCTGTCTAAATAAAAGTACAAATTCCACAGGAACTCCAAAAATGGAAATGGAAATTTAAATTGTTATATTAAACACATTTTGTGTGGTAGGACAAGCCTTCACTATCTGCAGCTGATTCCAGGATTCATAAACATAAAACATAGAACCGTCACTACTCTTTCTGTGACTCTTTCCATTTTCTTCAAATACTTTCGTGCACGGTAGGATTTAGAATGGAAAGCGACTCTGTGTCAGGCAACTACCCTCTCTATGCGCAAAGTCTTTTACTGTCGCCTCCAAGGCTGCTTATCGCGCTGGCTTCAGATACTGTTTCGAAAGAGACACAGCAGTAATTGCTCTTCACAATGTTAAAATAATTTTGTGAGATCACTCAGGTAGGTAGGCTTTTGCTATGAAACCTCTCTGAAAGTACCGAATAGTATTACTGAATGTCATCTACTGTTAAGTTCTTTTTGGTAAGGAAAAAGTCTGGTTCACCTCGTTTTAAGGCAATGACTAGGACAGTTCCTGGCAAAACTGTATACCAAAGAGTATACCAAATTCTTAGCATTCGTCTCATTTTGGGACTCAAGTACTATCAATAAAGATTATTTGTTCTGGTTGTGTCCTCTTCGTCTCCTCAGGTGACAATTCCTGGATGGAAAACCAGGTGACTGCAAGGAGGAAGTTGCATAGGATTATGGTCAGTTCAGAGTGACACTCAAAATTTCAGAAAGAGGTATTAGAGGACTAAGAATGCAAACATAATTTTAAAAAGTGCATTTCGGGCAAGAACAAGATTTAGGTAAAGCAGGTATACAGTTGGCAAGCTTTCCAAAGAAGCTGATTCAGATACACAACAAAATCAGTATTAACTTTTAACAGAAAGATTCTTGCTAGTATGGAGTTGAGGAAAACAGGGGTTTTGTTCCCTCCATAAAACAATTCATCTTGGACAAGCTCAGATAAAAAAAAAAAAAAACTGCAGGAAACACTGGAGGATGTTTTTATAGTTTTTATATATGTTAGTGGATCAGGATGGCAAAGCTGTCTGGGCACGATCGGGCTTTGGTAGATTAGAAAGGCCCAGTTAGTGTAGTCATATTCCAAGCTATAAGGACCTCAATTGTTGACAAGGCCTTAAAGGAAAGCCTCATCGGTACTGGACAGCCAAGGGTCAAAATCTGTGGCTTGATCATAACTATGGTTGGTATGGAGTGTTTTCAAGCTTTCAATACAAATATCTCAATATATTTCAGTGTAGTAATGTTTTTTTTCAAATCTCGGCAACTATGGTGACCTGACATGCAACTGTGAAAACTTAGCATTTAATAAGAAACTATTTTCTTTTTAAATTATGCATTTGAGCTAAAAGCAGGTATCAAAAGATAAAAATCACAGGGTGCTAACTGAGTATGGGTCAGCATACCCCATAAACATATGTCAAAGAAAAAAATCTCAGGTACTCAATGTGATACGTTTAAGCAGCTTTAATGGATACGCAACGTTTCGACCTGTACCCAGCTTTGTCAAGCTTGTGCCCAGCAAGTGTGCCATGACATAAAATGAATTGTCACATGTTAATTCTCACTGTCATATTATCAGGGCTGGTACTACTAGGAAGTGCACGCAGGGAGCACCAAACAATTTCCTGTCAGACCAGGAAGAGGTTCCTAAAGCTCCTCTACCCCCGGTCCGTGAGTAGACACATGGAGGGAAGGGGAAAGGGGATAAGACACATGGGGGAGGAAATTAGACGCATGGGGAGGAGCTGGGGGAATGAGACATATTGGGTGGGGCTGGGGGAATGAGACACACAGAGAGACTGAGGGAAAGAGACACATGAGTTGCAGGGGGAATGAGACACATGAATGGCAGGAGGAAAAAGACACAAAACACATGGGGGTAGGGAGAATGAAACACATGGGGGTCTGAGGAAATAAGACATATGGGAGGGCCTGGGGAACGAGACACGTGGGGGGCGAGACACATAAAGGTGGCTAGGGGGATGAGACACATGAAGGTCAGGAGGAATGAGACAATTTGGGGGCAGGGAGTATGAGACACGTGGGGCTGGAGGAATGAGACACACGAAGGGCTGAAGCAATGAGATACGTGGAGTGCTGGGGGGAATAAGAAACGTGAATATAGGGGCTTGGGGAGGAAATGAGACACATGGTGGGTTTAGGGGAAGAAATAAGACACATGGAATAGAGGTTCTGGGACACACACAAAGAGATGTAGAAAGGCTGGGGAAAAGAGAGTCAAGGTGCTGTGGGAAAAGAGACACAGAGGGTCTGGGAAGGGGAGAAGAGACAACATGGGTTGGAGAGAGAAAGATACACAGAGGGGCTGGGGGTACAAAAAGTCACAGAGGATCTAGGGAACACACACACAGACGCACTTCACCCACAGCTCACACACAGACACATTTCATCCACAACATACACACAGACACACACTTCATCCCCAGCACACACACAGGCACACACTTCATCCCCAGCGCACACAGACATACACTTCAGCCCTAGCACACACAGAGACACACATTTCATCCCCAGCACACACGTAGACACGCACTTCACCCATAGCACACTCAAAGGCACACACTTCACTGCCAGCACATACACAGACACACACTTCACTGCCATCACATACACAGACACACACTTCATCCCCAGCACACACACTGGTAGATACACTACCATTGCAGAAGCATATTAGTTTTTTTTGGAAGGGGGGAGGGGAGGCAGAATTTCATCCTTGGATCCATGCAGCAAATTGGGCCTGTATGGCTCTTATACCATTGTTTTAACCAAATAAATGTTTTAATAAATACTTTAATTTGTATTTATTCACATTGTATATATTTAGTGCACTTGTAAACAAATCCTCATATAAAAAAAAGAAAAGAAAAAGGAAAAAAAGGAAGAAACTAAATTTAAATCCACGACATGTTATAATATGTGTAAACTAAATAGCAAGAGAAGCATTCTCTGTCTAATATGCTATATAATGGAATTAACCTTACTCTTCAAAGCATAGTACTAGACTGTTTGTCTGCCCATGTGGCTTAACCCCTTAAGGACCAAACTTCTGGAATAAAATGGAATTATGACGTGTCAGACATGTCATGTGTCCTTAAGGGGTTAAGGTAACTTAATATGCTTATTTAATTACACAAAACCTATTAAGTAAGTGGTGTATAATTTATTGAACAACTTAATAACATGGATAGTTGATTAATTAAATATGAAGTGCACAACATACATTCATTAAACATAATGAGATCAGGAACAGAAAAAAAAGTGGAACCCATACGGTAATTGATGCCTAATCTGTGTATATCAAAACCTAAACAGAAGTCTGTAGTCTAGCAAAGACAGCTAGGAACACCAGCAGTAACAAAATTGACTTTAAAGACGGTTATGGTGTCATGGTCTATTGGCAGTTCAAAATACTGATTCCAAGGGGCTTTTCAAGTTTTCTTAGTAATGTCATATCATAATGTATATATATATATATTACAATCAACATTTGATCCTCAGACCAATAAAGCCTCCATTAAGACTTACCTATCCACAGTAAACCATGAAGCACAAGAGTACATGGCACACCACCAAAGTAAATCACCGATTATTTCTAAACGACAACGCGTCCATTGTAATACGGCCGGCGGACAAAGGTGGAGGAATTGTCATTATGGATTATTCCAATTATGCACAGGAATTGAGGACTCAACTACTAGATGCAAACACATACCAGCCACTATTGGGTGCCCCTACCAGTGAAACTTAACATAAAATAGAGGATGTATTATCGATGGGAGCACGGGCGTGATATATTGACACACAGTTGTATCAGTATTTATCAAATAATCACCCCCGTAGCCCTGTGATATATAATTTACCAAAAATTCACAAAAATTCCAAGCAACCCCCAGGTTGACCAATTGTATCGCGATTGGAGGTATACTCTAACCCCTGCCAAAATGGCTGGACCATCTATTTTAAAAAACGGTGGAAAGTTTACACACGTGTGTAAAAGACACCCCCACCCTTATATCCAGATTGACACATCTGGAATTTGGAATAGAAACTCCAATTCTCATCACAATGGATGCAAATAGCCTTTAGACAGTCATTCCCAACGAGCAGGGAATTGAAGCAATGAGAAAGGTACTAATATGGTCTACAGAGTACAAGGGCCCACCTGCAGAATTTGAATTGGAAATATTGGCACTCACTCTAAACAACAACTACTTCCGATTTAAACAACAGTGGTTTTTACAGATTGTCGGTACATCTACAGGGGCTGCGGTGGACCCCATGGACGCAAATGCGTATATCTATGCATATGAAGAGGAATACATTTTAACCAAATTCAATCAAACATACTAGGTTACTATAAGTATATAGATTACCTCTTGATATTCTGGAAAGGGAGTCTATTGGAAGCACAAGCCATGGTGGAGTACGTCAACCAACTCCCAACACCTATTAGGATGACGGCCCAAATTAGCATGGATAATAATATCTGGATAGAAATATCTGGATAGAAATCTCTGTAATGTAACAAAAAGTTGCATATAGCCTTTTCACCAAACCGACTGATCAAAATACCATATTGCACTATGACAGCGCACAACCGGTGGCACTCAAGCACTCAATACCCAAGGCACAATATCTTCGTGTTATACGCAATAACTCGGATGAAGCAGTCATGGGAAAACAGCTCCAACAAATGACTGATAAATTCCTTGAACACGGTTATAATAGCCAACTCCTAGCAAAGGCGCTACACCAAGCAAAGAATGCGGGCGCCACAAGGAGGGCAAAGAATACACCAATGATGGTTTTTCCAATGACCTATAACCAAACTACGCCAAAGGTGTCTACCATAGTAAAAACTAATTGGAAAATATTGTCCTGTGATAACACCCTCCCAAAGGTTGATTTGCCACAGGAGAAATAAAAACCTACGTGATCTGCTGGTACATACGGACCCAGCAGAGAGTTACGAGGAACACTCCAGGACACACCATAGAGGCAGTATAAGATGCTTAGGGTGTGTAACTTGTGAGCATATGGTGCCGGCTCGAACATTCAACCATCCTCACACCAACAAAAAGTATACTGTTAGACACACAATTACATGCAAAACTCCTTATGTGATTGACACAATTTCATGCCCACGTGGGTTAATCTACATAGGAAAAACCTAAACCCCACATTGTGAAAGAATTCAGGGCCATTGGTTGAGTACAAGAACTGCCTATAGGGATGGCCACACCGATAAGCCGGTGGCAAAGCATTTTTTACAACATCAACATCCATCATCCTGATTTAAATTTGTCGCAATAGATATACCACCACCTAAATGTGACCGCAGAAAAATGTTGTTGGACAGAGAGACATTCTGGATATACGAGTTGGACAGGGTGGCACCTAAAGGACTTAATGAGAATTTATAATTTATCATTCAAACCTCTAAACCTTTGCTGCATTTGTTTTTAAAGTTTTAGGAATGCACATTTGTACAAGCAGTTTAGTATTATATGTATCTAGCCATATTACCAAATATATGTTTGCATATTTTATTTAGATGTATAGCACAAGTTTTCCGCATTTTACAATCACTAGTTGTATTAACTTTTTTCAGTTGAAGCACTGTCTGTCACTTTAAAAACCTTTATACATATTTTTGGGTTGGTAACACTGTTCACCATTCTATTAAGCATAATAGCAATATCAGTGAAGTAGGCATTATTAGCACTTTACTGTTCCTAAGTTCACAAGTCACTATACACCCCCATCATCTCATCTCATCTCATCATCACCTTAAACACTGTATTTTAACTATACCTATATGTCAATTCAGCACTGCACAGGCACTTAGGCACTTTATAATAGTTGTCTTTATATATAACATGCCCTTTATTTGATCCCCAGCACTTTGTTTGCACAGGTTTCCATGGTCACGGTTTTGTGATAGAAGACACTATGACAACACGTGTCACGTCACCACGGCACGCAAGCAGCAGACACACATGTGCACTGTACACAGGGGAACGCCGCGGAGGGTGCCCGATCCAGGTAGTAAGAATTTATTTACTAATTATTTGGCTATAAATGTGTGTTTTTTAAGATTAGTAATGTGTCTATGATCCTGAGGAAAGTCCCGGACTGGGACTGAAACATCGATCTTCATGAATGATTTTTCAATAAAGGAAGAACATTTTTAACTACAAGACCGTGTGTGCTAGCCTATATCTATTTGTGAGATAAAAGAAATTGGTTTGCGCTTGACTGCTGACCCATTCTCCTTATACCTTCCCGTTGCCCTCCCAATAAAACACCACACACTTTTCTTGTGGATAAGGGCAACGGCCACAGCTTTATTAAATCAAATTCAAAACCAATAACCATAACCTGTCAGCTGTTGGGCGGTTAACCCAACAGACAGTTCTCCACCTCTTTTATCCAAGAGCCTCAACAGCCCGCACTTGCCATCAGCCCTTGTGCGGTCTGTCATCTCCCCAACTCGACTCCATGTCTTTCTCCTTTACTCCCAGTTGCACTGTCCAGGGATCCCGCCAAGCTGTGACAAAACAAGAAACAACAGCCAGACACCAAAACAAACAAACCAACACATACATAAACAAGGGGAGGGTGGGTGGGAATTTTTTACCAGTTTCCTTCAGAGTCTCTGCTGACTGGTAAGTCTCCTCCCCACTCCTTTCCCAAACCCCATAACTTTGCAACATTGTATACGCTTTAGCCCAGCCCCCCTTCCATACATGGGCAGCAGTCATGATCCCCCTTCCCAAGGTGTACAGGGGGAAACTTGACTGCTGACCCATTCTCCTTATACCTTCCCGTTGCCCTCCCAATAAAACACCACACACTTTTCTTGTGGATAAGGGCAACGGCCACAGCTTTATTAAATCAAATTCAAAACCAATAACCATAACCTGTCAGCTGTTGGGCGGTTAACCCAACAGACAGTTCTCCACCTCTTTTATCCAAGAGCTTCAACAGCCGGCACTTGCCATCAGCCCTTGTGCGCTCTGTCGTCTCCCCAACTCGACTCCGTGTCTTTCTCCTTTACTCCCAGTTGCACTGTCCAGGGATCCCGCCACTGCGATGCCCCTCCCTGCGCGCTACGCCGCGCCGGCATCGCACCCCCCCGCAGACAGTGCAGCCTCCAATCCCGATTGTAAACCCACATTGAAGATGTCCAACCCAATGGGAGATAAATGAACCCCGTCCTTTCTCATAACATTTGCATTATTCCCTTCTAGCTCCACATGCCTAATAACCAACCCTCCCAGCCGTCGCACAAATCTCGCAATAGTCATATTGACTTTGCGACGGCAGCGTTCCAAGGGCCTACCTTTTCCCGAAACCCCCCAAGCTGGACGTGGAATTCTCTCCGACCATATTAGGGTAAGGTCCTGAAAGAGGGCATAAAACCTAGCCAAATCCTGCTACATCTCATGTATCAAATCAATTGACCTCCTACGGCCAATATCATTCCCACCCGCGTGGAGCACTAACGTGACCGGACCTGACACGTACCGACTGAGCTGTACGCACTCAGCATACATCTGATACCAGTTTCCTTCAGAGTCTCTGCTGACTGGTAAGTCTCCTCCCCACTCCTTTCCCCAAACCCCATAACTTTGCTACATTGTATACACTTTAGCCCAGCCCCCCTTCCATACATGGGCAGCAGTCATGATCCCCCTTCCCAAGGTGTACAGGGGGAAACTAATAATACAGAAAATAGGCAGCGGCCTTACAGAGGGTAACCCTCTAACCCTCTATGGTAGAAATGTACAACAAGAAAGAGAAAGGCTGCGCCAAATGACAATAAAAAAATAAATACAAATAAAAAAGTAAAAATACAAATAAAAATGAATTGTTAATAGAAATTTCCCAATAAATATCAGAGGGTAAGTTGGCTTTTCCACAAATTCCGCTGGTAAGGTATATTCTCTTTTTATAGTAGTTCTGACCGTCTCGTGATATGAAAAACACAAGAAGAGAGGACCAATCGTGTGGAGGGTAAAAGCTGAATAATAATAAGTAAATAATAAATATTACACTCACATTTCAATGAGCTATAGCCAGCTCAAGTGTAACAGGCGTACAGCGTAAAAATCCCCGCTTGTAGGATATATGGATGCTCTTTCCGGAAAATGATGATGTCCAACTCTCAGAAGAAGGGGGAAAATAAAACAGCAAATAGTGTTCTCTGATAATACGATGGAATAGTTTATAAAAATGAGATAAAATATACTCACAAGTGGAGTGCAGATATCGCTGCACTCTGGATATAGCGTTGGTGGTATAATCCCCACCTCAGGATAAGTAGATAAGTAAAATGCCAGGAAAAGGATAAATAAAATAAATATGTGTATAAAAATATATATAGTGGCACAGTAAATTAGCCAAAATTATTTATTATATAAAATACACAATATTTAAAACCATTAACGCGTTTCACCACTAGGGTTTTATCAAAATGGAATAATATTAAAACCTGGCAAATGTACAGTATATATAGGAGCATTGGTACTTAAAAAAATTGCGCCAAAATTGCATCATCAACTAATAGCCAATCAGAGTCATGCATAATACATATAAAAAATAAAACTTACAATAAGAGGTAAAATAATGAATAGAAGTATTTATAGTACAACTGTTGCATATCTTAATCATTTTAAATAGGATAAAATGAAAAACGAAGCTTTAAACTTGATTTATAATGTATATTAAAAATATGGCGCGTCACGTGACTCGCATAGCACTATGGGAGATGTAGAGCGTGCGTCACGTGACCGGCGCCAGCAGTAATGGAAAGAGGGGAGGGGAGCTTGTCCTCATCAGGGATATGGGCGTGCGGCCGTTCTATTGGTAGGCGGCACGCGCGTCATAGGGGGCGGGTTTATGTTCCACCACGTGACCCGCGCCGAACACGAAAGTGTAGTACGCGGGTCACGTGGTGGCGCACAGAAGCTTGGGAAATGTAGTCAAAAAACGTCTGATCGCCATGATAGGCTTCAGGACAAACAAGACTATGCCAACAGACAAGTTAGAACATATCATCTAAATAAAAGGTATACGTCAGAAAATCCACCCCCAAATATAAGAATAGAATCTTACCAACATCAAAGACCAACTACACTTAATGCACGGCATGCACCCCCATATGTCACCAAAATCCCTTTTCTATCCCACACAAACCCTTCTATCATTCCCCCAACAAGTCAAGACCTCACTACAGGAACTACAACTCCAATTATGCACAGTCATCCTCAGGGCCGGACTGGGTATGAAAACCAGCCCTGGAAAAAATTACATACCAGCCCCATAGCATTGCGGAGTCATCAGAATTCAGCTTAACAGCCCATTAAAATGCGGACGGCATATAACGCCGTAACAGCGTTAAAGGGACACTATAGTCACCCAGACCAATGAAGTGGCCTGGGTGCAATGTCCCTCAGTTTTAACCCTTCACATGTAAACATAGCAGTTTCAGAGAAACTGCTATGTTTACATTTGCGGTTAATCCAGCCTCTAGTGGCTGTCTTCCGGACAGACACTAGAGGCGCATCTGCGACGTTGGAGGCACATTTCGCCTCCATCGCGCAGAGTGTCCATAGGAAAGCATTGAGAAATGCTTTCCTATGGACACTTTGAATGCGCGCGCGGCCATGCGCATTCAGCTCCAGTGACGTCGGACGAGGGAGCTGACGTCAGACAGGGAGGAGAGGTCACCAGCGCCGAGGGAGCCTGGCGCTGGATTAAGGTAAGTAACTGAAGGGATTTTAACCCCTTCAACGCCACTGGAGGGAGACCCTGAGGGTGTGGGCACCCTCAGGGCACTAAAGTGTCAGGAAAACCGCTTTGTTTTCCTGACACTATAGTGATCCTTTAAGAGTTTAAGGGGTTATTTTGGCCTGGGGAAGCCGAATGGTTATACACCTATGCTCTAAACCAGGAGTAGACATCCTTTGCCACTCCAGATGTTGTGGACTACACCTCCCATGATGCTTTGCAAGCCTTAATGGAGATGTAGTCAAAAAACAAAGGGAGTGTCAAAGGTGCACTAAACCAAAAATATATAATACAGTTCCTACCCCATAAATATAATATTTAATGCTCTCATCCAACCCCCTTCCCTCCACAGTTCCTAATAAATATATTACAAATATAATTCACCCCTGTAGCCCCCTCTATTTAAATTTCCTTCTACACACACACACACATATATATATATATATATATATATATATATATATATAAAATATTCATTGGGCCACAAATATAAATGTAAAAAAATATAATCATTGCCTCATCTCAAATTCCCAAGTCAGATCTTTCCCGTCCCCCCCCTATCTAATACACTGCTGACCCCCCCTAATATACTGCTGTCACCCCCTCCTCTAATATACTGCTGACCCCTCCCCTAATACATAGTTGACCCCCTCCCCAATACATTACTGCCCCCCTTCTTCCCCTCCCCAATACATTACTGCCCCCCTTCTTCCCCTCCCCAATACATTGCTGCCCCCCCTTCTTCCCCTCCCCAATACATTGCTGCCCCCCCTTCTTCCCCTCCCCAATACATTACTGCCCCCCTTTCTTCCCCTCCCCAATAGATTACTGCCCCCTTCTTCCCCTCCCCAATACATTACTGCCCCCCCTTCTTCCCCTCCCCAATACATTACTGCCCCCCTCCCCAATACATTACTGCCCTCCCCTTCCCCAATATATTACTGCCCTCCCCTTCCCCAATATATTACTGCCCTCCCCTTCCCCAATACATTACTGCCCCCCCTCCCCAATACATTACTGCCCCCTCCCCAATACATTACTGCCCTCCCCTTCCCCAATACATTACTGCCCCCTCCCTCCCCAATACATTACTGTCCCCTCTTCCCCCAATACATTACTACCCCCTCCCCAATACATTACTTCCCTCCCTCCCCAATACATTACTCCCCTCCCCAATACATTACTGACCCCCTCCCCAACACATTACTGCCCCCTCCCCAATACATTACTGCCCCCCTTCCCCCCTCCCCAATACATTACTGCCCCCCCTCCCCAATACATTACTGCCCCCCCTCCCCAATACATTACTGACCCCCCTTCCCCAATACATTACTGCCCCCTTCCCCCCTCCCCAATACACTACTGCCCCCCCCCTCCCCAAATACATTACTGACCCCCCTTCCCAAATACATTACTGGCCCCCTCCCCAATACATTACTGCCCCCCCCTCTGCAAATACATTACTGCCCCCCTCCCCAAATACATTACTGCCCCCCTCCCCAATACACATTACTGACCCCCCTCCCCAATACACATTACTGACCCCCCTCCCCAATACACATTACTGACCCCCCTCCCCAAATACATTACTGACCCCCCTCCCCAAATACACATTACTGACCCCCTCCCCAAATACACATTACTGACCCCCTCCCCAAATACACATTACTGACCCCCCTCCCCAAATACATTACTGACCCCCCTCCCCAAATACATTACTGCTCCCCCTCCCCAAATACACATTACTGCCCACCCTCCCCAATACACATTACTGACCCCCCTTCCCAAATACATTACTGTCCCCCCTCCCAATACATAATACAATAGGTCCCCCAAGCCCCCTTATTCTTACCTTCAACAACAGTTCAGGGAAGAGAGGCCGCGATGCAGTCTCTGTAGAGCCGCCGCCGCGCAGCCGCCGGATGTGACGTCATGCCGTCATTTGACGCTCACATCCGGCGGCTGACAGGAAGTAGCTGTGCCCTCGCAGAGCAAGCAGTAGCGGCCGGCGCAGGTGTGGCTGCGGCCGTGCGGTTGTGGCTGCGGCCGCACGGCCGCATAAACAAACAGAAAAAAAAGTGCAGCCACATGTCAAAGCGGCCCCAGGGCTGGCGGCCTACCGGGAAATTTCCCGGTATCCCGGTAGGCCAGTCCGGCCCTGGTCATCCTCATATCACAGAACAGAATCATATAAACCACGCAGAGTTCCCCACAACACGTTTACACACCATGACTCTTGTCTAATTATTACAATGCACGGAGCCCAGATACCTACAAACACTCACCAAAAACACACAGACCTAAGCATTATTACAAAAATCACTCTGAGACTCCTATCTCACACACCAATATGTACCAATTACTATCCATCGATTCCGAAATAGACAATGATGACCATTTTTTAGAGATCCAGACACATACACATACTTTCATAAACACACCATATCCAACAAGGGCCAAAAAAAGAACTCTAAGCCCAGAGGCAAACGGAGTGGCAGAAGACAGCAAAAAAGAGAGACTAGAAAGACAATAACCACCCCAAAAGAATCAGACGTGGGCATTTTTAATTTATCACAGAAAATTTTAAGTGTAGCACAAATTTCAGTTTTAAGTAAAGGATTAAAGTATGCTCCAACCAATTCTTTTAAACCATTTGAGGCATTTTTAGATGTTAATAAGTTTGTACGCAAAGCTACACTAAAAAGATTTTTTCAAACACAAAATGGAGACACTAGCCCCTCCCCTCTCCCTTCCTCCACTCCTACAGAACAACCTACATATATTAATACTGACCTAAAACCTAAATCAACATTTTATCCTTATCATTTTAAATCAGCCCCACTTGTGATGTTTGAAAAGTCCGTATTAAGAGATTTTAATAAAATTAGGTATAATAAATATGATACCCAAAATTTAAATACATTAGAGAAAACAGCTATAAAACAACTTCAAGAAGACAAAGGCATTGTCATTAAACCTGCAGACAAGGGTGGAGGTCTGGTCATCCAATCAAGTACTATGTATATTAAAGAAGCTTACAAACAATTGAATGATACTGCTGTATATGAGATATTACGTAAAGATCCAACATCCTCTATACAACAGAAACTAACTATTTTTTTACAAAAGGGATTAGATGCAAAGATATTAAACAAAAAAGAATTTGATTATATATTCATTAAGAATCCCCAAATTCCAGTAATCTATTTTTTGCCAAAAATACACAAAGATGCCCAAATCCCTCCCGGTAGACCTATAGTGTCCGGGATTAATTCTCCTTTATGCAATCTATCACAATACATTGACAACTTACTCCAACCAACAGTCAAACTTACGAAATCCTATCTGAAGGACTCTATGACATTATTGAGGTTTTTATATGGCTTTTATTGGGAACCAGATTTTATACTTGTCACATGTGATGTCACCTCTCTATACACCATCATCCCTCATCAACTTGGATGTAATGCTGTTAAAACTATGTTAACAAATGAAAAAAGAATCCCAGAAACTCAGATTGATTTTATTGTGGAGGGTATTGACATCATTTTAAAGAATAATTACTTTTGTTTTTTTAACTCATTTTATCGCCAAAAGAGAGGGACTGCCATGGGGACCAGGTTTGCTCCCAGCTATGCCAACCTCTTTATGGCTGATTGGGGATCCAGTGCCATTTGGGGACGGCATACCTGGGAGCATAACCTGGTCTCCTATTTCAGATACATTGATGATTTGTTTTTTATATGGAAGGGTTCGGAAGATTCACTTAATTCCTTCATATCACATCTTAATTCTAATAATAGAGGCATTGTCCTGACTTGCGAATATAGCAAAAAAATGATTAATTTTTTAGATTTAAGTATTTTTATTAAATAAGGAACAATACACACCAAAACATTTTTTTTAAAAGTATGTACCAATACAGCAATTGACCGGACTAGCTGTCATTACAAGCCGTGGCTTGAAAGCGCTCCTAAAAGCCAATTTTTACGAATACGTCGCAATTGCTCTCACATTGATGATTTTAATGAACAATCGCTGGTTCTAAAAAAACAATTTATAGAAAAAAACTACTCACACACACAGTTAGACAATACCATAAATACAGTAAGAAATAAATCTAGAGAAAACCTTTTGACCTATAAGGACAAAAATAGTTCAGAAGCCCCTACCCTTCCTATAATTTTTAACCATAATAATAAAAGTCGTTTTATTAAAAAAACTATTAAAAAACATTGGCACCTTTTGAGACAAGATGACCTCCTCAAAGAAATATTACCCACACAACCCAAAATTGTTTTTAGGGGTGCACCTAAATTTAGATCTATCCTAACTAATAACTACACTAGAGAAACTAAAAACACTCAACAAACTTTTTTAGATGGAACAACAGGTTTTTACAAATGCAAACGCTGTATTGTGTGTAAGAGTACCGACCCCTCCACACATTCTAAAGTTACCAGGTTTAAATCTAACATAACCAATAAAAGTTATACCATAAAAGATTTTATCGGATGTAGCACTACCAATGTAATCTACCTATTGGAGTGCCCTTGTGGCCTCCAATATGTGGGTATGACCACAAGGTGCCTTAAAATAAGACTAGCAGAACACTGTAGAAATATAAAAAAAGGTTATCTAAACCATTCTGTGTCTAAGCACTTTATTAAACATAATCAGGACCCCAAATTTCTCAAATGTATTGGAATTAAAAAATGTAAAGTCCCTTGGAGAGGTGGTAATATTAAAAATATTTTAGGTAGATCCGAAATGGAGTGGGTATTCAACCTACAGACCCTCGCACCCCAAGGTTTGAATATTGATTCTGATTTATTTAGCTTTTTATAATACCACCACTGTTTTTCTCCATTTACTTTGGTTTTAGTTCTTTTAGCTGTCACATTGGGGCTATCCTATTCATAGTTGTTACCTACGGCATTATAGTCTAGGATACCCCCAATTTGACAGCATTCACTGTATACATGCTGTTTTATTATGTTCTGTACCATTATATGTTTATTATAATTTTTATTACATATACTTTTACTTTTTATTATCCTATTCTCTTTACATGACTCATATGTATTTTATTTTATTTTTTATTCTATATTCTTTATGTCCACAACCAAAATGGCTTCTAAACCTCATGCTTTCTGACATTCAGCAATTCATTTATTGGTAAATATCACTATATATATGATTATACACTGGTTGCCCCATGTTTAATAAATTGGTTCTTCTCTCCCCCCTCCCCCTTCTGTCCTGAAGCCTATAATGGCGATCGGACGTTTTTTGACTACATTTCCCAAGCTTCTGTGCGCCACCACGTGACCCGCATACTACACTTCCGTGTTCGTCGTGGGTCACGTGGTGGAACATAAACCCGCCCCCTATGACGCGCGTGCCGCCTACCAATAGAACGGCCGCACGCCCATATCCCTGATGAGGATAAGCTCCCCTCCCCTCTTTCCATTACTGCTGGCGCCGGTCACGTGACGCACGCACTACATCTCCCATAGTGCTATGCGAGTCACGTGACGCGCCATATTTTTAATATACATTATAAATAAAGTTTAAAGCTTCGTTTTTCATTTTATCCTATTTAAAATGATTAAGATATGCAACAGTTGTACTATAAATACTTCTATTAATTATTTTACCTCTTTGTCAGGGTACCTGTGGTCTCTACCTCCGAAAGAGGTAGAGACTTAGCTGTTCCTCCATCCAGACGGCCTGATGGCTCCCTTCCCCACGGTCTATCCGGTCATGCAAGGCCGGCCGCGAGGGAGTGACTGCCTTTTACAGCATTTAGGCAGGAAGTGGTCATCAGGACACTCCTCCGGAACAACCTGTCACTCAATTGCTGCAGGACCAATCAGGACGCCTCGGAGGCGTGGTTACTGCTCTGAACAGGGTATTTAACAGAGCTTCTTTCATTAGCTCATTGCCCTGTCGTGGTTCTAGCTTGTTCTAGTCACTCAGTGCTTGTGTATTCTATTATCCCTTTTGGTTTTGACCCGGCTTGTTTTACTCTGCTTATCTCTGTTACCCTTGATTCGGCTTGTCTCTCGCTTACCTGTCTTCTGTTACCCTCGACCTCGGCTTGTCTTTGACCATTCTATACTGTACTACTTACGTTAGTCCGGCCATTCTAAGGTCCGGTATACGTATCTGGCTACTGTTTGTACTCTGCGTGTTGGATCCCTGTCCCGATCCTGACATTACGACAGGGCCAATGGATCCTGCAAGTACAAACAGTCAGCTGGCTTCTCCTGATCCTAGGTTTGAAGCCATGGATCACAGAATGGATCAGATGGCGCTTGCGCTACAGGCTCTATTATCTCGTGCCAATAACCCACCAGAGAAGATACGTAATACCCCTGTTTCTCCTGTCGGTTCAGGTCTAGAGGTAGCCACAGTGGGTGCTTCTTCTCGCATTACCCCCCCCAGTACGCTATGGTGGGGCTCCTGAGAAGTGTCGTGGTTTCTTAAACCAAATTAGTATCCACTTTGAATTGCAACCTCGCTATTATCCTACAGATAGGGCAAAGGTAGGATTTATTATCACCCTACTTATTGAGAAAGCTCTGAGATGGGCCAACCCATTATGGGAGAACGATAACCCATTAGTTTATAACTATAACGCCTTTGTAACTGCTTTTAGAAGAACATTTGACCCTCCAGGTAGAAAGGTTAATGCAGCCAGATTACTGTTGCGTCTGAAACAGGAGAACCAAACACTGGTGGATTATGCACTAGAGTTCAGGTCTCTAGCGTCAGAGGTCAAGTGGAATGAGCAGGCGTATATGGATGTATTTTTGAATGGCTTATCTGAAGTAATCCTTGATGAGGTTGCTACCAGAGAACTCCCTGAGAATTTAGAGGATCTAATTTCGTTCATCTCTCGTATAGATGAACGTTTAAGAGAGAGACAGAACACTCGAGAGAGGAACCGGAGACCTTCTTTTAGGTTAGCCCCCGCTTTTCCAAGTCCTGACTCCACGGTATCTTTGCTTCCTGAACCTATGCAGATAGGGTATACCCGCCTCTCTGAGGAGGAAAGACAGTACAGGAGAAGAGAGGGTTTGTGTATGTATTGTGGAGCTAAGGGTCATTTACTCTCGAACTGTTCTAACCGCCCGGGAAACGCTCGCACCTAAGTCTCTCTAGAGGACAGGCCTTGGGTGTTTCTATTTTGTCCTCTACTCCTAATTATAAAGATCACAGGCTTCTGCTACCAGTTTCCTTAACTTGCGGGAGGGAAGTAGTAAGGGCTATGGCTTTGATAGATTCCGGTGCTGCTGAGAATTTTATCGACCAAGCCTTTGCTAGTAAAAACAATTTCCCATCCCATCTAAGGGAGACACCCTTGGTCGTTGAGGCCATAGATGGTAGACCACTACTAGACCCTGTTATCTTTCGTGAGACCATACCCATTGAGTTAAATGTTGGTATCCTACACGTGGAGAATTTATCTCTTCTGCTCATTTCGTCTCCTTCCGTTCCCATAGTTCTGGGGTACCCATGGTTGAAAGAACATAACCCTATTATCGATTGGGAGTTAGGGGAGATACTCTCGTGGGGCCAGGGCTGCCAGGATCGGTGTTTGTGCAAGGTTTCTCCATTAGCTAATATTAACATACAGGAGAATCCTACTCAGTCCACAGAGAGACAAATACCAGACCTTTACCTAGACTTAAGTGCAGTGTTTGACAAGAAGAATGCCGATTCTTTGCCGCCACACAGGTCATTTGACTGTAAAATTAAGCTTCTACCCGGGACTATGCCTCCGAGGGGCCATGTATATCCTTTGTCTGTTCAGGAAAACTCGGTTCTAGAGGAGTATATTCAGGAGAATTTAGAAAAGGGATTTATCAGGAGGTCTTCTTCTCCGGCCGGGGCGGGGTTCTTTTTCATTAAGAAGAAGGATGGCACGCTGAGACCTTGTATCGATTACCGAGGCTTGAATAAAATAACTGTCAGAAATGCCTATCCTATCCCACTGATTACCGAGTTATTTGATCGTCTTAAGGGCTCCAAAATCTTCACCAAGTTAGATCTCAGAGGGGCTTACAATTTGGTGAGAATCCAGCAGGGTCACGAGTGGATGACGGCATTCAATACCCGGTATGGCCATTACGAATACACTGTTATGCCATTTGGACTATGCAATGCTCCTGCAGTATTTCAAGATTTGATTAATGAGGTACTTAGGGAGTTTCAGCATGATTGTGTTATTGTTTACCTGGACGACATACTAATACACTCTAAGGAGATTGAGACTCACCATAGACAGGTCAGAAAGGTGTTACACAAACTTCTGCAACATGGTCTATACTGCAAATTGGAGAAGTGCAGTTTTGATCAGTCTCAGGTAGACTTTCTTGGGTACGTGATTTCTGGGGAAGGTTTTAAAATGGATCCTGGTAAACTCCAATCTATTTTAGACTGGCCTTTGCCCAAAGGACTCAAGGCTATCCAAAGGTTTATTGGTTTTTCCAACTACTATAGGCGCTTCATTAAGGGTTACTCCTCTATCATTGCGCCTATTACCAATATGACCAAACAAGGGGCTGATACTAAGTTCTGGTCTGAGGAAGCTCTTGGTGCTTTTAAGACTCTCAAGGAACTTTTTGCCTCAGCTCCCATTCTAGTTCATCCTGATACGACTCTGCCTTTCTTGCTCGAGGTCGATGCTTCTGAGACAGGAGTTGGGGCTGTTCTGTCTCAAAGGTTAGGGGTGGATAAACCGTTACACCCTTGTGGTTTCTTCTCTAAAAAATTTTCTGGGCCTGAGAGCAGATATGACATCGGGGAGAGGGAACTGTTAGCGGTAATTAAGGCTTTAAAGGAGTGGAGACATTTACTGGAAGGGACACTACACCCTGTTACTATTCTAACGGATCATAAGAACCTGTCTTATATTGGGGAGGCGAAGCGCTTGTCCGCCAGGCAGGCTCGCTGGGCCTTGTTCCTCACTCACTTTAATTATGTCCTTACGTATAGACCTGGTTCTAAGAACTCGAAAGCCGATGCATTGTCTCGTCAATATGAACCATCCACTATAACTGAACCACTTCTGTCCTCCATAGTTCCTAAGGGGAATATCATCACGAACACGAATCTCAGGATTCACTCTCCATTGCTTTCTGAGATCATGAAGTTTCAGCATTTGGCACCCAAACAGACCCCTGGGGATCGACACTTCGTTCCTGCCGCTCTCCAACTGGAGGTGCTACGCTGTCTCCATAACAGCAAGGTGGCTGGGCATCCTGGCATCCGCAAGACTTATGCGCTGGTCTCTAAAGATTTTTGGTGGCCTGACTTACGCAAGGATATTAAAGAATTCATCGGGGCATGTGAAGTTTGTGCCAAGACCAAGCTACCTCATTCGCTTCCATGCGGATTTCTGCACCCTTTAGAGGTTCCTGAAAAGCCTTGGTCCTACCTGGCAATGGACTTCATTGTTGATTTGCCTATCTCTAAAAAGCAGACTGTCATCCTTACTGTGGTAGACAGATTTACTAAAATGGCTCACTTCATTCCCTTACCTAAACTCCCATCTTCGCCCGAATTAGCGGAGATATTCGCCAGGGAGATTTTCCGTTTGCATGGGATACCTTCCCAGATTGTCTCTGACAGAGGCTCCCAATTTGTTTCCCGTTTTTGGAGATCATTCTGCTCCCAACTAGGCATCAAATTGAATTTCTCCTCTGCCTATCATCCTCAGTCCAATGGAGCTGCTGAACGCACTAACCAAAAAGTTGAACAATATTTACGTTGTTTCGTTTCAGAACACCAGGACGATTGTGTCGGTTTGATTCCTTGGGCGGAGTTTGCACATAACAATCTCATTTGTGATTCTACGCATTCTAGCCCTTTTTTCTTGAATTTTTTTTTTTTTCTTTCATCCTTCCATTCTTCCTTCGGAGTCTTCTTCTCAAGGGATACCGTCGGTGGATGTTCATGTTGCCAATTTAAGAAAGTTGTGGGATCAAACTCGACAAATCCTTCTGCACAATTCTACGCTGGTTAAAAAACACGCTGACAAACGTAGAAGGGCAGCACCGGTGTTTGTTCCAGGCGATAGAGTATGGTTAAGTACTAGAAACATTCGGTTAAAAGTGCCGTCCATGAAGTTTGCTCCTCGATATATTGGACCTTACAGGGTACTGTCTCAAATCAACCCAGTTGCGTATCGTTTAGCGTTGCCTAATGCCTTACGCATTCCTAATTCATTTCATGTTTCCTTGCTAAAACCATTAATATGTAACAGGTTCTCCTCCACGATCGCCCCTCCCCGCTCAGTTCAGGTGGAGGGTCAGGAGGAGTATGAGGTCAATTCCATCGTTGATTCTCGAATCTCCCGGGAGAAACTGCAATATCTGGTCGATTGGAAGGGTTATGGTCCTGAGTAGAGAAGTTGGGTACCTCAGGAGGAGGTGCATGCTCCCCGTCTCCGCAGGGCGTTTCACTCTCGATTTCCTTCTCGCCCTGGTGTATTCCGCCCGGTGGGCATATCTGAGAGGGGGGGTACTGTCAGGGTACCTGTGGTCTCTACCTCCGAAAGAGGTAGAGACTTAGCTGTTCCTCCATCCAGACGGCCTGATGGCTCCCTTCCCCACGGTCTATCCGGTCATGCAAGGCCGGCCGCGAGGGAGTGACTGCCTTTTACAGCATCTAGGCAGGAAGTGGTCATCAGGACACTCCTCCGGAACAACCTGTCACTCAATTGCTGCAGGACCAATCAGGACGCCTCGGAGGCGTGGTTACTGCTCTGAACAGGGTATTTAACAGAGCTTCTTTCATTAGCTCATTGCCCTGTCGTGGTTCTAGCTTGTTCTAGTCACTCAGTGCTTGTGTATTCTATTATCCCTTTTGGTTTTGACCCGGCTTGTTTACCTTACTCTGCTTATCTCTGTTACCCTTGATTCGGCTTGTCTCTCGCTTACCTGTCTTCTGTTACCCTCGACCTCGGCTTGTCTTTGACCATTCTATACTGTACTACTTACGTTAGTCCGGCCATTCTAAGGTCCGGTATACGTATCTGGCTACTGTTTGTACTCTGCGTGTTGGATCCCTGTCCCGATCCTGACACTCTTATTGTAAGTTTTATTTTTTATATGTATAATGCATGACTCTGATGCTATTAGTTGATGATGCAATTTTGGCGCAATTTTTTTAAAGCACCAATGCTCCTATATATACTGTACATTTGCCAGGTTTTAAAATTATTCCATTTTGATAAAACCCTAGTGGTGAAACGCGTTAATGGTTTTAAATAGTGTGTATTTTATATAATAAATAATTTTGGCTAATTTACTGTGCCACTATATATATTTTTATACACATATTTATTTTATTTATCCTTTTCCTGGAATTTTAATTATCTACTTATCCTGAGGTGGGGATTATACCACCAACGCTATATCCAGAGTGCAGCGATATCTGCACTCCACTTGTGAGTATATTTTATCTCATTTTTATCAACTATTCCATCTTATTATCAGAGAACACTATTTGCTGTTTTATTTTCCCCCTTCTTCTGAGAGTTAGACATCATCATTTTCCGGAAAGAGCATCCATATATCCTACAAGTGGGGATTATTACGCTGTACGCCTGTTACACTTGAGTGTAATGTGAGTGTAATATTTATTATTTACTTATTATTATTCAGCTTTTACCCTCCACACGATTGGTCCTCTCTTCTTGTGTTTTTCATATCACGAGACGGTCAGAACTACTATAAACAGAGAATATACCTTACCAGCGGAATTTGTGGAAAAGCCAACTTACCCTCTGATATTTATTGGGACAATTTCTATTAACAATTAATTTTTATTTGTATTTTTACTTTTTTATTTGTATTTATTTTTTTATTGTCATTTGGCGCAGCCTTTCTCTTTCTTGTTGTCTATATCTATTTGTATCTATTATATATTAGGATTGATATGAGGATTAATTGTTTAAAGGGGATATTTTATGTGTGTACTGTATGTACAGAGACAGAGTGCAGGGATACCTAGTGCTGTAATATAGGAAAATAAGACCACCCAGGGGTTTATCACAGCAAACCATGAATCAGAAGATTGGGAGATCAAGTGGTTTATTATGATATCTCCAGAACACAGTGATGACATTATTTGCTCCTAATGTATGTTTTGACATTAGGCATACTTTATATTACATTTTGTTTCGTTAACCTTAAAGTATGGTTAAGTTTAGGGTTAAGGCTCCTTTAATTGGAGGAGATCAGCTGGACATATATGTCCATGATTGATGAGAGCAATGTTTTTTAGCAGCAGCTGTCATTTGTTCTTATTTCAGCCCCTCTCCTTGTGATGTGCAGGGAGAGCAAATGGGGAGAGAAAATCACACTGTCTCTGTCTGCCCAGCCCTTCTTCAGCATCTCAGCATCGGGAGAGGCACTGAGTAATGGGAGCAGTTACTGCACTAGTGTAACTCCTACTGAGCTCTGGGATATCTGGACGTTTTTGTCTGTTACTCACCAAAAATTAGGGGCTATTAAATGGTTCCAAATGCATGGTATGATTTCACCCATTAAAGATTCAAAAATGATCTGCTATTGAAATAACTGGCATTTCATGTGATGTATGCTGCTCTATCATTTATTATCTGGTCTAGATTAAAGGAAGAGGAAGAATGATTATACAAAAGGAAAAAGATTTAATAAAATGAGTTGGTCTAATCACATTCTTGAAGCCAAAAAAAGAAAATAGACTACTTAATAGATAATTCAAAAAAATTGCACTGTTTGAAAAATTGAAACACAAAGAATGTTTAGATCCCAAAGGCAACTTTAATTAAACAAAAATCTCAAAAGGAGGGGGGGCGGAGCCTGACAGCACACCGGAGTAGTCGCACATTTTCATCGCTCCGGCAATTTACCTCTACAAGAGGGAATACCGGCAGCATCGCACCACCAAACGTGATACCGGGGACGGATCCGATAGCAGCATGCTCCACGGCAGCGGCCGATGCCTTTCTTTCTCGCCCCGGGCAAAAAAAAAACGCAGCCGCGGCCCGAAGGCCTACCGCGTGAGAGATCAGGCCCTCGCGTACCAGGGTGGCAACCCGTCGTGGTGTGACTTCGACCTGTCCACACTGCTACCCACCACACAACAGGCAGGAGACATGGGGAGGAAATCCCAAAAGCAGCTGACGACCTACGCCAAAACACAGCGGGATATCAGCCTAATGCTGCAGCATCAAACACCAGCTACAACCTCGCGGGAACCCTCACACTCGAGGGACACGTCACCCTCCTGGTCTGGCGGCGGGGCCTCTCCACAGAACCGAGCACCAGCCTACAGGAGCACCTCACAAACACTGGAAACGGCTCCTGCAACCAAACAGGAGATACAGGGCATGCTCACCAGCCTCCAGCACAACCTTCGCAGTATGTGTGGAGGCAGACCTGGCGGTGCTCACCACGGAGGTACAGGCCATCACTGCACGCGTCCAAGCCACAGAGGGGGAGGTACTCAACCTCAAACAAGGCCTGAAAGACCTAGGCGACTAAGTGCAGCAATTGCAGGCATCACAGGCAGAAACGAGCAGGCAAGTGAATATCTTAGATGACAGGGGACGACGGAAAAATCTAAAGATACGGGGGGTCCTGGAAACGATCCCACTGGAAGAGCTACCTCACTTTATACGGAGACTGGCAGCCTCCCTCCTGCCGGCAAAACAAGCCAAACACTTCACATTTGATGGGGTGTACAGGATCGCCAAGTCTCCTCAGGCCCCAGCCTCAGCGCCCCGAGACATCATCCTGCGCTGTCAATCGATTACAGACAAGCTGGGACCAGTGGCGTACACATGACCTATGGGGCCCCGGTGCGAAAATTGATCCGTGGGCCCCCCCCGCACGCTTACTCTGCGCAGGCCGGGGCCGCAACACATGGCGGCGGGCACCTGGTCGCAGGGGTTGCAGGGTTGCGACCCCTGCGACCGCGGTATGTACACCAGTGCATGCAGATGCACACACACTTAAAGGACCACTACAGACACCCAGATCACATCAGCTCAATGAAGTGGTCTGGGTGTCAGGTCCCTCTAGTTTTAACCCTGCAGCTAAAAGCATAGCAGTTTCAGAGAAACTGCTTTGTTTCACTGAGGGTTAATCCAGCCTCTAGCGGCTGTCTCACTGACAGCCGCTAGAGGAGCTTCCGCGATTCTAAGACACTGAACGTCCATAGGAAAGCATTGAGTAATGCTTTCCTATGGGCGGTTTGAATGCACGCACGGCTCTTGCCGTGCATGCGCATTCGGAGCTGAGCGGTGGAGGGATCCCCAGCGCCAAGGGAGTCCGGCGCTGGAGAAAGGTAAGTGCTGAAGACACACACACACTCTCACGAACAGACGCATGCACACTAGCTAACAGACACATTTACTGACAGAGACACACTCAGCGACAGACATACATACACACTCACTTACAAAACATACACTCTCACTGACAAACACACACTCACTAACAGACATCAAACAGACTCACTAACACAAACACACTCAGTAACAGACACACACAGTAACACACTCACTGACACTCACTAGCAGAAACACACTCACTGACACTAACACACACACTAACACTCACAGTAACACACACACTAACAGTCTAACACTCACAGTAACAGTAACACACACAGTAACACTAACACACACACTACCACTCACAGTAACAGTAACACACACAGTAACACTAACACTCACAGTAACACTAACACACACACACACTAACACTGAGAGTAACACTAACACATACAGTAACACTAACACTCACAGTAACACTAACACACACACACACTAACACTCAGATTAACACTAACACACGCACTAACACTCAGAGTAACACTAAAACACACAGTAACACTAACACTCACAGTAACACTCAGAGTAACACTAACACACACACACACTAACACTCAGAGTAACACTAACACACACAGTAACACTAACACACACACACACTAACACTCACAGAAACACTAACACACACACACACTCACACTCACAGTAACACTAACACACACACTAACACATTTTTTTTTTATTTAAACCCCTCAGCCTCCTTACCTTTTGGAGTGCTGAGGGGATTCCCTGGGGTCCAGTGGTGCTGCTGGGCTCCTGGGCTCCTGGGGGGCCGGTCACCCGGCAGGCAGTCAGGCTGGCCGGTGCGCGAGGGAGCACTCTCCCCTGAGTGCTTCCTCTTCAGCTCCCTCGCGCACCGCACTGATACTGGCACCGGGAGATGACGTCATCTTCCGGCGCCGGTATCAGTACGCGGCGCGCGAGGGAGCTGAAGAAGAAGCACTCAGGGGAGAGTGCTCCCTCGCGCACCGGCCAGCCTGACTGCCCGCCGGGTGTAAGCAGGGCCAGCCTCGGGGGGCCCGGAGGTGGCCGGCTCCTGGGCCCCCCTGGAGAAGAGGCTGGCCCAGAGCGTACATACCGGGTTGCAGGGGCGGCCGGGACCCCTGGTGGGCCGGGCCCGGTCGCAGCCGCGACCCCTGCGACCCTGGTATGTACGCCACTGGCTGGGACTCCTACAAGCACTAAAGGGCCAGTGCCCTTACAATTTTGAACATTGCAACTATCCCTTTTCCAAGACCTCAGCAGAACCACTTTGATCTGGAGGAAATCCATGCAACCCCTCACGAAAATCCTACAGAATGAAGGAATATCCTACAGATGGGCGACACCAAGATCTATCTGGGTCACTAAAGGGGACAAATCTTACAAAGCCACAGAACCGCCCGAAATCCCGGCCCTGCTGAGGGCACTGGATATCCCCCAGCAAAGCGCCTCTAGCCACACCTGAACCAAGAAGGGTTGGCAGGCCTGCCTGAACTCACTCAAAGAAAGAAGCGTAAAATGTTTATGTTCTATTCTTATTTTTAGTTTTACAGTTGAGGACATACCATCATTGAACAGCACCCTAGCAAGGGATTATTGTTAATGCCTATACCGTTGAACACCCTCTCCGTATTTTGTGTATTATATGTTTAACTATGTGTGGAAACTCATTCAAAGAAACAAGCGCAATAGGTTTATGTTTTATTCTTCTCTTTATTTGTATAGTTGAGGAAGTCCCATCATTGAACAGCACCCTAACAAGAGATTATTGTTAATGCCTATACTGCTGAGCACCCTCTCCGTATTTTGTGTATTATAAGTTTAACTTTGTGTGCAGGGCCTTATACACATAGCCCCCCACACACTCTTTCTGTTAAGCCCAAGCCGCAAGGCGGCAGCTCAGCGGCCAGACCCCCCCCCAGTGCTCCAGGGTAAAGGGGCACAGCAAACCAAGGAGCGCAACACCCCACACCGAGAGCCACATAGCCACAGACTGCATAGACAAACACGCCCCGATCTATTACCCCATAGAGATAACGACCTTACAGCTAGGCGGACAGGAGTCTCGAACCGGCCCTATTTGCTAGGGGACGTGCAAGACCCTTCCACCATAGACAGAGGAAGACCTGACGGGATACCACACATTATGCCCTCCCGACTTAATAACGCCAGGTGACAGGTCAGCCTACAGGCCTCCCGCCTGCAGAGTCACCACGTCCCCACAACATCAACATCGCCATATACGGCCTAGCAGGTACCAAGACTAACAACAGCAATTCATTACAACACACTAGACCACCCCAAAAAACAAAAAAGTGCGCAATGTATGTTATACTCCAAACACTGTATAGACACGCTTGTTATAATGTCTTAACGATGAGAAGTTGTGACTTAATAAGATATGTCTGTACCGCTTTTATTGCACTGAAAAATAAAGAATTTAAAAATCTCAAAAGGAAACATATCACTTTAATGTTTTAGGGGTTGTTTCTTTTTAACCCCTTAAGGACACATGACATGTGTGACATGTCATGATTCCCTTTTATTCCAGAAGTTTGGTCCTTAAGGGTTAAACTAATAGGCGAATTCTGGAAAGCGCTTTAATTTTTTACACTTCTAGTTTAATAGGAAAAAAAAAATCAGTGCACAGAAATGCAAGAAAAATTGTTTCAAAAAAACAATGTGAAACTACGGGAAAAATAGAAAAAAAGAAAAAAAAAGAAAAAACATTAAATAATAGATTTCTCCTGCGTAGTGTTCTGCATGATATCATTGCTGAGATGGGTGTGACAGTCTACAGTGGCATTCTGCGCCTCTGCAGATTCTGCAAAATGAGTCAAGTGATGTAAATGATACCAAGTCTCAACAGTGATATAACAAACAGAGTAAAAGTGAATGACAAAAACATTAAGCAATTCATATTCAATTTTAAATATCTATATGCTTTGTTTAAAATCAGACACTAATATAGTATAAGCATTCGAGCACATGTAAATAACAAGGATCTCTATGCAAAGTTAACAAATGAATACATGAGAACAAGGTGATTAATTATCTGAACTAACTGAAAAAAAAAATATTCAAAACATGTATGTTACCATGTAATAGCCATGCAGGTAGGACATGATTATAAAGCGAGTAAGCAACACTATCACCTTTGAGTATTTTCATAAAGATAGAATCTTAAATGAATACTCATACAGACTTCATTGGATTTTCAATTTAATGTGAAGATCTGTATTAGACATTATATAATATGATATAGCTAAGTGGGTTTTCGTGTATAATTCGTCACTGGTCTGATAGTTTTTTTATTTATAGCAAAGGCAGAACCCCGAATACCCACGGCTGAGCTCTTTAAAGGAGAAGCACAAAGGATCTGATGTATTGCTGATTATTTAACTTGCACAGTTTGACATATATTTGCGGCTCACTTATTTACTGACTGTGAGCTAGATGAAAAAAGGTCATCCCCTCAAGTTATTCATAAGATTAATACATTCTTGCATTTTGTATAACTGTACCGTTTGGGGGGTTTTGCCTTTTGTTTTTTCCTTTGGATATAACCTAAACAGAGAGTTTAAATTGTCACTTTTTGGTTTGGGAGTGCACATTTGAAAACAAATGTCATATCTAAAACTATATTACCCTGATATGTCTGTAATTGACCTAATATTTCCCTATATTTGGTTTCCCCTCACTAGTGATGCTTACGTCCTCCCCTCCCTCCTGCTTTTAAGAGTACATAATGCACAGTGTTTTTCTTATTGCAGCACAGAGGGGAACAAATTTGGAATAGAATGTGTATTAGAGCTTGCATTGCATTTCTTGAGGAAAATAACCAACATAAGAACATCCTTTCACATCATATGTCCACCTCCACATCATCTGTCTTGCACCAACTCTAACATTCTATCTTCGTTTGCCAACATCTCTAATTATAGGTTCCTCAAGTCATCCAGCCATTCCAACTCCCGGCCAGACCCTATACTTCGATCGTATACTTTCTTGGATCCCCTTCTCTCAGTCTTTCTATTCTCTCTTACCTCGATTTTTAACCACTCTGTTACCTCTGTTATCTCTCCACTTCCCCACTCCCTCATCGTCACAAAGTTTGATTACTGTAACTCCCTTCTAATTGGTCTTTTGCATCACTTCATTATTGTTTCAACAAATCCAAGATGCTGCTGCCTCCATACTCCTTAACATGCCCGTTCAGCTCATGCCTAACGCCTTCTTTAAAAGCTTGCCTGTCTTCTGGTACAACAGCGGTCTTTCTGAAAATGTCGTGTGTTTTGTCTTGTCAATAGTTTTGTGTTTAAATCCGTCCATTAACCTTGCTCCTCCATATTTCTCCTCGCTCATCTTCCACTACACCCAATGCTGTCCTCTCCACTCCCTTAATTCCACCTCTCTTGATCAATTCCTTCACAACTCTGCTCATCTTACCTTTTGGTCCCCTTTCACTGAAACAAGCTTCCTACCTAAGCCAATCTGACACCACTCTTTTATCTTTCTGCAAATTTCTAAAGGCACACCTCTGAAATATTCCCAGTCACTTCCTAAACCCAATAAATTAAGTCATTTTCCCACCTATATTGAATACAAGCCTGATCGGTTATTTCACTATTGTTATGTAAATTAAAGGTCAAGAAGCAGAAGTGTGCAATTTCTATATTTACTGTGCACGCAGCCAGGTGTTTGTTTTTTACGTTAAATGTTAGAAGGTGGTATAGTTACACGTTATACCTAGCCTGGAGTGGCAGGTTTATTAATCTCTTCCTTCTCAAACCTGTGGTTACATAGGCTGGATTTTGTTTTGAATTGCTAAATTAATCCTTTTATCACCTTTCTCTCTACACCTACACCTAGCAAAAAAACAAACAAACAAACAAAAAATGTATTCAAAGGGATTCCCTTCAGCCCCTCTGCATCAACCAGAAGCACTGTAAAAACATGTCTTCAACCTCCGCGAAATACCATAGTTCACACTGCTTGTACAGGCTGCTGACATTCTTTCTTGTTTTACATCCTGGTAGAATTTTGGGAACATGACTATCGGCATTGTAAACAATAACAATATCCTTTCAAATATCCAAAAACAGAGTATTCATCAATTTTTCTATATTTTTTTTTTATTGGTTTTGTTATTCTTCTGAGTGTGAGAAAAGTGGTGTTTGTCTGTATTGGCAATTATTTCAGAGCCAGACTGACACCGTATAATCTATTTGACTAATTATTATTATAATAATTTACTATATCTGTTAATAAAAAAAAAAATCAAATGCAAATTAAGATTTTATTTTAAATTCTTTAGGTATCCCTCAGCAGCAGTCTATACACAAAACAGTTGTTATGCCCGTCATTCCCAATTTTAGATAAATGTTAAGTTTGATTTGAGTTAACATAAAAAGAACTCAGCAGATAATGGGTTAACAATACAATGATAAAAGTCCCAAAATATATTCTAGTGTGTTCTGGTAGCAGTGATGACAGCTCCAGAGACTGGTTTCAAGCTGATAATACTCTGCAGCTTTACTCACTGCCAGTAATCAGTATTAGGCAGCGGAAATGAAGTGTTTGCAGAGGGAACAAGACAATGGCTGAATATTCCAAGGGGACAATGTGATATGGGAAATGCACAGACAAACAAAACATTCCCATGTTCTATGCTCACAGTGTTATATGATCCTGCATTTTATATAGCAAGGCTGGATGGCTTCTGGACACTAAGCTCTTGTTGGACTGTATACTCAGTCATAGGATGAATGTTTGTACCTAAACAAACATGTATATGCAATGTGCTACACACTGATACCCAACGTGAAACATAGAATGTGGTGGCAGATAAGAACCATTGGGCCCATCTAGTCTGCCCAGTTTTCTAAATACTTTCATTAGTCCCTGGCCTTATCATCGTATAGCTAGGATAGCCTTATGCCTATCCCACGCATGCTTAAAGGACCACTCTAGGCACCCAGACCACTTCAGCTTAATGAAGTGGTATGGGTGCCAGGTCCAGCTAGGGTTAACCAATTTTTTTATAAACATAGCAGTTTCAGAGAAACTGCTATGTTTATCAATTGGTTAAGCCTTCCCCCAAATCCTCTAGTGGCTGTCTCACTGACAGCCGCTAGAGGTGCTTGCGTGATTCTCACTGTGAAAATCACAGTGAGAGCACGCAAGCGTCCATAGGAAAGCATTGTAAATGCTTTCCTATGCGATCGGCTGAATGCGCGCGCAGCTCTTGCCGCGCGTGCGCATTCAGCCGACGGGGCGGAACGGAGGCGGAGAGGAGGAGGAGAGCTCCCCGCCCAGCGCTGGAAAAAGGTACGTTTTACCCCTTTTCCCCTTTCCAGAGCCGGGCGGGAGGGGGACCCTGAGGGTGGGGGCACCCTCAGGGCACTCTAGTGCCAGGAAAACGAGTATGTTTTCCTGGCACTAGAGTGGTCCTTTAAACTCCTTTACTGTGTTAACCTCTACCACTTCAGCTGGAAGGCTATTCCATGCATCTACTACCCTCTCAGTAAAGTAATACGTCCGGATATTATTTTTAAACCTTTGCCCCTCTAATTTAAGACTATGTCCTCTTGTTGTAGTAGTTTTTTTTTCTTTTAAATATAGTCTCCTCCTTTATTGTGTTGATTCCCTTTATGTATTTAAATGTTTCTATCATATCCCCCCCTGTCTCGTCTTTCCTCCAAGCTATACATGTTAAGATCCTTTAACCTTTCCTGGTAAGTTGTATCCTGCAATCCTAGAACCAGTTTAGTAGCACTTCTCTGAACTCTCTCTAAAGTGTCAATATCCTTCTGAAGATACGGTCTCCAGTACTGCGTACAGTACTCCAAGTGAGGTCTCACCAGTGTTCTGTACAATGGCATGAGCACTTCCCTCTTTCTACTGCTAATACCTCTCCCTATACAACCAAACATTTTGCTAGCATTTTTCTGCTGCTCTATTACATTGTCTGCCTACCTATAACCCCTTAAGGGCCAAACTTCTGGAATAAAAGGGAATCATGACATGTCACACGTCATGTGTCCTTAAGGGGTTAAGTCATCTGAAATAATTACCCCTAAATCCCTTTCCTCAGATTTCTATACTCTGCACTCGTTTACGTCTAAGATACATTATCTTGCACTTATCCACATTATATGTCAGTTACCACAGCTCTGACCATTTTTCTAGTTTACCTGAATCATTTGCAATTTGGCTTATCCCTCCAGGAACATCAACTTCCTGGGGGGATAAGCCAAACTGTCTTTACTTTTGACAGTTGAAATATAACCTCTTTCTCTGTAAACTCACATGTAACAAATTACTCATTTTTCCTTTTTCCTAACTGAGGACCCTTTCCTTCATTTTCATCTGTAAATACTGAACAAAAATATTAATTGAGGCAGTCAGCTAGACCTTTATCCTCTTCTACATACCTTAATTCTTTTCTTTTTTTTAATCTAACTAATCCTTGTTTTACTTTTTTTTTTCCCATTTATGTATCTAAAAAATGTTTTGTCACCCTTTTTTACCGACTGTGCTATTTTCTATTCTGTGTGTGATTTGGAAGCTCTTATAACTTGCTTATCTACTTTCTGTCTAATTTTATAGATCTATCTATCTTCCTCACTCTGTTTTGTTTTTTTCTAATTGCTAACTTTTAGTTTTTTTACTATTTTGGCCACTTTTGTGGATTACCGCAGGGGTTTCTTAATTTTTTTGCTCTTACTGGCAAGCCTAATGCATTTTTTGTTGCCTTCAGTAGTGCACATTTTAACCCCTTGAGGACCAAACTTCTGGAATAAAATGGCATCATGACATGTCACACATGTCATGTGTCCTTAACGGGTTTCTCTTGGACTCCATTTAAATTGCTTCAGTCTGATGAATATGTGTGCTCCTGGCACAAGCAGCTATTTTGGTTTTCCAATTCACATCAGGAAGATTAAAGTCACCCATGATAATAACTCCCCCCTTCATTGTCATTTTAGTTATTTCCCCAACTATTATCTAACTCTTCTATTTGTCCAGGGGACCTATAAATAACACCTACACGAGTTACTGTGTGATTACCAAATTCCAACTTAACCAAAACGGATTCTATGTTCGCCTCACTAACTTTTATTAGGCTAGATTTTATGCTATCCTTCACATACAGGGCCACCCCTCCCCCTTTCTTGCCTTCTCCGCCTTTTCTATATAAAGAGTACCCTGGTATTGCTTTGTCCCACTCATTTTTCTCATTATACCATGTTTTAGTAACAGCAACTAAATTTACATTATCAATTGCCATTATTACCACAAGTTCATGGATCTTATTCCCTAAACTGCGAGCATTTGTAGACATGACTCTAAGCTTGTAATTTTTGACTTGCTACAGGCACTTTCTGTCCTTGTTATGAGGGGAAATTGGATTGATGTTTTATCACCCTTTTTCCCCCCCACCCCTCCGAGTATAAATATGTCCTAGTGAAACCTCTGAACTGCTTACTGAGAACATTTGTTCCCTTTTGAGAAAGATGCAAACCACCTTTTTTGTACAGTTTATTTTCATTCCAAATAGAGCTACCATGTGAAATGAAGCCAAATCCTTGCTCCAGACTCCATTCACCAAGCCACAAGTTAAAGTCCCTAATACGCATCCGCCTGTCGTTCTAAATATTATGCACAGGCAGAACTTCAGAGAATGATAGTGTGGAAGCAATCTGCCGTATAAAATTGGCAAAACACAAAACACTTACTTTACCTCTGAAACCTCATTGCAAGCCAAGTCATTTGTCCCTAGATGGACAAGTACATCCAATTCCCCTTCCTGCTTTGCTAGCTTAACCATATTAAAAATACATCTGTGAGCACTAGCTCCAGGAAGATATCACACAAGGCCACTATTGTCCAGCTCCACACCTCCTATGATATAATCCCCAAACAACAACTGCTTTCTATCAGGCCTCACTTTATTCTTTTTGTCATTGGCTGCAGTCTTGCACAGCTTTGACATAGAGGATGGTGGTTCCACAAACTGGGTGCCTGAGCCTGTCTCCATAACACCACTACACTCAGTGCCCGTGCCTGTCTCCATAACACCACTACACTCAATGCTCGAGCCTGTCTCCATAACACCACTACACTCGGTGCCTGAGAATGTCTCCATAACACCACTACACTCGGTGCCTGAGCCTATCTCCACAACACCACTACACTCAGTGCCTGAGCCTGTCTCCACAACACCACTACACTCGGTATCTGAGCCTGTCTCCATACCACCACTACACTCAGTCCCCAAGCTTGTCTCCATAACACTACTACACTCGGTGCCTGAGCCTATCTCCACAACACCACTACACTCAGTGACTAAGCCTGTCTCCACAACACTACTACACTCAGTGCCTGAGCCTGTCTCCACAACACCACTACACTCGGTATCTGAGCCTGTCTCCATACCACCACTACACTCAGTCCCCAAGCTTGTCTCCATAACACTACTACACTCGGTGCCTGAACCTGTCTTCATAACACCACTACACTCAGTGCCCTAGCCTGTCTCCATAACACCACTACAGTCGGTTCCTTGAGCCTGTCTCCACAACACCACTACACAGTGCCTGAGCTTGTCTCCATAACACCACTATAGTTGGTGCCTGAGCCTGTCACCATAACACCAGTACACTTGGCGCCTGAGCCTGTCTCCATAACACCACTACACTCAGTGCCCGAGTGTGTCTCCATAACACCACTGTAACGGAGTTCCTTCTACCCCTGGCTGGGTACTGTCGCCAAGGACCGCATCCCAGCTGGAACAGGGGACAAACTGCAGCACCGGAACTTTTTCTTGGGAACATTTCCACCGAACAGTGTCTTTCTAAGTGTTGTAGAACTGAACACAGGCGATCATGGAAGTCCAGCGGTGTTCGGGAGTGTCTGAAAATAGTTCCATGATCTCGACGACTAAACATCTCGACGACTAAACACGAACAAGATGGCCGCCACCTCGTGGTCTTCCATAAGAAATGCAGCCACCCAGATGAACACTTAGAACACTGCTGTGGAAATTGCTGCAAAGTATCAATCAGGCTTAACAAGCTCCAGGGTGGTCTCCGGTTTGTGCGGCTGTTCGGTTCCCGAACCATATAGTCCAAATACACGAACAGAGACTTTTACATTACATTTTACAGAGTCTATAGTCTGTGGGCAGGAGGCAGGCAAGCAGGCTCCTCCAGGAGCTCGTGGCAAACTCACTTGGAAAGGGGAGTTTGTCACAATCACTACACTCGGTGCCTAAACCTATCTCCACAACACCACTACACTCAAGGCCCAAGCCTGTCTCCATAACACCACTACACTCTGAAAGTGCTGAAAATGAAATATGCAGATCCACAAACTGTGCAATATGCCTTTTATCCACAGACTGCTTAATATTGGTTTTACAATATTCATTACACATTACTTGCCAGGCTTGTACTGATATAAGGGATCTCTGCCTCATTCCTTGTAATGAATGGGTTAAAATTACCCAGCAGTGCCATTGTGCATTTTGAGCACCTGTAGAATCCTCCATCTTGAATGCTTTAGTTCAGATCGGGTGTTTTTTTTTTTTCTGTGATTTGTGTACAAGCAAGCTACAAATCACTAGCCCCCCTGAGGGATTTACTTTAATCAAGTAAAATATGAAAGATGGATTTACCAGTTTCATGGTTGGGTACACTAACAATTAAACGTGGCATTCAATTTTACTTCATTAAACTGCCGGGTACTGCTGTGCATTCAAGCTGTTGGATTGTGAGATTCCTGCCGGTCTCTAGAGATAACATGTGCTTCTACTAAAATAAAAATCACCTAATTATCATGTGAAACTCTAACTGTGGTACAGGGTTTAATATTTACACAGTACATATGTACCAGTACTATGGGGTTAATACTAAAAATTGTACAGGTAACATATTGTCAGGGCCGGTGCGTTCATAAGGCGGCACAGGCGGCCGCCTTAGGGCGCACTGGCCCGGGGGCGCAAATGTCGGGGTGACCGTCAGGAAGGAAGCGCACAGCTCCCCTCTCCTGCCGGTCACCTCTTGTAGCGTGGCCGAGCGCCAACCTGCAGTGCCGCGGACTGTGTGGAGGGGGCGGGGATATGAACACGTCATATCCCTGCTCCCTCTGTAGCACACAGCGCGGCTGGCACCATGCAGGGGCGGAGCTATTACCGGCCTCCTTCTTATCGGAGGGGAGGAAGTCATGTCCTCTAAAGAAGACTGAAACAGGAGAAGGCAGAGAGGAGGGGGGCTGGGCAGGACCAGCTCCTCCAACTCCCAACTTCCTCAGGCAGCACTTTGGATCCCAGGTAAGCCACCCTCCTGAACCTGTCTGTCAGTGTGTCTGTGTGTGTATATGTCTGTCTGTCAGTGTGTCTGTGTGTGTATATGTCTGTCAGTGTGTGTATATGTCTGTCTGTCAGTGTGTGTATGTCTGTCAGTCAGTGTGTGTGTGTGTATATGTCTGTCTGTCTGTCAGTGTGTGTGTATATGTCTGTCAGTGTGTGTCTCTGTCTGCCAGTGTGTGTGTGTGTGTATATGTCTGTCAGTGTGTGTGTGTCTGTCTGTCAGTGTGTGTGTGTATATGTCTGTCTGTCAGTGTGTGTGTCTGTCTGTCAGTGTGTGTGTGTGTGTGTGTGTATGTCTGTCAGTGTGTGTGTGTGTGTGTGTCTGTCTGTCTGCAAGTGTGTGTGTGTGTATATGTCTGTCAGTGTGTGTGTGTGTGTGTGTATGTCTGTTAGTGTGTGTGTGTGTGTGTGTGTGTGCCTGTCAGTGTGTGTGTGTGTGTGTGTGTGTGTGTGTGTGTGTATATGTCTGTCTGTCTGTGTGTGTATATGTCTGTCTGTCAGTGTGTGTGTGTGTGTGTGTCTGTCTGTCAGTGTGTGTGTGTGTGTGTGTGTGTGTGTGTATGTCTGTCTGTGTGTGTGTGTGTGTGTATATATGTATGTCAGTGTGTGTGTGTGTGTGTGTCTGTATGTGTGTGTGTGTGTGTGTGTGTGTATATGTCTGTCAGTGTGTGTGTGTGTGTGTGTATGTCTGTCAGTGTGTGTGTGTCTGTCTGTCAGTGTGTGTCTCTGTCTGTCAGTGTGTGTGTGTGTTTGTCTGTCTGTCTATCATTGTGTATCTGTATGTCTGTCAGTGTTTGTGTGTATCTGTATATGTATGTATCTGTGTGTCTGTCTATCTGAATGTGTGTCAGTGTGTGTATCTTTGTGTATGTGCATCAAAGTGTGTGCGTGTGTGGCAGTGTATGTGTATATGTGCATATATCTCAGCATTCAAACACCAACACTACACATAAATAAACACCTGCATACAAACGTCAACATATCATACAAACACACCCCTGCATTCAAATGTCAACACTACATACAAACACACCTCTGTATCAGACACCAAAATTATATATAAACACACACCTGCGTTCAAAAACCAACACTACACATAAATGCATGCTTGCATTCAAACGCAAACACTACATACAAACACACCCCTACAATCATACAAACATACTCCATACAAACACATGCTTACAGTCAAACACACAAATACTGCTCCGTGCTAAATACAATCCTGCAAGCATGGGGAATCGGTAGAGCCCCAGCTTTCAAAGCATTGTTGAAGTTGCACGGCAGATGGGGATCTATCTTTTAGCCATCCTGTGTACATACACAGACTGTCATACAAAGACATACAGTCTGTATGTCTCTGTATGACGGTCTGTGTATGTATTCAAAAGGAATAAACGCAGGCAACACTCCAATAGTAAGGATATATTTATTGATAGGTGAACCACCCCAAAGAAAGTGTGACGTTTCGGCTCTGCAGAGCCTTATTGCATGAGCTGAAACGTCACACTTTCTATGGGGTGGTTCACCTACCAATAAATATACCATCCTTACTATTGGAGTGTTGCCTGCATTTATTCCTTTTGAAGACTTTACTGGTGGATCCAGCGATGTCCACCTGACACGGAGTATCCACCACTGTGGATGGCCAGAGCATTTACACGGTATCAGTGTGCAGGGTTCTTTGTTTGTCTGTGTATGTATGTCTCTGTATGCCTTGTCTGTATGTCTCTTTATGACTGTCTGTGTATGTATGTCTCTGTATCATTGTGTATGTATGTCTCTATATGCCTATCTCTATGTTTCTTTAAGTCTGTGTCTGTATTTCTGTGTGTGCCTGTGTCTGTATGAATGTATGTCTGTGTTTGTACGACAATGTACCTGTATGTGTAGACTGTATGACTGTGTTTGTTTGATTGTGTGCCTTTTATGACTGTGTGTCTGTATATCTTTGTGACTGTGTGCCTGAATAATTATGTCTGTGTGCTTGTATGGTTGTGTGTCTGTATGTTTGTGTATTTGTGCATGTATGTATTTTTGCCTGTATCTATGTCTATGTGGGAGAAAAAGAGAGATAGATAGGGGCCGGGGGGAAGAAAGAGACAGAAAGGGGCTGGCGGGGAAGTAAGAAATACAGAGGGGTTGTAGGAGACACACTAAAGTGGGGTGTAAGGCACAAAGGGGCCAAAGGGATAAGACATTCAAGAGAGTGAATATGCAACACTAATAGGGGTAAGGAATTCAAAAGGGGGCTACGAGACACAGAGGTGAAGATGCATTGTTTAATTATTTTTTTTTGGGGGGGGGGTCAAAATGCATCTTCGCCTGTGTAGTCATAATGATTTCATATTGAAAAAAAAAACGATGCACACAGCTGGGCCATGGATTTTAACCATGGAAGTTTTTCACAGTGGTGCTCAACCTTTTACAGAGAAGTACCCCTGCAGGTCTTTAAAAAAGGTACCCCTGCCTCGAGAAAGTAATTTCTATTGATTTCAATACCAAATGAAATATATTGTAACTGATATTTAAGTTAATCCCATATTGAGAACAAGCCTGATCAAAGGTAGTAAAGAATATCTTTAAAATATGGCATAATGTGAATATTGTGTATGTAAAGAGGAGTGTATGAAATATTAATCTGAAGTATAAAAGTTACACAATAAAAATATAATACACACATTATAGTTAAACACAGAGGACACTGCCTCACACACATTTACAAAGAGAGGACACTGACACACATGCACTGACAGACACTTACTGATACACATATTCACTGACAGACACACACACACTCACTGATAGGCACACTCATTGATATAATACTCACTGGCAGACATACACATTCTCTCACACACACTCACAAGTTATTATTTTGTTATTATTTTTTCTTTGGGCGAGTTGGTGTGGATCCTTTTCCTGGGGTCCAGTGTAGAGCTTGTGTAATCTTTGTGCTCCTCCAGCATGTTCATTCGTGCACTGTTTAGAGATGCCAGGGCCGCTGGTGTGACGTTATAACCCGGCTCCCGGCATCACTGCACGGCGTTCGAATGAGCATTGTGGGAAGATCATGAAGATCACAACTCCCTCGCCACCTCTGCCTCCATTCTCCATTCAGAAACTGCATTTGGGTAGAGTAGGCACCTGCCATCCAGGTAAGCAGGTGCCTTCCCTGGCTTACTGCACAGCCGGCTGCCTCCTGCGGGGTGCTTAGGTGGCCAGCACTTGGACTACCCTCTGCCTTTGGTGTACTCATTGGGCTACAAGGTTCTACACCAAATAGAAAGTTGATTAAGATCATGGTATAAGATATATATTTTTTTTTTCTTACCATTATCCTAATTTAGTCAAAGGGTAAGGGCAATCATACCTAGAATTTGGAAAAAATAATTAGACCTATAGCTATTCTGACAATATGATAATGCTTCAAAACTGCTATACACTTGCATTAAAATCATATCAAGTTATGACATATCGTTTCTGATATATCACGTAAATTCCATTTTATAGGAATGGTATCCTCTCATGGCATTTCTGATGTATCACCAAGGGGAAAGCAGCTACTTACATCTTGGCCGTCAGCCACAAAATATTGATCTCACCAACTTCAATTTCACCACATCATTTTCCCCTCTCTTCTTCCTGTCAGCTTTACCTTTACTGAAAGAGCTGATGTTACAATTTGAAGGAAATTCAAACTCCCCCATAACAATGGGATTGAAGATTAAAGCTGCTACCAATGCTCAACTGTGCAAATATGACACAATTGCACAGAAGCAATTACGACGGAAGTTTACTTTCACTGGGATACTAAATACAAATATAATGCATGGTGAAAGCAGATGAATTAAGCTGCACCTACATGTACTATAAAAGGTGCTATAATATTATCTAGACAAATCCCGGTGGAACAATGTACAAGCTATTTTTTTAGATGCTTCACCTTCCTGTGAATGTCAGCAGCAATGGATTAACTAAAGTGCAAAAGGGCAGGTGCACTGTAAATCCCACTAAACATGGCTCACTGACATTTGCTGGTTTGATCGATCTATCTATCTATCTATCTATCTATCCCACATAGAGAGGAACCTTCTACGTCAGGGGTGTCCAAAAGGTAGATTACTAGATGTTTTAAAAACTACAAATGCCATGATGCTTTGCATGCATTTAGTATGACAAACCATCTTGGAAGCTGTAGTTTTAAACCATTTGGGGATCTACCTTATGGGCACCTCTGTTCTACATCCTGAGTATCTGGATACTCTGCAGCTGGCTTGTGGTCCCTGAGACTATTATAAATGCTCTGGCTAGGTGACATAATAATGTTGGCTTTAGATGCTCTGTCAGCAAGGCAAGCAATGAGTATAATTGTTGCAGAAGTCTTAAACGCCCTTTTCCATACCACGGAGTATACATTCAAATCTCTAACTTCCCTTTGTCTAGACAACTAGACACATGAGGCTTGTGGACTAGCCCAAAAATGGTCATGACTAGTCAAAACAATTCTCTAAATGGCAACCGAGTACAATGAGAACGTTGCCCATACCTCTCAAAGTGCAGAATTCCATTATTTTGAAATGGATGTTAGCAAGAAGCTCTACCACACCCTGTATCTTTGCATAAAACCACGAGGGACCTGAATTAGCACACGACTCAAAACAAGTCATAAAAAGCAAAGCACTTAGGGATTTAACATCCCTTAAATGGAAATAATGTTAATATTGAGGATTTACTCCCAAATAAAATATACACCGGTAATTTATTTATTCTTTTAATAAAGACTTGATAAAACTAAAGATAACAAAATATACTGTTATAGCACTTTGTGTCATATTCTTGACTGTATTCTTGCAATGAAATCCCTGAAGAAGCAATGTTTACAATCCTTATCAACCCAACCCCCTGCAATACATCTTTATCTGGAGTCTCTTCACTGTAGTCAAAAACAATTGGAGACTGTAATATCATTCTAGAGTGGAAAATGTCTTCATCCATTATCTCTCGCTGTCAGAAATTGACATTTAAAGTGAGCCAGAAACAAGATCAGGTAACACCTAAACATGGTGCTATCAAGAGCGAGAAGCAAAAGGTTGGCTCATAGACGCAGTGGGATCACAAATGTACAGATCTAAAAAAAAAAATCCATTAAAAGAAAAACAGAATATATATTTTATTCAGTCCTAACATTCATTGTAACATTAGCACATTTTATTTGATCCCTATACATAGATTTTAATTTTTTTTTACAAATTGCTAATAAATGCATAGGCAAAAAGGCATGAGAATGTTAATGGAAGATTGAAATGCAGATGGAAAGTGCACTGGTGATTACTAGCCTAGTGTGACATGCAATGCATTATGGGATAGAAAATAATTATTTGGCAATGCGAAGCAACAACACAGGTAAGACACACTGGGTAGCAAAATTAGCCCGTATGTATTTGTGTGCCATTAGCGCATAGATGTAAACTTAGAAAAATTTGATATAACGATCATTTGATCTATGCATTTGCTAAGAATTTGGCAGTATATTACAATGTAAACAAGTCCGTTTTTTTTTTTCTTAAACAGGTAACACAAATGAATTTCAAACATTGTTTATGTAAGGGAAAAGTGCATTATGTGGCAAATATAATGAAAAATGAGTAAGAGCTGGAACTGAAAAAAAAATGAAACAAATGTATTATCCTAGATAAAAACAGAAATTAGCACACCCCACATCAAAACAATTTAGGTAGGACATTTTGCTTTGTTTTATTACATCCTCCTGGGAAAACTGTGTGCAAATGCTACAAAAAGATGATTAAGACAGTCTGACTCCTAAATGTAAGTGTATCTGTGTTGATGGGATTAACCTGTCAAGCTGCACATTTTAAGGCTGGCAGCGTTTTAGCTTTCATCTATTGTCCCAAAGGGACTTGAAATTCACTGTGAGCTAATGCATATGGGTAAGTGACTGCATGTAGGCCAATCCGGCATTGTAGATAACAGTGCCAAGACAATAAACTGTGCTTTCTTGCTGACTTGCAGTTTTCTATACATGCATATTATTTTTTTCAATAGATAACCATTTTTCATTTAAGAAGTGTTTTTGCTTTGTGTACTAACATTAATGCTACAACCGTTTAAACAGGGCTTAGGTACGAAATCTTTGATACATAAGAAAAGACGGATATTGGGGATAATATCATTCATGCAAGGATTTTGCACAAAGGAGAATTATCAAAGTTCTAATCACCATGTAAACCAAGAGACAGAGGCACACTATTTAGAGTGTAAGGGTGCAAAGCCCATTATTCTATCAGTAAATAAGTATCCTACATTCCCAGCAAGAAGAGACTCACACCTGCCCACAGCTGCCTCTGCGGTAAATAAGGATGGCTGCACCCAAAGTGTAAGAGCCAGTAAGCTTTCTAAATGGAGGCCCCCTTCTTCACTTCACTGCCCTGGAGCCCCTCTTGCAAGAGAGCTCAGACAAGCAGGCAGCTGGACAGCCTAAAATAAATGTAAGATGGAGATGCCTTGGTGTGCAGAGGAGGCTCCTTCACAAAAAAAAAAATCATTTTTTATATTTTTCACAAAGGGACTTTCTAAGTAACATAACACAGATAACTAAAGTGGGTAGGTTGCTTAGAGTCTTCTGGTGCCTTCCCTCAATTTAATATGAAAATGTTATATGAAATACAATTTTAGGCACTTACACCGTATCAGCTGCAGGAGTAATCAGGTGTCTCTGTAGCAGCCAATGCAGGATGGCAACAAATGGCCCTGCTTTGTTCTACAGAGCAATCTGACATCTCTTGCTGGAGAAGACTGGATGCAGCTGATGCTATGGAGTGCCCATTGTTAGCCAGTTAAGTTGTCAAACCATGCTAAAACAATATACGTACATCTATGAGATGGTGCCAGGGCACTCCTGGCACCATAGCCAGTACAGTGGGCCTTAGTAGTTATGGTGCTTGGAGTATTTATTTGAAAATTTGAGCTCAGAGACTACCCCCCATCTTTCCAGCATTGTTAATGAGAAATTAATACTTATCCATTATTAAGAGATCCACGTAAATTTAATGATAATAATTGACTAAAAGTGATGAGAGAGTGATAGCCCAATGATCTCAGCTAATCAATGTTGTCCAGGTTGGATAAAATTTACATGGATGATGTGGAAGTGTTGCCGAAATGGAAGCGGTCCCTGGGCACCATGAAGAACCATGATTTATATCAAACCGTTGCTTATCAAGTTGATGTTAGATCAAGTTGATGTTAGATCAATGGATGATGCCAGAGGACTAGGAAATCCTTCACAAAATTACCAAGTACCTTTAGCTCCTCCTTGCCAATAGATGGACCTACTGGTTACATCGCTTTTGAAAATTTGCCTCACAAATGCTCTTTATATAGAATACATATTCATCAGTGTTGATATCAGAATTATTTTTTAATTCTGTATCCAATGCTTATTTGTTCGCCTAAGAACCATACACATTACACTGTCGCATTTTTACTATAAATCTAGGGAATGTGAGCAGTCCATTGATCCTATAACCTAGTTTTGTAAATTGTGTATTTTCTTCGTAATCATATGCATAAGTTCAAGTGATGTCCACAAATACACAGGTTGATTACAAAATGCTGAAACCTCTCCTTTGTTTTATCTTTAGGAAACAATAGTTGCCCATCCACAGCCAAGACATTTAACTAATAATTGCATTGCAATTATTTTCGTGGCGTATCCAGCTTGTGAAACTTGGTTCTAGGATATCTATCTACTTTTGAGAATTTGAATTGAAGGGTTAAATTAATAGGAGCATAGAGCTGATGGATAATACGTACTGGGATCTCAAATTAAACCAACACCTTACTTGACATAAAACAATAAACTTACTTTTTGTCTTGTGAGTGAAAATCAATCAGTATGTTTTAATAAGTACGGTATGTCCTTATTAAAAACCTAACTGTGCATCTCTACAACCTTATGGATTCATTAGTTCAGAGCAACAGTTTTTACATGATAACCATAAGATATTCTCACATTAATCTACGCTCCTAACACCTTAAAAGAAACATGGGCTAAAAGTTGTGAAAATAACTTGGTCAAAGTTCCTACCAAACCATAAAGGGACACTCTAAGTACCAAAAACCCACATCTTATTGTACTGGTTTTGGTTCACAAATGCCAGTACAATTTGTGAACCAAAGAAACGGCAATGTTTTAATTTTGTTTGCCATAAAAAAGGCTCAACTGGCTGTCAACCAGACAGCTTCTATAGCTGCTCCCCCTTTGTATTCTTCAATTTATAAAGAACTTCACATTCAGGGCCATAACATGCATCATGGTAATCTATGAGAAGCATTGGATTGTTGGACTGTGATTACTGCCATATTAGCACAGCATGGCCACCATGCACCTGATAGGACAAAAGTCAGACTGATTGATGAGTTCACTGGAGGAGGGTGAGGCTACTGTTAAGACTAGAAGTCTATTTCAGTGCCAGAATAAAGGTAAGTTTAATGCCAATATTAATTATTTTCTAAAAAAAAAAAAAAAAAAAAAAAAACAAGAGAGGCCTATCAAGCTGATCTTATAAAAGAACACATCTATTTTTTTTTATTTTATTATTATTATTACAGTGTTCCTATGACTGAATGATGAAAACCTTTCATAAAACTATTCAAGTATGTCTTAAAACTTAGCAGCATGCCCATTACCCTAACTAGACACATAGGCCTCGATTTTATATTGTTAAATAATCTTAATGATTTTGATTTAATATAACCTATTGGGCACTATGGAGAATATCCCACCCCCTCAATTTGCAATATATCCTGCAAAATAAAAAAATTACTCACCTTGAATTCACCACTGGATGAAGCTCTCTTCTGTGCACCGGCTGATGTCACAGGGGTTGTGCTCATAGAGAACCCTAAGTTTGGATCATTTTGCCGGCTCAGAGCACATGCATGCAATCCATGGCAAGGGGAGAGGGAAGTTTTTGCTTGTTTAAAAAAAATTACAACAGAAGTTGTAGTAACCCTTCAAAAGTAGCCTTGACTGTTATTTTCATATAATCTTTTACATGTCAGTTACACAGAGAAGACAAAGAAGTTTATTCACAAACTGATGTCCTGAGGTCCTCAAGTACAGCTGTAATACCTTCTTTTCCATTACCATAAACCCAAGATACAAACGGATTCTGTTGATGGAGACATACTGTTGCCTATGTGGTTTTACTAACTGATTTAGTGAACAGTATAGGAAAGCATGGGTCAACATTGCATCATTTTAGAGCAAACCATTAACCAGCATTTTCTTCATTGTTACATGTGAGTGACATCTTCAAGGTTGCATCTCAGCTAGAGGAAAGGCTATGGGGTGCAGTGGCACATTTAACTCAGAGTATACTTCAGTTCGTAGCATCTGAAACCATGGTCTAGACTCGAAGCTCTTTATATTGCCACCATGAATTGAATGATCGATGGACTGGGTCTACGTCATCTAAAAGGCTGAAATTCCTATCTAAAAATCTGTGATTTAGACACTGTTCACTTATCACTTATGCTTGAAGTGGGTTCGTAAACGTTGTTTTTTTTGTAAGTCTTGTATTTGAGCGAATAAGTGATTGTTTCGGAAAGACATCAACATCACTGGCCATCAGACAAGTGTGTGACGTTAGAATCAAACCTTAATTTTTACTAACTTATAATACTCAACAGAGGCAGTAAAAGAACAGTGGACTTAAAAAAAAACAACAACAAAAAAAAAACATTTTTCAGTGCCCGTACAAAACCGAGCGCAAACAAATAGAATAAATATAAATGTGAAGATTATCAAATAGTATTTGGTTACAGTTTTGTCTGTAAGCCATATGCACTACTACTATGTTGGTGACATTGGCTGGAAACATGCATGTTCTCACAATGAATTACAGCCCTCTTTACCCAAAATAAACACAATATTTAGCTAGAGTTAAATAACCTTAAATTATATATTAATATAATATTTTAGTAATATATTTTTTACCTAGTGGTTTGGTTAATTGAATGTGTATATTTTATTATTTACCTACTAACTTAAGAACCTTGTCAAGCTTACATTGAGCCTATTTATCTAACCATGACTTAATCTATGCATTTTTAAAATTCTAAATATATTCAAATTTTGTTTCCTTGGATACACGTTAACAGAGAATCTTATACAAAACTGTCTGTTTCTCTTTATCCAACATAATCTAGGGGATAATGGTATAACTGTCCTTTTCTATAGACTAAAAATATGTTGCTATAACCCTTTTTTAGGATATTTTTATTAATATCTCGGTACTAGGTTTCCAGTGCATATAGTTGAAACAAATAGGCAGCTCAATCACCCAAACCAGAATCTCTCTGTTCTGGTTTAATAGAAGATACATATAATAGGAGGAGGGTGTAGCACCTTGGTATATTCTCAGGGGTAAATAAGTTCTTAAAAGTAGTTGAATATGTAAAGTAAAATATAGTGTAGTATGCTCTGAACAAGTAGATATAGAAAATGAGAAAATGCACTTACAGATTTTAGGGCTTAAGTAGCTCTATTGTGATGCACTTGGGAGGAATGATACCCACCTAGGGATAGCTGGTTTCCTCTGTTCTTCAGAAATGCTTCACAGATAAGCAATTGGTTGGTTCATTCTCCATGGCCCAGAGTGCATGCACACAAGCCGAGTAGGGGAGGGATGGAGGGAGGACTAAGAGGGAAGAAGGTGATTTAAAATTGAGGAATATGGAGGGAAGAAAAATAGGGAGGGCACTAAATTGGAAAGGAGAGAGGGAGGGGGCATTGAAGTTACCCCTTGCAGACATAGTTCCAGTGCTGCCTGCAAGGGTAGAAGCTCACTATGCCTGTCACCAGCGCACTGTCCATGCTGGAAGATTTCTCCCAATTGATGAGAAACTCCAGGTGGGACAGCAGATCTATCACCCATTCGAGGTGTCGGAGAGAGTGACTTTATTGTGAATCATGACCAGGTTGTCATCCAAATTGTCAAGCACTCACTGGATCTGGCACTCACCTCCTCCAGCTTCCCCTTGATCTTGCTGCATCAGCGGTGGTTTACTCTAGTTGCACCTGCTGACATGGAGAATGGGAAGGTACTGTGCCAAGGCTGCGTCCAGGCGTTCGGTTTGAACGGACGTTCGCGCACAGTGATCAAACTAGTTGCACGCGTGCCGGACCCAACAACTTTTAAAGAGGAAAGAGTGGTTACTTAAAGGAAAAGTAGAGAGGAAGCAGATAGGACACCTAAGGAGAACCATTGTCTCCTATTTAAACCTGTTCATACCTGAAACCTTTGTATTCTGTGCTCCTTACTAAGTCGCTTCTTGGCTCCTATCCTGATTATCCGTAGCCTGAACTTTGGCTTGTCTCCCATTTACGAACCTGTACCACCTGACCTGACCTATTGCCTGCATGTCATCACTGCTGCCTTATCTTTATCGATACTTCACTTTGGACTTCTCTCAGTGGCTTACTGCATGCTAGGCTCTATGTACTAAATTGTGACACAGATAAATAATCATTCGCACACCTTGACTGCACAATCAAGCTTCAAGTGGGCATGTAGAAGTTTGGTGAAGCACCAAGGCGATGATGAGAGTCCAAAGGGAAGATATATGAAATTCCACAGCTGAACCAGCTGTAATGCCAGGAAGGGTGCCTCCCATGAGAGACTGACAGGTCCCCTAATATTAGAGGTTACAAAGACAAAGGAGAGTCACCATCAGTAAAGTAACAGGTGCCTAGCTCCCTAGGGAAAGGTAGGGAAATGGACATCCTTGGACTGGGCATGATTAGCACATTAAAAAGACTTAGAATTAAATAAAATAAAAAAAATATATATATATATATATATATATGTATATATATATATATAAAATATTATGGGAGGCACAGTTTCAATCCACTCAAAGTACCCAAGGAAAAATTGTACCAAAAAGGGATGAATGCCATGTAAAAAGAGGCGAGAGAGTCTAAAATCCCACAAAGCCCCAGTACAGGAATGAAAAGGTTATGGGAAGACAAAACCCACGAGGCGAGCTTACCAGGGTCCAGAGCAGGGAAAACACGCAGCAATTGCAGGAAGCAGATATGAGCAGAAGGGCAGGCGGCACGAGGCTGACGTCTGGCAAAACAGGGGAAGCAGCCAGGGCCACAAGCACAAATCACACGCAACACCACGAGAAACATGGTATCAGGTCCGGTGAAGATGCGCTGACCAAACAGGCCCGAACCACCAATGTGCTCCCACAACTAAATAGGAAAGAGAGACAGCGCAAGTGCAGGTCGCCACACAGGAGTGGCAAATAGAAGCAAGAGAGGCAGGAAAAACCCTGACTCTAAGATCTGAGGAGAAAAAGAGAAGCATCCAAAGAAATCCAAATAACACAGACAAAACGCACTAAAGACATAGTTTAACACATATACTTATCTTGACTGTGGAGCAAGTGAAAAGAAAAACAATACAATGGAATCACTCACATGTAATGGAGCCTGGAAAATAAGGCTCCCTTATTTTCATATGCACTATATGTTGTACTCTGTTTGTTTTTATTTTTCATATACTGCTATTCTGACTCCCCATTAGACCACATTTGAAAGAGGTTAAGACAGCCCTCTTATTATAGTGCTCCATTATTTTTATGAGTTGTTTAATTTATAATATATCCGAAAAAGTCTATGATACAATATCAGAAAAAGTGCTATGGGTTGAAAATAAGATATGGCATTAATGAATACATTCAAATTAAGAAACATATTTTAAAATAAAGAATTGATAGGGTAAACCTAAAAAGAAATAGATCTACACATACTATTGTAATTTTTTTCGTTGACTAGAGAATTTACTGCAGAAACCACTTTCTAAAAGCGATGAGACATAGCGGTAAGATATCCAGAGACATTTTACAAAAATATCAGAACAAGTGCGTATTAGAGCTGCCTTTAATGTAATGTTCCTGTCCCATACAAACTACCTATCTGTAATTTAGCATTGTGTATATTGTTATTGTCAATTTTACTAATTATTGTCTTCAAGTTATTGATATGAACTTGAAGAAGGAGCAACGCTGACAGTAACGATAACACAAACTGTACAGCAATATAGGTGTATTATTTATTTTTGCTACAAGCTGTGTTATAAATATATTGTTCACTCACTTTGGCAGCCCCACTCCCCTGTGAGCTATTGATTTTGTGAAGTTACTTTGTTTGGGGCAATGTCTGTCTGTTGTTGATGTAGCAACAGTCTAGGAATAAATCCAGATTGAATGCTGAAGTGTTTTACGTAATATGTTGATTTCATATTAAGTGCAAAAGTGCCATGTGTGATTGCCAGAATAACAGCCTGTGGCTTCTGCCAATTGTTAGATTCAATACATTTTGAATAACATTTTTGCATTATTCAGGAAGACTCACAAAGTGCCAGAAAATCAGTTTGTCACATGCTACTTGTGCTTTTATTAATGCTAATAGGATAACAAGAAATGTGCAACTTTTCAATAGAAGATAGAAGGCTAGTGTTATTAAAGGCCCTTTCTAAGCACCACAATCACAACAGATCATTTTAGTGGTTATATAAGAGGGTTGTATAAGGCATGCAACTTATGCAACTGGACACATTCAACTAGACAACAATGATAGGCTAGCTGGGCAAACATTCCCCCAGTCCTCATACATCATAATGTCAGCAACTTAATTAGGAAGACAATCCAATTAAAAGCCTATTACTCTGGAACTAGAAAAGCTAAAATTTCTGGGGAAATTGTGTTAAGTGTTCTTGCCTCCACCAGTAGTCTACAACTGGAGTGGGCGGAGTAACTGGGTGGAGTTGCTTGAGTAACTGTTGTGTGGTTGAAGTGGCTGGAGTAACTGTGGAAAGGTTGGACTGGGCAGAGTAACTTTATAGAGTGGGCAGAGTAACTGTGTGTGTTTGGAGTGAGTAAAGATAGTAAACATTACACTAACCAATTGATTGATCAAATTTAAAAAGTGCACATGGCAAGCTGGATAGAGTGAGAAATGCATTTCAACTTTTATTTATTTATATAGCACATTTAATTTCAACGTTGTTGCCCAAAGTGCTTCACAGTTACATTAAAACATACATTTATAAAAACATTAGCAGGTGTACAAAAGGCCCTGTCTATGACATCACTTGCTGCTCCAGACTGGCACAGGTCAGAGTACTTTGGCGGTTGCCATTTTCAAACGGTCGTATTTTAAAAACTATAAATCCTACCGCGAAGAGCTTTATATTGTGAGAATCACAATACCCAGACCTAAATTTTGATGCATAGTATGTCTCTGAAATATTAACAATAAAGGCACAGTCGCAGTTAAGAAATTGCCCTTCAAATTTAAGCTGGCTAGAGTGGAGTTTCAATGAATGTCAAGGGACGGCATAAGTTGCAAACAAATGGTCCTATTGTGAAAACTATCAGGACTATGGCTTAGCCATGGACATTTTTAGTGGCAGCAGGGATAGCTGAACGTTTTGATATACGATTTGTGTAGCAGGGCTTGAAAATGAGGGAGTGGTAACAGTTTAGAAATCATGTCCTGATTTTTCAGCTTTTGCCAGCTCCCACTCTAGTTTTGAACATTTTGCCATTCATTCCTACGGGACCAATTTCGCCACAAGAACGACGATATTCTGTGAACCATTCGGCGAAACGTTCCACAAAGTAATAGCACACCAATCGGGAACAATCCGCACGTTTCATTATATTACTGTCTATGTAGTGTAAAAACTGTGGGAGGAGTTAGGGTGGTAAATTTGGCTTTAATACGAATAATAATATATATGTGAGATAACATTAAGTGGTCTTGCTATGCAAGAACACTTAATAAAGTATAAACAAGAAGACTTGCCTTTTTTCTAGGGATTTTTACATTATGGTTGAATATAGTGTTTAACAACCATATACATGGGACAGATGTCTTTATTTATTTTATTTTGTATATATTTAAATCTTCCTTTAATGATATAATATATGGTTTATCCAAAGTTACTCTTACTGACCTAATGATATAAGCAATAAATATGGTCACCAGTATACTTCTGGCATATAACAAGATATTATGAATACATGGACCTCTTCCAGGAGCACCCATGACAATGACATCATGAAAATGCCAGTGGGAAATAGTGTAAAAGTTAAATTGAGTCCCAAAGCCATATTGGGCTATGTATGAGAAAAGAACTGTTTTGTACCTATGTTACAAACTCAAGAATTCACACTTGTTTTATAAGACGTATCTAGGTCTTATGCTCAGCACCAGACACTGCTCCCCATCAATTAACAGAGATGTGAGGTTATAAAGAGGTTAGACCAGAGTTGGTAACCTTGGTATTTCATGATTGTAAACTACAATTACAAAATATAATGTAATGCTAGGTTGGTATCACTGGAAATATAGCTCACACACAGCTATAGTGTCAATGTTACTGTTTTACAATGGACTACACCTACTTTGATTGAAACTTAGCAATGTTTCCAGTCTACATGCATGATCAACCCTGCCCTTGCACATATTACTGTTGTCTGGCTGCTTGATCTCTGTTTCCTGCCCCAGCTCTGTTTATTAAACATTCCTAATTACCAGTTTCCTGACCATGGCGTGTATTTCTGACAAACTTGCTTCTTGTATCCCTGACTGTCTTTTTTTATTCCTCACTTGTTCCTTTACTACATTCTAAGTATTCTTATATTAAGTTACCGTAGCTCATACATTCATAACTGAATACTTGCTTTGTCTGTTTTTTTCTCTCTACTTGTTCCCGAGATGTACGGTTACAATGCCACATCATTTATATTGTATAAGTTATTCTACATCTCACACAGTTTGATGTGTTAAAGAACTATAGCAGAATATTTTAGTAATTGTATTGATTTTTAATTCAGAAATTCTGTATCTTCTAAAATGGTCCTTCTGCATAAAGTAATAATAATTATCAGAAGAATGCTTTAATGAATATATATTAACTTGTGTAACAGGCATATTTACTTGTGTAAATACATCATCTTATTTTTACTAACACTTATCTAGAAATGCCTATTTTTTTTGGTTTAAAAAAACTCTATAAGGCCGATACCACTGGTAAGTAAATGGCTTAATATTAAGGTATATGGTTACAAAACGAAAAATCCTAAAACTGTGAAGAATGCAAAAAGAAGATACCCATCATGCCACTCATAGCCATATACAGAACACAATTATCCTACTCCCAAGCTAGGAAGATAAGTCCCAGGTAGAAAACACTATCCCCGTCATCCCAAACAGTCGACTCTACAAGCCTCGGGCCTCAGCAAGAGCCTGCATGTGGTGCCCACCGATCCGGCTACTCCTGGCACCCAGCTCGGTATCTCGGATGGGAGCAGCTCATAGGTGTAGCGGTACTTACCTTATCCGGGGGCCAGCAGAGGTCCTCTATTCCCGCGCACGGTCCTGCACGAGCCGCGTGCGGCTTGTTCAATGTTTTGACGAAGGCGGGCACTGACCGCGAGATGCGGTCACGTGTCCCGCCTAGCTCTAAGAGCGTGCCGCACGTCTCGGGCGCGCTCTTAAAGGGACAGTGGGAGCTGATATTTAAAACGGTCTCCCATTGGCCCCTGCATCCCACATTCCCCATACACTCACCTTTTGGGGGTGTGGATATGACAGGGGCCAATCAAATTAAATACTAGGGTATTTATACTTACCTCTCCCTTAACTCCCTGCCCTATCGTGGTTTCTGATTCAGTTCTCTTTATCACTTGTATCGTTCAGTTGTGTTTTTTCGTGCTTGACCTTGGCTTTGTATTTGACTCCGTTTTTCTCTTTATCCCTGTTTTGTCTTGTTTCCCGGCTTACTGATTCCTGTGTACCAGTCCTTGGCTAGTTCTTGTTTTCGCTGTCTCTTTGTTCCCTTGACCTCGGCTCGTTCCTGACTCTGTCATTTCTCTGTTATACGTCGAGTCCGGCCATTCTAAGGTCCGGTAAGACGTATCTGCTTTATATTGTCAATTGTTGGACTAAATCTTGTGTGTTGGGGTAAACTACCGTGACAATAGGTCGTATCAGCTGCAGATGCTCCAAGGCTGTGGGTTGTACATTAGGGGGTCCTCCCTTTATGGCTCCTGGCCCAAGTATGTGGCAATGGTTGCTTTACATTGTTGGGTCTGGAATAGGTGAAATGGTCTTAGAGTATTCTGAAATTTCCCATAACGTGGAGACCCAAAAAGTGAGATCTTTGCTTGGGCTGGACTCTCTGGGTCTGGGTCTAGTCCATGTAACAAGCGTTGCTGCTGTCGGCGGGTTAATTTCAACCTGAAGTTGGCAAACAGTTTTTCCAGCCATGCCAAAGCATTATATGGTAGACATTTGGATTCGAAGGAGCCATTTTGGAAAGGCCTGTACTCCAGTCAGCGTGTCGCTCAGATGTTGAGAGATCCAGAGTGGTACCAGCAGTGGTTGGAAAAGTCAAGGGAATTCAGCCGGGATAACCCTCACTGCTACAGTGGTACCAGCAGTGGCTAGAAAAGTCAATTGAACTGGGATAAACCTCATTGGCAGGGAGGGTATGGGGTTATGTGCTGCATTCTATGGCTATAGCGGTAATGTGTGTGGAGAGATCAGCTACTTCACCCACATTTGCAACAAGGTAGGCCTCCAGATTGCCCCTTAAGGAATCTACCCCAAATACTCGAAAACATCTTGAACAAAGAGCTTGAAGGGGGATAGGGGGACTAGTATTAGTGAGCCTTGTTTTGGGTAAGAAGTTAAAAAAAAAAAGGGATTTTTTGCACAGAGCTCTTTTCACGACTGATCAACCCCTAACTCTTTTGAATCATTTTAAGGGCATTACTATTAGAACATTCAGTATATAAAAATCAATAAAAATAACTCAAATGGCCTGCAGATACATTTTTATAAAACAACAATATTGGTGTCTGGTAATAAATATTCCCAAACTACCAGCAAAATGCAAACTAATTAGTCTGAATATAGCTATTACATTACATACAACATTTATGGCATTGAAACCATGCTATATAGTAGCATCTGAGGTAAAAATCCTCTTATCTCGCGATACTCTGTCACATCCTATACTGAACCTTAACTCTTACAAACCCTTTTTATAAACCTTACTTCCATGCCTAAATGTAACACAATGAAATCCCTACCTCCCATCATCTTGCACCCAACATTTAACATGATGTAGACTGCACCTATCAACACTATCACAGACAAAAAGTGCAAAACATGTGGAACCTTTCAGACTACCTCACACATTAATATCTGCAAATTCTAAGCGTTACTTTTTTCATCAGTAATATAAATTATGCCGAGATTGTACAGTACCGAAATGAGACCATTTTATACTCCATTTCTGAAATCTCCCATGAAATACATTTGCGGTCAATCTTGCCCCATTACCATCTTCAGTTTCCCAGTCCTTTTAATACTGTAACTCTCGCCCTTACAGCCATCATTCTGGTAAGAGGAATACAGAACAGTTGGGAAGAGCAGTAGTTTTGTAAATCAATTCTATGTATACAGAGTTGTTTGGGTTCAGTTGGCAGAAGTTCTCATGTTTCTCAATACACATAGGCCTCCATTTAATATTGTTGGATAAGCTTTCCAAAATGATTTAATATTTTTGGATAGACGTTTACAATTATTTTTACACCATATCATAATATCAAAGCATATACTATATATATATATTACAAATATTTCATAATTTTAAAAGTTTATCCAAAAATAGGAAATAATTTAAAAAATGTATCCAAAAAATATTAAAGCAAGGCCATAGTGTTAACTGTGTTAAGATATAAACTATTCACACTTAAAGAAATCAAAAGGCTGATGGTTACTTTTTTGAAGAGAGCAGGTTTAAGGACTGCTATTTCTATTACATTCCCCAGAAAAAAAAGAAATAACCTTTATTATACTGTTTTTTGGAGAACTGATAGTAAATCTGCACAGAGGGTGATATATCAACTTAACATGCTTGTGTTCATTATGCAGTTGAAATAATAAATTGAGAGATCCATTAGACTTTACTTCAGCACCTTGGCACATCAGCCTACAGTTGTTATAGGACATCTTGCTCTGACAAATGCACAGCAATGGCCTGAATTTCTATATGGCAAATGAGATAACTGTGTAAAGTACAGGCATAGCTTGCTAATGCAGCGGGTTAGGTTCCAGACTACTGCCATTAAGGAAGTACAGCTGTAAAGTGAATCACAGGCTTTTTTATTTGCTAGTACATATAAATGTCTTAAAACTTGCTTACACTATTATACGCTATATGTATAGGGAACAATAGCGCTTGAATTAAAACCAAATAAACCGATATTGAAGTAAAAATCATGAATAAAAAAATGCATAATGAACAGAAGCATGTTAAGTTGATATATCACCCTTTGGCTTCCAAATGACAAATCTCTGCTTATGTTGGGTGCAGTGCCACCCATTCTTAGCACTTTTTACTCTGGACTGCCCCATAGTAAACCTGAAAAATTAGGAACACAGTTTAAAAGAGCTCAATGTGTCTCTCATTATATATAGTTACTATTACTTACTTTTTCCACTGTATGTGGTGTGTAATAATCATATTTATCTCTTCTATTTCCCAAACGATAAAGACATTCTATTACACTTGACACTTTTGTTGATTCTATTAACTCTAGTAAACATGGGTTCACTTCGGGGAGACCATGCGAAACTAATCTAATTGATTTTTTTGATTGGGAAACTAAGATAATAGATCAGGGTGGTGCGGTAGACATTGCTTACCTAGATTTCAGTAAGGCCTTTGACACTGTTGCACATAGAAGGCTTATCAATAAACTGCAGTGATCTGTACTTGAACCCAGTGGTGTATCCTGGTTTTGTGCTGCCCTAGGCAGCACAAAACTCAGGCACCCCCCCCCCCGCGCGCCACCCCCACCCAACCTTTACCCCGTCCCGCATTCTAAATACACACACACACATTCACTGACAGATACGCATACACTAACTAACAGAAACACACACACACTAACAGACACACACTAACAGACACACACTAACAGACACACTCTAACAGACACACTCTAACAGACACACACTAACAGACACACACTCACTCACTAGCAGACACAAACTAGCAGACACACACACTCACTAACATACACACACACTAACAGACACACACAGTCAGACACACACAGTCAGACACACACACTAACAGACACACTAACAGACACACTAACAGACACACACACACTCACTAACAGACACACACACACTAACAGACACACACACACACACACTAACAGACACACACACACACACACTCACTCAGACACACACTCACTAACAGACACACACTCACTAACAGACACACACACACTCACACTCACTAACAGACACTCACACTCACTCACATTAACACTTTTCTTTTTTTTTCACTTTAACCCCCCCAGCCTCCTTACCTTTGGGAATGCTGGGGGGGGGGGGCTCATCTGGTGGTCCAGTGGCTGCTGGGCGGGCGGCGAGGGAGCACTTCCTCTGAGCTGTCTGTTCAGCTCCCTCGCGCGCCGCACAGTGAGGCTGGGAGCCGGAGCCGGAATATGACGTATTATTCCGGCTCCCAGCCTCACTATGCGGCGCGCGAGGGAGCTGAGCAGACAGCTCAGGGGGAGTGCTCCTTCGCCGCCCGCCCAGCAGCGCCACCCGACCGCCCAGCAGCAGCCCAGCATGTCTGTTAGCCGCAAGGCTAACAAGACATTTGCCTTGGGCATTTGGGGGGCGGCTTTTTTTGCCGCCCCCTGGAAAATGCCGCCCAAGGCAAATGCCTTGTTTGCCTCGCGGCTAATACGCCCCTGCTTGAACCCATTCTCTTTAATATTATTATTAGTGATATTGCAGAAGGTCTTGATGGTAAATTATGTATTTTTGCTGATGATACAAAGATTTGCAACAGGGTAGATGTTCCAGAAGGGATAAGCCAAATGGCAAATGATTTAGGTAAACTAGAAAAATGGTCAGAGCTGTGGCAACTAACATTTAATGTGGATAAGTGCAAGATAATTTATCTTGGGAGTAAAAAACCCAAGAGCAGAGTACAGAATATTTGATAGAGTCCTAACCTCAACATTTGAGGAAAGGGATTTAGGAGTAGTTATTTCAGACAATGTAATAGAGCAGCAGGAAATGCTAGCAGAATGCTTGGTTGTATAGGGAGAGAGGTATTAGCAGTAGAAAGAGAGAAGTGCTCATGCCATTGTACAGAACACTGGTGAGACCTCACATGCGTGGGATAGGCATAAGGCTATCCTAACTATAAGATAAGGCCAGGGACTAATGAAAATATTAAAAAAATTGGGCAGACTAGATGGGCTGAATGTTTCTTATCTGCCGTCACATTCTATGTTTCTATTTTATTTGGTTTATTTACATACTAAATGTTTTTTTGGTTAGCCTTGCATGTGTGCATAAGCTCAGATGAGGCCAACTTGTACATAGGTGAATCTCCAGTCACAAATCTGTAGACCAGTGGCTCCCAGTAATTAAGGTATGACAACAGTTCGGAAATTTTACGTTACAATTCTAGTCAAATGAGGATTTTAAAAAACACTAGCTGTTGATGTACCATGATGACTGGGCTCGGAACCACTATTACAGACCATGGTGAGGTATCAAGGAGTGAGTTTTAGAGCTCACTAACTCAATAAGCTTTTCAATGTTAAGAATTGTAAAAAAAAAAATTCAAAAGAATGCATTACATAACCCCCTAGCATGGAAAAGATGGAAATCTTGCAAACCCTTGTCCGATTAGGTATTATTTCTGAGCACAAAGTCCAATATTAGAAGACATATGGATGAAACAATGCAAAATAACTGCAGCCTTCAGCTTACACATAGAAAAAGCCTTGTGTCCTTGCAAAGACCTCTGAGGCAGGCTCAGACAAAGACACACCGAACATAAGGAATTAGCAGCTTGTTTATGAATTATGGAAACATTATATCCTACCCGGAGATTGCTGAGAGTTTTTGGTGCGCCTGGAGTGCCATCTCACAGCCTTTGGTTCGGGTTTTGTGCATTTCTGCCCTCAGGGAGGGACAACTTACTGATACGTCCCCAATGGAAATGACTAACTCGCGATACAAAGCCACCTGGGTGTTGAAATCCTGGACAAGCTGAAAGATACATTGTCACTATCAGAAAATGTCATGCCTTAAATACCATTTCCAGTTTATACATTACTAGCAGAATCATTCTTCTACATCGTTTTTAATGATTAGTTGACATTTCTTTAAGACCTCTAAGGATATGTACACATCATTTTACATCACGCATGGATAAATCATTTCAACACAGGAATTATATTGTCGTGTACCTTTTCCGTTTGTGTACATCCATTTGGCACTTTGTTGTGTTAACTGTTTAGTAAATATCAAGGGTGGGGTAGCATTGGGATAAAATCAATACTTTGCTCACCATTTTGCTCTAAAGTCAAATCACATATAAAATCCTTCAACACCCCGTATTATTGTACAGATTAGAATACATAAATGCATTATATGTCATCAAGTGTATTTTCTTCTTTAGTATAAATAATACCAGGAATGATTTTGAACTCACAAGTGTGGGAGCATGTGAGGACAACTGCCTCGCCATATTCTTTAAACAAAAAACATCAACTGGTATATGTGACAAGTATACCAAAAATGAACTTAAGAAATAACTAAAAGCTTTAGTTAGATGAGCTTAGATTTCATTTTCTTCTGAATTTCTTTGTTCCATAAAGAACCCATCAATTCACCTACAACTGCCCCCCAAAACAGACAGACAGAGCATAAAGGTATAATGAAGGGGTCTGGAAGAATCTTTAGATTTCAAAACAGAGGAACATTAACCCGTTCAGTGCAGGACAAAAAATGTAAAGCATCACACTTGATAACACCATTATTTGTGAGCATTAAAACAATGACTGTTTGATTCAAACACAGGATTAGAACACAGCAAGAAATATATATAACTTATACCAGTAGAATAATTTGGCTATTTTTACATTGTTGCAATTATGATGGATCTCTTAACTGTTAGTTTACTTGTGCATAAAAAAAAAATCATCAGATCAAGCACTATACTAAGCAATATTCATTTACAATGGTCCAGTAACATTTTGTATATAGCAATCATATAATTTAGGGTAGATAAAAACCACTTAAACTAGAAGATAAAAGAAAACATTTTACATTTACACCTTGATGTTTGTAGAAAAGTATCACTGTACATAATTAGATGATCAGTGCAATTAATGTTTACTCTTATTTTTCCAGTATGTTCCATTAGGAAACAAAAAAGGTACAGCATTTAACAATTTAGTTACTAGGGACAAATATGCCCCTGAGAGGAACTGAGATGATCTCTTTTACTATTTCAAAGAAGGGGATCCACATACAGCTCACAGGTAATTCATAATTTATGACAATATAGTATCCCCTATGGCTGCTAGTAGTCCAGACATCCACTAGCAAATAGTGTAACAGGCATTTCAGAAGAGATACTTTAATGCAGTATCTTGCAAATACCATGTGCATTCCAATGCATTTATTGTCACTCTGCAATTTGAAATCATTAGTAAAATCATCACTTATTACCATCTAGGCAAATTACACTGAAATATAAAGGGGGTGTGCCTTGCAAATACAGCATGCATGGATGAAAATAAAACCTTTCAGGCAATTTGCTGTTAGTAGCCTGATGGAGCTGCCTAGAGATTGCCTTACACTGCATCCCTGACACAGCATCTAGCAGGTTAACCTGCAGGGGCACCCATTGATAAGCAGCTCACCCAAAACACAGCTCATTGCAACGCTGTGCTGCAGCCATCCTAATCTGGACATGGGTGTCATCTCCAATGGGTACTGCAGTTTTAAAAATAGTGCAACTGCACGTGATCTGAATAGACAAGAGACAAGCCAGTGGCTATGGGGGTGGGTGGGAGCGGCACTAACGCAAAAAAAAAAAAAAAAAAAAAAAATGACAAAAAAATGTAAATATATATATATATATAAAAACAAAAACAAAAAAAACATATATATTTATATAGCATAATGCATTTTCTTTTTATTCCTGTATTTGCTTTGCTTTTTTTTTTTGTTACCCACCATTTTGCAGTGCTCCAGGGTTCTCTGAGATTTGAGGGGGCTCTCTGAGCTCCCCCTACGGTCAAAGTCTCCAGGGAGAGATTTGTTGGCTATTTGGAAGTGGGGTCCCTGTGACCTGGGGCGGTTCTTGCGCCCATTCGGTGCAGAACTCATGCATACACATCCACCAAGCAAAGCCAAGGCGAGATGAGAGGTGGAGGGAGCTAGCCACAGTACTGAACTCCAAGGGCCAAGGAGAGCCACCTTAATGCTTTCCAAACTGGCAAGCTTGGCTCTAAAGGGTCTGATCTGGGAGCAGCAGGTAAGCTTCAGCAAGGAGAGATGGGCAGGAGACTGCTGTGTCTTGCTGCATTATAGCTCCAAAGGCAAGGAAGCAGTGAGAAATGGGAGGTGAGCTTCACACTGACATGGAGTGTTCCCAGGAAGAAATATCCCAGTGCTGACACAAAGAGCCTTCCTTTTCTCAGGATCGCTGGTGAGGCAGAAAAAGCACAAGCAGAACTCCCAGTGAAGAGTTGCCATCCAGAATAGGATTCAGATCACTCACAAATCCCTCTGGATAAGTCTGGTCTCCATGATGATTAGCCAGGGCAGAGTTTATTACCACACCTCCCTCTGGGGAATAAATCTCATCTATGATCTGATTGCTGATGGACTAGTCTCACCCAGGTTTCCTCTTTCAGATCCTCTGGAAATGCTTGGTGGGACTGGCAGGAGAGGTTGGGAATCTGGCAGCCTGACGTTGTAAGCAGCACAGCCCCTTGATAGGACGGGAATACTAATGTGATCTATCAATCCACCCCCCTACTGCTTATATACTTATCCAATCGAATGCTCAAGAACATCAATTGTAATATTACTTCACAGCGTTCTATTAATAGAAACCCAAAGTGTCTGTAGAGTGCTATACATTGTCACACACTGATGTAAGAAGCGTTCTCCCTGTACAGCCATGTGTCATCCTCACTCATTAACTTTCATTTACTGCTTTTCTGACTGGGGAAAAAAGATAGTGTTTAAGATAAAAAAAAAAAAAAAAAAAAAAAAAAGTGAGTCTGGGGCAGCCCCCATGGTATAATAGCTTATAATATGATACTTCCAAAGGGGACTTATACACTATTTTAAGACAAAAAAATCAGATCAATTGCAAGATTGGCATGCAATACCATAACTAAAGTTTAGCCATTCCTTAAATATTGCCCCATATTCATTTCTAGGACAGTTGTGTCTGCTGAAAAATACTCCAAATTGCTATCAGTATTATAGTAATTTTTCTTTTTTCTTTTTTTTTTTTTTTAAACATATAAATTGTAAATAAATGACCTTAACAAGGGAATATAAAATTAAAAACATGCTGACAATATAGTGTTATAATAAATTAAATGTAACAGGATTTAATTGCCAAGCTGCCTAGACATGGCACATAACAGGTTCACTCTGGCGGTGCCATGTATGGTTCCATTCATGTTTACAGCTCCATGGAAGGTGTGCCATGGTGTGCTTATGGGGATTCATTAATTACCCCAGAAAATGTTCCAATAGTGTTTACTGGGATGAAGGAACAAAGAATTATTACGTGCAGAGCAGAGAAAGTTATGCTTTAAAAGCACAGGCTCCCTGGGATTTTATATACTTGCTAATTTTTGTAATAGTGTAAGGACAATTTCCTAAGGAATTCAGCAATACAGGCATTGATATTGAGTGATTAAAGATTTAAGTTTATAATTTGTTTTAAGCAGGGCTCTCACCCTCAGGCATCCTGATGCCTACAACTGCCAGAATTCTCTGAATACAAAAAATGGCCTGAAAATTATGGGCTTGTAGTTCGGGAACATTGGGGAAGGGGTTCGATTTTAAGATCTCAGATTTAAAGTCTTTATTTTATTGTTTGCTTTGTGCATTTGTGTCTTCAGTAGGCTGCTTGTTTTTTCCCAGTGATTGATAAAACACAAAGTCCACAAATGTAAAATTTTCAGGGACCCTCTTAATATGCTGAGTTTAAATGGGTACTCCAAACACCATAACCACTGCAGCGATTTGATGTAGTAATAGTTCCTAGAGTCTGTATGTGCAGAGTTTCGCTATGAAATTATCACCTGTGTGTCCTTTATTCCCCCTCTTGGATTTCTTACCCCCTTTTGAGTTTCATGTCCCCCTTCTCCCATACCCCATCACTACTGTATGCCTCTTCTCCCGAGTCCCTCTTGTGTATATCTGTCTCCCATTCCTCACCCCCTCTATGTCCTTTTCTCTCCTGAGCTGCTTTTGTGTATCTCTTCATCCCCCTTCCCAACTCCTTATGTCCCTTTCTCTTCTCAGCCCCTTTTGTGCATCTGTTCATCTTCCTCCCCAACCCCTTATGTCCCTTTAGCCCCCCCACCCGCATTGCCCCTGTGTGTCTCTTACCTTGTCACTTTTTCCCCATAGACCTCTATGTCTCGTTGTCCTCCCCTAGTCCCTCTTGGTGTCTTCGCCCCAGCCAATGTCTGTGTCTTTTACCCTTCCCCAGCCTCCCTCTGTCTCTTTTACCCCTTCCCTAACCCCAGTCTGTCTCTTTTGCCCCTTCCCCAGCCCCTCTTTGTCTCCCAGTGTCTCTCTAGGTGTCTCTCCCCCAAACCCCCGCCTCTTTTGCCCCTTCCCTGTCTGTCTCTTTTGCTCCTTCCCTATCCCCTCTGTGTCTCTTCCACCAGCCCATCTGTGTGTCTCTTTCGCTCCACAGCCCCTTTAGTGTGTCTCTTTCTTCCCTTCCCATCACCTCGGTGTGTCTCATCCCCCAGCACCTTGTCTCTTTCTTTCCAGCCCCTCTATGTCACTTTGTGTGTGTCCCAGCTCCTCCCTGTGTCTCATTATCCCCCTGCCCCACCATTCTACGTTCTCATTACCCACAGCCCATCCATGTGTCTCATTACCCCCAACCACACCATTCTATGTATCTCATTACTCCCAGCCCCACCACATGTCTTATTTCCTCCCCAACCATTTCATGTGTCTCATTTCACCCCAAAGCTCATCCATGTGTCTCATTTACTCTCCCCCAGCCCCTACATGTGTCTCATTCTGCCCAGCACCTCCATGTGTCTCATTTCCTTCCCCTCACCCCCTACATGTGTTTCATTATCTCCAGCTTCTCTGTGTGTCTCATTCACCCAAGGCCTTTCATGTGTCTCATTCCTCCCCAGCTCCCCCATGTGTATCATTTCCCTCAAAACCCTCCATGTGTCTCATTCCACCCATGTGTCTCATCACCTTCTCCTCTATGTGTCTTATCCCCTTCCCCTCCTTTGCCAGCTCATCTCCCTCCTATGTAGTTCTGCTGAGCCTCAGTTCGCAGTAGAGGATCTTCTTTAACATTTATCCAGTCTGAGAGAAAGCAGTTTTGAGCTCTCTGAGAGCACTTCCTGCCAGTGCAGGTAGAGTATTTTGAAGCTCCTCTACTGCTGTCTGCGGCTCTGCCATGCAATGACTGACTGGTTGGAGAGCAGCGCTGTGCTGTGTGCTCCCCTCTTGCCGGTCAAACAGATCCTGCCTCCTCAGACTGTACTTTTTGTTATTGGGCCTGTTTGCTGTTGGATTCCTGAACACCACATCCTTGGTGGAGATATAATATCACCTATGCCTATTGGATTAAGCAAACCTTACTTTGCTCTACCACATGTGAGAAATTTATTTTAGTCCACTTTTACGGTGTACACTATTGTTTTATTTTCTCTTTTATACATACGGATATCCTTCAGTGGGATCATACCACTTCACACTATACCTATGGAGACATTTATCAGGCTCCATAAAATGTTAGTAAATATTTTTATATTGATTTATTGCTGCTATTTAGTTTGGCATACTGCACTATATTCTGTGATTCTCTCCCACATATCTACAAGATTATCCACCATTACAAAGACGACTTGCAGAATTTGTACTTCACTATATCCATGTCAGGATCGGGACAGGGATCCAACACGCAAGGTACAAACAGGAGGTAGGTACGTATACCGGACCTTAGAATGGCCGGACTAACGTAAGGAGTAAGCAAAGAATGGTCTAGAGACAAGCCGAGGTCGAGGGAACGAGAGAGCAGACAAGCGAGAGACAAGCCGAGTCAAAGGGTAATAGAGGTAAGCAGGATAGAACAAACAAGCCGGGTCAAAACCAAAGAGACAAAAAGATAACAAGAGCACTGAGTGACTAGACAAGCTAGAACCACGACAGGGCAATGAACAAATGCATAAAGCCCTACTTTATACCCTGGTTCTAGATAGGTAATCACGACCCCGACGAGTCCTGATTCGTGGTCGGGACTTGATTGACAGGTCGGAACGGATTGTCGTCATGACGTCGGCTACTGAGCGCCGCGTCATAAAAGGAAGCGGATCCCTCGCCGCCGGCGTGTAAACGGCTGAGAGAACTGCGAGGAACGAGTGAGTCAACCCCTCTGAGAGGATGAACGTCTAAGTATCTCACCTCCTCTGAGGTAGAGACAACAGGTACCCTGACAGTACCCCCCCTCTCAGAAACGCCCACCGGGCGGAAGGAACCGGGGCGAGATGGAAAACGAGAGTGAAAAGCCCTGCGGAGGCGAGGAGCATGCACATCCTCCTGAGGTACCCAAGTCCTCTCCTCAGGACCATATCCCTTCCAGTCAACAAGATATTGTAACCTCCCCCGAGAGATTCGAGAATCGAGGATGGAGTTGATCTCATACTCCTCCTGACCCTCAACCTGAACAGCGCGAGGAGAGGATACAGTGGAGGAAAATTTGTTACATACTAGAGGCTTCAACAAGGAAACATGAAAGGAGTTAGGAATGTGTAAGGCAGATGGAAGGGCCAGACGATACGCAACTGGGTTAATTCGAGTCAGAACCCTGTAAGGGCCAATGTAACGAGGGGCGAATTTCATAGAAGGAACCTTCAAGCGAATGTTTCTGGTACTCAGCCATACCCTATCACCTGGAACAAAAACCGGAGCCGCCCTTCTACGCTTATCAGCGTGTTTCTTGAACAATGCGGAATTATGCAGGAGAATTTGTCGAGTTTGATCCCACAACTTCCTCAGATTGGCAACATGAACATCAACCGACGGTACCCCTTGGGAAGGAGAAACCGAGGGAAGAATGGAAGGATGAAAGCCATAATTCATGAAAAAGGGGCTAGAACGAGTAGAATCACAAACGAGATTGTTGTGTGCAAACTCCGCCCAAGGAATCAGACCGACCCAATCGTCCTGGTGTTCGGAAACAAAACAACGCAAATATTGTTCAATCTTCTGGTTGGTGCGTTCAGCAGCTCCGTTAGACTGGGGATGATAGGCAGAAGAGAAATTCAATTTGATGCCCAGTTGAGAACAAAAGGATTTCCAAAAACGGGAAACAAATTGGGAACCTCTATCAGAAACAATTTCGGAGGGTATCCCATGTAAACGAAAAATCTCCCTCGCGAATATCTCAGCCAATTCGGGAGAAGATGGCAGTTTAGGTAAGGGCACGAAATGAGCCATCTTAGTAAACCTGTCAACCACCGTGAGGATAACAGTCTGTTTTTTAGAAACAGGCAAATCGACAATGAAGTCCATAGCCAGACAGGACCACGGTCTCTCGGGAATTTCCAAGGGATGCAAAAGCCCACATGGAAGCGTATGAGGTTGTTTAGTCTTCATACAGACCTCACATGCTCCGACGAACTCCCTAATATCCTTAAGTAGTGAAGGCCACCAGAAATCTTTGGAAATCAAGGCACATGTCTTGCGAATGCCAGGATGCCCAGCCACCTTACTGTTGTGAAAGCACTGTAACAGTTCCAGTTGGAGTTCAGGAGGAACGAAATACCTTGCCCCAGGACCCTGTCTAGGAGCCAGATGCTGTAACTTCATGATCTCGGCAAGCAACGGAGAATGAATCCTGAGACTCGTGTTGGCGATAATATTGCACTTGGGAACTATAGAAGACAAAACCGCCTCAGATATAGTAGAAGGTTCATGTTGGCGAGACAAAGCATCGGCTTTAGAGTTCTTAGAACCAGGTCTATAAGTGAGCACGTAATTGAAATGAGTGAGGAACAAGGACCAACGAGCTTGCCTGGCGGACAAGCGCTTGGCCTCCCCAATATAGGACAAGTTCTTGTGATCCGTCAAAATAGTAACAGGATGCAAGGTCCCTTCCAATAAATGTCTCCACTCCTTTAAAGCCATGATGACCGCTAGTAGTTCCCTGTCACCAATGTCATATCTGCTTTCAGGCCCAGATAATTTCTTGGAAAAAAACCCACATGGATGTAACGGTTTATCCACACCTAACCTTTGAGACAAGATAGCGCCTAAACCTGTCTCAGATGCGTCTACCTCGAGTAGAAAAGGCAAAGTCGTATCAGGGTGAACTAAAATTGGTGCAGAAGCAAAAAGTTCCTTGAGTGTCTTGAAAGCAACGAGAGCTTCAGTAGACCAAGTCTTAGTGTCAGCCCCCTGTCTGGTCATATTGGTAATAGGAGCAATAATAGAAGAGTATCCTTTAATGAAACGCCTATAATAATTGGAGAATCCAATAAACCTCTGAATGGCTTTGAGACCCCTGGGTAATGGTCAATCTAAAATAGACTGGAGTTTATCCGGATCCATTTTAAACCCGTCCCCAGAAATCACGTAACCAAGAAAGTTTATCTGAGATTGGTCAAAACTACATTTCTCCAATTTGCAGTACAACCCATGTTGTAGAAGTTTGCGCAATACCCTTCTGACTTGTCTGTGGTGGGTCTCAATTTCTCTAGAGTGTATTAGTATATCATCCAAATATACAATAACGCAATCCTGTTGAAATTCCCTAAGAACCTCATTGATCAGGTCCTGAAATACTGCCGGTGCATTACAGAGCCCAAAAGGCATTACCGTGTACTCATAGTGCCCATATCGGGTATTGAACGCTGTTTTCCACTCGTCTCCCTGCTGAATTCTCACCAAGTTATACGCCCCTCTGAGATCTAACTTGGTGAAAATCTTGGAGCCTTTTAGACGATCAAAGAGCTCAGTAATCAAAGGAATCGGGTAGGCATTCCTAATCGTTATTTTATTCAAGCCTCGATAATCAATGCAAGGCCTTAACGTACCATCCTTCTTATTTACAAAAAAAAAAACGGCCCCGGCAGGAGAGGAGGATCTCCTAATGAATCCTTTGTCTAGGTTCTCACGAATATACTCCTCTAAGACTAAGTTCTCCTTAGTGGATAAAGGGTATACCGTACCCCTCGGAGGCATGGTCCCAGGCAGGAGTCTGATCTTGCAGTCAAAGGGCCTGTGAGGAGGTAAAGTGTCAGCATTCTTTTTGTCAAAGACTGCCTTTAAATCCAGGTACAGAGGCGGTATTTGTACGTCTGTAGACTGGGTAGAGTTAGCCGGTGCGTTAACTACGCAAACCGGTGAGACTTTCTGTAAGCACCTGCTCTGGCAACCCTGGCCCCATGAGACTATCTCCCCTAGTTCCCAATCAATAATAGGGTTATGTTTCTTTAACCACGGATACCCCAGGACTATAGGAACAGAAGGAGACGAAATAAGCATAAGAGATATACCTTCCTCGTGTAGGATACCAACAGTTAAGTTAACAGGTATGGTCTCACGAAAAATAACAGGTTCAGATAATGGTCTACCATCTATGGCCTCAACGGCCAAGGGTGTATCCCTTAGCTGGGATGGAATAGAGTGTTTAGTAACAAAAACTTGGTCAATAAAGCTCTCAGCAGCTCCGGAATCTACCAACGCCATAGTTTTTAGTACTCCCTTCTCCCAAGCTAAAGAAACAGGTAGCAGAATCCTGTGATCTTTATAATTATGTATATAGGACAAAATAGAAACACCCAAGGCCTGTCCTCTAGAGAAACTTAGGTGCGAGCATTTCCCGGGCGATTAGGACAATTTAGGCGTAGGTGCCCTCTTACTCCACAATATATACACAACCCCTCCCTTCTCCTGTACTGTCTCTCTTCTTCTGAGAGGTGAGTATTGCCTATCTGCATAGGTTCTGGAAAAGCTGAGGTTGTGGATTCAGGACTTTGAAATGAAGGAGCTAGTTTAAAGGAAGGTCTACGGGTTCTATCTCGAGTGTTCTGCCTCTCTCTTAAACGTTCATCAATACGAGAAATAAAAGAAATTAAATCCTCCAAATTTTCAGGAAGCTCTCTTGTAGCAACCTCGTCTAGAATTTCATCTGATAATCCGTTTAAAAATACGTCTATATAAGCCTGTTCATTCCACTTAACTTCTGCCGCCAAGGACCTGAACTCTAGTGCATAATCCACAAGGGTTCGGTTATCTTGTCTAAGGCGCAACAAAAATCTAGCTGCATTGACCTTTCTACCTGGAGGGTCAAAAGTTCTTCTAAAAGCAGCGACAAAGGCATTATAATTATAGACTAACGGGTTATCATTCTCCCACAATGGATTGGCCCATCTCAGAGCCTTATCAATGAGTAGTGTGATAATGAATCCAACCTTCGCCCTATCTGTAGGGTAGGAGCGGGGTTGTAATTCGAAATGAATACCTATCTGGTTTAAAAAACCACGACACTTATCCGGAGATCCACCATAACGTACAGGAGGAGTAATACGGGAAGAAGCACCTACTGAGGCTACCTCTAGACCTGAACTTACAGGGGAGATGGATGTAGTACGCATCTCTTCTGGTTGATTATTAGAACGAGATAATAAAGCCTGCAGCGCTAGAGCCATCTGATCCATTCTATGATCCATGCCCTCAAATCTAGAGTCGGAAGAACCAACCTGAGTGTTTGTACCTGCAGGATCCATTGGCCCTGTCGTAATGTCAGGATCGGGACAGGGATCCAACACGCAAGGTACAAACAGGAGGTAGGTACGTATACCGGACCTTAGAATGGCCGGACTAACGTAAGGAGTAAGCAAAGAATGGTCTAGAGACAAGCCGAGGTCGAGGGAACGAGAGAGCAGACAAGCGAGAGACAAGCCGAGTCAAAGGGTAATAGAGGTAAGCAGGATAGAACAAACAAGCCGTGTCAAAACCAAAGAGACAAAAAAGATAACAAGAGCACTGAGTGACTAGACAAGCTAGAACCACGACAGGGCAATGAACAAATGCATAAAGCCCTACTTTATACCCTGGTTCTAGATAGGTAATCACGCCCCCGACGAGTCCTGATTCGTGGTCGGGACTTGATTGACAGGTCGGAACGGATTGTCGTCATGACGTCGGCTACTGAGCGCCGCGTCATAAAAGGAAGCGGATCCCTCGCGGCCGGCGTGTAAACGGCTGAGAGAACTGCGAGGAACGAGTGAGTCAACCCCTCTGAGAGGATGAACGTCTAAGTATCTCACCTCCTCTGAGGTAGAGACAACAGGTACCCTGACAATCCATAGGTGGCCGATCATTCCGCCCAAGTTGGAGCTGAATTCAAGCTCCTAAAAAGTGCGAGTGTATACTTTTAATTTCTTTTACTCCATCATATTTTATGTATTACACTATTAGTTTCCTTTCCTCTTTTTGTCACATATATCTCTAAGGACATCTTTGGCACTGTACCTACCCTTCTGTTTTATCGTATCTTCTACCAGACAAAAGAGACCCCAGAACCGGTGATTTGGCTGCCATTTTGAATTGTACCAGTGCTGAACTTTCCCCTGTTGCCACTTATTCAGACCAAAAATGGTCTAATCCCTGAAAGTGCTCAAGACGCTTTTCAGCAGCAAGTTGAACAGACCTCATTCCCTGTATGCAGCTGCATACCTTGATGATGTTATGATTCATTGCACAGGCTGGGGCTCGAAGCTGAAGGTAGAGGCTGAAAAGCTGAAAAGTGCTCCATGAAAACCAAAGGGCAACACCCAAAAGTGAAACAAGCCATCTGGAGTACCAAAGGCAGTTTTCTCTTTGGCATGCTCTGTCAATATTCTTTAGTTAAAACCAGAATAGAAAAAAAATCTAACTTTGCTAAACTCTCCACCAGCAAAGGATAAGCATCAAATTTACTAACTTAATTCAGTGTTTTAAAGTTAATATGGAACCAAATGGAGCCATCTAACCTGGGAACCAAAACAATGGGACTAGAACAATTACTTAGAGACTCTTCAACTACCACCAGTTCTAACACTTTCCTGACTTCTATTCTGCATCCATTTTTTGCTTCAGGGATCCTGGAGGGTTTTAGCTTAATAGTCACTCCAGGTCATGCTATATCGTGAAAAATGTCATAAGTACTACATGGCATGGGGGAGAAGACATCCTATTCATTTCTACCATGTCCCTAATTACCTCAACTTGCTTAGGAGTCAGCTTAGTGGAAATGCCACTGAGTGTTCTGAGGACTGAGGATTGGGCCATGCATGGTTCAACTAGGTTACATATGCCTCTCTATCTTTCCATTGTCTCAGGAGGTTTACATGTAAAACCTACCCTTTCTTTCGTCGGTCAGGCTTTTGTTTTAAATGGTTTTAATTTTGTGAGCATAGCATAAAGTCAAGTACTTTACATTCATGACAATTGGAATGTGTTTGCCTAGAGCAGGGGTAGGCAACCTACGGCACTAGTGCCATGCACGGCACTCGAGGTGTCTTTGCACGGCACTCCAGGCTGCTAGAGTCAAACTGGCTCTGGCCTATCAGGAGTCCCAGTAAAACTTTAGATATCTGCTAATCCGAAAAGGTGGTGAAGGACAATCCTCAATTTATGCATTGCAGCACGTATCTCAGATCACTTCCTCCCAGCACTTGTGAATAGGAAGCCACACTGTAGTAGAGCAGCTCGCAGTTGCTGTTGCAGCTCCTGTCCTTGACATGTACCTGGCCGGACTAGTCCCCACTGGAACCCAGGGAAGTACCCCACACTGCTAGATATACACAGAAATGCAGAATAACCCTCCCCTCATACAAATAATACGGACAGCCCACACACAAACATTCACACAATCCGCACGAAACGAAACACTACTAACAATCCACATACATGCACACAACCCCACATGCAATACCCCAAACAGCCCCCACACACTACCAAACACACACTTTGACATATCCATCCACACACACACAATTCCACAAGCAGCACCCATACACAGCTTACATTCATATGTATCATACACAATACTATAAACTACTCATGAACATAAACAATATAATAGCTCATATACGCAGGGCCTTCTTTAACGCGGGGCAAACTGGGCAGCTGCACCGTGAGCCCTGCTGGCCTCAACTATTTCTAACCCTCTGGTTGGTAATCTGCACACTAAGGAGGCCCACCGGGTGGCCCATGCACAAAGGACCACCCGGTGGGCTTCTGTCAGCAGGGACCCAGTCACACGCTGAGGTGCTTTAACAGCGCGAGCGGGCCCCTTGCTTTTCGGCAGCAGGCTGGGAGGAAGTGACGGCCACGCATCACTTCCTCCCACAAAGAGAGGAGCGCGCAGGAAAGAAGAGTAGGCAGATTGGAGGGGGGCTGGCCAAGAGCTCTAGACCCCAACTCCCAACGCCTTCAGCCACCAGCAGGAAAGGTAGGAAACTGGAGGGTGAGTTTTAAAGTGTATGTCTGTGTCAGTATGTCTGTCAGTGTGTGTGTGTGTCATATCTGTGTGTGTCAGTATGTTTGTGTGTCAGCATGTCTGTGTGTCAGTATGTGTCAGTATGTCTTTGTGTGTGTCAGTATGTCTGTGTGTGTGTCAGTATATCTGTGTGTGTGTCAGTATGTTTGTATGTCAGCATGTCTATGGGTGTGTCAGTATATCTGTGTGTGTGTGTCAGTATGTTTGTATGAAAGCATGTCTGTGTGTATCTCAGTATGTCTCTGTGTGTGTCAGTATATCTGTGTGTGTGTGTGTGTGTGTGTGCTTGCAATCATGCCAACACCACATACAAACATATTCTACAAAAACACACAAAAACTGCTTAGTGCTAAATACAGACCTGCAAACATGAGTAAATGGTAGAGCTCCAGCTGTCAATGCATTTCTGGAGTTGCACGACAGATGGGGATCTACCTTTTAATCACCCGTGCAACACGGAGACCGCCAAGAATTCTTGCACCTCTCTACTTTAGGTCCGCCACTGTGTTGAGGTGGAGGACGTGATTGCATGCCTGGGAAGGGGGGACAAGGTCCAGGGGGCCCTAAGCAAATGCTTTGCCCAGGGTCCAGTCATTATTAAAGACAGCCCTGCATATATACGTACAAATACAACGATACAAAGCAATTACAGTAAAAATAACACAAGCAGAATACAGCAGCATACACACCTCGATTTATAAAAAAAATAGGACCGGCACGCTACGGGACATCACAATCCTATATCGGCACAGTGCTGCTAAAAGGTTGCCTACCCCTGGCCTAGAGGCTTAGCTCAGATGTGGAAAAGCGTTGTACAACAGTAAGCTGTTAAATGCAACAAGTCGAATCAACGGTTTCAATATAGCTGTAACAAAGTGAACTCTTTACAGTTAACAATTATAAGTTGGCTGGTAATAGTGCTGTGAAAATTTGTATTATAAGCTCCCTGAGCAAAGGTTAGGCGAGAGCATGTGTCCTCTCAACCCCGCCAAGTGGGCTACACTAGCAGAGTCAGGTATATGCATTAAGAAACTTTCAAATGCATAAGAATTATATAAGTACTCATAATATAAACAAAATGAAAAACGTTATCGGTTTCAGTGTTCTGCTTAGCTCAGTGGTATTTTATGTTTTATTTCCCCTTCTTTTTCCTTCCCCTCCCCTTGTGTTTGATATGGTAAGTATGGGGTCCCATGTTAGCTGCCGTGCTTAGACACTAATGCTATTTTAGTTATATAGGCTTGGAAGGAAAAACCTAATAATAAGTCTCGGTGAATTGTATTAAGTCAGACATGTAAAACTTACTTAACCCCTTAAGGACCAAACTTCTGGAATAAAAGGGAATCATGACATGTCACACACGTCATGTGTCCTTAAGGGGTTAAGGTCAACATGGGAGGTGTGTATCATTACGCAGTGAAGCGCTTGCGTTTATACCTAAAATATGCGTTGCCTACTAGAGTATTAAATTAAAGCGAGCCCGACACCACAAGTTAGTTTATCATATGGGACAGATTAGGATTGGAAGAGGTACATATTAGTTACATTACCTCCGCGTGTGAATGCAAAAGAATGCGTACGTTATAATGAAGAAATTTAACTGACATGAATAGCATTTTGTGCGTATCATATATGGACGTCAGGCATGGTTTGGCTGGTAAACGTAGCCGTGCTTAAAAATATACCAAATATGGGGTGCAGGTAACCTAATAGTTCGCTGTTACGTGTGTGCCTGCGATTATTAGTTGAGTCCTGCTTTGGCTAAACACAGGTGCTAGGTGTTTTAAACACAACGTATATGCCATTTGTCAAGTATCATAAGGCTAAGCGGGCAAATTCCACTGACTGCACGGATGTGGTTTGGTCTGAAAAGCAAAATCATATCAATATATCGTTACTTTAAGCTTATCCATGATAATTCTTAGCTATTGGCATTATAACAGTGCCTAATAAGCTTTAAAATAAGTAGGCTAGAAAAATTGATATATAAAAAATGAATGATTAAAGCAGTATAGGAGCAATGCTAGTCTTAATAGCTGTCCGAATGGGGCCACCCATGGTTCAGCTGCAGTACATCCCGTGGGTTGCCGAGCCTCCATCTGTCTTCTCCAGACCGACCCGGTCCCGGTGCCAGCCACATACCTGAGACGTGTGTACATCATTCATGGTCACCGGTCCGCCAGAAGGACAGCGCAAACCCGCCCCACAGGGCTCACGGCATCAGGGACAAGGCTCTCAGGGGACCCCTTAAACCCAAAGGCCAGGGCAGTCACTTCTCCGGCAGGTGGGCAAACAGTGTGGATGCGGCCGGCGCTCAGCAGTGCCCAAGTCCGCACGAGCTGTCCAACTCAGCTCCTCACGGTGAGTAGTCTTCACTGCTGCTCCATCTCCAATCATTCAAGGGTGTAGTTAGGTGTTCCAAAAGCGGGGGTGAGGGTGAGGTATCTCTTCTGAATAAGTCCTCCGCATCCTCGGTGCCATTCGCTGGTGCCAGTGTGAACGTAACAGTCAGGCTCGTGATAAGTACCGGGCCAGCAATGTGGGCAGTGAATGTCTCCGTGTTCCAACAGTAACTTTCAGGGGGGCCACATTTCGGCAGGCTTTGCCTGTACAGGTGAGCAGCGTGGTCTCCGCGCGAAGACTCCCGCCTCGGAGTGTGCCGTCTCCACGAGGCCGGGATTACCCCCTCCGGCTTCTTATGCCAATGTGGTCCTCCATGGAAGCTAAGGTGTCTGGTATGCCTTCTCCCCGATCAGGCGACCGATTGCCGTATCTCACTCAGAGGTTGCCTATGTCTAGGCTTATCATCGGCGAGTAGGCCGAATTGATCAGTAACGGTGCTCCCGGTTCATATATTTTATCTATCTGGTACCAATTTGAAGCTTGGATGATTCTCCATAATGTTATGTGAAATAATCCGGGTTTGGGGCAGTCTGCATATGAGTTTAAAGCCATTTTCTGGGACTCAGGCCCGGAGTCAAGGTGCTCTGCTTCCATTCAGCTTGGCAACCCGGCCCCGCCCCCCCAGGCCGACTAATTTTGGAGCTAACATAGATAATCTTTTCTAAGATTGCCAACGAGCCAGAAAGTTACTTTCTGCACTTGGAACTAACACCACAACTCTGTCACTCTGGGTAAACTGTCTTACTGTAGAACTCCGATCATAATAAAGTGTTTGGATCTTTTGTGCTCTCTCCATGTCCATCGCCACAATCTCTCTGTGTCTGTGATTACCAGCCTAATGAAAAAATTTCAAAAATCTAAATTAAACCTAGGCGCAGGGAAAAAGTGTTCTTTCCATACCCTGGCTTATATACCTGCCCTTATTTAACCTGCCCAAAGTGATCCTGTCACACTAAATATATAAAGAAAATGTTTAGCTTTTGCACTCCTACCTCCCTTTTCCAATAGTACCAGGTGCTCGGCCACACTGCAATATAGGGAATAAACGATTGCCAGCAAGCCTGTCATTTGTGTAATGTTATTCTTTGTGTCCTGATGAAAGTCCTGAATTAGGGACTGAAACGTCGACCTGACAATAAACCTATTGATATTGGAAACCCAGGAGTGCTGGCAATCGTTTATTCCCTATATATATATATATATATATATATATATATATATATATATATATATATGTAGCGGAATGCATTAAGCCTGTCCTGTACTATTCCTATGTAACCGTGTTCAGTATGTGATTCGTATAGTATTTTTCGCATTACTAGTGTATCTCTATGTGTTTAACGTATGTTGTTCGGTAGTTTCCATCCATACACTATACGAAGGGAAACTACCGAACTGGCGGACCACCCCAGAGAGAAGTGTGGCAGCTATTAAGGTTCACACCTTCTCTGACCGCAGGTTAACAGGCTCGTTATGTATTTATCTGGGTGGTCGCCGTTCGTATGCGTACACGTGGCGGCGGCCATCTTACGCATACGAATCTCAGCGGTGTTTGGTCGTCGAGTGTCTGGAACTCAAATCGGCCACTTGATTACCCGAACACCGCTGAGACCTCCAGAGTTCCATAACTCCCGAACGGGAAGGTTAATTAGAACCCCGTTCGGTAGTTTTAAAGTACCGAACGAGGGTATTCGTATAAAGGGAAAGTTAACCATGGATGGCAGTATTTTCTATGCAATTCACCTCCCGAACGAAGACCGACCGCAGGGCCAAAATGTATGGAACCCTTTTCGGATACCACCTCGTGTGCGGTTGGTCAAATTATACCCTCCACCTAACTCCCGAACCCCTGGTCCGATCTGGGTGAATTTTGGGTATGTTGGTCACCCAGATCAGGGCTACCAGGGGATACCATTTAAATAACTGTACCAGGCTGTTTTGGGGTACATACAGAATAGGGGTAAACATGTACTAGTTACAAGTGGATTATGTGTCACACTGAGGGGAGGAGAGGTATGGGAGGTAACTACTGTACTATTGGTCATTGTACTGATTACTGTAAATCCCTCCCTTGCAAGGGAGAACCCTTTATAAGAAAGTGTGTGATTAAAAGATTTTAGTTCTGCTCCTGAAACTGTGTGTCGTCCAGTTATTGGGATTGCTGTTGGGATTTTGCTGTATCACTTTGCCTGCTGGAAACTTTTCTTGTGGATTTACAATTGTCTTGTTCCTGAGCCTCACTGGGATCTTAAGTGGAGAATAGCTGTGGGATATCAGCTCTCCGCTACAATATATATATATATATATAACATTGGTGTTGTGGCGGGCTTATGCAGTGTGTGACCACAGTTGGCGTGCATGGACCTTTCTATACAGTTGCAAGCTTGGCATATTACGCTAACCCAGTACCTCCAGAACTGCTGAGAAAGACTCATTCTGCATCTAATATTCTTCACTATAAATTCATGCTATGCTCATACAGTCTAGCTCATGTCTATGAATAAAAACACCTACTTCAATAACCTTATGATCACAATATCCAGAGAATCCAAACACTTCTTACACACTTCAAGCACTCTCCTTCACCTTGTTGCTATTCCTCCCCCTACTAACCCAATTGCTGAAAACTTTGCAACTCACTTCACTGAGAAGATTGATGCAATCAAGGAAGAGATCTCGAATCTCTCTCCTACCCCTACTAATACCTCCCCAGCCCACTTCCTTCTCTATCCTATGCTCATTTACACCCACTACACAAGAAAAGATGTCTGCTCCACTTATATGTCTCCTTCACTTGCTCTGCTCCCACTTCCCCTCTCCTCTGGTGTATTATCTGAAAGCTTCAAGCATACAACTGTAACTCCAATTCTGAAAAAAACCTACCTTCAACCCATACTCCCAATCCAACTAACGCCCTATTTCCATACTACCATTTGCCTCCAAGATCTTTAAGAGAGTTGTGTAGAAAATCAGAAGCGGCCCTCTAATTAGGCGTAATTAGGCGGCCGCCTAAGGCCTCACACTGGCTGGGGCCTCCCGGCCGCCTAACCCACCGAACCCGCCTGAGGGCAGACTGTGTCGGGTCCTCGGTCAGTGACTGAGGACCCGACACCAGAAGGGGAACCGGCAGCTTGCCCGGTATGCCGCCGGGTGCGAGACCCCTCCTGGCTGCCCAGCCAGCCACCGCATACACTGGTCTGCAGCTCCACAGTGAGCAGAGCTGCAGACCATGTATCTCGCGATAACTGGCCAATCAGAGCGTTGTCGCAGGTTACCACGGCAACGCTCTGACATCTCATGAGATTACATGGTCTGCAGCTCTGCGGAGCTGCAGACCGGAAGTAATGGCCATCAGACCACCAAGGAGCCCACTGGACCACCAGGGAAATTTAGGTATGCAGTCCCCCCTCCCTCACCATCAACCCCCCCTCACTCAGCATCACCCCCTCCCTCACCATCAATCCCTCCCTCCCTCACCATCAACCTCCCTCCCTCAGCATCACCCCCCTCCCTCAGCATCAACCCCCCTCCCACTCCCTCACCATCAACCCCCCCTCAGTATCACCCCCACCATCACCCCAACCCCCCTCCCTCAGCATCATCCCTCCTCCCTCAGCATCAACCCCCCCTCCCTCAGCATCAACCCCCCTTCCCTCACCATCAACCCCCCTTCCCTCACCATCAACCCCCCTCCCTGACCATCAACCCCCCCTCCCTCACATCAACCGCCCCCTCCCTCACCATCAGCCCCCCTCCCTCATCATCAACCCCTCCTCCCTCAGCATCAACCCCTCCTCCCCCACATCAACCCCCTCCCTCACCATCAACCCCCCTCCCTCAGCATCACCCCCTCCCTCAGCATTAACTCCCCCCTCACCATCAACCCCCCTCACTCAGCATCACCCCCTCCCTCAGCATCACCCCCTCCCTCAGCATCAACCCCCCTCACCATCAAGCCTCCTCCTTCAACATCAACCCCCCCTCACCATAAACCCCCCTCCCTCAGCATCATCCCCCACCATCACCCCATCCCCCCTCCCTCAGCATCACCCCCCTCCCTCAGCATCACCCCCCTCTCCGTCTCACCATCACCTCCCTCTCCCTGTCACAATCACCCCCTCTCACCATCTCCCTCTCATCACCACCCCTCCCTCCCTCGCATCCCCCCTCCCTCCCATCAGCCCCCCTCTCCCTCCCTCCCTCCCTCTCCTCCCCCCTCCCTCCCATCAGCCCCCCTCTCCCTCCCTCCCATCACCCCCTCCCTCCCATCAGCCCCCCTCTCCCTCCCTCCCTCCCTCTCATAACCCCCCTCTCCCTCCCTCCCATCACCCCCCTCTCCCTCCCTCTCATCTCCCCCCTCTCCCTCCCTCCCTTCACCCCCTCCCTTCTCTCATCACCCCCCCTCTCCCTCCCTCTCATCACCCCTCCCTTCTCTCATCACCCCCCCTCTCACCCCCCCTCTCTCCCTCCCTCTCATCACCCCCTCCCTTCTCTCATCACCCCCCCTCTCCCTCCCTCTCATCACCCCCTCTCATCACCCCACTCTCTCCCTCCCTCTCATCACCCCCCCTCTCTCCCTCCCTCCCTCTCATCACCCCCTCTCTCTCCCTCCCTCCCTCTCTCCCTCCCTCTCATCACCCCCTCTCTCTCCCTCCCTCTCATCACCCCCCTCACTCCCTCCCCAGACACACTGTTAGCATCCCCTCACACTGTCACCCCTCCCTACATTGTCATCAACCCCCACACTGTCAGCCTCTTCATGCATCCACACTCACATTAACCACTCCTACTCCTGTTAATCTCACCTGCCCTCACTCTGCCACACTCACCCTGTCACATTAACCCCCCTTAATCCTGTCACACTCGTCCCTGCTACCATGCCACAATTGCCCTGACACACTTACCTCCACTCGCCCTGTCACACTCCCTCATCAAACCATGTCATATTCCATGTCCCTCATTCTCTCATAACCCCCCCTGTCCATTTAACTCCTTCACTCTGTCACGCTCTCCCTGCCACTGGTACCCCTTTACACACCTTGTCACAGTCACCAGCTAAAGACATTCATCATACACACACAGTCAAGAAACATAGTTTTGCCATAAACACAATGCACAAAGACTACAGGCAGACCCCCATACACACAACACACTTCAAGCAGCTACCCCATACGCATACATGCTCACAGAGACATACATTCACACACACTCTTTGTCAGACACACTCTCAGGCATATACACAGGTAAACTGTGCATCAATGTGTATATGTGACAGTGCGCATGTATTGCAACTCTATTTTTTTCACTTTTTTGTTAGTGTGGCCTCTTTTTTGAGTTTCGCCTAAAGCCTCATAAAGTCTAGAGCCGCCTCTGGTAGAAATCAAACTCTCTGCTTCAGTCTTAATTCCAAACTTATTACTCCATTTATCATCTACTTCTTCTCATCCTTCACAACCTCAGTCTACAATACTTTCCTCCATCCTGGTTCTTCTCTTACCTCTCCCACAGATCATTCAGTGTGTCCTTTTCTCATTTTTCATTTCCTTGCAACCCACCTCTGATTTGTCCTTGGTCCCACCTTCTATTTTTAATCTAGCTGTCTCCTTTGTAAACTAATCAGTTCATTGACTTTAAATATCACTTCAATGCTGATGGCACACAAGTCTATCTATTTTCTCATGATCTTTCTCCCAATCTCTGTCCCTCTTGAAACACGTCTTCAACAACCTATCTGCGATTTGTAATTGGATGGCAGCTCATTTCTTTAAACACAATCTCTCCAAACAGAACTTCTTGCTGTTCCTCCTTCAAACAGTGCTACTTCTGGGAGTGTTAATGACACTTCCATCAGCTCTACCTCACAGGTTTGCTGCCTTGGCATTCTCTTTAATTTCAACTTCTAATTCACCCCTCACACCAAGACAATTATGAAATCATGTTGCTTCCATCTTATAAAATAGCACGCATCTATCTCTGCCAAACAAGTTGTGGCTAAGGTGTTGCTTTCACCTCCTACCTTGACTATTGCAATCCACTTCTCCCTGTTCTTACGCATTCCCAGCTTTCCCTTCTACAGTCTATATGAATTCTGTGGCCTGACTCACCTTCCTTTCCTCCTGCACTGACCACAACTCCTCCCTCTGTCAGTTCTTATCATAAGATATGGGGCTCATTTTAAAATTCCTGTCCTTACTTACAAATCTCTTCATAACACTGCTCGTTTCTACCTATCCTAACTACTACACAAGTATGGACAATCCAGGCCCCTACACTTTGCTGAAGACTTGCATCCTATGTTCATACTTGCACCTATCGCTCTCACTTTCAAGTCAGCATATCAAAAAATTGTAATAGTTGTTAGGGAGTCATTTATTAAAAAAAAAAGTAAGATGCCATCTGCAACAACATAATTTTGAGGAAGTGGCAACCAAATTAATGCCAGTAAAGGTTTCAAAACCCCTTAAAAATGGGTCAATGATCAGGCTACATGGGATCGATGACAGAGGGCACCCAAGAGTGAAATATGTTGAGTTTAGGCCATTCATGGTCACACAGAATAGAGGGAGAGTTAGTCAACTTCTTATGAACTTTACAAACGTCTAGAGTACTAATATAAGCTGGGGTCAAATGTTTTTGACAAACTCCTTCTAATCATTTAGAATTAAAAGGGTGCGATTTACCTGATCAAGACATTTCTTTTTTGTCCATGACACTGCAACAGGAACCCACTGAATCCCTACTACTCTTGAAGTCCAACCGATTAGGCACAAATATTTGGGGGAGAAAGATTTTGATTCTAAAAGTTCAAATCTTGGTCACTATTTTAATGTCACAGTGAAAGAGAGATATTTGGTAGTAAAAGATATCAGGGGATAAAAAAAATTAGTTCACCTGCTCACAAACGGAGCCATCACACCACTCCCTGAACTGACCACACCGGAACCTCCAGATCTATTGACCAGATTTAGACACCACCAGCTCACACTCAGACTCAAACAAGTACCTAACATAAACTCAGCTGACAGACCGCTAACCACGTTCGAGACACTTTGCACCCAACCGCTCCCCCCACCACATGCCATTTCGCTGCTTTATCGACTACTGCAGACACCACCAACGAACCAGAAATTTCCGTATTTCACCAAACACTGGGAACGAGACCTAGGCCACCCTTTGACAACAGAACAATGGACCAACGCCTTTACGCTAACGCATAAGTCGTCAATCAGCACGAAATACCAGGAATCTGGGTACAAACTAATCTCTCACTGGTACAAAACCCGAGAGAAACTCGCTTCTATTAGCACCACATGCGCACCGGAATGCTGGAGATGTGGCAAGGAGCTGGGCACGCTATTCCACATATGGTGGACGTGCACCAAGATCCAGCCATATTGGCAAGAGATACACCGGATCGTATCGGCGCTCACAGACGACTCCGTAGAATACACCCCAGAAACCTACCTGCTCCACATGACCCCCATACCGCTGAAGACCTACAAGAAAAACGTCATTCCATATTTGATAAACGCGGCACGCAGCCTCGTCCCAACCTTCTGGAGGCAGAGCTCAGCCCCCTCCACCAAAGACTGGATCGCGAGAGTGGAAGACATCAGGAACATAGAGGAAACCATCCTGATGGCAAAGGGGAAAAGCCAAACCTACCAGAAAATCTGGTACCACTGGACACATTGGCTAACAACAATCTACCCGACCCGGAACGGAAATACACAACTTTCCACGGCAACGGAACAACCCCCACAGTGCACGAGGACACCTGGAGTGGTGGGGCCGCCTCTGGACGCTTCCCGGGGGAGGGGGGGGCCGGGGCCGACCCGCTGACACCCCCTTTCCTACTAGACCCCATCCTCTACCTTGGAAACAAACAAAGGGCTAACATGACAAGATCCCCTCAGACTCACGGCTAGTAATAGTCCACGGAGGGGGTTTGTCTCAGCACAGGGATGCCAGTAACAAATGACGGAGCGGCCCCCCTACTCTGTTGGCCTACCTGGGATCAGTGTATGGATAGGCAGGGATGGCTCTGTATTGGCTTACTAGGATGCATTGCAAATTCTCACCTTGGTTTCACTTAATAGTAATATTAGACAGAGGGAGGAATGGGGCTGCCTGTTCCCAACCCTCCCAACCCCCGCACCCAATACCGAAGCTCTGCCCTGATCGATTCCTGTGGTGGGCCGTGAGAGGATGAGATACCTCAAATCTGTAGCACCTTGGGGAATACAGAAAGGCCGTTTTCACTCCTGTACGAGGTACCATTTCTGGGCTTGTTTGTTTATGGTTTTGTTATAGTTTTTGCTTTGTTTTATTTGGTATGCCAGTATTTTTATCCGTACACACATAAGCTAGGGTTAAATCTGAATGTATATTTCAAAATGCTGCGCAAGTTACAGCTCTGATCCCCTGCCTGCTGGTTACATTAGGTACTTGTACCTTGCTTAAATCAAGGAAGGAGGGGAAAGGGGGAAAGGGAAAAGAAAAAGAAGAAAAAAAGAGGAAAGGAAAGATCTCTATAAACACATATATTAACCAAGGACAAGTCTAATGCAATCAGAACTTGCATACCTGTTGACTCATACTGCAAATGTAGGGGTACTAACCTATGCAATGATCCCTTTTTGTAATGATTAACGCTATGTCAAAAATACCAAACCGATAAACACAGAATGTCAAAAAAAAAAGTTAACCCATGAGTAACGAAGCATTTGAAACGGTGCAGATAGCTTGCAATATATGACTAAATATAGCACTATGATTTCAAGCAAAACTGTTTTAGACAGCATGTATAACCTGATTGTTACTGGTATTCTGTTATGCCTGTCTATGTTTACTCTTGAATTTCTTATAAAAGAAAAATTGCAATATATCTTAAATCTGACACCAAAATGTCACCAAATGTCGACTACTACAACATTCTCTGTCAGTATTGAAACTTGTAATCATCTATGCACTTTCAAAAATAAAGAATTATAAAAAAAAAAAAAAAATTAGTTAAGGGTATTACGTTGGCTTTGAGAAATGTATAACATTTGGTAAAAAAAATATTTTTACAGAGAGCTTGCCATGTTGACTGTCTCAGGCAGACAGTCACACACACTCAGTGACAAGCAGACAGTCACACACACACACACACACACACACACACACACTCAGTCACAAGCAGCCAGTCACATGCACACAGTTACAGGCAGCCATTCACAAACACAGACACATACTTAAAGGTAGACAGTTGCACGCACAGGTTATAGGCAGTCACACACACACACTTAAAGGTAGACAGTCACACACAAAGAGTCACAGGTAGACAGTCGCACACTCAGTCACAGGCAGACAGTCACACACACACTTACATACACACACACACAAAGTCTCAGGCAGACAGTCACACAAACCCAGATACACTTACAGGTGGACAGTCACAGGCAGACAGTCACATATACACAAACAGAGACACACACTTACAGGTAGACAGTGCCCGGTGGGTGGGGGGCATAAATCACAATGGGGGGACCTACTGTCCTTCCCCTCGCCCCCACCGCAGAGCGGTGGGTGGGGGCCATAAAAATAATGAGGGGGGGACCTACTGTATGATGTTGTATCGATCAGTTAGTGTAAGGGTTACGCCCGCTTCACAGTGACAGACCAAACTCCCCGTTTAACGCACCGCAAACAACCGCAAACAGTCCATTTCCACAACCGCAAACTCCCCATTTGCACAATGTTGGATACCAAGCTAGCCATGTCCCGTTCCTTGTCCTCACTGATGTCATTGAAGGCCTCTTCCTCCACCCAGCCACATACAACACCAAGGGTCCCCGAAAGGTGACAACAAGCCACCTGGGTTGCCTGCTGTGTTTGGTCTTCCACCTCCTCAAAGCCACCTTCCTCCTCTGACACCTCTTCTTCAGACTCCTCTCTCTGCATTGCCTCTCTCTGCATTATTATAAGGTGTGTTAAGTAGTACTATTCTTATCAGTTTAATCCCTATTGCGTCCCCTATCAGTGGACGTGTATATGGCAGCGATTTTAGGAACCGTGAGATAGAAAAAGATGCTTGGTCGGTCCTCCTAACTGGAGACTGTGTTGCTGTATGGTTGGCAGGTGGAGCCATTTATAAAGTACCCACTGCCAAGGTACATTTGAATTGAGGAGCGGGGCACGGAAACGTGGGGCAGGCACGTGGGGCCGGCAGGACCTACCCGCTGACGTTATTTTGGGCAACGACCTGGGGGAGCTGACTTCAGCTTTTGTTCCTCAAACCGCAGTACAAGAGGTGTATCCGGTTGTGACCTGGCAGCAGGCCCACACCACAGCTCCGCCTAACCACTCTGAGGCTCAGGTAAGCAATGTACCCCCCATGCCCAATGTCACGCCCTGGACATCCCCCCTAGAATTCGGTTCTGAAGTGGCCCTAGATCCCTCCCTGCAGATCTACAAAGATCGTATTAATAAAGACCAGGCAGGATTAGAAGGGGAAAGGTACACCTGGGACAAGGGGCTGCTGTAGAAAAAATAGTGTCCTGATCCATTCCCTTACCCATAAAGCAATTGATAGTGCCGTGAAAATATAGACTGGAGTTATTATGCATCGCCCACGACATTCCCCTGTCTGGGCACTTAAGGATCAGCCGTACTAAGCACAGGCTGACCCAGAACTTCTTCTGGCTAGGTATCTCACAGGACGTCAGGCGATACTGCCAGACCTGTGCTACCTGCCAGAGGGTAGAGAAGAGGGGAGACTGATACAAAGCCCGGCTCCGTTCTCTTCCCATAATTGAGGAACCGTTCAGTAGGGTAGCGGTAGATATTCTAGGACCCCTATCCAAGCCCAGCCCCTCCTGCAAGAAATATGTACTGACCGTGGTGGACTATGCCACCAGGTACCCAGAAGCAATAGCTTTGACTAATGTGCACGCAGAGACGGTAGCGGATGCCCTGATGCGTATATTTTTCCGGGTGTGATTTCCCAAGGAAATTATTTTGGATAGGGGCACCCAGTTTACCGCCGAAGTCGCACAACAACTCTGGAAGATATGTGGGGTTCAGCAAATACTGAACTCCGCTTATCACCCCCAGTCCAATGGGCTCTGTGAACGGTTTTATGGAACACTTAAACAGATGATCCGTACGTTCATAGACACTCAGACTTGGAAAGGTTCCTACCCCACTTGATGTTTGCCTATAGGGAAGTACCACAGGAATACACCGGGTTCTCTCCTTTCGAACTATTATTTGGGAGGAGAGTGAGGGGCCCCCTAGATTTAATTAGGGAACACTGGGAGGGAGACGAGACTGTTAGCGGCACCCCCATCGTACCCTATGTGCTAGAGTTTAGGGACCGCCTGGAAATGCTGACCCAGAACGTACGCGGCAACCTCCAGGCACAACCCGTTTCTGTGTGGACTACCGGAGTCTAAACGATAAAACAACCTCAGACGCCTACCCTATGCCCTGGATAGACGAGATCCTAGACAAAATGGGCAGAGGCCAGTACCTCACCACAATAGATCTGTGCAAGTGGTACTGGCAAATTCCATTAGCCGAGGACGCCATCCCCAAGTCGGCATTTGTCACCCCGTTTGGCCTGTATCAGTTTAAGGTCATGCCATTCGGGATGAAGAATGCCCCGGCTAACTTTCAGAGGATGGTAGATCGGCTACTGGATGGGTTTCAGGAGTATGCCTGCGCCTACTTGGATGATATACCCATTTTTAGCTGCTGCTGGGCCGAACACCTGACCCACATAGGAGCCGGACTAGACCGGATTAGGGAGGCCGGACTGACCCTAAAGCCTAAAGTGCTATATAGGAATGGCAGAAGTTCAATACTTAGGGCACAGAGTCGGGAGCCTGCTACAGAAACCAGAACCCGCTAAAATAGAGGCAGTCGCCAAGTGGCCAACCCCCCGCACTAAAACCCAGGTCCTCGCATTCCTGGGTACTGCAGGCTACTACAGGAAATTCGTAGCTAATTACAGCACCCTAGCTAAACCTCTCACGGATCTAACACATAAAAACCTCCCCAAGATAGTAGTATGGGCCCCAGAGTGTGAACAGACCTTAAAACAGCTCAAGACGGCGCTCATTAAATCACCTGTACTTTCTGCTCCTGATCCAACTAAATGCTTTCTCATCCATACAGACGCTTCTATGTTTGGATTGGGAGCAGTACTGAGCCAAGTCGGAGCAGATGGCGGCGAGCAACCCGGGGCTTATCTAAGCCGGAAACTTTTACCCAGGGAAGTAGATACACTGCCATTGAAAAGGAGTGCCTGGCGGTGGTGTGTTTCTTCATAAAGCTGCAACCTTACTTGTATGGACAACTGTTTACCTTACAGATCACAACCCGTTGGTGTGGATGAACAGGGTGTCAGGAGACAATGCCAGGCTGTTGCGCTGGAGTTTGGCGCTACAGCCTTTTGACTTTACAATTCACTATCGCCCTGGGAAGCAAAATGGCAATGCTGACGGGTTATCCAGACAAACAGACCTTGAACAGTGATCTGTGAGTACTCCTACGGACATCCCCAAGCCGATCCTGGCCTGCTTCAGGACGTCCTGTAAGCCTGGGTACTTATGCACAAAGCATTGTACAATCAGATTACACACATGTGCCATGCACGGCACATGTGTCAACTTGCCCAAATTCAATGCCACCAACAAATTTATTCCGTTGTCACAAACCACTTTGCCGATTTCCAGTTGGTGCGGAGTCAGCCACGTTTCCACCTGTGCGTTCAGGGCGGACAGGAGTGCTGGTCCGGTGTGACTCTCTGCTTTCAGGCAAGTCAACTCCAAGACGGCGTGACACTGCCGTATCTGGGATGTGGAATAGTACCTGGGGAGCTGGGGGGGTGCCGTTGATGTGGAGCAAGACGCAGCAGCAGAAGAGGACTCAGCCGAGGAGGTTATGGAAGAGGATGGAGTAGGAGGAGTAGAGGTGGTGGCAGCAGGCCTGCCTGCAAGTCGTTGCGGTGTCACCAACTCCTCTGCAGAGCCACGCATTCCATGCTTGGCAGCCGTCAGCAGGTTTACCCAATGCACAGTGTAGGTGATATACCTGCCCTGACCATGCTTTGCAGACCAGGGATCAGTGGTCAGATGGACCCTTGCCCCAACACTGTGTGCCAGACATGCCATTACTTCCTTTTGCACAGTCGAGTACAGGTTGGGGATTGCCTTTTGTGCAAAGAAATTTTGGCCAGGTACCTTCCACTGCGGTGTCCCAATAGCTACAAATTTTTTGAACGCCTCCGCCTGGTATGGTAAAAGCTGGCGGGCTAATAGTTCAGACAAGCCAGGTGTCAGACGCCGGGCAAGGGGGTGACTTTCTGATGCTTGCAGACAACTAACTGCTATTCAATGTATAACAGTGAAAAAAGTTTTTGGGTTTTGGGGTTTTTAAATGTAATCTATTGTGACACCAGATAAGCGTGGCACTGTGCAGAGGTTGGCAGAGTACACGCTGGAGGCCTGACACCCGCTTGAAGACAACTAACTGCTATTCAATCTATAACAGTGGAAAAACGTTTTTTTCTTTTTAAAGGCACGCTATTGTGACACCAGATATGAGTGGCAAAGTGGACTGGCAGAGGTTGTCAGAGTACACGCTGAAGGCCTGACACACCAGCTTGAAGGACACTAACTGCTATTAGCTTACAGTGAAAAACTTTTTTTCTTTTTAAAGGCACGCTATTGTCACACCAGATATGAGTGGCAAAGTGCACTTGCAGAGGTTGGCAGAGTACACGCTGTAGGCCTGACACCCGCTTGAAGACAACTAACTGCTATTTAATCTATAACAGTGGAAAAGCTTTTTTTTCTTTTTAAAGGCACGCTATTGTCACACCTGATATGAGTGGCAAAGTGGACTGGCAGAGGTTGGCGGAGTACACGCTGAAGTCCTGACACACCAGCTTGAAGGACACTGACTGCTATTAGCTTACAGTGAAAAACATTTTTTCTTTTTAAAGGCACGCTATTGTGACACCAGAAATGAGTGGCAAAGTGCACTTGCAGAGGTTGGCAGAGTACACGCTGTAGGCCTGACACCCGCTTGAAGACAACTAACTGCTATTCAATCTATAACAGTGGAAAAACTTTTTTTCTTTTTACAGGCACGCTATTGTCACACCTGATATGAGTGGCAAAGTGGACTGGCAGAGTACACGCTGAAGGTCTGACACCCGCTTTAAGGACACTGACTGCTATTAGCCTACAATGAAAAACTTTTTTTCTTTTTAAAGGCACGCTATTGTCACACCAGATATGAGTGGCAAAGTGCACTTGCAGAGGTTGGCAGAGTACACGCTGTAGGCCTGACACCCGCTTGAAGACAACTAACTGCTATTTAATCTATAACAGTGGAAAAGCTTTTTTTTCTTTTTAAAGGCAGGCTATTGTCACACCTGATATGAGTGGCAAAGTGGACTGGCAGAGGTTGGCGGAGTACACGCTGAAGGCCTGACACACCAGCTTGAAGGACACTGACTGCTATTAGCTTACAGTGAAAAACGTTTTTTCTTTTTAAAGGCACGCTATTGTGACACCAGAAATGAGTGGCAAAGTGCACTTGCAGAGGTTGGCAGAGTACACGCTGTAGGCCTGACACCCGCTTGAAGACAACTAACTGCTATTCAATCTATAACAGTGGAAAAACTTTTTTCCTTTTTAAAGGCACGCTATTGTCACACCTGATATGAGTGGCAAAGTGGACTGGCAGAGTACACGCTGAAGGTCTGACACCCGCTTTAAGGACACTGACTGCTATTAGCCTACAATGAAAAACTTTTTTTCTTTTTAAAGGCACGCTATTGTCACACCAGATATGAGTGGCAAAGTGCACTTGCAGAGGTTGGCAGAGTACACGCTGTAGGCCTGACACCCGCTTGAAGACAACTAACTGCTATTTAATCTATAACAGTGGAAAAGCTTTTTTTTCTTTTTAAAGGCAGGCTATTGTCACACCTGATATGAGTGGCAAAGTGGACTGGCAGAGGTTGGCGGAGTACACGCTGAAGGCCTGACACACCAGCTTGAAGGACACTGACTGCTATTAGCTTACAGTGAAAAACGTTTTTTCTTTTTAAAGGCACGCTATTGTGACACCAGAAATGAGTGGCAAAGTGCACTTGCAGAGGTTGGCAGAGTACACGCTGTAGGCCTGACACCCGCTTGAAGACAACTAACTGCTATTCAATCTATAACAGTGGAAAAACTTTTTTCCTTTTTAAAGGCACGCTATTGTCACACCTGATATGAGTGGCAAAGTGGACTGGCAGAGGTTGGCAGAGTACACGCTGAAGGTCTGACACCCACTTTAAGGACACTGACTGCTATTAGCCTACAGTGAAAAACGTTTTTTCTTTTTAAAGGCACGCTATAGTCACACCAGATATGAGTGGCAAAGTGCACTTGCAGAGGTTGTGATACCGGAGAAACTGACGGAAGCCAAGCACAAAGAGATGGACACAGGTTTCTTCAGGAAGGAAGAGATTCTTTATTTGATTCACCGAACGGGACTCAGAGGGACTAGTGTCACCAAAATACAACAAGATCTGAGCCCCGGACAATAGTGTAGGCTCCTTATATAGGCATGTAACTCCTCCCATAATAAGCTCCACCCACACATACTCTTACCCAATCAATCAAACAAGAACTAACTTCCTGTTTGACCACATGGCTTGCCCAGTACAATGGAGGAGGGGAATACTACATCCGGTATTCTCGCACATGCTCCGTACACTACTGATTGTATCTTTGCCACGTGCAACCAACCGACCGATACACCAGTATATGCACGTACACATGCCACGTGGTAATCTCGGCCTACTAAATTTATTTTTACCGAGATTCCACCACAGTTGTCAGAGTACACGCTGTAGGCCTGACACCCGCTTGAAGACAACTAACTGCTATTCAATCTATAACAGTGGAAACACTTTTTTTCTTTTTAAAGGCACGCTATTGTCACACCTGATATGAGTAACAAAGTGGACTGGCAGAGGTTGGCGGAATACATGCTGAAGGCCTGACACACCAGCTTGAAGGACACTGACTGCTTTAGCTTACAGTGAAAACGTTTTTTTCTTTTTAAAGGCACGCTATTGTCACACCTGATATGAGTGGCAAAGTGGACTGGCAGAGGTTGGCAGAGTACACGCTGAAGGCCTGACACCCGCTTGAAGACAACTAACTGCTATTCAATCTATAACAGTGGAAAAACTTTTTTTTATTTTTAAAGGCACGCTATTGTCACACCTGATATGAGTGACAAAGTGGACTGGCAGAGGTTGGCAGAGTACACACTGAAGGCCTGACACTCACTTGAAGGACACTGACTGCTATTAGCTTACAGTGAAAAACTGTTTTGCTTTTTAAAGGCACGCTATTGTCACACCTGATATGAGTGGCAAAGTGGACTGGCAGAGGTTGGCAGAGTACACGCTGAAGGCCTGACACCCGCTTGAAGACAACTAACTGCTATTTAATCTATAACAGTGGAAAAACTTTTTTCTTTTTAAAGGCACGCTATTGTCACACCTGATATGAGTGACAAAGTGGACTGGCAGAGGTTGGCAGAGTACACACTGAAGGCCTGACACTCACTTGAAGGACACTGACTGCTATTAGCTTACAGTGAAAAACTGTTTTGCTTTTTAAAGGCACGCTATTGTGACACCAGATATGAGTGGCAAAGTGGACTGGCAAAGGTTGGCAGAGTACAAGCTGAAGGCCTGACACACCAGCTTAAAGGACACTGACTACTATTAGCTTACAGTGAAAAACTTTTTTTCTTTTTAAAGGCACGCTATTGTCACACCAGATATGAGTGGCAAAGTGGACTGGCAGAGGTTGGCAGAGTACACACTGAAGGCCTGACACTCACTTGAAGGACACTGACTGCTATTAGCTTACAGTGAAAAACTGTTTTGCTTTTTAAAGGCACGCTATTGTCACACCTGATATGAGTGGCAAAGTGGACTGGCAGAGGTTGGCAGAGTACACGCTGAAGGCCTGACACCCGCTTGAAGACAACTAACTGCTATTTAATCTATAACAGTGGAAAAACTTTTTTTCTTTTTAAAGGCACGCTATTGTCACACCTGATATGAGTGGCAAAGTGGACTGGCAGAGGTTTGCGGAGTACACGCTGAAGGCCTGACACACCAGCTTGAAGGACACTGACTGCTATTAGCATACAGTGAAAAACTGTTTTGCTTTTTAAAGGCACGCTATTGTGACACCAGAAATGAGTGGCAAAGTGCACTTGCAGAGGTTGGCAGAGTACACGCTGAAGGCCTGACACCCGCTTGAAGACAACTAACTGCTATTCAATCTATAACAGTGGAAAAACTTTTTTTTATTTTTAAAGGCACGCTATTGTCACACCTGATATGAGTGACAAAGTGGACTGGCAGAGGTTGGCAGAGTACACACTGAAGGCCTGACACTCACTTGAAGGACACTGACTGCTATTAGCTTACAGTGAAAAACTGTTTTGCTTTTTAAAGGCACGCTATTGTCACACCTGATATGAGTGGCAAAGTGGACTGGCAGAGGTTGGCAGAGTACACGCTGAAGGCCTGACACCCGCTTGAAGACAACTAACTGCTATTTAATCTATAACAGTGGAAAAACTTTTTTCTTTTTAAAGGCACGCTATTGTCACACCTGATATGAGTGACAAAGTGGACTGGCAGAGGTTGGCAGAGTACACACTGAAGGCCTGACACTCACTTGAAGGACACTGACTGCTATTAGCTTACAGTGAAAAACTGTTTTGCTTTTTAAAGGCACGCTATTGTGACACCAGATATGAGTGGCAAAGTGGACTGGCAAAGGTTGGCAGAGTACAAGCTGAAGGCCTGACACACCAGCTTAAAGGACACTGACTACTATTAGCTTACAGTGAAAAACTTTTTTTCTTTTTAAAGGCACGCTATTGTCACACCAGATATGAGTGGCAAAGTGGACTGGCAGAGGTTGGCAGAGTACACACTGAAGGCCTGACACTCACTTGAAGGACACTGACTGCTATTAGCTTACAGTGAAAAACTGTTTTGCTTTTTAAAGGCACGCTATTGTCACACCTGATATGAGTGGCAAAGTGGACTGGCAGAGGTTGGCAGAGTACACGCTGAAGGCCTGACACCCGCTTGAAGACAACTAACTGCTATTTAATCTATAACAGTGGAAAAACTTTTTTTCTTTTTAAAGGCACGCTATTGTCACACCTGATATGAGTGGCAAAGTGGACTGGCAGAGGTTTGCGGAGTACACGCTGAAGGCCTGACACACCAGCTTGAAGGACACTGACTGCTATTAGCATACAGTGAAAAACTGTTTTGCTTTTTAAAGGCACGCTATTGTGACACCAGAAATGAGTGGCAAAGTGCACTTGCAGAGGTTGGCAGAGTACACGCTGTAGGCCTGACACCCGCTTGAAGACAACTAACTGCTATTCAATCTATAACAGTGGAAAAACTTTTTTTCTTTTTACAGGCACGCTATTGTCACACCTGATATGAGTGGCAAAGTGGACTGGCAGAGTACACGCTGAAGGTCTGACACCCGCTTTAAGGACACTGACTGCTATTAGCCTACAATGAAAATCTTTTTTTCTTTTTAAAGGCACGCTATAGTCACACCAGATATGAGTGGCAAAGTGCACTTGCAGAGGTTGGCAGAGTACACGCTGTAGGCCTGACACCCGCTTGAAGACAACTAACTGCTATTCAATCTATAACAGTGGAAACACTTTTTTTCTTTTTAAAGGCACGCTATTGTCACACCTGATATGAGTGGCAAAGTGGACTGGCAGAGGTTGGCGGAATACATGCTGAAGGCCTGACACACCAACTTGAAGGACACTGACTACTATTAGCTTACAGTGAAAAACATTTTTTCTTTTTAAAGGAGCGCTATAGTCACACCAGATATGAGTGGCAAAGTGGACTGGCAGAGGTTGGCAGAGTACAAGCTGAAGGCCTGACACACCAGCTTAAAGGACACTGACTACTATTAGCTTACAGTGAAAAACATTTTTTCTTTTTAAAGGCACGCTATTGTGACACCAGATATGAGTGGCAAAGTGGACTGGCAGAGGTTGGCAGAGTACACGCTGAAGGCCTGACACCCACTTGAAGGACACTGACTGCTATTAGCCTACAATGAAAAACTTTTTTGCTTTTTAAAGGCACGCTATTGTCACACCAGATATGAGTGGCAAAGTGCACTTGCAGAGGTTGGCAGAGTACACGCTGAAGGCCTGACACCCACTTGAAGACAACTAACTGCTATTCAATCTATAACAGTGGAAAAACTTTTTTTCTTTTTAAAGGCACGCTATTGTCACACCTGATATGAGTGGCAAAGTGGACTGGCAGAGGTTGGCAGAGTACACGCTGAAGGTCTGACACCCACTTTAAGGACACTGACTGCTATTAGCCTACAGTGAAAAACGTTTTTTCTTTTTAAAGGCACGCTATAGTCACACCAGATATGAGTGGCAAAGTGCACTTGCAGAGGTTGTGATACCGGAGAAACTGACGGAAGCCAAGCACAAAGAGATGGACACAGGTTTCTTCAGGAAGGAAGAGATTCTTTATTTGATTCACCGAACGGGACTCAGAGGGACTAGTGTCACCAAAATACAACAAGATCTGAGCCCCGGACAATAGTGTAGGCTCCTTATATAGGCATGTAACTCCTCCCATAATAAGCTCCACCCACACATACTCTTACCCAAGCTGAAGGCCTGACACACCAGCTTAAAGGACACTGACTACTATTAGCTTACAGTGAAAAACATTTTTTCTTTTTAAAGGCACGCTATTGTGACACCAGATATGAGTGGCAAAGTGGACTGGCAGAGGTTGGCAGAGTACACGCTGAAGGCCTGACACCCACTTGAAGGACACTGACTGCTATTAGCTTACAGTGAAAAACTTTTTTGCTTTTTAAAGGCATGCTATTGTCACACCAGATATGAGTGGCAAAGTGGACTGGCAGAGGTTGGCAGAGTACACGCTGAAGGCCTGACACCCACTTGAAGGACACTGACTGCTATTAGCTTACAGTGAAAACTTTTTTGCTTTTTAAAGGCACGCTATTGTCACACCAGATATGAGTGGCAAAGTGCACTTGCAGAGGTTGGCAGAGTACACGCTAAAGGCCTGACACCTGCTTGAAGACAACTAACTGCTATTCAATCTATAACAGTGGGAAAACTTTTTTTCTTTTTTTATCCCCTTAAGGACACATGACATGAGTGGCATGTCATGATTCCATTTTATTCCAGAAGTTTGGTCCTTAAGGGGTTAAAGGCACGCTATTGTCACACCTGATATGAGTGACAAAGTGGACTGGCAGAGGTTGGCAGAGTACACGCTGAAGGCCTGACACCCACTTGAAGGACACTGACTGCTATTAGCTTACAGTGAAAAACTTTTTTGCTTTTTAAAGGCACGCTATTGTCACACCAGATATGAGTGGCAAAGTGCACTTGCAGAGGTTGGCAGAGTACACGCTGTAGGCCTGACACCCGCTTGAAGACAACTAACTGCTATTAAATCTATAACAGTGGAAAAACTTTTTTTCTTTTTAAATGCACGCTATAGTGACACCAGATATGAGTGGCAAAGTGCACTTGCAGAGGTTTGTAGAGTACACGCTGAAGGCCTGACACCCACTTGAAGGACACTGACTGCTATTAGCTTACAGTGAAAAACTTTTTTGCTTTTTAAAGGCACGCTATTGTGACACAAGATATGAGTGGCAAAGTGCACTTGCAGAGGTTGGCAGAGTACATGCTGTAGGCCTGACACCCGCTTGAAGACAACTAACTGCTATTCAATCTATAACAGTGGAAAAACGTTTTTTCTTTTTAAAGGCACGCTATTGTCACACCAGATATGAGTGGCAAAGTGGACTGGCAGAGGTTGGCAGAGTACACGCTGAAGGCCTGACACACCAGCTTGAAGGACACTGACTGCTATTAGCTTACAGTGAAAAACTTTTTTCTTTTTAAAGGCACGCTATTGTCACACCAGATATGAGTGGCAAAGTGGACTGGCAGAGGTTGACAGAGTACACGCTGAAGGCCTGACACCCAGACGCTTGCAGACAACTAACTGCTATTCAATCTATTACAGTGAAAAAAATGTTTTTGGTTTTAAATGCAAGCTTAAGCTATTGTGAAACCAGATATGAGTGGTGGCACTGTGCAAGTGGGCACAGTATCCACTGTGAGCCTGACACAGAAGCTGGCAGACAACTAACTGCTATTCAATCTATTAGAGTGAACAAAAAATGTTTTTAAATGCAAGCTTAAGCTATTGTGACACCAGATATGAGTGGTGGCACTGGGAAAGTGGGCACAGTATCCACTGTGAGCCTGACACAGAAGCTGGCAGGCAGGCAACTGCAATTACATTACACAAAAAAAAAAAAGCAGACTTATGTTCTAGCCCTAAAAAGGGCTTTTTGGGGTGCTGTCCTTACAGCAGAGATCAGATGAGTCCTTCAGGACTGTAGTGGACACTGAATACCCTAGCCAAGCTATCAATTTCCCTATCAAATGAGCAGCAGCTACACTTTCCCTCCTCTATCTAAGAATGCAGCTTCAGAATGAATCTAAAATGGATGCTGTACAGGAGGTCGGAGGGTCTGGAAGGGAGGGTCTGCTGCTAATTTGCTGGAATGTGTCTGCTGACCGTGAGGTACAGGGTCAAAGTTTGCTCAATGATGACGAATAGGGGGCGGATCGAACCGCGCATGTGTTCGCCCACCAGCGAACAGTTCGGTACATCACTACTCAGGAGTGGGATGAGATGTTCGGCAGTATGCCGGTTAGTGTACAGCTGAACAACAATTCTAACAAGAACAAAGAGAGAGAACACTGTCCTAAAGAATGAAAACACAATAGTGAATATTGGTATCACAAGGGACGTTCCCAACGTCAAGTGTCACAATTATTCAAAATAATGTGCTCTAGAATATAAAACGTTTAAAAATCAATATTTTAATGAGTAACAGAAAAACGTTCCTAAGGTAAACTGTCCCCAGTGTATTTAATCCAGTGTATCGTGGCTAACTAGTAGCTGGTAGCCAGAGTAGTGGATATAACACCTATGGAGGCGTGTACCTAGGGGGTGAGGTGGGAAACAGGAAAACGAATGGGGGAGGGTTGGGAGGACAAAAAGACACAAAGTGTAGCAGAAGATGTGTTGCCACGATAAGTGTGATCCACTACACCAATACTCCCATAATAGTTAAATCTCTCACTAAAATGGTAAGCTTGTAGTGACAACCATTCAAATAATTTGTCGGTTCCAGTACAGGTAGTCTGGATGGACCGGGATGAGGATATACCTCTGAGAATCCCTGTGGTCCAGACCTTATAGCCAAACTATTAGCCAGTGTCAAAGCCTCAGTAGGAAATCACTTCGTGAATCTCTAGCGCTACAGGAAGTGTCCAAGCCTCAGTAGGAAATCACTTAGAGAATCTCTAGCGCTACAGGAAGTTAACCAAGTTATCCTGAGGTGGTCACTGTAATAATGTATCGTTATAGATACTGTGTTACAATGGGGATGATCCGTACAAGTGAGTCTAGCGGTCTCAGCAATTTCACAGGTGCTACGGTAAGCAGTGTAGCCCTTGGCACCACACCAAGATACTTTGGGGGGTCCGTATAGAGGGATAACTATTGCACGGATCATAGAAATCCTATTGATCCTGATAGTTCTCAATGCTACAGAAGTTTTGTTGGCTAGATACGAAGTGTGGTAATATCTAGTCCAGCATAGGGTGATAGCTGAGAGAGCGCCATAGAGATACAAATCAAAGCCTTAGGATTGCTACAAAGTAGGAAAAAATGCCTTCATGGGCATTTAGTCATAGGAAAGAGAGGTTTAGAAAGGGTTTGAAAGAACTTGCTGGTATAAAAAGTAAGTACTGGCAGAGAGTGGCTATAGTACCAGATGGTTGGCACCACAAACGGTATGGAGCTCAATACTGCTCGTCACTTACTACCATCAGGTAAGTATGCTGCCGAAAGTGCAGAGAGCTTAGTAAAAGTGCGTATGTATATACAACCCCGGTCGGAATAGCACTCAATACTACTCGTCACTGTACTACCTTCCCGGTACCGCGGTCAGTAATGCGAACAAATTGGTTTGCTCAAAAACCCAGGAGGCAGTCATAGATGAGTATCTTGACGAAAGTACTAAGAGCTTTGTCGGAATGTCTAGAGACCCGACGCGCGTTTCGCCCTGTTTAACAAAACAAATCACTTTTTTTTTTAACAATATAGAAAAAAAGCCCCATACAAGTGACCAACCTTGCCAAATTCCGGGTCCTGGAAGGGAGACACAAATTTGATTCCCTACAATACTTTGTAAAATGTGCACAGTTAAAGGGACACTCCAGGCACCCAGACCACTTCTGCTCATTGGAGTGGTCTGGGTGCCAACTCCCACTACCCTTAACCCTGCAAGTGTAATTATTGCAGTTTTTCATAAACTGCAATAATTACATTGCAGGGTTAACTCCACCTCTAGTGGCTGTCTACTAGTGTGCTAGAGCGTCGCTGGACGTCCTCACGCAGCGTGAGGACCTCCAGCGTCGCTCAAAACCCCATAGGAAAGCATTGAAATGATTTTTCAATGCTTTCCTATGGGGAGACGTAATGCGCATGCGCGGCATTTCCGCGCATGCGCATTAGGTCTCCTCGGCCAGTGGGCGAGATCAGTCTCGCCCACCGGCCGACGCAATCACAAGGAGGAGCGTCGCGGAGGAGTAGACAGCGCCGAGGGACATCGCCGCTGTCCCAGGTAAGTGACTGAAGGGGTTTTCACCCCTTCAGTAACCGGGGATTGGTGGGTGGGAGGGAGAGGGACCCTCCAGTGCCAGAAAAACGGATCGTTTTTCTGGCACTGGAGTTTCCCTTTAAGATGTGCAAGTTGATTAGTTAAGCTGTTTGTTTACCTCGCCACGAAATTCAGTTTATGAGGGATGCTCAAGTCAGTAACATGATTAGGCCCCACCCACTGTGTTTGTAAATTCGCAAACTTAGAAATGTCAAGAGTAATACCTACTAGAGACGGGAACCCAATTGTGATATTGCTAGTACGATGTCTCTGTATATATTTCAGTTTTAGTTATGTTTTATGTTATCTGTTTTCTCTCACTGCAATGTATACATAACTTGTGTCCGCCTAACCTATTACAATGCATTACATAACTTGTGTTCGCCTAACCTATTACAATGGATGGGGAGACCCCTACGGTATTGTCTGGCACGGGAAGTGATCAGAAGCATTGGTCGGACATAACATGGCAGGAGAATTCACAGTACTTACACTTAACGCTAATGGCTTGAATACTCCACATAAGAGAAGGCTAGCTCTAACACACATTAAAGCGAAAAATTTAGCAATAGCATGCTTCCAGGAAATCTATTTTTGCGCCCGAAACCCACCTCCAGACAACACCCGCAAGCGTACCATGCCTTCGCCCCAAATAAAACAAGGGATGTTAGCACATTGATACATATAGACTGGATATTTACTTGCGAGGGGCAGTTTGCGGACAAGGAGGGAAGGATCCTGATACTAATGATATGCCTATGACTATTGCCAATATATATGCACCCAACTCAAACCAGATAGATTTCCTAGCCAAAACCTTTTGTAAAATAAACTCAATGAAACACGATCAGTTCATTATTTGTGGGGACTTTAACTGTGTATTAGACCCACAGTTAGACATTTCCAGTAGTGTCCCTACAAGGAATAAGAAGAGTAGGGAAAGTAATAAGTTTACATTATTGTGTAACAAATACGATATATATGACTCGTGGCACACCCCATGTATTCCAGACTTGATATGTGCCTTGTAGATAGAACAAATCTACATAATGTAAAAAATGTAAGAATAGACACGATGACTTGGTCAGATCATGCGCCGGTGCGGACAACATTTCAAACATTGCACCCAGCACGGGGAAGGGGTCTATTGCGCCTGAATGAATCAGCTTGACGCAATGAAGAGATGAGCAGACGCATAGCAAAGGCTCTATCTGACTACTTCTCTGACAATACACAACAACATTATGCAAACCTCAACCATATGGCTAGCCATAAGGCAGTAATAAGGGGCCTGTTCAAACAGATAGGTGCTAGGGCTAAGAGAAAGTTAGGAGTCGATACTTCCACTATAGAGAGGCAAATAAAGGACCTGGAATCCCGATACAATCCCAAACAAAAATAGCATCTATCTACAATAAGGAGGGAATCAAGGCTGGCGAACCCTACCCATATACTGAACGAATTCAACAACTATTATGATTCCCTTTACAACTTGAAAGAGAACAAAGAAATCAAGAAACCCTCTGACAGGGCCATGGAAGATTTCTTAAGTAAAATAGACTTGCCAACCATTGCTGCTGACATAGCTAACGAGATGGATGCTCCATTTACTGAGGAGGAGGTCCACAAAGTGATAAAAGCGCTGCCAAAACAGAAAGCCCCTGTGCAGACGACCTCTCCAATCTTTTTTTATATAACTTTTGCAGACACTAACACCATACATCACATCTCTTCTTAACAATATCATGGCGACATACCTCTGGAAATGTTAAAAGCAAATATTATCACGTTACCAAAGCCAGGCAAACCAACAACAAAATGTGAAAACTTCCGCCCAATCTCGCTTCTAAATGCGGATGCTAAACTTCTCGCAAAGGTCATAGCCAACCACATAAAGCCCCAGCTGACATCCTTAGTATCCAGGGAACAGGCGGGTTTTGTACCAGATAATACAATACAATGTCAACACTACTATGAATAGTAACCGTAGTGGAACGTATACAAATACTTAACTTGAAAGTTATAATGCAGCCTCCCAAGATCGTTACCCAAAGAAGACGACCTTTTCATATATAGACAACCACAAAAACACAAAACTTCGGGATATGGCTGAGAATAAGTCTAAAAGGAACATAAAAATATATACAAAATAGTGAAGTACAATTAACACACTATTATTGCGCTGTACATAAATGCACTCACAGAATTGTGTAGAATATATCGCTCATAGGGTGCCTCCCCGATGGAAATGGGGGGCTGGTAGTCCCTTGGCTCCTTGTGAAGTTTCTTAATAATGCTCAGGACTTCAAACGGGCAATGGTAGGAAAAAAGGTGCTTTTTATTGATAATAGGTGAATCACCATCAATATAAAATATAATATAAAAGAAAAAATGGTATGGTCCTACGCGTTTCGTTCTGCGAAGAACTTCATCAGGGACCGTATATATAAATAAAATCAATATATAGTTACAGCATGTAAAAAAACACATCCTATTCTCCCATCCCCAAGTCCCCTTTAAATAGGGCTAATCCCTACGTCCATGGGTGGTTCCGTGGGTGGTACCCGGCATCTGCCACTTGATTGGTCCCGTAGAGGGGCTGCTCAGCTGTTCCTCATCCTTCTCGCATTGCTGGAATCAAATTTGGCGCGTCCGGGTGACCGGAACCGGAAGTATGTGTTGTACCGCACTTCCGCGTTCCACATGCGTTCCACCTGCGGTTCATCTGCGTTCCACCTTCGTTATACTTCAACATTGTTAAGTGATCATAAGAATCAATAAAGAGCAATATATTATATCTACTAAAGAGGAAATAGTATTAATAATTTCATTATCTGCACATTTCCTTATATATATATATTTTTTTTTTATGGTTAGACTTATATCAACTAACCATTATTTATTTGCTGTAATCAAACAATGATATATTTAATACAAGATTTTTTTAAAGTGAAACATATAAAAAAGAATTTTTTTAGGAATATATAATCCAATTTCTAAAGATCTTTTGTCAATATTAGAATGTAATGTGCATAATCAAAGTATATATTATGTAATAGTTCTCAATAATTATTACTATGTGATTAGTGCCAAACACTGATATAAAATAATAAACGTATCATATGATGTTCCTGTAAACAATCTCCAATATTAAATGGAGTTACACATATACCTAATGTCCTAGATGGTTATAATGCGGACATATTTTAATTTCTTATTTTTATTATTAATGAATATATATAAATATAGTGTTAATTTGGAATATTTAGAAAAATTATATATTCCCAATACATAGAAAATCTATGCAACCAGATGTAATCAAATTCCCAAATTCAAAAAAATTAAATCGATACATATACTTTGTATAAAGATTAATTATTTAAATGTGTGTATACCTCTACAGTATCATATGTGCAGAAAAGTAAAAATGATAATAACCCAAAGATACATATAAATATAGATATATCATATATTTAAGACAAATGGTCATATGGATCTTAATCTAGAAAACAAACCAAATCGATACCTATATTGAGGCCCTTTGGTTCTAGGGTTCTCAACTTATGTATCCAAAAAGTTTCCCTCTGAGATAATTTTTGAACCCTATCACCACCTCGCCAGAATGGAAGGACTCTTTTGATACCCATAAACTTAAACTCCCTAAAGGTAAATAATGGACAATTAGAACAATGAGCTGGAACGGAATGAGTTGTAAGTTTTTTCTTAATATTGTTCAGATGCTCGAGTATTCTAACTTTTAAGATCCTTTTAGTGCATCCCACATACTGTTTGCCACACGGACATTGCAGTAGATAAACTACATAGTCCGTGTGGCAACTGATCTCAGATTTCACTTTAAATCTTTCCCCTGTGACATTACTATAAAATTCCACAGTTCTTAACAACGATGGGGTAGTGCAGGCTTTACAAGATCCACAGCCCCTGAAAAAACCTAAGTCCGGAGAGATGTTGGTATTAGGATGTTTAATAGCATAGCTTGGAGCTAGTAAATTCTTAAAGACCTTCCCAAAACTGGGTCCTGTAGCAAAATGGGCCAGCATTCTTGTAGACTTCTTTTAATTTTATACCAGGCCATCAGGCTGGGGACAACACCAAACTTTTTTTGAACATTATAGAAATAATCAAATGTAGAGGGGAGTCGGGACTGTTGCTGGTGCTGGATGCCGAAAAAGCCTTCGACTAACTTCACTGGGGATATAAGAAAACAGTTCTCCGCAAATTGGATTTTCCATCAAACTTCCTTAGAGCTATATCAGCATTATATACAAATCCCTCAGCCAGAGTTCTAAACTCAGGGTTCCTATCCAGGAAATTTACTTTATCAAATGGTACACGTCAGGGAAGCCCACTGTCTCCAACAATTTTAATTCTAGCTTTAGAACCACTGATAAAACACACCCAAATAAAAGGAATACACACAAACATAGGCGAACAGAAATTGGCACTGTTTGCAGACTTTCACGGGTGGCGGTCCGAATACTGGGATCCCTGTGTGCCTGATGAGGAAGATAGGAATCTCAGCGTGGAAATGGACAATCAGGGTCTGGTGCAGGGTAACCACATGCCCCCTGGTGTTGAGCACCAGGGTTTGTGCGACCATATACCAGAGCCCTGATGCAGCTTAAGTGGAAGCCAGGAGCTAGATGGTATGCTGAGATGTATCCAGTACTAGAAACAAGGCAAGACTAGAATAGGCACCAAACAAGACAAGAAAGCAGAACCCAGAACATGTACACAAGACACAAGTTAAACATTAACAAGACATGGGGAATACACGACCAAAAAAACAAGACAAGCGATACAAGGCAAAAGAAGAGACATAACTAAGTACTATATATGTAATAAACATTGGAGATTTATACATAAATAAATGACCAAGATGTATGCAGACCACCACTGCGCAAAAGTACTCAAATGACGGTGGATCCTAACTGCCTAGATATGCTTGACTAAACAAACAACAATAAAACACACACAGAACTTACCCGCAAAGAAAGGAGCAGAGGAAATGAGACCACTGCTTGCAGGAACAGACTGAAACAAAAAGAATGAATGGCAAAGGAACTGGTGTGGCAACAATAAACAAACATTTAACCCCTTAAGGACACATGACACGTGTGACATGTCATGATTCCCTTTTATTCCAGAAGTTTGGTCCTTAAGGGGTTTTAAAGGAACCCAGGAGACTGGGAATTCCAGGAACGGAATAAAGAAATGAACCCAAAAAACCCAGCAAAAAGAAAACCAGACATAGAATAGAAAACTAGAAAAACTAAGAAAAACTAAGAAAAACTAAACAAGAATTGTAAAAAGAGTACAGGATACCAGACGCCAAGACCAGACATCTGTGCAGAATGGAACAGGATGTGACATTGACGATATCCTACTTATCCTCCTGAACCCCCAAGAGTCGCTACCGCATGTAATGACCCTCCTGCACACCTACGGCACAGTCTCTACTATAAGGACAATATCGCAAAAACACAAGCACTCCCAATAAACCTGACTAAATCAACAAAATTGATGCTATCTACCCAATTTAAATTTGACTGGAGAGAAAATCTCTCACATACCTAGGCATACAACTTGTGACAACAAAACACACACTGACTCAAGGATGTAAGACTACTTAACTCCATACAACAACAGATGCAGAGATGGGAGAACAACATTATATCATGGCTAAGATGAGTGAACGTGGTCAAAATGATGGTGCTCCCGCAAACTCTATTCCGCACACTCCCCATAGAAGTACCAAACTCAATCTTGACTAAATTCCAACGGCTGCTCAATGCACATATTTGGAAGCGTAAACTGCTCCGAATTGCAGCCACGAACATGTACTACAAGTTACATGAAGGAGGGCTAGGCATCCGATATCCGCAAATACTACATCGCTACTACTCTAGCTCAAATAGTAGCTACTATTCATGCACCAGAATCCCCATTATGATACACGCTTGAAAACAGGTTTACACAACCACACTCTATAGCACATTTGATGTGGGTACCTCCTTCTCTCCACCCACTTAGGCTCAAACCATTGGCCACGACGAGGTTGGCGATCCTCCGAATGTCGCCAACCTCTATCTATCTATGATCTACCTATCAAAGGGTGGGTGAACGCAGGGATAGAAACTATAGCACACCTATATAACGAAACTGGCCTTTTACCATTCCCAGATATAAAATGTAAAAATAAGTTGCCCTCCAGAGAACTGTTCAGTTTAAACACATATTGACTAAACACGACTTACAACCACCAGCCCCGACAGATGGGGGGAAGGGGGCATTATCCAAATGTACAGGGGTCTAAGGAAAGGCATAAAACCACTAGCACTTTGCTACAGAGCACTACAAGAGTATGCCAAACCCCTAAAATTCTCATACATGTACAAATGGGAGGAGAAAATTAACACTTAATTAACAGCTAAACAGTGGCTCAGAGCAATGAGGGATACCAAACAGGTGACAAGATGCATTGACCACATAGAAGTAACATACAAAGTGTGGATGAGATGGTATATGACACCACACATATTAGCCCACATTTTTACCAATGCGATCCACAAATGCTGGAGATGCGAGGACCAGGTGGGGACCATAGGCTGTGTGTTCTGGCACTGCAAGATACTACGCCCATTTAGGGACAATATAAAACTAGTGGTTTTTAAACTATCAGGGATTTCCCTTTGAATACAAACATACATCTTACATATGCTACCTGCCCATATAGACAAATCAATGAATAAGATTATCATTCACGTTCTAATAGCAGCTAAAAGCAGTATAGCCACTTTCGGGAGGAATAATCCCCCCCCCCCCCTCCTCGATGTCAATGGTGATGGAGAAATTAAACTCCACAAGGATTTATGAGGAAATGAGCCATGGATTCACAACACTCTATGAGTCTATGAATCCATATGGGCCAAGTGGCGTTCAGGCTCATGCTCTCTAAACAAAGTACTTGACCCACAGGGCAGCTAGTCATACGATGCGTGTCATAAATACAAGGGCAAAATAAGCAAGAGAATGCACACCAGAATACACATTAAATACTCAACCAGGTTTAATAAACCAATAACAGGTTGAAATACAAAAATATATAAAGTGATACAAAATAGGCAAAAAATAATAAACAACAATACCAATTTACCAAAATTCTCACACGCCTAACAGGGCAGAAACAGAAATCAAAAATAACCCCCCCCCCCCCAACGTTTCGGCACCTCCTGGTTGCCTTTATCAAAGGAAGAAACATGTTATTGGTCCTACACGATAATGGGTAAATGGAATGTGGATTGGATATGTCGTACATTATGCAGTGACTTTTATTATTGTTCTATTCTTCATATTTTCATATTCTATTCTTCATATTTTTCTAATGTAAGCTTTCAATGGTATATATGCTCAGCTGATACCTTCAGACCAGTTAAGACCTTAACGCCAGTTTACTGGATGCATTCTACAGGAAACACGATGCAATGAGGTTTATACTGACCACAGACATAAAAGGGTTATTAAGGGGTACAAAATAGGCAACTTTCCATCACAGAAAAAAAAAAAGTGCATGAATAACATATAACATACATAAGTAATATTGTGTAACTGTATCCCTAGCAAATGACTATGTCTAGTGATTGTTAAAAGTGGGCCGAGACGGAAATCTCCTGATGTATATATGTACGCTTGATCGCATTGGAAAGCTGACATTTATGTACTCTGTTATGGTAATTGTAAAAATTCAATGAAAAATTATTCATAAAAAAAAAGACCTTCTGCAATATCACTAATACAAATATTAAAGAGAATGGGTCCAAGTACAGATCCCTGAGGTACCCCACTGGTAACAAGACCTTGCTTTGAATATACACCATTGACTACAACCCTCTTGTCAGGATCCCGCGGGCGGCTGCAAGGGGAGGCTGCAGTCCGCTCGCGGCACTCACCCTCCAGCCGTCCGCGGTCCCCTTCTCCACGTGGGCTCGGTGAGCAGCATCCCTCCAGCCTTGGATGCCGTCAGCGTCTTCCTCCACGCCCCCCAGCGGCAGCATGCATGACGCTGCACGCTGGAAGACTGCCCAAGATATGTCACGCCGGGGTCAGTCACCTGACCCGGCATTAAAGGCACAGTGCCTCAATCACAGTGGGAGGTTTAGATATCTCCCACGTGTCATTGTTAATTCTGATTGGAAATTATCCAATCAGAATTAACCTGATGGTTTAAATACTTACCTTTCCTGTTCCTCCCTGCCCTGTTGTGGTCTTTGCTTTATAGTATTGATTCTGAACGTGTGATTTCTGGTTACGTACTCTCTGGCTTGTTATACTGACTTTGTGACTTTCTCCTACCCTTTGACCTCGGCTTGTTTCTCGTTATTCTGTTTTCTGGTTCCCCTTACTCGGCTTGTCTCCTGACTATTCTGTGTGTGCTTAGCCCGGCCACTCTAAGGACCGGTACTGCACACTTTCTGTGTGTGTGTCTGTGTGTGTGTTAGCGTGTTGGGTTCCCCCAATCGTGACATTACAACAGGACCATAATGGAACCTGCTGACATACCCCAGCATTCAGTTAATCAGGAGGCTAGAATGGATGGCTTGGACCACCGTATGGTTCAGTTTGCTCAAGCCTTACAGACCATACTGGTTCGTACTGCACACTTGCAGCCTGCCGTCCAGGAGGTGGCTGCTGCTGTGCCCGAACCCATTGCCACTCCAGTACCCGTTCCTGCTCATGTAGTCCATATGACACCGCCAAAGCGCTATAGTGGTGACCCAGCTTTGTGTCGTGGTTTCCTCAATCAAATTGACATCCATTTGGTAATGAATCCACGTTCCTATCCCACTGACAGAACTAAAATTGCCTTTTTGATAAACCACTTGTCTGGGAGAGCTTTAGCATGGGCCAACCCCATGTGGGAGAATACGTCTCCTATGTCCTTCGCAGATTTTCCTGACAGCTTTCAAACGCACGTTTGATCAACCCGGTAGGGTTGCTTCTGCTGGCAAAGCTCTGCTTAGGGTCCGACAGGTTAACAGATCTGTAGCGGATTACACTATCGAATTCCGCACTCTAGCAGCTGAGGTGGTTTGGAATAATGATGCCCTCGTTACAGCCTTTCAGGAGGGTTTGGCCGCTTACATCCTGGACGAAATAGCGTCCAGGGAATTGCCTGTCCTTCTGGACGATCTTATAGATTATATCATCCGTATTGATAATCGTATTAGAGAGAGACGTAGTCAGAGGCGTATGTATACACAGATGTTACCTGCTTTACCCAGTACTGCGTTACTGGCATTACCCCCTTCTAGCCAACCTCCCCCTGAAACCTTGAAATTGGGTGTTACTGGGTTAACTGAGGTAGAAAAATCATACCGAAGAAGGGAAGGGTTATGCCTTTACTGTGGGAAAAGGGGACATCTTATAAGAACCTGCCCTGAATTGCGGGGAAAACTGCAGCACCCAAGGCCTATAGAGGGGTCGGCCTCGGGTGTTATGTCGTTTACCCCTCACGTCCCCATTACTAGACCATTTATTACGGTCACCCTTTTTGTTGGAAATTCTACCGTGACTACCAAAGCCTTGATAGATTCAGGGGCTGCTGACAATCTTATGGATGAGTGTTTTGCTAAAACCACATCGTTGACTCTGATCCAAAAGGTCACTCCCTTGGCTGTGGAGGCCATAGACGGTAGACCACTGGAGAAACCTCTGGTGACCCATGAGACCAAAGAACTGGTTATGTCTGTGGGTGCCTTGCACAAGGAAAGATTGTCCTTTCAAATAATCAACTCCCCTACAGCCTCTATCGTTTTGGGCTTCCCCTGGTTGGTTAAACACAATCCGATGATTGATTGGGGTTGTTTGGAGATTCTCTCCTGGGGGAAATCTTGTCAAAGGGAATGTATGACTCGTGTTTGTCCTGTTGGCTTGCTTAATGTACCCACAGCCAAACCACTTTCTGTTTATGTTCCTCCTGTGTATGCAGACCTAGCTAAGGTGTTTGAAAAAAGGGAGGCAGATAAACTACCCCCGCACCGTGAATATGATTGTGCCATAAACCTCTTACCTGGTACTATGCCGCCTAGGGGTAAGGTATACCCTCTTTCTGAAAAAGAGAACCAGGTAATGGAGGAGTACATACAGGAAGCCTTAAGTAAAGGTTTTATCAGAAGGTCCTCCTCTCCTGCTGGGGCTGGTTTCTTTTTCGTTGCCAAAAAGGAGGGTGACCTACGGCCTTGTATAGACTACAGGGGCCTGAACAATATAACGATTAAAAACGCCTACCCTATTCCCCTCATCACGGAGTTGTTTGACCGGGTCAAAGGTTCTAAATACTTCACTAAATTAGACCTTAGGGGGGCTTATAACCTTGTTCGTATAAAGGAGAATGATGAGTGGAAAACAGCATTCAATACATGTAGCGGACATTATGAGTATCTAGTCATGCCTTTTGGACTGTGTAATGCTCCCGCTGTGTTTCAGGACCTCATAAACGATGTCCTCAGGGATCTATTGCATGTCTGTGCCGTGGTGTACCTTGACAACATCCTTGTATATTCCCCTGATTTACAGACACATCATAATCATGTTAGGATGGTGCTTAAAAGGTTATTACAGAACGGACTTTATTGTAAATTAGAAAAATGTTTGTTCGATCAGACCTCGGTGCAATTTCTAGGATATATAATTTCCGAACAGGGTTTCAGTATGGATCCTGCTAAATTAGAAGCCATACTATCCTGGCCGCTTCCCCAAGGTCTTAAGGCTATCCAGCGTTTTATAGGATTTGCCAACTATTACAGGAAATTTATAAGAAACTTTTCACCACTTATCTCCCCTATAACGAAGCTGACTAAGAAAGGTCTACACCCTAGGGTTTGGACTCCTGAAGCCCTTAAGGCCTTCGACACTCTCAAGAAGGCATTTGCCTCTGCTCCAGTACTACGCCACCCTGATCCTTCTCTTCCCTTTGTTATGGAAGTGGACGCTTCTGAATCAGGTGTGGGAGCAGTACTGTCACAGAGGTCTTCGTATGACGAACCCCTCCATCCCTGTTGCTACTTTTCAAAAAGGTTATCTGATCCGGAAAAGAATTACGATGTTGGGAACAGGGAACTATTAGCTATTGTGTTAGCTTTTAAGGAATGGAGGTACTTATTGGAGGGTTCTAAACACAAAATCATGGTTATAACAGATCATAAGAACCTCTCCTATATAGCTGATGCTAGAAGGTTGTCCGCCCGGCAGGCTAGATGGTCTCTATTTCTTTCACGCTTCCAATACGTTATTACCTATAGACCTGGTTGCCGTAATGCCAAAGCTGACGCTATCTCTCGACAGTATGAACCTCTAGAATCTGTTAACCCGACCCCTGAACCTATTGTACCTGCGTCTCAGATAATAGCTGCTACCCGTTTGGTTGTTTCGTCTCTTGTTCTTGAGAATATTAAGACATACCAAACTCAAGCACCCCCTAAGACGCCTGTTGGCAGACTATACGTTAAAGTGAATGACAGAAGAAGTTGTTAACTTTATTTCACACCGCCAAAACTGCTGGTCATCCGGGGGTTACCAAGACTTATAAGGGCCTCCTTCAACAGTTCTGGTGGCCTTCACTCAAGCGAGACGTAGTGGATTTTGTGCAGGCTTGTCGGGTCTGTACGCAGTGTAAGTCCCCTAATGTGAGACCCCAGGGTCTCCTGATGCCTCTATCGGTACCCAAGAAACCATGGACCCACTTATCCATGGATTTTATTGTAGACCTTCCTCCTTCCGATGGTCAGACAGTGATATTAACTGTGACGGATAGGTTCTCTAAAATGGCGCACTTTGTTCCGCTTAGGAAACTGCCTTCTGCGATTCAACTTGCTCAGGTGTTTGCCAAGGAAGTGTTCCGCTTGCATGGGGTACCTCAAGATATAGTATCTGACAGGGGTCCTCAATTTGTCTCTCGGTTTTGTGCTGAGATGGGGGTCTCCTTGTCGTTTACTTCCTCCTATCACCCGCAATCTAATGGTGCAGCCGAACGTGCTAATCAGTCTGTGGAATTGTATTTGCGCTGCTTCACTAATGCGCACCAGGATGACTGGTCTCGCCTCCTTCCATGGGCTGAATTTGCCAGGAATATGGTGTCTCATTCGTCTACTGGCTTAAGTCCTTTTGAGGTTGCTTATGGGTTTCGGCCTACCGTCCTTCCCGGTGCGTTCTCCGACAAGGGAATGCCCGCTTTGGACCAGCACCTCGCCTCTTTGCGGAAGATGTGGGATCAGGTCCATGTTGCGCTGTCCCGTTCAGCGGCAGCTCAGAAGAAGTTTGCTGATCGCCATAGGGGTGCGGCCCCTTCCTATGTTCCGGGTGATAGGGTATGGTTGTCCTCCAGGAACCTCCGCCTCAGGGTTCCCTCGATGAAGTTCGCTCCCAGGTTCCTTGGTCCCTACAAGGTGTTACGTAGGGTTAACCCCGTTTCCTACTCCCTGGACTTGCCCTCTTCCATGCGCATTCCGAACGTTTCACGTTTCGCTTTTGAATCCCTTGCTTTGCAACCGGTTCTCTCGTCCCCTCGGGCGGCCTGTTTCCCTCGTGCTGTCCCCAGTGACGTGTATGAAGTGGCTGCCCTTCTCGACTCTCGTGTTTCTAGGGGTTGGCTGCAATATCTGGTGGATTGGAAGGGGTACGGCCCTGAGGAGCGGTCTTGGGTTTCGTGCTCTGATCTGCCCTCTTTGGTCCGCTCCTTTCATGCCAGGTTTCCTTTGAAGCCTTCTGCTTCCCGCCCTCTGGGCGGTCTTCGAGGGGGGGGTAATGTCAGGATCCCGCGGGCGGCTGCAAGGGGAGGCTGCAGTCCGCTCGCGGCACTCACCCTCCAGCCGTCCGCGGTCCCCTTCTCCACGTGGGCTCGGCGAGCGGCATCCCTCCAGCCTCGGATGCCGTCCGCGTCTTCCTCCACGCCCCCCAGCGGCAGCATGCATGACGCTGCACGCTGGAAGACTGCCCAAGATATGTCACGCCGGGGTCAGTCACCTGACCCGGCATTAAAGGCACAGTGCCTCAATCACAGTGGGAGGTTTAGATATCTCCCACGTGTCATTGTTAATTCTGATTGGAAATTATCCAATCAGAATTAACCTGATGGTTTAAATACTTACCTTTCCTGTTCCTCCCTGCCCTGTTGTGGTCTTTGCTTTATAGTATTGATTCTGAACGTGTGATTTCTGGTTATGTACTCTCTGGCTTGTTATACTGACTTTGTGACTTTCTCCTACCCTTTGACCTCGGCTTGTTTCTCGTTATTCTGTTTTCTGGTTCCCCTTACTCGGCTTGTCTCCTGACTATTCTGTGTGTGCTTAGCCCGGCCACGCTAAGGACCGGTACTGCACACTTTCTGTGTGTGTGTCTGTGTGTGTGTTAGCGTGTTGGGTTCCTCCAATCGTGACACCTCTGTTGCCTGTTATTCAGCCACTGCCTTACCCATTCAACAATATTGGAATCCAAACTTAAAGATTTCAGTTTATTGATAAGCCTTCTATGTGCGACAGTGTCAAAAGCCTTACTAAAATCTAGGTAAGCAATGTCTACCGCACCACCCTGATCTTTTATTTTAGTTACCCAATCAAAGAAATCAATAAGATAAGTAAACCCATGTTGTCTCTGATCTGGAAATCCAAAATAAATGTTTGTTTTATGCAGTCTTGTCACACCTACTTGCATGTGACTTGCACAGCCTTCCTAAACACTTCCTGTAAGAAGTCATCTAATGTATACACTTGCTTTATTGGAAACTCTGTTTAAATTCAAATTTCTTATCTCATGCTCTGTTAATAGCGTGCTAGACCCTCTAGGAGCATCCTGTATGTAATTACATTTCAATTTACTGAGCAGGAGATAAATCTTTTATAGTAAGTTACATTTGATTGAAAATAAAACCATTGTTTTCATGCAGGCTGTGTCTGTAACAACCAGGGGAGGTGTGACCAGGGCTGTATAAAGAGAAACAAAGGTGGTTTAACTCCTAAATGACAGTGAATTAAACAGTGAAATTTCACAAACAGTGCTTCAGTAAGCTAAAGTTGTTTTGGGGACTATAGTGTCTCTAAGTAACAGTCAGTAATTAGTAGCTACTCACTAATGGTAACAAAAGGGGGTTGGTAAGTAGAAACTGACCAGGGTGGTGTACTTCAGCTGAGAGAGATATCCCATTGACTCTGTGCTCTGAAGTCCTGGGCAATGATGTCATGGTTGGCCTCAACCGGAGGCCACAAAAGCTCCAGTAGTATTAATGCTCAGAGCAATAAAAGTGGTATTGTGTCAGCTACATTTAGAGAAGTAGAACACAGATGGGTAATTGGAAAGAATATATATAACTAACAGCATAACCATCGATGATATTTTTTCTGTCTTACATATAATTGCCATTATCAGAGCTATAACATAATAGTATATTTGCATATTTGTAGTATATTGTCTGGCACTCACTACCCAACTTCCATCTCTGTGTTGGAGTTGGGTGCAATGGCAGGGGTATTACCACAGTGCCACCTAGTGGTGCTACTATTCTTGACCTACAATAAACAAAGTATGGAGAGACTAATTAACAAAAAGCATAACCATCTGGGTGCTAATCCTCACTGGTATTCCCTCAAATACCCATATAAATAGTAATCTAACAAGAAAGAGAATGCACACCAAAAAAAGCCACAATAGTCACTTAACCTGGTTTAATAAGCCAATATCAGATACAGGCAAAAACAAACAATTATAATTAAAGTGACAAAATTAGGCACAAAAAATAAATCAAAAAAATTAATGATAATTACCAAAAGTTTTCACAAGCCTAACAAGGCAGAAACAGGACACAAAAAGTAACCCCCCTAGTTACTTTTTGTGTCCTGTTTCTGCCCTGTTAGGCTTGTGAAAACTTTTGGTAATTATCATTGATTTTTTTTATTTATTTTTTGTGCCTAATTTTGTCACTTTAATTATAATTGTTACTATTCTTGACCTAAACATCCTTAGCATTTTAGAGTTGATAGTCAGACAAACAGGAAGTAGAGGCCAATCATTGTCCCTTGCTTTTAAAATTTAATATGTTTATTGTAACAACACTACAAAGCTTCTGATTACTGTGGTGAGAACCCTCAACTGTACTCAAATCAATAATCTTTACAGAATATTAAAAACAGGCGGAAAGACATGTTCAATGTAGAAAAAGATTAAGGAGCATTTTTACAACACAAAAATCATTTCATTTATAGTGCCCCATGCTGTGACTCATTTACTTTGCAGTATTGCTATCCTGATCTTGGCTCACAGAGATTTCAATGCGGATAAAACAACAATAATAAAAAAAAGCTTATACACTTTTTCCTTTTATTGATTGGCTTAATTCCCATGGATGTCTGAATGATGTGGTTATATATTCTATGAACCACATAATTCAAATACATTTCCAGCAAATATCTATAGATATCACAGTTTGTATATGTTTATGCTATAGTTATGCAACAAGATTTCTTCACTTTAGTTAGGGGACTGCGAGCTCCGAACCTTCAAATGTCCATTATCGTTATTGCATGTTGATCTCGAGATTATTTTTCTAAATCATGGTCCATCATTTTCAGACACCTCTATCCATAATGATAAGCTCAGTTCATAGATAGACACTCAACATGCCATGCTAGTCGCCACCTTAAAACATAACATAAAGTGATCTCTAACTTTGATGCTGACAAAGGTTTTGATTGTATCTCATGAAATTATTTTGCCAGATTATTTTAAATTCTACGATTTCTAATGGAAGTTCATGAATGTCTTTAGGGGCCTACACTGGACTCTTGAGGTCTGTGTCACTGTTAACTGTTAATAAAACAAATAATGCTCTTTTTTCACCCTTCTTTATCAACCTGACATCCTATATACCTTTAATACAGTCTCATGGCTTCAAATTAATTATGGGAAAACGGAGGTATTAGCCTCTTTATCCAAGGCAAACAGGAACGGGAAAACCCCTACACTACAAAATAAAATTGAATATCTAGGAACTTGCATACAGTCTACTCAGTGAGCACTTTAGAAGTTTCTAACAATGGGAAAAACTTGCAATCTACTATAGGGTGATGCCACCTTACCAAGATGATTTTCTTTTGTTCCCCAGGCTGTTTCAGCCCATGCAAATGCAACCACTTGTCTAAAGTGGACTACTCCAATCAGTCTAATCTTTAATAGTTCCTGATTAAAAAGATTCCGTTATTCATTGGCCTGCATAAGAAATCACTTTAATCAAACAGTTCACTAATGTATGTTCAATTGTCTTTCCAAATGTGTTGGTAATGCGGCAATTTTTAACAGATTCACAGTAAACTGAATACAAGGTGCTTGAGTTTATACAAATCCATCCTTGGTCAATTGTTCTCACTGGTCTCCGTTGGTGATGTTATTTCATTAGCCATTATACTCCTTACCACCCTGTGCCACAGATAGTCTGTTACTTTACATTAACTTGTACCCATGGTGGAAATATAATAAAATGCATAAAATAATATGCAGGACCTACAGCACCTGCTCACTTCAGTCTTGGATAAGCTTAGCCCAAACTCATTATTGCTATTGATGTAAAAGCTCCATTTCAACCCTAGTGCATGGTCTGTGAATTTGACTTAACATGAGGAGTTTTTGGGAAAAGGTTAATCTTTTTACAAACCTTGCATTAAAGTTAAAATGTGACCCATTTGTGAGCAATATTTGAAATGCTGAAGGTAGACCTGGGATAGAGGCCAGGGAGAATCGTTTACACCCCCTGGTGGAAGTTGTCAGGGAAGTAATCATGACACACTGGAAACTCAACTCTCCCCCAAGTTTCAATTATGTTTTTAACCCCTTAAGGACCAAACTTCTGGAATAAAAGGGAATCATGACATGTCACACATGTCATGTGTCCTTAAGGGGTTAATACTAGTCTACTATTGATCAAATCGTTTTTTTTTGTTTTTTTTAATGGACTCCTCCCCTCCAGCTATCAAATTCAAGTAAACACATTTATTCCAAAATATAGACTCCTTGAGGGCAGAATACCCATTTTAAAAGATATACCAGATTATTATTTTCTAGGGAATGTTAGAACCCGCAGGTCCTATCAGCCTTGTAGTTGTAAAATTGTGATTTGGATGACTTTAATAGCATTTCACTTTGAAAATTGTAAAACTAAAAGGTTATCAGGCTTATAGAAACATAGAAACATAGAAACATAGAATGTGACGGCAGATAAGAACCATTCGGCCCATCTAGTCTGCCCAGTTTTCTAAATACTTTCATTAGTCCCTGGCCTTATCTTATAGTTAGGATAGCCTTATGCCTATCCCACGCATGCTTAAACTCCTTTACTGTGTTAACCTCTACCACTTCAGCTGGAAGGCTATTCCATGCATCCACTACCCTCTCAGTAAAGTAATACTTCCTGATATTATTTTTAAACCTTTGTCCCTCTAATTTAAGACTATGTCCTCTTGTTGTGGTAGTTTTTCTTCTTTTAAATATAGTCTCCTCCTTTACTGTGTTGATTCCCTTTATGTATTTAAGTGTTTCTATCATATCCCCCCTGTCTCGTCTTTCCTCCAAGCTATACATGTCAAGATCCTTTAACCTTTCCTGGTAAGTTTTATCCTGCAATCCATGAACCAGTTTAGTAGCCCTTCTTTGAACTCTCTCTAAGGTATCAATATCCTTCTGAAGATACGGTCTCCAGTACTGCGTACAATACTCCAAGTGAGGTCTCACCAGTGTTCTGTACAATGGCATGAGCACTTCCCTCTTTCTACTGATAATACCTCTCCCTATACAACCAAGCATTCTGCTAGCATTTCCTGCTGCTCTATTACATTGTCTGCCTACCTTTAAGTCATCAGAAATAATCACCCCTAAATCCCTTTCCTCAGATGTTGAGGTTAGGACTCTATCAAATATTCTGTACTCTTCCCTTTGGGTTTTTACGTCCAAGATGCATTATCTTGCACTTATCCACATTAAATGTCAGTTGCCACAACTCTGACCATTTTTCTAGTTTACCTAAATCATTTTCCATTTGGCTTATCACTCCTGGAACAGCAACCCTGTTACATATCTTAGTATCATCCGCAAAAAGACACACCTTACCATCAAGACCTTCTGCAATATCACTAATAAAAATATTAAAGAGAATGGGTCCAAGTACAGATCCCTGAGGTACCCCACTGGTGACAAGCCCAAGCTTCGAATATACTCCATTGACTACAACCCTCTGTTGCCTGTCACTCAGCCACTGCCTTACCCATTCAACAATATTGGAATCCAAACTCAAAGATTGTAGTTTATTGATAAGCCTTCTATGTGCAACAGTGTCAAAAGCCTTACTGAAATCTAGGTAAGCAATGTCTACTGCACCACCCTGAACTATAATTTTAGTTACCCAATCAAAAAAATCAATAAGATTAGTTTGGCATGATCTCCCTGAAGTAAACCCATGTTGCCTCTGATCTTGAAATCCATGTGTTTTTAGATGTTCAACAATCCTATCCTTTAACATGGTTTCCATCACTTTCCCCACTACTGAAGTAAGGCTTACTGGCCTATAGTTGCCCGACTCCTCCCTATTACCTTTCTTGTGAATGGGCACAACATTCGCTAACTTCCAATCTTCTGGGACTACTCCTGTTATCAATGATTGGTTAAATAAATCTGTTAATGGTTTTGCTAGTACACCACTAAGCTCTTTTAATAGCTTTGGGTGTATTCCATCAGGTCCCATTGACTTATTTGTCTTTACTTTTGAGAGTTGAAATAGAACCTCTTCCTCTGTAAACTCACGTGTAATAAATGACTCATTTATCCTTTTTCTTAACTGAGGTCCCTTTCCTTCATTTTCATCTGTAAATACCGAACAAAAATATTCATTGAGGCAGTCAGCTAGACCTTTATCCTCATCTACATACCTTCCTTCTTTTGTTTTTAATCTAACTAATCCTTGTTTTACTTTTCTTTTCTCATTTATGTATCTAAAAAAAGTTTTGTCCCCCTTTTTTACTGACTGTGCTATTTTCTCTTCTGTGTGTGCTTTGGAAGCTCTTATAACTTGCTTAGCCTCTTTCTGCCTAATCTTATAGGTCATTCTGTCTTCCTCACCCTGGTTTTTTTTATAATTACTAAATGCTAACTTCTTGTTTTTTACTATTTTGGCCACATCTGCGGAGTACCACAGTGGTTTCTTGAATTTTTTGCTTTTACTGACAAGCCTAATGCAATTTTCTGTTGCCTTCAGTAGTGCAACTTTTAAATAATCCCATTTCTTTTGGACTCCATTTAAATTGCTCCAGTCTAATAATGACTCTTTTACACATATTCTAATTTTAGAAAAGTCTGTTTTTCTAAAGTCTAAAACTTTTGTTTTTGTGTGGTGTGACTCAGTCACTGTTCTTATATTAAACCACACTGACTGATGATCACTGGATCCTAAACTTTCACCTACAGTAATATCTGATACCAAATCTCCATTTGTTAACACTAAATCTAGTATGGCCTCTTTACGAGTTGGCTCCTCAACGACTTGTTTTAGAGACAATCCCAGTAGGGAGTTTAGAATATGTGTGCTCCTGGCACAAGTAGCTATTTTTGTTTTCCAATTCACATCAGGAAGATTAAAGTCACCCATGATGATAACTTCCCCCTTCATTGTCATTTTAGCTATTTCTTCAACTAGTAGATTATCTAACTCTTCAATTTGTCCTGGGGGCCTATAAATCACACCTACACGAGTTACTGTGTGATTACCAAATTCTAACGTAACCCAAACAGACTCTATGTTCGCCTCACTAACCTTTATTAGGCTAGATTTTATGCTATCCTTCACATACAGGGCCACCCCTCCCCCTTTCTTGCCTTCCCTGTCTTTTCTATATAAAGAGTACCCTGGTATTGCTATGTCCCAGTCATTTTTCTCATTATACCATGTCTCAGTAACAGCGACTAAATCTACACTCTCAGTTGCCATTATTGCCACAAGTTCATGGATCTTATTCCCTAAACTGCGAGCATTTGTAGACATGACTCTAAGCTTATCATGTTTTAACACACTTGCTACAGGCACAAGAAGGCGCAGTGGCCAAGTGGTAAGGTGTTGGTCTTGTAAAACAAAGATCATGGGTTCAATCCCCATCTGTGCCCAAGTAATTTGGAAAAGATTTGTCCTTTGTAATTAACTGAACAGAATCCTCAATTTATGCATATTTTATACAAAATAGAAGAGTTCTTCACAGGTCTATTATCTGAAAATTTTCAGTCAAACAAACTAAAATGGGACCAGATCCACCTATTCACGGCCTGGAAAAATTATATTCTGTTGTATAATTATATTCTGTTGTAAATCATCTTATACCATTTTAAAAAATCAACAAAACATTTGAGGGCAAAATGATGTCAAATAAAGTTCAGCTAATTATGTCACATCTCCCCAAATTTAGGATTGGTCTTTACAGGATTTAGAATTAAGTAATGTTCACACAAGCAGATACCCAACATAATATCTGCTGAAGGTGGTTAGAATGGCAGATGGAGTTCTGAATATAAAATATTTTCAATATTGCGTACAGTTTCTAGTAATATTATTATGTACCTTCTGGGTTGAAGGAGGAATGTTCAAAGCTTATAGTGGTTCAGGGAGCAGTGCCTGGTATAGAGTGTAAAGAAACAGGGGATTTAATTTCTATTGCTGCTCTTTCTTGTGGCTTTACACATGTAGAGACAAAGGTAAGATGGGTTTAACAGGACAAGTTATGGGATAGGGTTGTGGAGGGGGTGCAAAGCTTTGTTACAAAGCCACATTCCTCCTCTGACTCCTCTTCATCACAATCCTCTTCCAGTGTTGCCGCAGGTCCAGCAAGCGATGCTGATAAGGCTGTTTCTGGTGGTGATGGTGACCACAACTCTTCCTCTTCACGCTCATCTACGGCCTGATCCAGCACTCTTCGCAGGGCACGCTCCAGGAAGAAAACAAATGGTATGATGTCGCTGATGGTGCCTTCGGTGCGACTGACTAGGTTTGTCACCTCCTCAAAAGGACGCATGAGCCTACAGGCATTGCGCATGAGTGTCCAGTAACGTGGCAAAAAAATTCCCAGCTCCCCAGAGGCTGTCCTAGCACCCCGGTCATACAAATATTCATTAACAGCTTTTTCTTGTTGGAGCAGGCAGTCGAACATTAGGAGTGTTGAATTCCAACGTGTCGGGCTGTCACAAATCAAGCGCCTCACTGGCATGTTGTTTCGCCGCTGGATATCGGCAAAGTGCGCCATGGCCGTGTAGAAACGCCTGAAATGGCCACACACCTTCCTGGCCTGCTTCAGGACGTCCTGTAAGCCTGTGTACTTATGCACAAAGCGTTGTACGATCAGATTACACACATGTGCCATGCACGGCACATCTGTCAACTTGCCCAACTTCAATGCCGCTAACAAATTTTTTCCGTTGTCACAAACCACTTTGCCGATATCCAGTTGCTGCGGAGTCAGCCACTTTTCCACCTGTGCATGCAGGGCAGACAGGAGTGCTTGTCCGGTGTGACTCTCTGCTTTCAAGCAAGTCAAACCCAAGACGGCGTGACACTGCCGTATCCGGGATGTGGAATAGTACCTGTGAGCTGGGGTGTTGCCGTTGATGTGGGAGCAAGACGCAGCAGCAGAAGAGGACTCAGCCGAGGAGGTTATGGAAGAGGATGGAGTAGGAGGAGTAAAGGAGGTGGCAGCAAGCCTGCCTGCAAGTCGTGGCGGTGTCACCAACTCCTCTGCAGAGCCATGCATTCCATGCTTGGCAGCAGTCAGCAGGTTTACCCAATGTGCCCCCCAAAAAAGCAGACTGATGTTCTAGCCCTAAAAAGGGCTTTTTGGGGTGCTGTCCTTACAGCAGAGATCAGATGAGTCCTTCAGGACTGTAGTGGACACTGAATACCCTAGCCTAGCTATCAATTTCCCTATCTAATGAACAGCAGCTACACTTTCCCTCCTCTCACTAAGCATGCAGCTTCAGAATGAATCTAAAATGGGTGCTGGGAGGGAGGTGGGAGGGTGTGGAAGGGAGGGTCTGCTGCTAATTTGCTGGAATGTGTCTGCTGACCGTGAGGCACAGGGTCAAAGTTTGCTTAATGATGACGAATAGGGGGCGGATCGAACCGCCCATGTGTTCGCCCGCGGCGGCGAACGCGACCACGCTATGTTCGCCAGGAACTATTCGCCAGCGAACAGTTCGGTACATCACTAGTGGCCACCTGTGCTGCCTTATGGTAGCGCCGGCCATGCTCGCAAGCTATTAGGAGAGCAGAAGATAAGACATTCTAAATAAAACAGAATTTGCAATAAAGGAAGTGTAAGCTTTAGATGACTCTTTACAGTAAGTGTTTAGGAAGGCTGTGTAAGTCACATGCAGTGAAGCATGGCTAGCGCTGGACAAACAAAGTGATTAAACTCCTAAATGGCACATAATTGAGCAGTGAGACTGTAGGAGCATGTTCTTTCTATACACCAAAATTGCTTTATTAAGCTAAAGTTTTTTGGTGACTATAGTGTTCCTGCTTTCAGATGCAGCTGCTTGACGTAAAATTACAAACAAAATATATGCAATTTAGCCTGTAAATCATGCACTAGGTGTAAACAATATTAAGCGTCCTGAAAATGGTGCTAATGGAGGCAGAAAAAAAATGGAACCAACATGCTCATATTAAAACTCAGATAATGGTAAGTATCCAAAGGAGGCATGACGGTGGCGTAGAACCAAATAGCTTGAATCATAGCCATCCTGGACAATTGCAGAACATAATGGTAGCCATTATATGAAACGAACACACACATTATTTGCGTGACTGTGTACATAATGCAATGGAGAGCATAACATGTTACATTGCGGCTAAATACAGTTTGTTTATGGTGGTGAGAGCGCTCAAATATTCTGAAACATGGTGCCCGTAGGGCGTTCAGTGTTAGTATGTCAACATGTGGTCAAAAACTATATGGGTAATATCGCCAAATCAGCAATCTAATACAATGCTGTAATATAGCAAGGCAACAATGCTGTGTAAAGCAATAGTGTGAACTGTACTTATAACAGGTGTCTATGATCTAGATGAGGCATCATGTGTAGAAGGAAGGCATTATATTATATGCAATTTAGCCTGTAAATAGTGCACTGTAGTTAAACAATATTAAGCGTCCTGAAAATAGTGCTATTGGAGTTAGTGCCAGGGACAATGCTCTCTGGGCACCCCCAAACCCAGAAATCGGTGCCTTCACTTCTCCCATGGGCAGGCCTCCCGAGGGATCCATCCGCAGGTCAGCCATCCCCAGGGGCCCAGCTGCGGCGCCACCCAGCTCCTCTGTATAGCAGTGCTTCCTGAGTTGCCTTTTGCCACCATCCAGGACACAAGTAGTCTGTATTGGTCACAGGGAATGTCCACATCTGTAACGGCCCTCCAGGTTGCAGCCTAGGTATTGACTCATGGGCCGGGATAACCCCCACCGGCTGGGTGTGGGGCCATTTTTCTTCTGGCATCGGATGATGCTGTTCCATGCCCGGTGTCCCCAACATCTATCAGGCCGACAGCCGCGCGTCCCAGCCTCCATACAGGCACCATCCATGTGAGGCCCCAGGGCTGTGCGTGCGTGCAGGCCCAATGTACCGGCTCCGCTGGTCTCTTGCAGCAATCAAGTCAGAATCGGGCTTGTTGGGTTGCTGGGGAGCTCGCCCTTGAGTATCTGATAGTGGCTTGGGCAATAGTGAGCTCTGTGTGTGCAATATTTGGTGATTTAGGGGGTCCGATGTGAGAGCCCACAACGATGGCCGCCGCTCAGCTTGGCGTCCCGGCACCGCCACTCCTAACAAATTAAACAAAGCACCGATATTCTCCAACCACTCCTCCATCTGTAGAGATCAAGGGCTTCAGCCCCCAAAGTACCCAGCCTGGTAACGCTGTTAGGAGCTAAAAAAAAAAAAAATATAACATTTGTATTTATAATTTAAACTACATTAAAAACATAGGTACAACTTCAGTGTGGAGTTCCCGTTAACAAGGCTTACACTAAATTCCAAATATGTATATTTTTTGGCAGCCCTGTGCAGCAGTGATTTTTTACTGGAGACTGTTGGATTAGATACACATTTATTTCCCAGAGCTGTTTTCTAGCATCCAGCAGAGGTAGCTGTAAGAGCATCACTTTGCTCAGATAAATCCTCTCTTTGAACAATGGGGTTTCTCACTATTCACAATATATGAAAAAAGCTGCATTGAAATATAGAACAAATGTTTTAGTCCGATATATATGATGACTTTGCTCTGTACATTTTAAGTTAATTAAACAGGATTTAATTAGTGCTGCAATAGTCTGTTTTATATTATTTCATACTGACAGAAGCTGTCAGATGTTAAGTGTTAATTCCCTGAATTGTTGTATGTATATGATACAAATAATTGGCTTCTGAGTCATAGAAAACAAGATTTATTCAAGATATATGATAATTGCACACTATGGCACAATTAAAAAAACAAAACTATGGAACATGTATAAATGTAAGATGACATACTGATATCGGCTGAAACAATAGATATTGTAATAAATAACATTACCAAGGCTTTGTTAGACTAAAATTATGAGTTATTGCGAAGCTTTTAAATAAGTGGGGGGTGGGGGGAGGGAGTAGATCGTCAGATGTTATGGAAATACAACTGCCATGATGATCTGCCAGCCTTTAAATTGTCAAAATACCATAGAAGCTGCAGTTCTACAACTTCTGTGGATCTATTGTTTGCCCACTCCTGGCATTTGATCTATACATCACACTAGCCACGTTTTATACTTATTTGAGTGGGCCAAGGAGGGCTGGGAAGCTAAATCGTGTTTTTAATACTATAGGATCAGGAATATGTGTTTGTATTTCTGAACCTTTAGTGTTTCTTTAATCTGTATTATGTATAAATTTTGGTCTATATGGCAGCACCATTGTTGAGAAATGCATGTTCCAGGTCTGCCCACAATTCCCTTTTTGTCTTTACTATGTAAGTTTGGAATCCAGATTCCTTTTGGATTGAGCACCCTGCCTAAATAGTAGGGAAAACAGACAGATCTGCCGGGAGGCAGAACAACATACAAACACAGAGATATACATACAATAGGCACTTTTCCTCTTCCCTTTCCTTCCCTATTACAATCGTCTCAACGCAGCTTGCAAAGCTTAAAATTATGTTTATCTTCTCTGAAGAAACTACAGTATTTGATAAATGGTATTAGAGTATTCATGCAAAGTATAATGCTCCCTTGCTAGAACCTCCATTAGTCCTGATGAAAATGAGGGAGGTCAAATCCCAAATCTTTAGACACATCCAATTGAGGCATAGATGTCTATGCCATAGAGCTGGTACAACACCACTAGTTACAGAGTTAAGCCCAATGGTCAAGCTCCAAATCTTCAGACACATCCAATTGAGGCATAGATGTCAACACCCCCGGATACAGTGTGAAGCTCATGACATGCGCACAGTCGTTATTCGGCTTGTGGCATTTTCTTCCCCATAACCCACCAATAAACACAGACACCAATTTTCTGTTGGAAAATAAAAGTCCACAGCTTTATTTAAATTTTTCCATAAACAAGATAACAAATTGGGGTCATTGCCAAATAAATTAATTTACCCCCACCCCCATCCGTACAGCATTAACCCAGACAATGACCCCATACCATAAACAATATATAACAATATAAATAACACATAAATATATAACACACGGCCTACCAAAGAGGCCCCATAATTGTAACTTTATTAACTGTAGGGGTGTACCGAGACACCCCTACACCACCAGGTTCGGAGCCACCGATGAGCTCGAACCAACAGACCACTTCCAACTCTGGCCTAATTCAACTTAAGCTTAGCCTAGCCACTTGCTAATCCACTTCCATCCCAATTACCCTAGCCCTATCCCGCCGCTGTGACAAAACGGGACCTGCTAAAAAACCTAGGGAGGGTGGGAGGGACAATTAACAGGTAAGTGCGGATTCTGAATTAAAATGGCCGTTTGCTAACATGGCCGCTTAATATACTCGCACTTTTCCACACCCTTTTGCATGCTCCACCCTAAAACCCCACCCCCGAATCTATAGCTCCACCTGCCTACTCCTTGGCTCTGTCAAGGCCCATTCCCCTGACTGCGCTGATCCATGGGCTTCATGACATGCGCACAGTCGTTATTCGGCTTGTGGCATTTTCTTCCCCATAACCCACCAATAAACACAGACACCAATTTTCTGTTGGAAAATAAAAGTCCACAGCTTTATTTAAATTTTTCCATAAACAAGATAACAAATTGGGGTCATTGCCAAATAAATTAATTTACCCCCACCCCCATCCGTACAGCATTAACCCAGACAATGACCCCATACCATAAACAATATATAACAATATAAATAACACATAAATATATAACACACGGCCTACCAAAGAGGCCCCATAATTGTAACTTTATTAACTGTAGGGGTGTACCGAGACACCCCTACACCACCAGGTTCGGAGCCACCGATGAGCTCGAACCAACAGACCACTTCCAACTCTGGCCTAATTCAACTTAAGCTTAGCCTAGCCACTTGCTAATCCACTTCCATCCCAATTACCCTAGCCCTATCCCGCCACAGCCCGAGACTTGATCCCTTAATGTCTCGAGCGCCCCCCACCACACAGAAATAGGGCCCGGGAGATCCCTTCCTGAAAACCGAGGTTTAGCAAGTCACAACCTACCTCCGAAAGGTGCACCCCATCCTTACGATAATACCCCGGTAACATACCCTCTAGCTCCCAATGCCTTACCGGGACCCCGCCTGACCTCCTAACGAAAACTGACATGGCCTTATTAACCTTCCCCCGGCATCTCGACACCGCCGCTGTGTCCCTGGCGTGTCTCCAATTAAATCTAGGCACCATCTCAGACCACACTATAACCACCCCCGGCACCCGCTCCCGGATGCGATCCAAATCCCGTTTCATTCTCCTAATTAGCTCCCTCTGAGGGATAAGCCCCAAATCGTTACCCCCACCATGTATCAGTATTACGTCCGGAGAATTGCCTTCCAACAATTTACCAAAAATCACTCCACTAATGCTCTGCCAGCTGAAACCACGAAAACCAAACCATTGTAACTGTACAGTGTCCTGAAGAAAGCCCAGTTGTGCTCCATTCCTCCGAACTGCGGCCCTCTTCTGCGCCCAATAAACGTAGGAGTGACCCACCAACCATACAACCCGACCTGTAAAGAAACACAAGTTATAAACTAGCAGAGCATCGACACCACAACTCAAACCCAACCAGACACCCTTTTCAAACCAACTTATCTGTTCGCACATAAGTCCTAAAGCGCGCGGACTCCCACCGACCTATCTGTTTAATCCGGTCATCCCCGAGTCCGAGCCGTGCTGCTTCCGTTGCAGCCCCTATGCGAAATGAATGAGTCCCAAATTGCATGGGATGCAAACCCAGTTGTTGCAGCCCCATGCGGAATACCCTGACAAATTGGAAGCGCGACAGCGCAAGACCATCCTCGTGAACGAGGAAGCACCCAGAGCTTTGAGGGCGCACGCCCAAGTATTTGTGCCCACACGCTACTGGGCAGACTGCCGACCCTGGCAACGCAAACAAACTTATCGTCTTACCTCGCCCAAAGACGTCCGTCTTGGAGTGCCTCAGGCGTATCTCGACCTTGTCCTGTCCCAGCCACACATCCTCGAACCTGATCCCAGTCACCCCGGACTTATTAGAACTGACCAGTTCGCCGATGCGGAACGCCCCAAAAAACGCCCAAACAAAAGCTACGGTAAACAAGAGCGCTTCAAACGCAGATGTGCAAACGTCATGCAGCCTGTCAACCAGGCCTTGTAGAATGTTAAACGACACAGGCCGTCTCGAGTCTACAGACCTACGTCCTTTACGAAAGCCTTTCAACACCTGCTTCACCAAAAAAGTTTTTGTAATATCCTCCTTACCCGTGAATTTAAACCAAAATGCCAGTGCTGACATGTAACGGTCCACCTTCGCGGGAGAAGCCCCTCCCGCGAATAACCGACACAACAACCACAAAAGCGTGTCCAACCTACCTGCCGGCGAATTCGCCCCTCCAGACTGCCCCATCATCTCCTCCCATTCATACCATACCTTGGTGTACGCAGTCCACGTTCCGGGCGCCAGGGAACTTCTTATAAAGCCCCCAAGCAAGACGTCCCGAGCCGCCACATCTCCGCCGGGCATGACTGACCTGTCTCCTGAGCACCCGGCGCCGCTGCCCGAAAACGTTCCCACTGCGAACGAGATAAGGCGTCAGCGATAACATTCAACAATCCCGGGACGTGTTTCGCCCTAAACACAATATTCCAAGACATGCACAGCAGCACCAAACGCCTCAACAACCGTACCACAGGCAGCGAAGAAGCCGAGATATTATTAATTGCCTGCACCACCGCCATGTTATCAGAATGAAAGATCACCTTCCTGTTCGCGAGCTCTTCGCCCCATAAAGATACCGCCACTACCACGGGAAAGAGTTCAAGGAAGGCCAGGTTCCTGATCAAGGCGTTTTCCTTCCACGCCTCTGGCCACTCTTCCGCGCACCATCTCCCAGCCAAGTAGGCCCCGAAACCTACGCTCCCGGAAGCGTCCGTATATAAGCCTATCGCTTCTGAAGACGTCGCCTCTTCCCTAAAATATACCCGACCATTGAACTCCTGTAAGAAACACAACCAAACATCCAGATCCGCCTTCATTGCCGCGGAGACTCTGATATAATGACCTGGCAATCGCGCCCCGCAGGTTGCTCGAGCCATCTGCCTGCAAAAAACCCTCCCCATAGGGATCACTTTACAAGCAAAGTTCAAGCTCCCCAGCAGGGACTGCAACTGCCTCAAGGTCACCTTCTTCGAACCCCTGACTACCCCCACCCGCTGGCGGAGCGCTGTCAGTTTATCCAAAGGCAACCTACATTCACCCTTCACCGAATCTATTTCCAGCCCTAGGAAGCTCAAGCATACCGTCGGGCCTACCGTCTTCTCCGCCGCCAACGGGATCCCAAAGACCCGTGCCACCCATTGCAACACCCCTAGTATTTGCCCACAACGATCGGACCCTGCCGGACCTACACACAAAAAGTCGTCCAGATAGTGCACTACTGCACCCCCAGCCGACTCCAGACGCACCACCCATTCAAAGAAAGAGCTGAACTTTTCAAAGTACGAGCAAGAAATAGAGCAGCCCATGGGCAAACACAGATCCACGAAAAAACCCCCATCAAAGAAACAACCCAGTAAGTGGTGACATGTCGGGTGAATAGGAAGCAACCTGAAAGCCGCCTCCACGTCCACCTTCGCCATCAACGCTCCCGGCCCCGCTCTCCGTACCAACTCCACCGCATGATCGAATGACGCGTATGACACAGAGCACAGGGCCGCGTCAATGTCGTCGTTAACGGACGCCCCTTTTGGGTAAGACAAATGGTGTATCAACCGAAATTTGCCTGGTTCCTTCTTGGGGACCACCCCCAACGGAGACACCCTCAAATTCGGCAAAGGTGGGACCGCATAGGGTCCCGCCATCCTGCCAAGCCGTACCTCCGCCATCAATTTGTCCCGCACCACCCCTGGGTGATCCCGAACGGAACGTAAATTCAAACATAAAGTCCCTGACCCTGTCCCTTTAAACGGTATCTTAAACCCCTCCGTGAATCCTTCCCTCAGAAATTCCGCGTCAGCCCGATTAGCGTAGCGCTTTAGCCATGGCAGCATCTCGCCTACCCTCACCGGAGTTGCCCCCAGTGGCAGCGGCAGGAGCCGTGGCGCCACTGGGACCTCCCCCGCTAGTCGATTTGCCTCTCTTGAAGCACCTATTGACTCCATGTGTACCGCCGCAACCGGAACACTCGTGTTTGAATCTGCACGACGAGCCCCATTTACATTGGCCCTCGTTGAAAAGCCAGCAGAAACCCTTCTTTTGTCCGGCCGGCGCCGCTCCTCCAGGTGCTGCACCGGCCGCCCCGTGAAAGGGCGCAGCCTTCTGCGCCATCATGAGCCGCATCCACAGGGGGAGATCCATCTGATCCCATCTCATGTTCGGGTTCGCTGCTAAACGTTGGCGGAACTGCTCATCGTATTTCCACCAAGCAATCCCACCATACGTCCGGTAAGCGTCCCCTATCCCGTCCAAATAGCAAAAAAGTTGTGAACAGCGATCGGGAAACTTTTCCCCGATGACGCTGGCCAGTATGCAAAAAGCCCGCAACCAGTTCGCAAACGTCTTTGGTATCTTCCGATACCTACGCTTCTTCTCTTCCTCCTCCTTCTTCGCATCCTTTTTATCCTCATCCTTTAGATCGAGGAACTCCTCCAGAGGAAGGAGAGAAAAAACCTCTACGAACTCACCCTTCCAAATCCTGTCCTTCACCTCAGACTTCAGGTGACATCCCAAGGGGCCCGCGAAAGAGACATGTACATTCTGCCGCGCCGCGTCAGAAACCTCCCCTCCTCCCACCGAACTTAAGCCTGTCTTGTCGCCTGGTTCGGGCGTGCTCCGTCCGGAGACACCACTCACCGCCCCCTTCGCCTGCCCCGGCGTCCCGGAACCTACTTCCGGAACCCATACCTTCGAAAATTGCGGTGAAGCCCCCTCCCCACCGCCCCATGAGTCTAATAATGATTTTAGGCAAGTTAACATGGAATCAGAATGTGATATGACAGGCAACTCACCGCCAGATCCTCCGGCCGCGGAAGGCCGCGGGGTCGTTTTCCTTCCCTCCGCCGCGTGCGGCTCCGGGGTGTCCCTTTGACGCCGACTCCTTTCCGCCAGATCCCTCCGCGGGACCGCAGGTGTACCGCTCCGCGACCTGTAGGGAGAAGAACACCTGGGTAGTCTGTTCGAGTGCCCCTCTACCCGCCCTTCCTCCATACGTTCCCTATCGTCACCCCTGCGCCTCTCTCGCCTAGTAGCCAGGCCCTCTGGGCCGTACGAACTGTCCGGCCGTCCTTGAGCGCTCCCGTCGGAGGACCCAGACTCGCAGCGCCGTTCCCCTCTCCTCCTGGCCCTGTAGACTGATCCTTGCCTACTGCACCCGTCAGTAGACGGGCTCCTTTCCCTGACACACCCTGCCCGGACTTGCCTGGCGCTAGTCCTGCGCCGTCTCTTGTATTCCATAGGCCTAGGGTTGTCTCTGTAATCATGCCGTCCCCGGGAGCAACATTTATGGCCCTCCCGTACACTCCTAGCCCCGCTGTCAGAGTGTGTGTCGTACCCCTGGGACATTCCCTCACTGTCCGCTCCTCCGTCCACTGGGGAAGCGCTGCGCTGGCCCTGACAAACAGAAGCCCCTTCCGTTGTCGCCCTGAGTCGGTCCTGCGGCCCTAGCTGGGTGACCTGTCCTGCTGTCCCCCCGCTGCCTTGCCTGGGCCTTGTCTCGCCCGCCTGATCAGGTCTCCCTCCGCTGGGATCCCTTGCTGTCCTCTGAGGTGGTGTCAGCCCGTCCTTCCCAATCCCCAGCGCCTTTCCTTGCCGCCCGGTATTTAAACCAGCGGCAGACTCACCGGGATGTGTCTGGGCTCTATCCACACCTCCGATATCCTCTGCGGTCCCGGTCTCCTCGGAGGCCGTCGCTACTTTCGCCGCCTTGCCGCCCGCCGTCCTGCGAGCAGCGCTCCTCGTGGTAGGCCGCGACACCGTGCCAGGCCTACTCTCCGCCCTTGCCTTACCGGCGCCGCGTCGCACAGACGGGGCCGGCGGCGTTTTCGTTGGCTCCGACTGGCCAGCCTCCTTAACTGATGATCCGCTCGCCTCTCTGGAAGGACTCCGTCTCCGACGCGCTGCGGGCATCACGCCCGGGCTCAGCCGCTGGGGCGGTCTCGCCCTCCGCACCGATCGCCTTTCCACAGCCGCTGGGGGGTTACCGCTGGTCCCAGGAGCCGCCAGTTGCTGCTGTAGCCAAGCCATCCCCCTGTCTCTCACTGCTGCTCTCACACCGTCCAAGATCTCTTCAAGCGAAGCCATCTGAAAGACAGAAGAAAAGAAACCCCACAACCTGCCAAAAACAATTAACAGGTAAGTGCGGATTCTGAATTAAAATGGCCGTTTGCTAACATGGCCGCTTAATATACTCGCACTTTTCCACACCCTTTTGCATGCTCCACCCTAAAACCCCACCCCCGAATCTATAGCTCCACCTGCCTACTCCTTGGCTCTGTCAAGGCCCATTCCCCTGACTGCGCTGATCCATGGGCTTCAGTCAGATCCTCAGATAGATCATGGAGAAAATAGAATGTTTAAGCAGATATAGTAGCATTAACATGTATGACATCACAGTTTATGATTTAACTGGTAAGGATCACTGAACCAAAGAAGAAGGTAGACTGGTAAAGGAGAGAATAGTATAAATAAAAATAGAAAAGGGGAAGAAAACACTGCAATATCCACTGTTTTCTGATCTTTCGTCTGCTTAAGAGATAATGTGTTTCATTACAATATTGACTTTTATACCTTATTTCCAATCCAGTATTAGCTCTCTCTCTAGTTTTATGCAGAGCCTGTATCCTTTCTCTTTCCTTCCTAAATCCCCCTTATAGGTATTCCCAATTCTCAACAAAGGTATGTATATGTAACAATATATCAGATAGCAGCAGTAACCTTTGACTTTCTTGATAGGCATTACAAAAAATCTAAAAACCTATCCACAAGTCCATAAAAAGCAGATTGTAGGTGTTGTTTTGCCGATATTTGTACAGTCTGAACCAAAACATGGCTTAGTGGGATACTATAGTAGTATATGACTATATGCTACTCAACATAGTGGTAAGTGAAAATACATTTTGATCCAAATGTCAAATAAGTGTAAGATTTCATATATATATCTGCTTGTGTTTTAGGTAAGTATAAATATAGATTGTTTTCACAACATATAGGATGGGCATAGAAATTTGCTTTAAAAAACAATTGGCATTTTGCCAACCTATGCCAGTTATTAATAGAAAGGCAGTCCACCAGAGCTGTCAATCGGTAATCTGGAATACTTAGTTCTGGGATGCCTGTGTCAAATGTTTTCCTGTTTTGAATGTAGTATGAAAACACAAATGTACAATAGAACAGAGAACGCTGAGCTGCAGAGTAAGCATGAGCAGTTTGCAGCTTCCCCTTCCATAAAAGGAAACCATTTTCACTAGAAAGTGTCTGATAATATCTGCAGATTAACTTAAAATGAATTGCACAAAGGGACACTTATTACATAGCAATAGTTTTAATTTATTATTATTATTATTATATAATGCTTTTATAACATATGGTAACATTTTATGTAAACCATTCCTTTAAAAACTGCCACATTGGGGGAGATGCAGAGCTGTCGAGAAAGATGGATTCATAAGCTTGTTCTCCTTTCCACCTTCCATGCCTCCTGAGTGTCTTCCTTGAGTATATTGTAACCATAGGGAAATCTTGGATGTCATCTGTTCTGACAAGGTCCCAGGAGCCCAAAGAGGGCACTCTTACCCTATATCTCTGTCACTTTTTGGCTGCCATACCAGGCATGACCTCACAGCCTCCACAGCCTGAGGTCTATCATGGGACGGACTCCTTATTTCTGAAGTTTCAACAGGGTGTCAGACTGGAATCTGGAAGAGTCTCTTTAGGAAGTAGACTCTGAAGATGCCCTCAGAGAGGCACATTCCACCTTGTAAGCCATGATTCAAGTAGACCTTTAACTCCTGCTCACAGGGGAGGTCATATTGAATCTGATTGTGACAACTTATTTGTGGCACAGACTGCCATGCCAGACACTTTAACCCCTTAAGGACCAAACTTCTGGAATAAAAGGGAATCATGACATGTCTCACATTTCATGTGTCCTTAAGGGGTTAATGTGTCAAACTAACCAACTATGCAATATGGCCCTACTTGTGGTCAACTCAGACACCGGTGGCCTGATAAATAGGTTATGCCAGCAATACTTAACTGAGTGTTAGGAATCCTTACCACAGTTCCATGATTTTCAGAGAGACATTTTCAGTGGCCTACTAGGCTGAAACTTCAATATAACTATAAAGTTTGTTTGGACCCACTGTTCCCCTTAAGTAAAAGGCCCCCTCAAAGGCACTCCACATCATATGCTACATGGCCAGCTTTAACCTAAAGTAGGTTATTCTGAGATTAAATACCAGAAGTGTATACTCCAGCTCTGCCATACTTTTACACAGTGACCTTAGGCTACAGGTAGGCCCTCAAACTACTTACCCGGGTTCTGTCATGTCTGAAGATCCAGTATTGCTGGCAGATACATACAGGCCTTGCAGTCTTTACGCTTTATGGTCAATGAAACCTTTATGTCTACAGGATTGTGTAGCTTTAGGAGATTTCTCCAGCTTACACGGTTAATATGCATTGGCCAGATCTACTAGACTTTCATACATCTGTTCCACCTGGGCCAATGACGGAGGCTTTCCCATAGAGACAGGAGGGGAGACAAATGGCGACAAGCACAGTTGGTAACCCAGCTTAATGGAGAGACTTATGTTTTGTTTTCTTTATGTTTTCTAATTGGTATCCATCTGGATTTTTACTTAACCCCCAATACTGTTGTTTTTTGGTTTTTTTACATTAAAGGTTGGGCCTGGTTGACTTTGAATCCCTGTTTTATTTTCCATTAAATGTTTGCCTTCTTACTTTGCAGATACTCTACTGGCTATTTGTGTACCAACATTATACTAATCTGTGTTGAGATTGTACTGTTTGATGATGGAGGATCTCCTAATAGCTCATTCACTGCATACATCTTCTCTCTGGAATTTTTCAGTTAGCTTGGATGTACATTTTCAAGTGTACTAATAAGCTGGAAATACAAACACTCTGTTTCCCTAGTATCTACAGCATATCCCACCGTAATGGGTTCTTGACTTGGTACTTCTTAGTTGGACATTGCAACTACCATATATAACAAGTCTGTTACTGTGGTCTGTAGTTTTTATTGGGGGGGGGGGGGGGGGGGGGAGGGTATGCATACACACACAAAATTCACATTCATACACACATTTAGTATTTAAGAGGTCAACCCAGCCTCCTTAGCTTGCTTAAAGAGTAATAGTCTCCCTGCCTTCTTCACCGCCCGGCAGCACTGATGGCAACTAGGATGCATTACAAGTAGTTCCCTGGGCAGGAAACACTTACTTTAGACGGAAGACATCACATTGGAAACTTAAAGGGATACTACAGGCATCAAAACAACTTTAGCTTAATTAAGCAGTGTTGTTGTATAGATCATGCCCCTGGACTATTACTGCTCAATTCTCTGGGGGGGGGGGAGACCGCTAAGGGAGACTGGGGGGGGAGGGGAGTGAGAGACCACTAAGGCAAAGATGTGGGGGGGAGACCACTTAGGGAAAGGGGGGGGGGGGGGGGAGATCACTAAGGGTCACTGGGGGGAGGGAGAGGAGGAGAGACCACTAAGGGACATGAGAGGCCCTGTTAAAAGTATTTATCGAATGCTTTGTAAATTGAATTTTAATCATACACAGGCTATTAACAGAGCAAGAGCTAAAATAATCTAAAGCAAACAGGCTCTAATAATCTAAAGCAATCAGGCAATAAAGGAACAAGGAACTGTAAATTTGATGACTTTTTACAGGAAGTGTTTCGGAAGCCTGTGCAAGTCACACACAGGAAGTTATGACTAGGGATGCATAAACAAAGTAATATTACTCCTAAATGGCAGAGAACTTAAAGCGGCACTGTCATACCGAACTTACCTCAATCTCTTCCTCTTCTCCCCCTCTCTCGGGATCTGTTATTCTTTTCTTCCTGTCTTCTTTAGTTTTCTTTAAAATCATAAGACAAAGTAGGGACTCTTTGCCTTATGGAGGATTCCTCTGCTTGACCAGCTCTGACCAGCGGAGGAGCAAAGTGTGCTTCATTTCCGCTGGTCAGAGCAATTTTCCCATAATTCTTACCTCTGTAAACCCGCGATGCTTCCTGTCATTTTAGACTAAACTGCCGAATTGCGTTCTAACTCAATGAGACCAGTATGTTAGTTTGTTTTAGAACGCAATTCAGGACTTTGTTCGGATCGGAATTTCATTAGACTGAATGAAACTCCGATCCTATTCGTGCTGTGGCTGCATCTTGCAGCCGCTTAGTAGATAACTCCCTAATTCACACGGTATTAGGGAGCTATCTACTAAAAGGCTGAAAGACCTAAATTGGTCTTTCAGACAAATTTACTAATACTAAGTGAAGATTACTTAGTATTAGTAAATGTTGCCCCTACTCGCTATACTGTGAGTAGGGGCATGTCTAGTAAGCAGTGAGCAGCCTGTGAGCAGCCTGTGGCTGCTCACTGTAAAAATAAATAAAAAAAACCTAATAACCTCTCCCCCCTTGCGTGGCTGGTGGGGGCCCCCTAAATAACAATAAGGGGGGGGACCTACTGACCTCCCTCCCTGGCCCCCACCCCTGAGCGGTGGGTGGAGGCCCTAAATAAGGATGGGGGGGACCTACTGTCCTCCCCCCCGGCCCCCACCCCTGAGCGGTGGGTGGGGCCCCTAGATAAGAATGGTGGGGGGGACCTACCGTCCTCCCCCCGGCCCCCACCCCTGAGCGGTGGGTCCCCCAAAAAACAATAAGGGGGGGGGCCTACTGTCCTCCCCCCCTGAGCGGTGGTTGGGGGCCCTAAATAAAGATAAGGGGGGGGACCTACTGTCCTCCCCCCGGCCCCCACCCCTGAGCGGTGGGTGGGGGCCCTAGATAAGAATGGTGGGGGGGACCTACCGTCCTCCCCCCGGCCCCCACCCCTGAGCGGTGGGTCCCCCAAAAAACAATAAGGGGGGGGGCTACTGTCCTCCCCCCCTGGCACCCACCCCTGAGCGGTGGTTGGGTCCCCCAAAAAACAATAAGGGGGGGGCCTACTGTCCTCCCCCCCTGGCACCCACCCCTGAACGGTGGTTGGGGGCCCTAAAGGTAAGGGGGGGGACCTACCGTCCCCCCCCCGGCCCCCAGCCCTGAGAGGCGGGTGGGGGCCCTAAATGAAAATCGCCCCTAGTCATGCCCCCACCCAAAATAAACTATCCCCTAACTACCCTCCTCACCCTAAAAATAGTGAGTGGGGAATAAAATAACTAACCTGTAAAGAAAAATTTAACTTACCATTTGATATCTTCTTTTTTCTAAAATCTTCATTTTTTTAGCCCCAAAAAAGGGCAAATAAAAAGCCATCATACCCGTCGAACTTAAAATAAAATAAAAAAAACAAGTGCCCCCCCCAAAAAAACGACGCTAAAAAACCATAATCCATCTTCACCCTTTGAGGGCCCGCTGCATACTGAGCTCCGCAGGGTGGGTCAAGGCTTATAAAGCCTTGCCCCACCCTGCAATTAGGCTTAGAACACTCTGATTGGTTGGTTTAAGTTCCAAAAGAACTTTCCCACGCTGTGTAAAATGACACCGAGCACAGTGATTGGATGGATTTGGATGGATTTGGACAGGCTGCTCACTATTTAGTAGACATGCCCCTACTCACGGTATAGCGAGTAGGGGCATTGGGGAGATTTTATTCTCCTTTATACTATTATGGGGGTCATATTGAGTTCGACGGGTATGATGGCTTTTTATTTGGCCTTTTTTGGGGCTGAAAAATGAAGATTTTAGAAAAAAGAAGACGTCAAATGGTAAGTTTAATTTTTTTTTTACAGGTTAGTTATTTTATTCCCCCCTCACTATTTTTAGGATAGTTTGATTTGGGTGGGGGGAGGGGTGACTAGGGGTTTGGGACCCCTAGTCACCTTGATTGGGGGGGGGGATTTTCATTTAGGGCCCCCACCTGCCGCTCAGGGGGGAGGATGGGCCCCCACCCGCCGGGGAGGGGGAGGGGGGGAGGATGATTGAATGGATAAAATTCCCGTTCGCATGTCCAAGTGTTTAACTGGGCATGTGCGGGAATCTCAGTGCTATCTAGTGTGGGCAGATGACATGTCTTCACCTACCCACAAAAAGATGGCGGCGCCCTGAATATAGATCAGGGCAGAAAATACAGATGAAAAAAAAAGGTAATATGGGGGGCTTAGGGGCATTTGCAGGGGAGGGCTGGCAGCCTTAGGCCTGGGGGGCAAAACCAGTCAAGTGGCCCATTGCACCACCAAATCAGTTCACCATCCATGCCCACCTTTTCCTGGTTTTATAACGGATATTGATGTTATACTAATCAGTAGCTCTTTGCCATACCCGCTCCTTCACGGCTCTGACTGTCAATGTTGTCAGAGCGCAGGCTGAGAATCTCTGAGCCTGTGCTCTGACTCACTAACTGAGCACCGGAACCACGAGGGAGAGGATATGATCTGACTGCACCTACTGCTGGTGCACACCAGTGGACCACCAGCGAATCGTTTAAATTAAATATGCTGGTGTACCCAACTTGTGAGCTGTGTTGGCCGCCAGGCGCCTCTATTGTCATGGCACCCTGCGTGACCACACAGCTTGCACACCCCAACGGCTGGCCCTGCTGACACACACTGATGTAACTACTTAGACAGCCCTCAATATTAATACAGACATCAGAGTAAACACCAACTGTGGAAACAGAGCTGATCCCCCAAAATTTATAAAGATTTGCTTAGTGGATTTATTTTTAGATTAAATCATGCCTCCTCCTCTCTCTCTCTCCCATGCGCTGCTCTGTAGGCTGGGAGGAAGTGAAGAGTAATCACATTCTCCCAGCACAGCGCCACCTGTGGCCTGCATGGGGAACAGCTGTTTAATGTAATGCTTGCAGGACAGCCAGCTGCCGCAGAACCTCTTTGTTCCCGTCTCTGCAAAGGCGTTCCAGGCACTGCTTGTGTGTTGTGAGTGTGAGCCACTGTTAATTAGAGGGCACTTGCAATCAGGAGGAGAGTGCAGTGCAATCAGTGCACTCCCCTCCTGTGGGTCTCCAGTAGACTTGTGCACCTGCCCAGGATCAGAGCCGGTGCAAGGATTTTTGCCGCCCTAGACAAAATAAAAATGTGCCGCCCCCCCCCATGTGACATCACAATGCCCCACCCATATGATCTGCCATATGAACTAACGCCAGTGCTGCACACAGTGTGTGTTTACATTAAAAAGCCTGCAGGGACCAGCTATGGACACCAGAACCACTTCATTAATCTTTAGTGTCCATTTAATGTGAGGTAAATTATAGATTAGTGTCACTAATAATATACTAGATTGCCTACTTACAACCAGATGAGGATGGTGATGGGCTGCAGTTTGGCTCCACTGGTCTGGTGTAGAACAGGATCTCTGGAGGCTGTTTGCAACTGTGGTCACAAAATTCAATGTTCTGGGAGAATTGGAAGCAGCTCCATTTTTTGGGGCCCCTTACACAGCTCAAGGTCTGGGCCCCAGGGCCTGACGGTGAGTATGCCCATAAGGCCCACTCATAAGTCCACTTATATGTTCCACCCACCCATGAGTTCGCTCACAGGGAGTGGAGTGTGTAGAGGATGTGTTATGTGTTATTGTAGAGGATCTAATATGTGTGCTTATGGTATGTAGTGTATAGGGATACCAGTTTGTGCAGGTGATGCAGTGTGTTTGTGTGTAGTGGAAGCAGTGTGTATTTGTGTATAAGGGATGTATTATGTGTTTCTGGTTGTGTGTAAGGGATGCATTGTGTGAATCTGTGTTTGTATGCATAAGGGATGCAAGGTGTGTGTCTGTATGTGTGTGCATTGAGTGTAAGAGATGCATTGTGTTTCTGTGTGTATGTAAGAAAAGCAGTGTGTGTGTTTGCATTGTCTGTTTCTGTGTATGTGTGCAAAGGATGATTTGTCTTTGTGTGTAAGGGTTGCATTGTGTGTGTGTGTAATGGATGCATTGGTGGTTCTCTGTGTGTAAGGGAAGCATGTTGTCTTTCTGTGTATGTATAGGGAGGCATTGTGTGTTTCTGTGTATGTATAGGGATGCATTGTGTGTGTGTGTGTGCGCATAGTGTGAAAGAGCTCCCTGGCTTGCCCCCTGTCCTATAGAGCTGTCCCCCACCCTCCCTTAGCGGTCTCTTCTCACACTCACCCACCCTCCCTGTGCTCTTCTCATCCCCCCTCCACCCTCCCTGTGTTCTTCTCACCCCCTGTGTTCTTCTTACCCCCCTCCTCCCTGTGTTCTTCTTACTCCCCCCTTCTTCTTCTTACTCCCCCTTCTTCTTCTTACCCCCTCCTTCTTCTTACCCCCTCCTTCTTCTTACCCCCTCTTCTCCTTCTTCTTACTCCCCCTTCTTCTTCTTACCCCCTCTTCTCCTTACCCCCCTTTCTTCTTCTTACTCCCCCTTCTTATTCTTACTCCCCACTCTTTTTCTTACTCCCCCTTCTTCTTACCCCCTCTTTTTCTTATCTCCCCTCCTTCTTCCTCCCCCCTATTTTTCTTACTCTCCCTTCTTCTTCTTACCCCCTTCTTTTTCTCATCTCCCCTCCTTCTTATTCCCCCTCTCCCTCTTCTTACTCCCCCTCTTTTTCTTATCTTCCCTCTTTCTTACTCCCCTTCCCCCCTCCCTCTCTTCTTCTTACTCCCCCTCCCCTTCCCCCTCTTTTTCTTATCTTCCCTCCTTCTTACTCCCCTTCCCCTCTTCTTCTTACCCCCTCCCCCTCTTCTTCTTACTTCCACTTCTTCTTACTTCCCCTTCTTCTTCTTACCCCCCTCTTTTTCTTATCTCCCCCCCTTCTTACTCCCCCCTTCTTTTTCGTATCTCCCCTCCTTCTTACTCCCCCTCCCCCTATTCTTACTCCCCCTCCCCCTCTTCTTATTCCCCCTCTCACTCTTCTTACTCCCCCTCCCTCTCTTCTTCTTACTCCCCCTCCCCACTTTTTACTCCCCCCTCTTACTCCCCTCCTCCCCTCTTACTCACTCCCCCTCCCCTCTTCTTACTCCCCCCTCCCCTCTTCTTACTCCCCCCTCCCCTCTTACTCCCCCTCCCCTCTTACTCCCCCTCCCCTCTTCTTACTCCCCCCTCCCCTCTTACTCCCCCTCCCCTCTTCTTACTCCCCCCTCCCCTCTTACTCCCCCCTCTTCTTACCCCCCCCTCTTCTTACTCCCCCCTCCCCTCTTCTTACTCCCCCCTCCCCTCTTCTTACTCCTCCCTCCCCTCTTCTTACTCCCCCCTCCCCTCTTACTCCCCCTCCCCTCTTCTTACTCCCCCCTCCCCTCTTACTCCCACTCCCCTCTTACTCCCCCTCCCCTCTTCTTACTCCCCCCTCCCCTCTTCTTACTCCCCCCTCCCCTCTTCTTACTCCCCCTCCCCTCTTCTTACTCCCCCCTCCCCTCTTCTTACTCCCCCCTCCCCTCTTCTTACTCCCCCCTCCCTTCTTACTCCCCCCTCCCCCCTCCCCTCTTCTTTCTCCCCCCTCCCCTCTTCTTACTCCCCCCTCCCCTCTTCTTACTCCCCCCTCCCCTCTTCTTACTCCCTCTCTCCCTCTTCTTACTCCACCTCCCCCTCTTCTTCCCCCTGTTTCTTATCTCCCCCCTATTCTTACTCCCCCTCCCCCTCTTCTTACTCCCCCTCCCCACTTTTTACTCCCCCCTCTTACTCCCCTCCTCCCCTCTTACTCACTCCCCCTCCCCTCTTCTTACTCCCCCCTCCCCTCTTCTTACTCCCCCCTCTTCTTACTCCCCCTCCCCTTACTCCCCCTCCCCTCTTCTTACTCCCCCCTCCCCTCTTCTTACTCCCCCCTCTTCTTACTCCCCCTCCCCTCTTCTTACTCCCCCCTCTTCTTACTCCCCCTCCCCTCTTACTCCCCCTCTTCTTACTCCCCCTCCCCTCTTACTCCCCCTCTTCTTACTCCCCCCTCCCCTCTTACTCCCCCTCTTCTTACTCCCCCCTCCCCTCTTCTTACTCCCCCCTCCCCTCTTCTTACTCCCCCCTCTTCTTACTCCCCCTCCCCTCTTACCCCCCCCTCCCCCTTCTTTCTCCCCCCTCCCCTCTTCTTACTCCCCCCTCCCCTCTTCATACTCCCCCCTCCCCTCTTACTCCCCCTCCCCTCTTCTTACTCCCCCCTCCCCTCTTACTCCCCCTCCCCTCTTCTTACTCCCCCCTCCCCTCTTACTCCCCCTCCCCTCTTCTTACTCCCCCCTCCCCTCTTCTTACTCCCCCCTCCCCTCTTACTCCCCCCTCCCCTCTTACTCCCCCCTCCCCTCTTCTTACTCCCCCCTCCCCTCTTACTCCCCCCTCCCCTCTTACTCCCCCCTCCCCTCTTCTTACTCCCCCCTCCCCCTTCTTACTCCCCCCTCCCCTCTTCTTACTCCCCCCTCCCCTCTTCTTACTCCCCCCTCCCCTCTTCTTACTCCCCCCCCTCTTACTCCCCCTACCCTCTTCTTACTCCCCCCTCCCCTCTTACTCCCCACTCCCCTCTTCTTACTCCCCCCTCTTCTTACTCCCCCCTCCCCTCTTCTTACTCCCCCTCCCCCCTTCTTACTCCCCCCTCCCCTCTTACTCCCCCTCCCCTCTTCTTACTCCCCCTCCCCTCTTCTTACTCCCCCTCCTTTCTTCTTACTCCCCCTCCCCTCTTCTTACTCCCCCCTTCGTCTTACTTCCCCTCCCCTCTTCTTACTCCCCCCTTCTTCTTACTCCCCCTCCCCTCTTCTTACTCCCCCTTCTTCTTACTCCCCACCTCCTCTTTCTCCCCCTCCCCTCTTCTTACTTCCTCCCTCACTCTCTCCCTTCCCTCTAACTCCCCCCTCCCCTCTTACTCTCCCCCTCCCCTCTTCTTACTCCCCCTCCCCTCTTCTTACTCCCCCCTCCCCTCTTCTTACTCCCCCCTCCCCTCTTCTTACTCCCCCCTCCCCTCTTACTCCCCCCTCCCCTCTTCTTACTCCCCCCTCCCCTCTTCTTACTCCCTCTCTCCCTCTTCTTACTCCACCTCCCCCTCTTCTTCCCCCTGTTTCTTATCTCCCCCCTATTCTTACTCCCCCTCCCCCTCTTCTTACTCCCCCTCCCCACTTTTTACTCCCCCCTCTTACTCCCCTCCTCCCCTCTTACTCACTCCCCCTCCCCTCTTCTTACTCCCCCCTCCCCTCTTCTTACTCCCCCCTCTTCTTACTCCCCCTCCCCTCTTACTCCCCCTCCCCTTACTCCCCCTCCCCTCTTACTCCCCCTCCCCTCTTCTTACTCCCCCCTCTTCTTACTCCCCCTCCCCTCTTCTTACTCCCCCCTCTTCTTACTCCCCCTCCCCTCTTACTCCCCCTCTTCTTACTCCCCCTCCCCTCTTACTCCCCCTCTTCTTACTCCCCCCTCCCCTCTTACTCCCCCTCTTCTTACTCCCCCCTCCCCTCTTCTTACTCCCCCCTCTTCTTACTCCCCCTCCCCTCTTACCCCCCCCTCCCCCTTCTTTCTCCCCCCTCCCCTCTTCTTACTCCCCCCTCCCCTCTTCATACTCCCCCCTCCCCTCTTACTCCCCCTCCCCTCTTCTTACTCCCCCCTCCCCTCTTACTCCCCCTCCCCTCTTCTTACTCCCCCCTCCCCTCTTCTTACTCCCCCCTCCCCTCTTACTCCCCCCTCCCCTCTTACTCCCCCCTCCCCTCTTCTTACTCCCCCCTCCCCTCTTACTCCCCCCTCCCCTCTTACTCCCCCCTCCCCTCTTCTTACTCCCCCCTCCCCCTTCTTACTCCCCCCTCCCCTCTTCTTACTCCCCCCTCCCCTCTTCTTACTCCCCCCTCCCCTCTTCTTACTCCCCCCCCTCTTACTCCCCCTACCCTCTTCTTACTCCCCCCTCCCCTCTTACTCCCCACTCCCCTCTTCTTACTCCCCCCTCTTCTTACTCCCCCCTCCCCTCTTCTTACTCCCCCCTCCCCTCTTCTTACTCCCCCTCCCCCCTTCTTACTCCCCCCTCCCCTCTTACTCCCCCTCCCCTCTTCTTACTCCCCCTCCCCTCTTCTTACTCCCCCTCCTTTCTTCTTACTCCCCCTCCCCTCTTCTTACTCCCCCCTTCGTCTTACTTCCCCTCCCCTCTTCTTACTCCCCCCTTCTTCTTACTCCCCCTCCCCTCTTCTTACTCCCCCTTCTTCTTACTCCCCACCTCCTCTTTCTCCCCCTCCCCTCTTCTTACTTCCTCCCTCACTCTCTCCCTTCCCTCTAACTCCCCCCTCCCCTCTTACTCTCCCCCTCCCCTCTTCTTACTCCCCCTCCCCTCTTCTTACTCCCCCTCCCCTCTTCTTACTCCCCATCCCATCTTCTTACTCCCCACCCCATCCTACTCCCTCCCCCCTCTTCTTACTCCCCACCCCATCTTACTCCCTCCTCCCCTCTTCTTACTCCCCACCCCATCCTACTCCCCCCTCCCCTCATCTTGCCCCCCCTTCTTCTTACTCCCCCTCCCTCTCCCCCTCTTCTTACTCTCCCCTCCCCTCCTCTTACTCCCCCTTCTTACTCCCCCTCTCCCCTCTTCTTACTCCCCTCTCCCCTCTTACTCCCGCTCACTCTCCCCCTCCCCTCCTCTTACTCCCCCTCCCCCTTCTTACTCCCCCCTCACTCTCCCCCTCTTCTTACTCTCCCCCTCGCATCCTCTTACTCCCCCTCCCCCTTCTTACTCCCCCTCTCCCCTCTTCTTACTCCCCTCTCCCCTCTTACTCCCCCACCTCCCCTCTTACTCCCCCTCCCCTCTTCTTACCCCCCCTCTTCTAATTCCCCCCCTCCCCTCTTCTTACTCCCCCCTCCCCTCTTCTTACCCCCTCCCCTATAGCGTGGCCAAGCTGCTCTCAGGTCCGCGGTGCCCGGCCGGAGTTATAGGAAGGTGCACGCTCAGTGTGCACTTCCTGTCAGTCCGGACGGTTACAGGAGACAGAAACTCCTGTTCCGCGCTGAGTTTCTGTTTCCTGTAACCGGCCGGACTGACAGGAAGTGCACACTGTTCCGCGCGGAGTTTCCGTTTCCTGTAACCGGCCGGACTGACAGGAAGTGCACACCGAGCAGCTCGGCCACGCTACAGGGGAGGGGAGGGAGGGAAAAGCAGCTGCAGCCGTCTGAGCGCTCTTTACAGAGCGCTCGGCGGCTGCAGCCCGCCGCGGCCGGTCCTAAAAGAATTTCGGGCGGCCTGGGGGGCAACCCGCCCCTGGGCATTTGGGGGTGTCTAGGGGGTCAATTGGATGTGGTGGAGGCGGGAGGGGGGGTTAAAAAAAAACGGGATTCGGCATGACAGTGCCGCTTTAAAAGTGAGCCTGCAGAGAATTACAGTAATCAACTAGAGCATGGTTCTGCTGATTCTGCAGCTGAGCACAGATAGATAAGGTCTCAATTTAATATAGTTGGATACGTTTTTAAAATGATTTACTGTATATACTCGAGTATAAGACGAGTTTTTCAGCACATTGTTTGTGCTGAAAACCCCCCACTCGTCTTATGCTCGAGTCAAGGTCTGTATTATGACAACTTACATTGCCATAATACAGACCAGGACCGCCGGGCTCATTACAAGTCCGGCGGTCCTGTTGGGGGCTGGCAGAGAGCTGTTACTTACCTTTCCTGCAGCTCCTGTCAGCTCCCTTCTCTCTCCTGCGTTCCGGTCAGCTCCCCTCTGCAAGTCTTGCGAGAGCCGCGGGGTCACACTCCGCGCGGCACTCAAACAGCGAGAGTTGCAGAGGGAGCTGCACGGGCCGGAGGAGAGAGAAGGGAGCTGACAGGAGCTGCAGGAAAGGTAAGTAACAGCTCTCTGTCAGCCCCCGTCCACTGAACAGCCAATGCCACTGGACCACCAGGGAATGAGAGCCCCCCTCCCTGGCCAGCTAACAAGCAGGGAGGGGGGACAAAAAATAAATATAAATAAAAATTTAAATAATATAAAAAAATAAAATATTAAAATAATAATATAAAAATATATTAAAATAATATAAAACAAAAAATATTAAAACTATAATAATAATAATATAAAAAAATAATAAAAATGCCCAACCCCCACCAAGGCTCTGCATCACATACACACATTTATACACACACGCACACTGCACTCATACACACACACACTGCACTCATACACACACGCACACTGCATGCATACACACACACTGCATGCATACACACACACACTGCACTCATACACACACACACACTGCACTCATACACACACACACACACACTGCATTCATCCACACACACACTGCACTCATACACACACACACTGCACTCATACACACACACTGCATTCATACACACACACTGCATTCATACACACACACACACACTCTGCATTCATACACACACACACACTCTGCATTCATACACACACACACTCTGCATTCATACACACACACTCTGCATTCATACACACACACACACTGCACTCATACACACACACTGCATTATATACACACACACTGCATTATATACAAACGCCTGTAAATAAATATTCAATTAATATAATTTTTGGTGATCTAATTTCATTGAGAAATTTACCAGTAGCTGCTGCATTTCCCACCATAGTCTTATACTCGAGTCAATAAGTTTTCCCAGTTTTTTTGGGTAAAATTAGGGGTCTCGACTTATATTCGGGTCGACTTATACTCGAGTATATACGGTAATATTTTTGGACAAACTTTTAAAATGATTTGTTCAAAATATTAATAAATACATATATATATAAAATATCAATATATCAAAAAATATCACATCCTACAGCATGGGGTAAACATATTTGTAAATTAGGAAAACATTTGTTTTGTGTTCAATAAATATTTTATGTGTACATTTCTAAACTCAAAATATTACACAAATGTCAGATATTTATGTTTTCAGTAGGTCATTTTTATATGATTATAGCTTTTCTCTCACCCAATGAAGCATGGTGGTGATTTTACTTTCACTCAGAAAAAAACACATAAGTCACCTGGTTCAGTTTGAGAATCTATACATTTTTGCACTGTTTGAGGAAATACACAAAAACGATATATATACACACACACATACATACATATACACACACACACATGCTTGCTGTTGGCATGGGATCAAAAAGTTTAGCAGTAATATGATTAAACCTTGTGTAATATGATTAAACCTTGTGTCGGGACTCAAAATTGGATTCCCATTGGTTGGAACATGCAGTTTATAATCTCACGGACCCCAAATAACTACTCACAATAAGTTTATTAAAATATAAGTGTTTCATTTATTTAAGAATGTATTATAATTTATTTATATTAGAGTTAAATAATAGGTTTCCAAGTGAATATTAAAAATGATGAACGGGTTGACAAACTAATGCTATTTATACTGTATAATTTGGGTCCCTGCAAAAAAAAAAAAAGATAAGGAACCACTATACAAAGTGATAAATACAAATGCAGAGAAATAAAAAGAAACAATTTAAAATAAACACAGTATTGTATCTATAATCGTATGTATAATATCTTCTTCTGAAGTGTAAAGTAAACTTGATGTGAAACAGAAATGAATAAGGAATAATTGTGTTGAATCAATTTAAAATCATGCTTTAAAATTCAAGTTTTCATTATATTTAAGTACCGAAATGAATGATCTTTCTACAATATTTGTATAAATATGCTGCATTGATGAGCTTAAGTGATTATGTTTAGGCATAGAAATTAACTGCTTTAGCAGCCAAAATACCATGCAATTATCAAAGCTTTACACACAGGGATGTATTCAGTAAGTGGAAATTGTGTAGAAATGACAACAGAATTGCCTATTTTAGACCAAAATTATGCACAGTTGTGCTCAAAAGTTTGCATACCCTGGCAGAAACTGTGACATTTTTGCATTGATTTTGAAAATATGACTGATCATGCAAAAATATTGTCTTTTATTGAAGGATAAATCATGTGAACCCATTTATTATCACATAGTTGTTTAACTCCATTTGAAATCATAATGATATCTGAAATCACCCAAATGGCCCTGATCAAAACTTTACATACCATTAAATGTTTGGACTTGTTACAGACACACAAGGTGAAGCACACAGGTTAAAATGGCAATTAAAGATTAACTACACACACCTGTGGCTTTTTAAATTGCAATTAATGTCTGTGTATAAATAGTCATTGAGTTTGTTAGCTCTCACATGAATGCACTGGAGCAGGCTAGATACTGAGCCATGGGGAGCAGAAAAGAACTGTCAAAAGACCTGCATAACAAGGTAATGGGACTTTATAAAGATGGAAAAGGATATAAAAAGATACCCAAAGCCTTGAAAATACCAGTCAGTGCTGTCCAATCACTTAATATGAAGTGGAAAATTCTGGGATCTCTTGATACCAAACCAAAGTCGGGTCGAACAAGAAAGATTTCAGCCACAACTGCCAGAAGATTTCTTCAGGATACAAAGAAAAACCCACAGGTAACCTCAGGAGAAATACAGGCTGCTCTGGGAAAAGACAGTGTGTTTGTTTCAAGGAGCACAATATGACAATACTTGAACAAAAATGAGCTGTATGGTTGAGTTGCCAGAGAGAAGCTTTTACTGCATCAATGTCACAAAACAACAGAGTTAAAAAATGTCCGAGAACACCTTGACACGCCTCACAGCTTCTGGCACACTGTAATTTGGAGTGACAAGACCAAAATAGAGCTTTATGGTCACAACCAAGAGCAATATGTTTGGAGAGGGGCCAACAAAGCCTTTAATGAAAAGAATACCATCCACACTTTTAAGCATGGTGGTGGCTAACTGGGGGGGGGGGGGGGGGGAGAGGGGTGAGAAGGCACAGGGAATCATGTCAAAATTGATGGCAAGATGAATGCAGCATGTTATCAGACAATACTGGCAGACAATTTGCATTTTTCTGCACAAAGGCCGAGCATTGGACACTCTCGGACTTTCCAGCATGACAATGACCCTAAGCACAAGTTGACCCTCCAGTGGTTACAGCAGAAAAATGTGAAGGTTCTGGAGTGGCCATCACAGTCTCCTGACCTTAATATAATCGAGCCACTCTGGGGAGATCTAAAGCGTGCGGTTCATGCTAGACGAACACAAATTTTGCATAACCTAGAGGCATTTTGCCAAGATGAATGGGCAGCTACCCACCCGCAAAAATTAGGGGCCTCATAGACAACTATTACAAAAGACTGCACGTTGTCATTGATGCTAAAGGGGACAATACACAGTATTAAGAGCTAAGGGTATGCAGACATTTGAACAGAGGTCATTTCATTTTTTTCTTTGTTGCCATTATTTTTTATGATTGTGCCATTCTGTTTTAACCTGCAGTTGAATATGAATCCCATAAGAACTAAGAGAAAAGTGTTTTGCCTGCTCACTCATGTTTTCTTTAAAAATGGTACATATATTACCAATTCTCCAAGGCTATACACATTTTTGAGCACAACTGTAAGTGGGGAAAAAAAAAAAAAGATTTTTGAAGAATTTCTTTCGGATGGCTATATAGCCCTAAAATGTTTAGTTGCCTTGTCAATTCTTAAGTCCCAGATTAGTGAATTAACCCCATAGGTTTATAATTATCTTAAAAGGGCACTCTTAGCAACAAAACACTAAGCTTGATGCAGTTGTTTTGACGGCTGGTGCTTCTAGGAGGAGTCAAAAGGATTATAAACAATATGGCAAAAACAGGCTTATCCACAGCACCCATGTACCGACCCCTCAGCAGCACTGACAATCTTTAGTGGTTATGTTGAAGTGTCCCTTTTGTGTGATATTATACATGTAAATCATGTACATAAAAACACAATGGGTTCTTTAAAGCACTCGTGAGAATTAGAATTATGCTGCCAACAGAGACCTAACTTCCTCTGTAGAGGATTCAGATACAAGCAATGTATATTTTGACATGATTATATTACCAAACACTTTTATTTTAACACTCGCATGTCCATAGTTGTAGCAGTTGACCCCCACATTGTTGTGCCAACAAAGTAATAATTTACTGTAGCATAATAAAAAATAATAAATACATCAGTAGATGCTGTACGCTAGCATGTAATTCCTTTTGAATACCATTTTCAAAAAATGTCATATTCGCTATGTTTTTTTTAGCTTGAGTGAAACAGAAAATAGAAGAGAAAGCAAAATATGATCAAACCAATGACCCAATTGACAGAGTAAATGTAAACGATAACCATATCCATATCAAATCTCCATCCTCGGGTTTCATCTTCAAATCCTAGCATTTGCGCACCGTGAGGATACTGTCTTCTTCCAACAATGCTTGCATTTCTGCTGAAACCTATTTTAAATAGTAAAGCACAATAAATATGCAAAAATCAACAAACTACTGAAAAAATACATTGGCTACAATTTGCATTATTTACCTGTGTAATAGACATTTACTATAAAAATAAATATATGGAAAATACATTATAAATAAACAGTGTTAATAGTTAAGTGAGCAGATAAAGTATCGATAACAGTGCCGGTGAGAAGAGAAGATGGGGACTGGAGTGCCCCTCATTGGACCCTGCTTAGACCTTTTTCTAGAAATAGTCCAAGCTCCATGAAAAAATTGATCAGGTAAAGCAAAAGTCTCCTCCAAGAGAAGAAAAAAAAAAGGAGGGGGTGACTTCCCAAAAAGGAGGTAGTGGATTCAGTGGTGTATTTTGAAATGGTGCTGCCCTAGGCATGACAGATCTCTGGCACCCCCTAATTTAAATGTACCCGCCCCTTCCTGTTAACTTACACTCATTTTGACTGACACACACTCACAGACCAGCACACAGTCTCAAATACACTGACATACACACATATAAACTCACTGATTTGACACAATCTGACACACATACAATCATTTAGACACACACTGACAGACGCATACACTTACTGACAGACACGCATACATTTACTGACAGACACGCACATGCACAATCACTCAGACACACACTCACAGACACTCACTGACAGACACATTCACTCACTAAAACACACACTCACTGACAGACACGCACAATCACTCAGACACACACACATTCACTGAAACACATATACTCAATCACACTCACTTCCTCACATTCACTGAAACACACACTCACTCACATTCACTGACACACACACTCACTCACATTCACTGACACACACACTCACTCACATTCACTGACACACACACACACAGTCACATTCATTGACAAACACACACATTTTTCCCCAACACTCACAATAATTTTTTTTTTATATTTAAATCCACCCAGCCTCCCTACTTTTGAGATTGATAGGTGGATTTTTCACCTGGGGTCAAGTTGGGCTGCAGACCAGCTGCTGGGCAGGAAGGCGGCCTGACATGCAGGCAGGCGCTCTACGTTTTCAGCGAGGGAGCGGTGACCTCTCTGCTCAGCTCCCTCGCACGTCGCAGAGTGATGCCGGGAGCTGGACTGACGTCATATTCCGGCTCCCGGCATTACTGCGGGTCGCGCGTGGGAGCTGAGCATAGAGCTCAGGGAAAGTGCTCCCTCGCCGCCCACCTGGGAAACAACTGGCCGCCTGCCCCAGGGGAGCCCAAAGGTAGCCCGCTGGTCAGCTCTTGGACCCCCATAAAATGAGTCAAACAAGGCATTAGCCTGGGCATTTGGGGGGGTGTATTTGCCGCCCTCTGGAAATTGCCGCCCAAGGCACATGCAACAGGCAACTGACATAACAAGGTGTAACGGACGCCTTCCGTTGACAGATGCTCCTAGCGCTTCCTGGGGACTCCACGCACTGCAGACGACACCACAACCACCGCAGTCTCCACAACCGCCGTAGCTTAACTGGAGCCGCGCTGTCTTCCTTCCACCCTGAATGAACCTCCAGCATTCAGGACCGTGTGGGAAAGACCCCTCCTCCAAGGAGAGTGTAACAGGAACAAGAACAAGTGATTAAAGCTCAAGGGAGTATGCAGAGCATAGCAATCCCCAGTGTGATATAGCAGTTCCCTCCAATAACGAGACAAGGCTACGTATTGAGGGTCAAGAAGAACTCTGGTTTAATGACAGGGACTCTGCTTTTATGCAGTGCTCCCCTGCAAGGGAGGCGCCCACAGGCAATTAGGCATTAACCAATCACATATCGGTTTCATCCCACATATTCCCTCCCCTCTGCTTGGGAGATAATTGAGTTTCCTACTGTATCTACTCAATTATCTCCAAGCTAAAACTCATAATTTTTTATACATTTCTATAACTTCTAAAATATACATGTCACAAACATAAAACATACATTTTCATAATCAATCCATTCAGGGGAACAACATATTAAAAAATGGCACGAATCAGACCAGGGGTTCAAAAGTTAGCAAAAGTATTTTTAAAACCCACTGCCAGCATGGCTTTCCGTCCCAAACCAGTTTCAGAGTCTTCTATCCTGGAGATAATTGAGAAGTAATCAAATTATCTCCAAGGACAGAGGCAAAACTCCATTAGCCACATGGCAGACAAAGGACAATAAAATACATAAAAATACATACTGTTACATTTTTCACATAGAACATACACATTCTACCTATCCCCAGATAGCTTAGATCTGAGCGTACATTATTACCGGATGGCGCTCAGATCACATACATACAGTTCAATCGCCATGGAGCCAAAGTCTTTCATACAGTCTTTCAGTATACGGCTGGGCACCATGGCATAGCTATCTGGGGTAGCATGGCTTTAACAGTCTGCAGAAAGGCACAAATAAACCTTTCGGCAGGGAAAATGACAGGTTTGAACTGCAGGGCCATAGTCGCAGGGCAGGAGGCTAGCAATAAGTCCTCTCCAATGCCCAGTGGCAAATGGCAGTTTGTCACACAGGGTATGTGCATATTGAGAAGCAGGTCACATTAATAATGCCAAATGATAATAGTATCTCCACTACCCACAATTATACTGTCTTCACCAAAACTTAAATAAGAAGCATGGCTGTCTACATCCTCAGCAGTATCAATAATTCCTCAGTCCAGAACATGACATAAAGTAGAAATAATTGAGGTAAAAGACTGAAGTGTCATGTGTGCCTGTCTAAGTTGGTGCAAAGGATCAAGAGCAACCAGATATTGTTAAAGTTACTGGAAGTCTAAGGGCAGTGACAGAGCAATGACTCCAAATTCTGCTGTTTTGACCTAGTATATACAATTTAATTGTTAGATATCTGCAATTTTCAGTTTAGTGAAAAAGCACCATTTCATTTTTTGGACTAGAAGAACCATTGTTTTTTGTTTTTTTTGGGATGGAGCTTTAAGTTGTCCAACAGGGAATCATCATTGCATATTAAGATTACATGTCTTGTTATCTATTAGACATGTGCAATTTGTTTTTTTCCGATTGTAAATTCGGACTAATTTTGGCAATTCGGACATTCGGATGCTTCCGAGTGTCCGAATTGCGAATTTCCGAAGTGCCAAATATCGAATTTCTAAAGTGTCGAATTTCTGAAGTGCCGAACCGAATTGACGAATTTTGGAAGTGTCTAAGTGCTTCTGATTTCTGAAAAGTGGCAAAACAACAGAGGGAGGGAAAATTATGTGAATGATGACAGGAATCTAGACCAATAAGCTAATTCTCGGCACTTGAAGCCCTATAGATGTGTAAGTGGTTGTGGTGGCAGTCTGGGCACCTAACCCTACCCTTATACCTAACCCTGTATGTGTAAGTGGTTGTGGTGTTTGGGGTAAGGTTAGGGAGCTCTACAGATGTGTAAGTGGTTGTGGTGGCAAGAAAGGGATGCTTACGAATGTCCGAAGTCCCAAATTTCGGAAGTGCCGAGCCAAAGTGCAGAATTCCTGAAGTCTGAATTTTGGAAGTGCCAAACGGAACCACATTTTTTGCCCTTGCACATCCCTATTATCTATGTAGACTGTAATACAATACTACAAATAACTACAGTTTCATTTACTTAAAAGCTTTACCTTTATGTTCTAATGCTGTTGAAATTACATAAAGGTGGTGATAAACTTGAATATTAAGTAAACAAAAAATAAATTAATAAATAAATAACTAGATGTTTTTATAGAAAACCACGCAGAATAACATGGTAGTTTGGGAATGAACAGCTGTTATAATTATAATAACATCGGAGAATAATCATCTCTATGTGATGCTCTATTTATTTTGATTAATAATAAAAATATCAAACCAAAGGTCTCAAGGTTATTTTTGTGATAACAATTTGAAATCATCTTGCAATCAGAAAGTGTAATTGCACATGAAACGCAAGCATCCAGTGGTGACTTAGGCTAATTGGATCATTAGAATTCTTGTGGGAACACATACACTTTCTGTTTTGTGGTTGATGCTTTGTTTATTTCTTGCAACACTGAGAGAATATCTTAAATTAAACTTACCAATGCAATCACTATAATTCAAAAGAGCATTTGGGGGATGGGGGTAGTGGGGATAAAACTAAAACAATCCATAAGTTGGAGAATTTGGGAAAGCACAATGGTCTGTATTGCCTGTACACTTCATTGAGTATGGTAACTATTGGTTTAGATACGTTCAAGTCAAACTCTATTTGACATGGAGGATTTCTTAAAGGGACACTATAGTCACCAGAACAAGTAGAACACCAGAACAACGTCCAGTCATATTTTCTAGCTGTCAAAGGCTGACCTGGCAGATAGCTCCCCTGCACTGCCACAACAAGGTCACTGCCCATCGAAGTTCAAACTCCGTATCCATCAACCTCTCCACAATACAGCCTGACTACTGATACTCACGTAGAACCAGCAGGTGTCACTGTTTAAGATTACCAATGAGATTACCATAGAGGTGAATGCTGCGTGATGTATTCGGGTACCGAGGATCGTTTGAGTACCTAGACATTTTTTAACGTGAAATTTTAGTTCGAATTACGAATTGTTCATTAACGGAATGTTCGAGTTCCGAGGTTCCATTGTATAATATTAATAATATAATTATTCTACATAATCTGAATAAATTGTAGCAGCAGGTCAAATCTGATCTGTTTAGGATTTGATCAGGATAAAAATGTGGACTTTTTTGGCATAGAAATCCGGTTATTCACAAAAGTTGTAGATTGTTATATATTTAATGGTTGGAATGAGATTGACTTTCCGAAATTAACACATATCATACTCACTATTTCCCTACTATTTCCATTAAAAAGCATGAACATTCAAAATCAACTGAGGAGTAATCAATGACACTAAAAAAATATAAAGATTCAAAATAGCTAACATTTATCGTCCGATAGCAGAAGAGACATGGAAGATGGGTGTGGTCTCCGACATATTGTGCTTTTATTTATGGGTAGACACCAGGGGCGGGCTGGGCCGGGGGGCAGGGAGGCAATTGCCCCCCAGGCCGCCCGAAATTATTTTAGGACCGGCCGCGGCGGGCCGGCCCTTTAAATGCTGCAGCCGCCGAGCGCTCTGTAAAGAGCGCTCAGACGGCTGCAGCTGCTTTTCCCTCCCTCCCCTCCCCTGTAGGTGGCCGAGCTGCACTCCGGTCCGCGGTCCCGGCCGGAGTGATAGGAAGCTGCACACTGAGTGTGCACCTTCCTGTCAGTCCGGCCGGGTACAGGAAACAGAAACTCCTGTTCCGCGCGGAACAGGAGTTTATGTTTCCTGTACCCGGCCGGACTGACAGGAAGGTGCACACTGAGCACCTTCCTATCACTCCGGCCGGGACCGCGGACCGGAGTGCAGCTCGGCCACCTACAGGGGAGGGGAGGGAGGGAAAAGAAGAAGGTGTGACGAAGTGCCCTTCGCCACTTTGTCCTGGAGAGGCCTGCTTGCCTGCCTCCTCCCCTGCGACTACGGTCCTGGACTATATTGCACGTTAAAACTATATCTGGGCTTAAATGAATTTTCATTGTGCTGTCTGTGGCTCTTTAAATGGGCTGGACAGAGACTATGGACACATAAAATATGTTTAAATGCCTTGTTAGGATTCGGTAGTAAAACCGTTCGTATGATTCTATACGAATCCTTTGTGAACCGAATAGATGGCCGCCATTTCGGGACTTACACGTGTTCGCGGCCATCTTGCGTACGAACAGCGGTGTTTGCCTGTGAACACATGGAACTAAAATCGGAAGCGCAAACAGGCGAATACCGCTAAGACCTCCAGACATCCAGAACTTCGTACGGAAACTACCGAACGACCGGCCGTTCGGTAGTAATACTTAACTTAGTATGGGGATTCTAGCGATCACGGAGATGCGAATGGATGGCAAGATTTTCGTGTCTTTTTACAGTGCGAACGGAGACCGACCGCAAGGCCAAAATTCATGGAACTATTTTCGGCTAGTTGGTCTGTGCGGTCGGTCAAATCTTTGGAACTCTGTATCTCCCGAACCATTCATCCGAATGAGCTGATTTTTGGACAGATTGTTCCCCTGAACAAGGGCTATCTGGCTTAAAGCTGTACCCCCTGTTTTTGGGGTACATCCAGAACTTGGGTAAAATAATGTACGTTTTAATTATGTTATGTGTTTATCTGAGGGGAGGAGACGTGGGGGTGTTACCATGCATGTGATTGGTCAATTTCATCCTCCCCCTGGGAGTGTCCTGTGTGTACCCTTTCCTAATAAAAAGCAGGCTGGGTGTTCCAGTCCTCAGTTCTTCTTGACCCTTCAAAACGTAGCCTTGTCTCGTTATTGGAGGGAATTGCTGTATCACGCTGGGGATTGCTATGCTCTGCATATTCCCCTGAGCTTAATCACTTAGCTCTTTTAAGAGCTTGTTCCGGATACGCTCTCCTGGAGGAGAGGTCTTCCCCACACGGTCCTGGAGGACAGAAACCGATCCAGGGTGGAAGGAAGACGGCGCGGCTCCAGTTAAGCTACGGCGGTTGTGGAGTCTGCGGTGGTTGTGGTGTCGTCTGCAGTGCTTGGAGTCCTCTGAGAGCGCTAGGAGCATCCATCAATGGAGGGTACTCGGTCGGAGTACACGGAGCTCCGTTACAGAAGGGGGGGGAGAGAGTAAAAAGAGGGGAGGGGGAGAGTAAAAAGAGGGGGGAGAGTAAAAAGAGGGGAGGGGGAGAGTAAAAAGATGGGAGGGGGAGAGTAAGAAGAGGGGGGGGAGTAAAAAGAGGGGGGGAGAGTAAAAAGAGGGGGGGAGAGTAAGAAGAGGGGGGGAGAGTAAGAAGAGGGGGGAGAGAGTAAAAAGAGGGGGGGAGAGTAAGAAGAGGGGAGGGGGGAGAGTAAAAAGAGGGGGGGAGAGTAAAAAGAGGGGGGAGAGTAAGAAGAGGGGAGGGGGGAGAGTAAGAAGAGGGGAGGGGGGTAAGAAGAGGGGAGGGGGGATAATAAGAGGGGGGGAGTAAGAAGAAGGGTGAAGTAAGAAGGAGGGGAGATAAGAAAAAGAGGGGGGTAAGAAGAAGAAGGGGGGAGTAAGAAGAAGAGGGGGGAGTAAGAAGAAGAAGGGGGGTAAGAAGAAGAAGGGGGGTAAGAAGAAGAATGGGGTAAGAAGAAGGAGGGGGTAAGAAGAAGAAGAGGGGGTAAGAAGAAGTAGGAAGGTTAAGAAGAAGAAGGGGGGAGAAATAAGAAGAAGGGGGTAAGAAGAACAATGGGGGGAGTAAGAAGAACACAGGGAGGAGGGGGGGTAAGAAGAACACAGGGGGGGTGAGAACACACAGAGGGAGGAGTGAGAAGAACACAGGGAGGGTGGAGGGGGGATGAGAAGAGCACAGGGAGGGTGGGTGAGTGTGAGAAGAGACCGCTAGGGGAGGGTGGGGGAGAGGAGAGACCACTAAGGGGCAGGGGAGAGCTCTAAGGGACAGAAGGGACAGCTCTATAGGACAGGGGGCAAGACAGGGAGCTCTTTAACACTACGCGCGCGCACACACACACACACACACAATGCATGCCTATACATACACAGAAACACACAATGCACCCCTATACATACACAGAAACACACAATGCATCCCTATACATACACAGAAACAGAACATGCTTCCCTTACACACAGAGAAACACACAATGCATCCATTACACACACACACACAAAGACAATGCATCATTTGCACACACACAGAAACATACAATGCAAACCCTTACACACACATGCAAACAAACACACTGTTTTTCTTACATACACACAGAAACACAATGCATCTCTTACACTCAATGCACACACATACAGACACACACCTTGCATCCCTTATGCATACAAACACAGATTCACACAATGCATCCCTCACACACAACCAGAAACACATAATACATCCCTTATACACAAATACACACTGCTTCCACTACACACAAACACACTGCATCACCTGCACAAACTGGTATCCCTATACACATACCATAAGCACACATATGAGATAACACATAACACATCCCCTACACACTCCACTCCCTGTGAACGAGCTCATGGGTGGGTGGAACATATAAGTGGACTTATGAGTGGGCCTTATGGGCATACTCACCGTCAGGCACTGGGGCCCAGACCTTGAGCTGTGTAAGAGGCCCCCCAAAAATGAAGCTGCTTCCAATTCTCCCAGAACGTTGAATTTTGTGACCACAGTTGCAAACAGCCTCCAGAGGTCCTGTTCTACACCAGACCAGTGGAGCCAAACTGCAGCCCATCATCATCCTCATCTAATTGTAAGTAGGCAATCTAGTATATTATTAGTGACACTAATCTATAATTTACCTCACATTAAAGGGAAACTATAGCTTAATGAGGTGGTTCTGGTGTCTATAGCTGGTCCCTGCAGGCTTTTTAATGTAAACACACACTGTGTGCAGCACTGGCGTTAGTTCATATGGCAGATCATATGGGTGGGGCATTGTGATGTCACATGGGGGGGGGGGGGCGGCAAATTAATATTTTGTCTAGGGCGGCAAAAATCCTTGCACCGGCTCTGATCCTGGGCAGGTGCACCAGTCTACTGGTGACCCACAGGAGGGGAGTGCACTGATTGCACTGCACTCTCCTCCTGCCCAGACCCGTCTTGACCGCAGTGCAAGTGCCCTCTGCCCCTAATTTACAGTGGCTCACACTCACAACAAGCAGTGCCTAGAGCCCTTTGCAGAGACGGAAACAAAGAGGTTCTGCGGCAGCTGGCCGTCCTGCAAGCATTACATTAAACAGCTGTTCCCCATGCAGCCACAGGTGGCGTTGTGCTGGGAGACTGTGATTACTCTTCACTTCCTCCCAGCCTACAGAGCAGCGCATGGGAGAGAGAGAGAGGAGGAGGCATGATTTAATCTTGAATAAATCCTCTAAGCAAACCTTTATAAATTTGGGGGGGGGATCAGCTCTGTTTCCACAGTTTATTGGTGTTTACTCTCATCTCTGTATTAATATTGAGGGATGTCTAAGTAGTAACATCAGTGTGTGTCAGCAGGGCCAGCCGTTAGGGTGGGCAAGCTGTGCGGTCACGCAGGGTGCCATGACAACAGAGGCGCCCGGCGGCCAACACAGTTCACAAGTTGGGTACACCAGCATATTTAATTTAAACGATTCGCTGGTGGCCCACTGGTGCGCACCAGCAGTAGGTGCAGTCAGATCATATCCTCTCCCTCGTGGTTCCGGCGCTCAGTTAGTGAGTCAGAGCACAGGCTCAGAGATTCTCAGCCTGTGCTCTGACAACATTGAAAGTCAGAGCCGTGAAGGAGCGGGTATGGCAAAGAGCTACTGATTAGCATAACATCAATATCCGTTATAAAACCAGAAAAAGGTGGGCATGGATGGTGAACTGATTTGGTGGCGCAATGGGCCACTTGACTGGTTTTGCCCCCCAGGCCTAAGGCTGACAGCCCTCCCCTGGTAGACACCCATCTTCCTTCTGTTCACATGACCTCCCCTTCTATAATGCAGACCTATAAATTATGGAAGAAAACTGTTTGTAGATTTCTTCTCTAGCCATGATTACAATTTAAAGGCTCTACTACTTGATATTCCTAGTTTGGATATGTTTTTCTGGTATACAAACATACATTTGTATAAAATGTATTTGAAAGATATATTTTATCCAATTTTATATTTAAAAAAAAAAACTGTTAAATGAATACATAAATTTCATTGCATTGTAATAAGACACAACTAAACATGGCTAATATCGTGTAGGATCCCCTCATGCTGTCAAAACAGCTCTGAAGCATTGAGGCATGGACTCCAGAAGATCTCTGAACATGTTCTGTGGTATCTGGCACCAAGACATTAGCAGGAGATCATTTAAGTCCTACAAGTTGCAAAGTTGGGCTTCTGTGGATTGGAATTCTTTTCCAGCACATCCCATAGATGCTCAATTGGATGGAGATCTAGGGAATTTATGGTCAAGGCAACACCTTGAACTCTTTGATATAATGTTTCTCAATCCATTCCAGAACAATTTTTGCAGTGTTGTAGAGTACATTATCCTGGAGAAGTAGGCCACTGCGACATCATTGCCATGAAGGGGTATACGGGTATACATGGTCTGCAGCAATTTCTACATAGGTGGAATGTGTCAAAGTAACATTCACATGAATGCCAGGACTCAATGTTTTCCAGCAGAAAATTCTCCAGAGCATAACACTGCCTTTCTGACTTTTCTTTTGTTTTATTTGTTTTAAGATACTTTAATATGGATACAGACAGTTTCTATGTAAATATGACGTAAAAGAATTGCATATATTGCAGATTATATTTAAAAGAGAGTACGATGAGCAATTGGATATGAAAAAAAAAAAAAAAAAGCAAAAACAGTCAAAATATGTACCAGAATACAGTAGCCTAAGAATTGAGCTTCTAAGTTAAACACTAGGCTTTTCTTTTCATATGTATGTAATTGAACTATTACGTATCAAGAACAAGTATGTAAAAGGCTAGCTCTAGTGATGCTTAAGAAAGAGAAGTTGAAGACTAGCTATAAGGTGCCCTGAAATTGCTAAAGCTAGGTGCAGTGTAAGGCCCAGGCAAAAATCAAGTCCTTGTCAGTATTACATCATGAAACCCTCAGGCATAAAAGGAGGGTATATATAAGAACCAGAAACCTATATCAGCTAATAATAATGACATAACTAAGCTGGAATCATCAATGAGCAATAAAGTTGCATTTTCATAGAAAGGTAGCGTAAAATACCAGAAGGTGAGTGGTGCTCCTTAATGATCAAAACAGAAGAGCATGGAATTAACCATGTTAGCACCCTGGTATCCAGAGCTCCACCAAATCACTTGAAATATATTGGACTTTCATGTTCTACCCTTAGTAATATCTATATGATATAATGCCCTGACTTCCCTTCCAATACACACAATAGCATGCATTTTTCGTTAGAAATATATGCCCAACCCAAATATATATATATATATATGATTTACTTTTTATTGATGAATGATTTAAAACAGAATAAAGACTCTTACCTCCAAAAACTCGAAATATTCTATTGCAGCATGGTAAAGGCCATTTTGCACAACTTGCCCTTTGAAAACTTTGTTTCCTTTTTAAATAATCTCTCGGAAAGAAAGTTATGGCAGATTTGTCTAAGTCTGTAATGGAAAATATATAAATGTTTCATAAAGTCTGATAGAAATCATCATTTACTCATGATATAAGCTTTTATTAATGGATAGGCATTGGCAGGGTCACGTCTTGAATTACTACATCTGAATTACAAGTCAGCTTTTCAGTGCTTATTTACTCATACTATGCAATCTAAAATACAAACATTCTCAGTGTAAAACATTTTCTGCTAGTATTATATATAATATTTTATGAATACGATATTTTTTTTTTAGACAGTAGAATGGGTATTTTTTTACTGTGGGATGTTAGAGGTTAACATTTTCACACTTTTTCATTTTTCAGAAAATCCCATTATTCCTAATTATAACCACATTGCAATTCATTATTCTAATTATCAGATATTAGCTAAATAATTATCACTTCATGTACATTAAACTGCTAGCTATGGCCACTTTCCTTTTGCAGGATCCTAGTCACTACAAAGTTGTGGACTTCCTTCTCCTCTGTGATGTAATTCCAGTAAAATACAAGTTTAGCAGGCTAAGATTGCCACAAGGCATATGTATGTATATGTGTTTGTAGTATCAGTTGGTTAATTACACGTAGCTAAGATACTGTCATCACTGTACTGACCAGGTGCAGGAATGTAAGAACTGGAATTACGCGTCCCTCTCCTTTGTATCAGATGAGCCACGTGGTTAGACCGGATGGATGAGTTTAGACTCTATTCATTAAATAGGTTAAGGGTATGTGTGGGTGTAGTTAATTGTGGGAGGAGCTACAGTGCTATATAAGGAATGTACTCTATGTATTCAGTACTCAGACTTTGCTGTATTTTGGTGACGCTAGTCCCTCTGAGTCCCGATCGGTGATCCAATAAAGAATCTCTTCCTTCCTGAAGAAACCTGTGTCCATCTCTCTGTGCTTGGCTTCCGTCAGTTTCTCCGGTATCATTTGGTGCATTGGCCGGGAAGCTCATCGTTCAACGGTAGCTGAGAGGCAGAGGCGTGAGACGGTCTATCTTTGCCCACGTTCTCTACGGCTGCACCCCTGAACTTCTGCGTGGACCTCCCTTCGTCTCGGCGCCACTGGTCTGTTGTCCAGGAGATCATCGGCCTCTACGTGAGAAGTGCTGGGGTGTCCCCGTCGATGAGTGTGAACTCAGGTTCAGGAACGAGGAGGTAAGATAACTGCTGTTTTAGACGGCAGGACCCGCTAGGGGTATACCGATTGTGCGGTAGGCCCAAAGGGGTTTTTGAATCTGTATCTGCCCCCTCTGTCGGAGGGAAGGAGCGAAGGCGCACCGCTCGATCGAACGCTCTTTAGTCAGACCGTTTGATTTGGTTAGTCAGGCGGGGTCCTGGTGTAAATAGCCCTAGCCGGACACCGGTGTCTTGTCTAGACTAGCGTTCTAGGGTGTATATTACGTTCGCTAGGTCGGAGGGACCGGGAGACTAAGCGGCGCCTGTGTAAATTCGGTTCGCTAGTTCTCATCCTATCTGGGCTAAGTGGGAAGGCGTGTAAATTTGGAACCCACTAGACTTTTGATAGTACGACTAAGAGGCGCCTGTGTAAATTCGGTTCTCTAGCTCGTTGTATAGTGCGACTAAGAGGCGTCTGTGTAAATTCGGTTCTCTAGCTCGCTATATATGTGGTGATTGGGCAGTGTGGCTAACCAAAACGGGTGTATATAGTTTTAGGTAGTCCATTCAAGGTACTGGCCAATAGTTTAGTTGGGAATTGTAAATGTGTTAACGATTGTTTAGTAAAGTGTATATCTTGTTAGATAGCGCGAGCTCAGCCGTCTAGCGAGAGTGTTAATAGTGTGTTGCTGTATTATAGTGCACGGTACCATAACCCTGTATATTTACTGACATTATATAATAAGTACTAATCATTGTCGTCCATTGCATGTTTAACACCATAACCACTAATAATTGTATTGTGACCTTAACTTGTGCTTTGACCTATGCTAACCGTACTGTAACCGCTATTTGTAAAAGACGATGTTACTGGGGTGTGTTATAGACGGGTAATTCGTATATAGAGAATTATAGCGTGGGTGACTGTGTAGTTACGCCAAAGGGCATAATATTGATTATATAGTGACTGGTGTAGCAGCTGTGTGTGTACGGGAATTCCCTGAGTGTTTATTGTTATTGTGTACGTTTCACTTGGTAACCGTACCACGTGGTGCTGTTGCCAGAGGAAACGGGTGTGACTGTTGAATAGTACGCGTGTATAGTAATCATTGTCGACGACGTTCCACTGTTAAATATGGGTGCGTCGCAGTCAACGATTCCGGATCCCTTAGGATGTATGGTTAAGAATTTTAAAAAGGGATTCAAAGTTTGTGATTTTGGGGTTAAGATGTCCCCTGTACGTTTGGTCACTTTGTGCACTAGGGAGTGGCCTACTTTGGTTGCGGCATGGCCGCCACGTGGCAGTTTGGATCCAACTCTGGTACAGCGCTTACACGTGGCTGTATCAGGTAGGCCTGAACTTTACGGCCAGTTTCCTTATATTGATTGTTGGAGACAGGCCGTAAATGACTCGCCAAAATGGCTCCGGACATGCCACGAGGAACAGTGTCGCCTCATGGTAGCTAGGACTTGTTCGTCCACTAGGGCTGGTGTTAGGCCCATTTTGGACACGCCCCCTGAGTCCGAGATCCCTTTGCCGCCCCCTTACTTTCCGGTAAGAGGAAGTGACGCAAATACAGGAAGTCCTGTAACCCTTCCCTCATTACCCTCATCCACTTCCGCTTCCTCCTCCAGTACAGGATCCACCCCCCCTCGTACTAAATCTCCCCTTCCGGAACCAGAACCCACCCCCATTAGAAACGAATATCCTGATTTGGCGCCACTTCAGACTTCCGGTCAAGCTTCATCTAGCTCGGCCCGAAGTGTTCTATTCACTACCTTTTCCCAAAACCAACCTCCCACATCCCCATACCCTATATCTCCCCGACCGGAACCCATGACTGACGCTTCCCTACGTAGCCCCATCCAAACCCGACAGTTGACTGGTGCCCAACAATTAAAGCACTATCAGATGCCTCTTCGCTTAAATCCCGGGTCAGCTTATATCGATGCCGCAGGTCAAATGGCACACGCTGACCCTGTCTTCGTATATGTCCCTTTCACCACTACCGACCTTTTAAACTGGAAGACCCATAATTCCTCGTATACTGAGAAACCACAAGCCATGACTGATCTGTTCACCTCAATAGTACAGACACATAATCCGACATGGGCTGATTGCCAGCAGTTATTAATGACTTTATTTAACAATGAGGAAAGGACAAGAATAAATCAAGCAGCCATTAAAGCATTAGAGGATAGAGCCCGTGCTTTGAACCAAGCTAATCCAGCAGCATGGGCCGCAACACATTATCCCAACACTGATCCCGATTGGAACGTAAATGGTGCTGATATGGTTCAACTCAGAGCCTATAGAGACGCTATAATTGCTGGCATGAAAGCCGGAGGAAAGAAAGCCATTAACATGTCGAAGACAGTTGAGGTGATCCAGAAAAGCGATGAAGCGCCCAGTGTCTTTTATGACCGATTATTGGAGGCGTACCGCTTGTACACCCCCTTTAATCCGGAAGACGCAGACAATTCCCGAATGGTTAACTCCGCCTTTGTCAGCCAAGCTTACGGAGATATTAAGCGCAAGCTACAAAAGTTAGAAGGGTTTGCAGGTATGTCAATCTCCCAACTAATGGAGGTAGCTAATAAGGTCTATATGAATAGGGAAACAGAAAGCAAGAAAGAGGAGGAGCGCAAGATGCGTAAAAAGGCTGATATGCTAGCGGTAGCGATCGCAGGCGTAGATAAACGGGGCCCAGATAGAGGCAATAATAGATGGAGTAGGGAGCCTTTGAGTAGGGATCAGTGTGCGTATTGCAAGGAAGAAGGGCATTGGAGGAACGAATGTCCGCAAAGAGAGCAGTACGAGAGAGACCAACCCAGGGCAGGCTACGGAAACTTTAGAGGCAGAGCGAGAGGTAGAGGAGGTCCCGGAGGGAGTAATGGTTATAGAGGGAGTAATGGGAACAGAGGAAGTGTTAGGGAAGACAGGTATATTCCAGCAGCGCAAAGGTCTCGCGATAGAGAAGGTAGGGACTTTGTAGGATTGGCTGACACGGTCATGGAGGACTATTGATACCGACCGGGCTCCATCCCCCTTGGTCGAGCGGAGCCTATGGTCGATGTATCAATAGGGGGGAAAAGGAGTGCGTTCATGATCGACACTGGTGCTGAACATTCAGTGGTGACTAATCTAGTTGCTCCTCCATCTGGAAGGACTATTACTGTGATAGGAGCAACTGGAAGAAGTGCTGAAAGACCGGTTCTTAAAAGTCGACTCTGTACATTGGGAGGCCACGTAGTAAAACACCAATTCCTTTATATGCCTGAATGTCCAGTCCAATTGCTGGGACGTGATATGCTATCCAAATTACAAGCGCAGATTACGTTCCTACCAGATGGAACAACATCTTTAAAGTTTAATGGACCTTCAGGTATTATGACTTTATCCGTACCAAAGGAAGAAGAGTGGCGACTTTATACAGTGTTGACTAGCCAAAACCCTAGGAGTGATGAGACATTGTTTAACATACCAGGAGTTTGGGCAGAGAACAACCCACCAGGACTGGCCCGCAATATTCCACCAATAAAAATTGAACTGAAACATGGGGTTTATCCAGTGAGCCTAAGACAATATCACATTCCGCAGAAGGCTAAGAAGAACATCCAATCCTATCTGGATAAGTTCATACGGTATGGTATCCTAAAATTCTGTACTTCCCCCTGGAACACCCCATTGCTGCCTGTTCAAAAGCCCGGCACAGATGAGTATCGACCTGTGCAGGACTTAAGAGCAGTCAATGATGCGGTTGTTAGCATACATCCAGTTGTACCCAATCCATATAACCTGCTTGCTTTAATTCCGGGCGGGGCTACTTACTTCACAGTCTTAGATCTCAAAGATGCCTTCTTTTGCCTCCGAATTGCCGCAGAAAGTCAATGTATTTTCGCTTTCCAATGGGAGAACGCTGTAACGGGCTCAAAACGCCAAATGACTTGGACAAGACTGCCCCAAGGGTTTAAAAATTCACCTACCTTATTTGGTTCAGCCCTAAGTCAAGATCTATTGGATTTCGAGTCCATCCCAGGAGAGTGTGTATTGTTACAATATGTAGATGACTTGTTGATAGCAGCAGTTACAAAAGAAATCTGTCAGCAAGCAACGCACGATCTACTACACATTCTCTGGAAGGCAGGATACAAGGTGTCTAGAAAGAAGGCTCAGTTGTGTTTGCCAACTGTCAAGTATCTAGGATTCCATATCTCTGAAGGTCAAAGAATTATGGGGCCAGAGAGAAAAGAAGCTGTCTGCCAAATACCAATACCCAAGAATAGAAGACAAGTGCGAGAATTCTTGGGGGCAGCAGGCTTCTGTAGGATATGGATTCCCAGCTATGCGATACTAGCAAAACCTCTGTACGCAGCTATCAAAGGTACAGAGCACGACCCCTTCTTATGGACCCAAGAACAGCAAACGGCATTTGAAGATGTGAAGAAGGCTTTGATGAGTGCCCCAGCATTAGGTCTACCTGATCACACAAGACCATTCTACTTATATGTACACGAGCAAAGAAGAATGGCTGTGGGAGTATTGACACAGTACTTGGGATCATGGCAAAGACCTGTTGCCTACATGTCTAAGCAACTGGATGCAGTGGCCAGCGGACTTCCACCTTGTCTAAGAGCCGTAGCTGCAGCCGCCCTGCTAGTAGCTGAAGCCGATAAACTCACTCTGGGTCAAGAACTTTATGTACGAGTCCCACATGCAGTACAGACGTTGTTGGATTACAAAGGAAATCATTGGTTTAGTAATAGCCGTATGACCAAGTATCAAGCAATGTTGTGTGAAAACCCAAGAGTGCATTTAGAGACTGTAAACACCTTAAATCCAGCTACCCTTTTGCCACAACCTACTGAAAGTCAACATGATTGTTTGGAAGTAATGGATGAAGTATTCTCAAGTAGACCAGATCTTCGTGATTTTCCCATCCAGAACCCCGATGTTCAATATTACACCGACGGCAGTAGTTATGTGAAAGAAGGGATCCGCTATGCAGGATATGCAGTGACAACAATAGACAAGGTGATAGAAGCTCGGCCACTGGCGAAAGGAACATCAGCACAAAAGGCAGAATTAATAGCACTAACACGAGCGTTACAATTGGCTGAAGGTTTAAGAGTAAATATCTATACGGACTCTAAGTATGCGTTTTTAACCACTCATGCCCACGGAGCTTTGTATAAAGAAAGAGGACTACTGAATTCAGAAGGCAAAGAAATCAAGTACGCAGCTGAAATCCTACAACTATTGGAAGCAGTGTGGGAGCCGAAAGAAGTCGGTATCATACATTGTCGAGCGCATCTGAGAGGAGATGGTGATGTAACCAAGGGAAATCGGATGGCAGATAGTGCAGCTAAGCGTGCTGCTGAATCAGGAAGACAGGAGTATGTAGGGCATATAGCTGCTCTTATACCAACTCCACTGTCCCAATGGACTCCAGTTTATACAGCTCAAGAAGAGGAGTGGTTAAAGACTGAACCGGGAAAGTATCTGGAGAACAAGTGGTATCAGCTAGAAGATGGAAGAATAGTTATACCAGCATCGCTAGCGGTAGAAATTGTCCAAAATTATCACAACGGGACACATTCTGGGAGAGACAGTACTGAAGAATCTCTTAGAAAACATTTCTACATACCAAGATTGTCCAACTTGACTCAGGCCATTGTACGCAGATGTGTAACGTGTGCTAAGAATAATGCAAGACAAGGACCAGTAAAGCCACCAGGAGTTCAGTTTATGGGGGGACTCCCCATGTCCGATCTACAAATAGACTTTACAGTGATGCCTAAATCGGGTGGACATCGTTACCTGCTGGTAATTGTGTGCACCTATTCAGGCTGGGTAGAAGCATGTCCTACTCGTACAGAGAAAGCAGGAGAAGTTGTGAGATTCCTGCTACGAGAAATAATACCCCGATATGGACTACCCTGTTCTATAGGATCGGACAATGGTCCAGCTTTTGTTCACCAGTGCCTACAACAACTGACTCATATGCTTGGTATAAAGTGGAGGCTTCATACTGCATATAGACCCCAGAGTTCTGGTAAGGTAGAGAGAATGAATAGAACTATAAAGAACCAGTTGGCTAAAATGTGTCAGGAAACCCAACTTAAGTGGAACGTTCTCTTACCCATAGCTTTATTGCGAATCCGCAGTACCCCTACCAGAAGGATGGGCCTCTCTCCTTTTGAAATCATGTATGGGCGACCACCTCCCGTACTTGGTAACTTAAGGGGGGACTTGAGTCAGTTGGGAGAAGGAATTACCCGGCAGCAGGTTGTAGAGTTGGGTAAGACTATGGAGGAGGTACAGAAATGGGTACAAGATAGATTACCTGTGAATATTTATCCCCCTGTTCATAGTTATCATCCAGGAGATCAAGTGTGGATTAAAGAGTGGAATAATGTACCGTTAGGGCCCAAGTGGAGAGGTCCTTATGTTGTTCTTTTGTCTACCCCTACAGCAATAAAAGTAGCAGAAGTGACTCCGTGGATACATCACTCCAGGGTTAAACCAGCAGCAGTCGATTCTTGGCAAGTTACAGCAGATCCAGAGAATCCCTGCAAGATCCGGTTAAAACGCACTACTCAGTCGGAGTAACGAGGAATTATTGTGGATTACAAATTTTATTGTTACAGGTGTGAGTGAGAAGGCCATAATAAAGCCTGTCCGCTTACCATCACATAGTGTATAAGCCAGGAAAGTCTCGAAGGGACACCTGTGAAGATGAGCAGAACTCCATTCCCTGCAGCCCCTCACATCCTGGAAGCTGAGGCGCCATCGCACGGACGAAGACTGAGGATGACGGCGAAAGATGTGCTTTTGATAGTGTTTATTTATATGTGTTTTTATATTCAGGAAGGTAGAGGTACCGACACTCCTAGCTGTGAGGTATGCATTAAGACTACGAGAACAGGTAACCATATTTCCCAAACCCTAATTTGGCATTCACAATACGAATGTAAAGGAGATGTATCGAGATGTAGATACTTAAATATAGATTATAGTGTGTGCCATTTAGGAGTAGGAGAACCTAAGTGCTTCAGTCCGGAGTATCAGCCTCGTACAATTTGGTTGACTCTCAGGAATGGAGATCCTCAGGGGACCCTAATTAATAAAACGGTGTTAGAATCCGTACATTCTTCGGGTGTTCTGCTATTTGATGCGTGTAAAGCGATATCGAGTGGTAGAAAGCCGTGGAATGTATGTGGGGATCTTAGATGGGAGAGGACGTATGGGTCTAACGATAAATATATTTGTCCCAGTAGCAAAAATAAATATGTAAGTCCTAGATGCCCAAATAGAGATTATAACTTTTGCCCATATTGGTCTTGTGTGGGGTGGGCAACTTGGGGACAGACAGTAGACAAAGACATGATAGTGACTAAGTTGCCGACTAGCCCTTATTGTAAGTCTATGGAATGCAACCCAGTCCATATACTCATTAATAACCCCGACAAGTTCTTAGATAAGTATGGAAATTTATTTGGGTTTCAAATATACGGGACGGGTTTAGATCCTGGGACATTATTGTTTATAGGAATAGAGACTGATACGGTATCCTCCCAGACTCATCAAGTATACCATTCCTTTTACGAAGAGATGAGTATAGATAATAAGATCCCCCATAATGCTAAAAACCTGTTCATCGATTTAGCTGAAAGTATTGCCGGTAGTCTTAATGTTACCAACTGCTATGTGTGTGGAGGTACTAACATGGGAGACCAATGGCCTTGGGAAGCAAAGGAGGTAATGTCCGGTTCTGAGGCAGTTGACCAATTAATATCTACACAAGCCGATTATCATATGAGTGTTAGAGGTAAATCTGAGTGGAGATTAAAGACCTCCATCATAGGTTATGTTTGCATAGCAAGGAAAGGAATAATGTATAATACTTCTGTAGGAGAATTAACTTGTCTAGGGCAAAAAGCTTATGATGATGATACAAAGAATACAACTTGGTGGTCGGCTTCAAATGTCTCAGAACCATCTAACCCGTTTGCTAGATATGCCAATTTAAAGGATGTGTGGTTTGATCTATCCATCACATCTACTTGGAGAGCCCCAGCAAATTTGTACTGGATCTGTGGTAAGAAAGCCTATTCGGAGCTGCCACAGGACTGGGAAGGGGCATGTGTGTTGGGTATGCTCAAACCATCCTTCTTCTTGTTACCGATTGAAACAGGTGAGACTTTAGGTGTTAAAGTGTATGATGTGAATCATAGGAAGAAAAGGGGACCCATAGAGATAGGCGCCTGGGAAGATGATGAATGGCCTCCCCAGCGTATTATAGATTACTATGGGCCAGCCACGTGGGCTGAGGATGGTACCTTTGGTTATAGAACCCCTATTTATATGCTCAACCGTATTATAAGATTACAGGCGGTGGTTGAGATTATCACAAATGAGACATCACAAGCGCTCAATCTTCTAGCGAAGCATAACACCAGGATGAGGACAGCAGTCTACCAAAATAGATTAGCCTTGGATTACCTTTTGGCAGTAGAGGGAGGTGTATGTGGGAAGTTTAACCTAAGTAATTGCTGTCTTCAAATAGATGACGAAGGGCAAGCAATAGCTGAGCTTACTAGCCATATGGTTAAACTAGCGCATGTGCCTACTCAGGTATGGAAAGGGTACAATCCAAGTAGTTGGTTTGGTAGCTGGTATGAGTGGTTTGGAGGGCTTAAGGCAGTGGTAGGTGGAGTCCTACTGATTTTACTGTTGTGTCTACTCCTACCGTGTCTTATACCCTTAGTAGTTAGGTCTGTGCAAAGCCTGATAGGAAGTATAGCAGAGAGGAAGGCTGCTGCACAGTTAATGGCGATATATAAGTATAAGGCTCTAGATCAGGGAGAACCAATGCAAGAAGATGAATGTTGAAGATTCACATCATAAGATAAGTCTGGTCTGGTTCATGGTAACCTGAGGTATATGCAAACCAAGGTTAAGTGATGCCTCAAGTAATTGTGAAATATCAGAGGCATCAAAGGGGGGAATGTGATGTAATTCCAGTAAAATACAAGTTTAGCAGGCTAAGATTGCCACAAGGCATATGTATGTATATGTGTTTGTAGTATCAGTTGGTTAATTACACGTAGCTAAGATACTGTCATCACTGTACTGACCAGGTGCAGGAATGTAAGAACTGGAATTACGCGTCCCTCTCCTTTGTATCAGATGAGCCACGTGGTTAGACCGGATGGATGAGTTTAGACTCTATTCATTAAATAGGTTAAGGGTATGTGTGGGTGTAGTTAATTGTGGGAGGAGCTACAGTGCTATATAAGGAATGTACTCTATGTATTCAGTACTCAGACTTTGCTGTATTTTGGTGACGCTAGTCCCTCTGAGTCCCGATCGGTGATCCAATAAAGAATCTCTTCCTTCCTGAAGAAACCTGTGTCCATCTCTCTGTGCTTGGCTTCCGTCAGTTTCTCCGGTATCACCTCCATAGACATGACTAGCCATTTACAATCACTTAATACGCCACACACACATACAGAATTATCCGTTCACGTACAGTTAGCCACATTCAAACACTTATTTTGCTACTCAAAGAGCATAATTAGCAAAACAATAAAAGATGCAAAAAAAAAAAACAACAAAAAAAAAAACAAGGAAGATCACATACAGACACCCATTAGCATTCGTATATAGCATACTTGGGATTTGCAGGAATAGTCTTGATCATGAGTTCCTGTCCTGTAGCCTGCGTTTGTTCTCCCATGCTTCCGGTAAAAGCAAATAAACATTTTAATGGACATAGTGCATAAGAATTTTTAGAATAGCTTGCACTGCTCAAACCCAGGCTGACATGCCTCTTTTTTTTGGACATGACCCATCCGTTCTCCAGGTCTACCCACTGCATTGCCACTCATACACGACTTCACATACAGACACCACCACACAGGTACATAAAGAAAAACACACACATACACTTTCTTCTCCTAATTTTGTGCAAATTTCTGTAAGAGGCAGAAAGGCGAGTGAGAAGGGCTTTGTTGGTCTCTAGTGTTAAGGGAGCAGTAGAATGGTGTAATTGGCAGCTCAGCCTTCCTTCCTGCTCTCCCTCACCACTTTGGCCATTTACATAATGCAGGTGCCAGTATATGACCTCGCATCCCAACATTTACTGTCTGACTCTGTGTTAATGCGTGGCAGGTGGAGTAGCAGGCTGTAACTCTGCACGAGGCAGAGCCTGCATTGCAGATTTTGTATTCCAGGCAGACAGTGGCTAAAGATTTACTAAGAAACGAAAAATATTAGTGTGAGAGACAGTCAAATTCAAACCCAGCGAGATGCCAAAGTGCAGAGCCTGGAGTTAATGCTAGATGAGCAAGAGAAATGTACAAGTGGGACATAAGGGATAAGCATACAGCAACAATTAGGTGATAGAGGGGATATAGGACATATATGAACAGGAGGATGAAGCAACATCAAGTTTTACATTAAAGCAAAGTACATCCAAAAATAGTTTTTACTTAATTTTACTTATAGTATTTCTCTTGAATTGACAAGCGCTCTCACAATTTCCATGACATAATACATATCTACTTGCCTTGTAGTCTATAGAAAGGCCAGCCCTAAAAATGTAATTAAAAGGTTACTGAAGGCATAATAGCTGCTACAGACTGTTTAGCAATGATTTGACAATATCCCTGGGTGCCTGCTGGGCTCGGATTCCTCCCTGGTGGTCCAGTGATGTGCTTCTGCAAAACTGCAGAATCTGGAATTTGACGGGGTTAACATACATTGACTGAATGCATCAACTGACTGCTCTCAGTCAATGGCTGACATTGCACATAATTGACTTTAGCCATCCTGGAACTCTAGTTCAAAGTGGAACGCTGCACATACAGACAAGAGGCACCATGACCACTTCAAATCACTGCTCAGAGTAACATTTAATTACAATGTAAATGTAAAGTTGAAGACTGTAAAATGCTTGGAAAATAACTTTACATGGTCAACAAAATAATGAATTTTGTTACCTGACTGGAAATAGACTCGCTCGATTGTTGTTCTACAGAGTGGACATGAGGTTCTAGCAGGATTGTCTCTTGCAAGTGTTCTTAAACATGGTTCACAAAAGATGTGATGACAAGGGTAGCACATATAAGGGTTAAAATACACATCTAGGCATACAGCACAAATGTAGCTTTCCTTATCATTTGTGTGTTCATTTCCATCATCATCTGTGCTTTGACTGACTCTATTGGTCTGCGGAAAAAGAATATCAAAAAGTTATTTCCAATATGCAATTTTTTGCATGCAGAATATTTTATAAGAGCATGTGGTGACTCATAAACCACTACTAATATGCAGTCCTTGTTGGTAAGCCAATTTAACAGAGAATTAAGAGGCACGTCACCAACTAACGTGAAAGCTAGTTATTAAGCATTCATAGTATTAAATAGTGAAGGGTGTGAGTGGGAAGCAGAAGGAAGAAAATGGTAGCATGTGATGGTGGCCGAACCTGATCCTGGCTTTAACCAGCTAAGCTATAGAATGTTAGAAAAGCATGTTATCGCTGTAAATTGTATATATTACATGTTATGATAAATTTCACAATATAACCAATATTTTCAAGATATTTTCCTAATTTTAAATAAAACGCTTTAACAATAGAACACACAGGTTTCTCTTGTGCTCAGTTATGTTTTGGAACATCTACAATACAATTACACATTTGAACATAACTGACAAATAAAAGGAGTAAAAGAAAACAAAATAGCATTTCAATAAAGATGCAGGAATAGTTTTAAACACAGCGACGTAACACTTTGAAATATGTTCAAAAGTTCACATTTTTTCTAGACAGGAAGCCGATTTGATACTGCTTTACTGTGAGGAAGCTTTCCAGAGAGACAGTGCAGACTCCCAAATTAAGCATCCCCTGAATCGAAACGCCATGTACTTTAACCCCTTAAGGACACATGACATGTCTGACATGTCATGATTCCCTTTTATTCCAGAAGTTTGGTCCTTAAGGGGTTAAAGGAACACTATAGGGCCAGGAACACAAACATGCATTCCAGACCCTATAGTGTTACAAAAACATGCTAGCCCCCTTAAGCAACTAGAAAACTCACATTATTTCCAGCACCATCCGGTCCACTTTCATAATCAGAATTGATGATCTCCTTGGCTGACATAATCAGAATAGATGATCTTAGCCAATCACAATGCTTTTCCATAGTAAAATGCAGGACTGGCTGAGATTGTCAATTCTGATGATCTCATCCTAGGAGGTGGGCCGGCAGGGCTAAACGCCACCCTGGCTAATCAGCATCTCTTCATAGCGATGCATTGCATTTGTGCATCTCTATGGGGAAAGTTCAACATCTCCATGCAGAGCTTAGAGACGCTGAACCTCAGTTCTGCACACACTGTCTGGGGAGTGGCCACTAGAGGTGTTCATAGGCTGCAATGTGAACATTTTTTTATGATTCAGCAAGACAGAGGATAAATAAAAAAAATGGGAGGGGGGAGGGGGGAAGGGGCAAAGTTTTTTTAAATTTGCCATTATAGATCAACAACAGGTAATAATGCAGAGTAACAGACAGGTTCTCAGAAGAATATGCTATATCATTGCCAATGTCAAAGCCAAATACTGGGGAACGTATCATTAAAAATGTTAAATGCTAAAGAACTCCACTTGCTGAAAAAAAATATAGGATCTACAGCTGAGCTGCCTGAGTAAAAATCTAAATGCCAAATACCTCAATTATCTCAAACTAGGTTAAAATCCTCATAATCATCCTCTAAAAAAAAAAAAAGTCCTGACGCACGTCTCTGTGCACATTCAGCACTTTGTGGAAGGCAAACATACTCCTCTGATGCCATCATGTAGTGGGCATGGAAAACAATGACAGTGTACCTTTAAATAACATCCACCACATAATAATGTGAAGTGGATGCAGAAGGGAAGAGAGTAATTGTTATAATCTATAGAAATAACAAGAAATACTGGGTTGCAGCAACTCATAATGACAACATCTTAATGGAATGCTAAAGATTGATGCTCTGTGAATGCTGGCAATAGTGCAAAAGATAATTAGCTAGACTCAGTGGCCAAAATCGTCTGCCAAAAATATAACAAGATCGATAATACATAAAGGTTGCTGCCTGCTCCGGTGACACCTAAAGGGGACAGTAAAGGCATCCCGCATGTTTGCTGTAATGTGTCAGCTAGATTACAGTTAGGTAAGAAGCCCCCAAAATACATGAGGTAGTTCCTTGAATAGTTATGATATACCTTGTCCCCAAACTGGGAAACACATTTGTCTTAATTAAGAAACTTGATGAACAGATTTAAAAAGTAACCATATAAGGTTTCATGGAAGATACATTCAGTAAAGTGCTCAGGTCTGCTATTGGCACTGTAATGCTATACAGTTCAGTTTAGGAAATAGAAATACCCCCTAACTAGACTGCACTGACTAGAGTTCACTAACTGCCACAAGACAATGGAACCCTTCACTGATTTTTTCCGCATGCACCATAAATGGCTTCCTGTGAACTATTATGAAGATCTCATATAACTTCCTCCCAACACTAAGGATGCCTCACAGGAGAGAAGGTAGTTCTCGAAGTGTTACAAAATGATCCCCAGTAGACACCAAGGAAGCCACCCTTTTGAATCCCGTGGAAAATAATTAGACTAGAGAGTCTGTCTGTGATTAGTGATGGTTCAGATGGGATGGAGAATATAGCTTGAGAAAGTGCTGTGTCTATGTTATAGTAAATCTGGTATATTTTGCATTCTTGAGATGCTTTGTAGTTTGGATATATTATGTTCAAGTTTAGAGATGAGTTAGTGGCTAGAGTTTGGTTCCTCTCATTTAAGCAGGCCGTAAACATACCTACCTTAACTACCTTAGCAAATGTGAGAAAAATAGTTTCAGTAAGGTTACTTTACTCACTGTGGAAGTCATTGCACACTTTTAAGAGTATAGAAACTGCTGGATTATTAAAACGAAAGTCAGATTGAAATAGTCAGAAATCAGAACTGTTCATAATACTTGCTGTGGCAAACGCGCCTATGCCATGAGCTCCTGGAGGAGCCTGCTAGCTAGCCTCCTGCCCAAGGACTATGGGCCATATCCAAAGACCCCATTCAGGAGTTAACCTGTCCGGCCTCCCCAAGTGGCTTTCCCTCATTGCCCCTGGTTTGGTACTTTCCCTTCTCTGGATTTAACTGAATGCAAGCTCCCTAGCAGTCAATTGCATGAACCAACCCACGAACGGTCCTCAGCCGTACTGCTATGGAACTAATTTCGGGATGAGGACTTCGTGGTTCCTGGTTACCTCAGCGGTACTTAGCCGCGAATGTTATGGAACTGTTTTCGGCTAGGTGAGATTGCGGTTCCGGGGCAACTTGGTCTGGTGTTTTGAACCACTTTGCGACCCATCACGAGAGCGCTTTTTGGAGGGAAGGTGTCTGAGACTAAGTGGAACAAATGCTCCCTGAGAGCCAGGCGAAGCACCCCATATTTTGGCCGCAAGAGCTTCCGAAAGTTGACTGGCCAAAGCACACATTGCTCTGGAACTATTTTGGGCATAGGACCACATATGCGGCCCATCAGAACTTTGCCCTGGTGGCATTTCTCCTACACTGCGTGGATCTGAGCACTATTTGGACAACTTGGGCGCTGAGATCAGGGCTTATTGTATGGTTTGGGGTACTTTTATATTTTAATATTTTTGTGTTTGGCTCTCTTTTCCTGGGAGATAATTAGATTACCAGTCTTTAACTCAATTATCTCCCAGGCACAGAGATCTCTGGAAGGGGCTTGTATTGTATACAATGGAGACCCCATGCTGGGGGCTGTGTATATAAGCAGGCAACTTGACCTGAATAAATCAGTTCTTTTTCACCCTTCACTCAGTCACGTATTCACTCGCACATAAAAATGTGGTCAATGGCATTTAGCATCCTGACAGGAAAAGTTGTGCTGAGCAGCAATCATGCACATGGAAACCTGGTAATTGCTTTTCGGGTCAAAGGCCGGTTACAACCAATCAGATCCACAGGAGGGGTATTTAAACCCAATTCTCCTTTTGCTTATTGCCCTGTCATGGTTTCATCCTGATGGTAATCCGAGAGTGCGTTCCTGATCTTGATTTTCTGGTATTTGACTTTGGCTTTATTTTGACTTACCTGAATTCTGGTATCCTTGAGTTTTGGCTTTCCTAAATTGAACTTTAATCACATACAGGAGGCTCTTGCAGGGTCTAGCAAACTATTAACATAGCAGGGGATAAGAAAATCTTAATTAAACAGAACTTGAAATAAAGAAAGCCTAAATAGGGCTATCTCTTAAAGGGATTTAACTCCTAAATGGCAGAGGATTGAGCAGTGAGGCTGCAGGGGCATGTTCTATACACCAAAACTGCTTCATTAAGCTAAAGTTGTTCAGGTGAAGTTGTTCATTTTATGCTGTTTATGATCAACTGCAATTTGCATCTCTCTCATTTATTGTACCAACACATTCAACACACCGTTTCTTAGACAAAAAAAAGGGCTTTAATTTGATGTTACATATGCATATATAAATTCTCATTTATTACAAACAAAATGCAAAATAATAGGGGTGGGGGGAGGAATGCCTCCACCCCCCCCCCCCCAAGTTTTGGCAATAATAATGTGTGCATAATATGTCCAGCTTAGAAAAAGTAATTTAAAATCAATTTGTGTATGTGTCTTAATTTACAGAGAACATAATATGTGTAGGATTTCAGTTTATTTTGAAAGTTACAGTTCACAAACTACAAGGTCTAAAATAAAATTTCACTGTAAAACAATTTTAGAAGTTGATATGTTTGACTTGGAAATGTAATACCCATCACAGAAAACAAAATTGCCACACAAAAGTATATATTTCTATAAAGTAGACATCACAGGCTATTTACCTAATGCTATTTTGACATGGTTTACATAGCCATTTTATTGCCAATCTCTGCTAAATATTGGAGTAAAATTGAGTTTTTTTTCTATTTTGGCATATAAACATATAACAAGATTTTTGTAATGTGTATTTTGTAAAGCTGGTGTGTGCTATTCCTGTACAGAAACCCATATTGTATTCAGCTACATCTGCTGAGTACAACAATACCCTGATTGTATGCATTTGTCACTATTCTGTGAAGCTACAATGCCATATAGGAGACCATGCTATTTCAGTTTCTATAGTTGGAATTTTCATGGATGGCCCTATGTCTGAATTTGTGGCATTATAGCAGTTTGACTATTCAAATAACCCCACAAAGGCCTTCCATTTGAGAAAGCAGACACTTCAGGGTATCTTATTAGGCATATATTAAACCCTAACTTGTCACCTATATTTTTGCCAATTTATTTCAAATTTTGTGGTGAGAAAAAAAAATGAAAGTTTTTTCATACATTTGATAAGTGCCACTGTCATATATTCCCCCTAAGTATGCTCAGTTACCTCTTCTGAGTAAAACAATATGCCCAATGTATGACTTAGATACTATTTTGTGAAGTTACAATGCTGTAAAAGAGACCTGTCAATTTCAAATTTGTATGTGTTAATTTTCATAGATGGTTTTGATGGGTCCGTATTCTACTTTGAAATATTTTAGCAGGCTGCTTATTCCAACCACCCCAACAAGTCATACTATTTCTTAACGAAGACACCAGAGGGTATTTCAGAAGGCATATTTTAAACCTAAATATTTTTTCCGCTAGCTTGTACCAAGTGTAGTGGTAAAAAGCATTCTTTTCTGCCTTTTTGACACACACAGTGAGTTTGTACTGTATATTTTGCAAACCTTATGTGTGCTACGGCTCTATAATACTTCCTATCTTGCTTAGCTATGTTGTCTGAGCACAGCAATACCCCACTAGGTACCTTTACCAGGTATAGGTGGATGTTGAAGGGGCACATTTGAGGCACAGCCATTTAAGTTTGAATTTTTACTCTGGGTCCATGCCCCACTTTTGAATTTTTTTTTAGCAGGTTGTGTTTTCGAAGTACTTCACAAAGGCATACCATTTCCTAAGGAAGGCAACCCAGGGTGTTTCAAAAGGCATATTTTGAACCTTCTTGTGGGATCATTTTTTCGCTAGCCTGTACCAAGTGTAGAGGTAATATGCATTTTTTCCCTTTTTAAATTTTTTTTTTACTACCGATCTGTCTCTCTGCACTTCACAGCTCACACGGAGGTGCAGGAAGGCAGATCGGGTTTCATTGCAGCACGTGTGATCGCTCTGACTCCCGGTCAGAGTGATCACATAGGATGTGAAAGTGAAACGGCTTGCTGTAGTGTGCCTCAGACACGGAGGCACACTACCGGAAAATAACCCCACGATTATGGCAATCTGGGGTTAATTTTAATATTGGACGGACATTTTCTGTCCAGCGTCCTTAAGGGGAGGACTGCAATGATGGAAAATTTCTGTTCAGTGTCCTTAAGGGGTTAAAGGGATTCTACAGTGTAAGGAATACAAATCTGTATTTCCTACAATATAACATTATTGCGCACTCTGGTGCCTTGTTCCCTCGCGCCCCCCACAACCTTTGGCTTGTAAAAAAAAAACATTAATCATATACTCGCTTCCAACGCCGATGTCAATTTTTTTCTATATAGATTTTACTGATGCTGGAAGTCCTGATGTAGAGCATGAGGACATCCAGCATCAGTTAGGCCACCAACTGTTGGTTAGTCACCAGAAAGTGCCACTAGAGGCAGTCTTAGTCCTGCAATTTAATTATTGCAGTTTCTCAAAAAACAAACAAAAAAAAAAACATTTACATTGCAGAACTAAGTTGGACTGAGATGAAGTGGTCTGGGTGACTATAGGGTCCCTTTACCCCTTAAGGACACATGGCATGTGTGACATGTCATGATTCCCTTTTATTCCAGAAGTTTGGTCCTTAAGGGGTTAAAGTGTCAATTTCTACTAGAATCTTTATTTTTTTATAAAATGAAAAAGAAAACAAAAACAGGACCCACTCTTCACACATAAAAGCATTTCAGTAAGCTGAAGTGCTTAGTAAATGGCTGTGTTCTTTACCTTCAATACTAATCTTTCAGTGGAATAAAAGCACAAAAAACTGTCTATGAGGTGAATTGAAAGGGAACTTCACATTTTATGACAAGTAGCTGATCTTGAAGGGTATCTGACAAAGAACTTTTCCAACTCAGTTATTTTAGCCAGAAATGTGAAATTCTAAATTTCTCATTTTAGTAAATAACCTTATAAGAGCTTGTATCTGGCAGTGGAAATTACACCACTGAGTAAAACCCTGTGTACATCTTTTTATGTGATGCTGCAATTTCCTTCTAATTTATATTAGAGAGTTAATAAATTACACCACAGCCTACGTAAGTCCTGCAAAGACAGGTCACACACTGCACATCACTTCTTCACGAAAGAATATCAACTGAACTGTGAACAGCTTAGCCCACGTACCCTAATTCCTCTCCTACAACTGTCATATAGGGAATACTATTCTAGCAATCCTACTTTTCTAACCTACCCTTACTTTTGTGTGACTTTACCCCACTCCCTCTGCTCTTTGAGCAGGGTCTCCAACCCCTCCTGTTCCTGTGCGACAAATTCTTCTGGTTACAATTGTTTGTTTGTCCACCCATTGTACAGCGCTGCGGAATTTGATGGCTTTATAAATAATAATGAGGAATAACAGAAACATTGCTTTATTTCTCCTCTTCATTGCGTGTCATGCTTTGGGCTATAAGCCCATAAGCAAATTATGCAGTGCAGCTGGGTCCAGGTAGTGTGACAGGTTAATTGAAACTGTTTCTGGACTGGGCGGTTTGAATTTTGGCAGTTGGTAAGTATAATATTTGTGATTTTATTGGCTGGCTCTGGTTAGCTCATGCATTGGAATGTATTGAAGGGTCTTAGGTGATTGGCTAATAGCAAGGCAAGGCTCAAAATTGGCACAAATTGTAAGTATGTATATAGAGCTGTTTTTAGTCCTTTACTTGCCTGTGCCATAGGCTGTCCGAGTAGTGCCTGTGGGAGCTATATCACAAATGGCCCCACTCACCCAAGCCTATAAATTGTGCAAAGGTAAATGTGTATGTATTGGTTATTTATTAATATGTAAATTAAATATTGTTGTATTATTTATTAATTGCCATGGTGTATTATTGGGGTAAGGTTGCTCTTCTTTAAATGGGGGAACAGACTGTTATGGGAATTTTGTTTGTTAAGGCAGTCAGTTCATACAGTGAGGGCAAAAAGTATTTGATCCCCTGCTTATTTTGAACGTTTGTCCACTGACAAAGAAACGATCAGTCTATAATTTTAATGGTAGGGGTATTTTATCAGTGAGAAACTGAATAACAAACAAAAAAATCCAGAAAAAAAAAAAGTTATAAATTGATTTGCATGTCAATGAGTGAAATATGTATTTGATCCCCTATCAATAAGAAAGATTTCTGGCTCCAAGGTGTCTTATATACAGGTAACAAGCGGAGATTAGGAGCACTCTCTTAGAGGGGGTGCCCCTAATCTCAGCTCGTTACCTGTATAAACAACACCTGTCTACAGAAGCAATTAATCCGTCAGATTCCTAACTCTCCATTATGGCCAAGACCAAAGAGCGTCCAAGGATGTCAGGGACAAGATTACACAAGGCTGGAATGAGCTACAAGACCATCGCCAAGCAGCTTGGTGAGAAGGTGACAATAGTTGGTGCGATTATTCGCAAATGGAAGAAACACAAAATAACTGTCAGTCTCCCTCGGTCTGGTGCTCCATGCAAGATCTCACCTTGTGGAGTTTCAATGATCATGAGAACGGTGAGGAATCAGCCCAGAACTACACGGGAAGATCTTGCTAATGATCTCAAGGCAGCTGGGACCATAGTCACCAAGAAAACAATTGGTAACACACTACGCCATGAAGGACTGAAATCCTGCAGCGCCTGCAAGATCCCTGTGCTCAAGAAAGCACCGGTACAGACCTGTATGAAGTTTGCCAATGAACATCTGAATGATTCAGAGGAGAACTGTGTGAAAGTGTTGTGGTCATGTCAGGATCGGGTCAGGGATCCAACACGCAGAGTACAAAGAGTAGCAGATACGTATACCGGACCTTAGAATGGCCGGACTTAACGTAAAACTACGTATAGAATGGTCAGAGACAAGCCGAGGTCGAGGGAACGAGAAGACAGGTAAGCGAGAGACAAGCCGGGTCAAGGATAACAGAAAGACAGGAGAGTAAATACCAAAGCCGGGTCAGAACCAAAAGACAAGAGAATAACAGAGCACTGTGTGACTAGGCCGACTAGAACCACGACAGGGCAATGAGTAAATGAGAGAGCCACTGTTAAGTATCCTGGTAAGGGAGAGAAGACACGCCTCCGGCGAGTCCTGATTCGTCTCCACAGATTTGAGTGACAGGGCGTTCCGGGTTGGCGTCATGACGTCGGCCTCCGGGCCTCCTGCTATAAAAGGAAGTGACTCCCTCGCGGCCGGCGTTTGCAAGACCGGGTGAACCGCGAGGAACCGAGGAGACATGCCGTCCGGACGGATAAACTTCTAAGTCTCTACCTCTCTCAGAGGTAGAGGCTTCAGGTACCCTGACAGTACCCCCCCTCTCAGATACGCCCACCGGGCGGAAGGAGCCGGGGCGAGATGGAAAGCGGGAGTGAAATGCCCTGCGAAGGCGAGGAGCATGAACATCCTCTTGTGGTACCCAACTCCTCTCCTCAGGACCATAACCCTTCCAGTCAACCAAATATTGTACTCTCCCCCGGGAGACACGAGAATCAATAATGGAGTTAACCTCATACTCCTCCTGACCCTCCACCTGAACAGGGCGAGGAGGGGCGATTGTGGAGGAGAATCTGTTACAGATTAGAGGTTTCAGCAATGACACGTGAAAGGAGTTCGGGATGCGTAAAGTAGCTGGGAGAGCTAGACGATACGCCACTGGGTTAATTCGAGTCAAGATCCTGTAGGGACCAATATAACGAGGAGCGAATTTCATGGAAGGAACTTTAGGGCGAATATTCCTAGTACTCAACCAAACTCTATCGCCTGGAACAAAATTCGGAGCGGCCCTTCTAGGTTTGTCAGCATGTTTCTTAACCAGCATAGAATTGTGTAGAAGAATTTGTCGAGTCTGATCCCACAACTTCCTCAAATTGGCAACATGGACATCAACCGACGGCACTCCTTGGGAAGGAGAAACCGAGGGAAGAATAGATGGATGAAAGCCATAGTTCATGAAGAAGGGGCTTGAATGCGTAGAGTCACAAACGAGATTGTTGTGCGCAAACTCCGCCCAAGGAATCAAACCGACCCAATCGTCCTGGTGTTCGGAAACAAAACAACGTAAGTATTGCTCAATCTTCTGGTTGGTTCGTTCGGCAGCTCCGTTAGACTGAGGATGATAGGCGGAAGAAAAATTCAATTTGATGCCTAATTGAGAACAGAATGATCTCCAGAAACGTGAAACAAATTGGGAGCCTCTATCAGAAGTGATCTCCGAAGGAATCCCATGCAAGCGAAAAATCTCTTTAGCAAATATCTCCGCCAATTCAGGAGAAGTCGGAAGTTTAGGTAAAGGTACGAAATGTGCCATCTTGGTAAACCTATCAACTACGGTGAGGATAACAGTGTGCCTTTTAGAAACAGGCAAATCCACAATAAAGTCCATTGCCACACAGGACCAAGGTTTGTCAGGAATTTCCAGAGGTTGTAGAAGGCCACAAGGAAGCGAATGCGGTAGTTTAGTTTTAGTACAGACCTCACAGACTCCGATAAAATCCTTAATATCCCTCCGTAACGAAGGCCACCAGAAATCTTTGGAGATCAAAGAATACGTCTTGCGAACACCCGGATGACCAGCCACCTTACTCTCGTGAAGACACTGTAAGAGCTCCAGTTGGAGTTCAGGAGGAACGAAATGTCTGGAAGCAGGGGTCAGTCTAGGTGCCAGATGCTGCAAGCTCCTTATCTGATCAAGCAGTGGAGAGTGGATTTTGAGAGTAGTGTTAGCGATAATGTTACACTTGGGTACTATAGAGGACAAAACCGGCTCAGATATGGCAGCAGGTTCATATTGGCGAGACAAGGCATCGGCTTTAGAATTCTTAGAACCTGGCCTATATGTGAGTATGTAGTTGAAGTGAGTGAGGAATATGGACCAACGAGCCTGTCTAGATGATAGTCGTTTAGCCTCTCCAATATAGGATAAGTTTTTATGATCTGTCAAAATAGTAACAGGATGCAAAGTCCCCTCCAATAAATGTCTCCACTCCTTTAAGGCCATGATAACCGCTAGGAGTTCCCTGTCACCAATGTCATATCTGCTTTCAGTACCTGACAATTTTTTGGAAAAGTATCCACAAGGATGTAATGGTTTATCTACACCCAACCTTTGGGACAGAACGGCACCTATACCTGTCTCAGAAGCGTCAACTTCGAGTAGGAAAGGTAGTGTAGTATCAGGGTGAACTAAAATTGGTGCGGAAGCAAACAGCTCCTTGAGTGTCTTAAAAGCCAGAAGTGCTTCAGTAGACCAATTCTTAGTATCAGCCCCTTGTTTGGTCATATTGGTGATGGGAGCAATGATAGAGGAGTATCCCTTAATGAAACGTCTGTAGTAATTGGAGAAACCAATAAATCTCTGGATAGCCTTGAGACCCTTAGGTAAAGGCCAATCTAATATGGATTGGAGCTTCTCCGGATCCATTTCAAACCCCTCTCCAGAAATCACGTAACCAAGAAAGGTAGTTTGGGATTGGTCAAAGCTGCATTTCTCTAATTTGCAGTATAAGCCATGCTGAAGAAGTTTGTGTAAAACCCTTCTGACTTGTCCGTGGTGAGTCTCAATATCCCTGGAATGTATAAGTATATCATCAAGGTATACAATCACACAGTCATCTTGAAACTCCCTAAGAACCTCATTAATAAGATCCTGAAATACCGCCGGGGCATTGCAGAGACCAAAAGGCATTACAGTATACTCATAGTGCCCATATCGAGTATTGAACGCAGTTTTCCACTCGTCTCCGTCGTGAATTCTCACCAAATTATAAGCACCTCTAAGGTCTAACTTAGTGAAAATCTTAGAACTTTTTAATCGATCAAAAAGCTCGGTGATCAAGGGAATCGGATATGCATTTCTAATGGTTATCTTGTTAAGACCTCGGTAGTCAATGCAGGGTCTTAAAGAACCATCCTTCTTTTTAACAAAAAAAAATCCAGCCCCAGCAGGAGAGGAGGATCTCCTAATGAACCCCTTGTCTAGGTTTTCACGAATATACTCCTCTAGAACTAAGTTCTCATTCGTAGACAAAGGGTATACATGACCCCTGGGAGGCATAGTACCAGAAAGTAAATTAATTTTGCAATCAAAAGACCTATGTGGTGGTAAGGTATCAGCCTTTCCTTTGTCAAATACTGCCTTTAAATCTTGATACAAGGACGGTATCTGTACTTTGGTAGAGTCGGTAGCGTTATTAAGTGCGTTGACACTACAGAGAGGTGACACTTTCTTTAAACAATTCTCTTGACAATCCTGACCCCACGAAACTATTTCCCCTGATCTCCAATCTATAACGGGGTTATGTCTCTTAAGCCAGGAGTAACCCAGGACTATGGGAACAGAAGGAGATGAAATGAGTAGTAGGGATATTTCCTCCTTGTGTAGAATACCAGTAGTTAAGTTAAGAGGTGTGGTCTCCCGGAAAATCACAGGCTCGACTAAAGGTCTACCATCAATGGCTTCAACAGCCAAGGGTGTCTTCCTTAACTGGGATGGGATAGTGTGTTTGGTGAGAAACTTTTGGTCGATAAAACTCTCAGCAGCGCCGGAGTCTATCAATGCCATAGTCTCTAAGGTTCCCTTTTCCCAAGTTAAAGAGACCGGTAATAGGAGTCTATGTTCTTTGTAGTTATGAGTAGAGGACAAAATCGAAACACCCAAGGTCTGTCCTCTAGAGAAACTTAGGTGCGAGCGTTTCCCGGACGACTGGGACAGCTCAAACGTACATGACCTCTGGCTCCACAATACATACACAGTCCCTCCCTTCTCCTGTACTGTCTCTCCTCCTCTGACAGACGAGTAAGGCCTAACTGCATAGGTTCTGAAAACTGTGGAGTTTTGGTTTCAGAAATTTGAAATGATGGTGCTAGTCTAAAGGAAGATCTACCGGTTCTATCTCGAGTATTCTGCCTCTCCCTTAGACGTTCGTCAATACGAGAGATAAAGGAAATTAAGTCTTCCAAGTTCTCGGGAAGCTCTCTTGTCGCTACCTCGTCAAGTATTACATCGGATAATCCATTTAAAAATACGTCTATATAGGCCTGTTCATTCCATTTTACCTCTGCCGCCAAAGACCTGAACTCTAGTGCGTAATCCACAAGTGTTCGGTTGTCTTGTCTAAGGCGCAACAGTAATCTGGCTGCATTGACCCTCCTGCCAGGGGGATCAAAAGTTCTTTTAAAAGCAGCTACAAAGGCATTATAGTTATAGACTAATGGATTATCATTCTCCCACAACGGATTAGCCCATCTCAGAGCTTTCTCAATGAGTAAGGTAATAATGAATCCCACTTTTGCCCTATCAGTAGGGTAGGAACGGGGCTGTAGCTCGAAATGGATACTGATCTGGTTCAAAAACCCACGACACCTATCAGGAGAACCAGCATAACGTACAGGTGGGGTAACTCGGGAAGAAGCACCTACAGTAGCTACCTCTAGCCCTGAACCCACAGAAGAAGCAGACGTATTACGCATCTCCTCAGGTGGATTAATAGGACGTGATAGCAGCGCCTGTAGTGCTAGAGCCATCTGATCCATCCTATGATCCATGGCGTCAAACCTAGGATCAGGAGAACCAAGCTGACAATTTGTACCTGCAGGATCCATGGCCCTGTCGTAATGTCAGGATCGGGTCAGGGATCCAACACGCAGAGTACAAAGAGTAGCAGATACGTATACCGGACCTTAGAATGGCCGGACTTAACGTAAAACTACGTATAGAATGGTCAGAGACAAGCCGAGGTCGAGGGAACGAGAAGACAGGTAAGCGAGAGACAAGCCGGGTCAAGGATAACAGAAAGACAGGAGAGTAAATACCAAAGCCGGGTCAGAACCAAAAGACAAGAGAATAACAGAGCACTGTGTGACTAGGCCGACTAGAACCACGACAGGGCAATGAGTAAATGAGAGAGCCACTGTTAAGTATCCTGGTTAGGGAGAGAAGACACGCCTCCGGCGAGTCCTGATTCGTCTCCACAGATTTGAGTGACAGGGCGTTCCGGGTTGGCGTCATGACGTCGGCCTCCGGGCCTCCTGCTATAAAAGGAAGTGACTCCCTCGCGGCCGGCGTTTGCAAGACCGGGTGAACCGCGAGGAACCGAGGAGACATGCCGTCCGGACGGATAAACTTCTAAGTCTCTACCTCTCTCAGAGGTAGAGGCTTCAGGTACCCTGACAGGTCAGATGAGACCAAAATTGAGCTCTTTGGCATCAACTCAACTCGCCGTGTTTGGAAGAGGAGGAATGCTGCCCATGACCCCAAGAAGACGATCCCCACCATCAAACATGGAGGTGGAAACATTATGCTTCGGGGGTGTTTTTCTGCTAAGGGGACAGGACAACTGCACCACATCAAAGGGATGATGAACGGGGCCATGTACCATCAAATCTTGGGTAAGAACCTCCAGGGCATTGAAAATGGGTTGTGGATGGGTATTCGAGCATGACAATGACCCAAAACACACAGCCAAGGCAACAAAGGAGTGGCTCAAGAAGAAGCACATTAAGGTCCTGGAGTGGCCTAGCCAGTTTCCAGACCTTAATCCCATAGAAAATCTGTGGAGGGAGCTGAAGGTTCCAGTTGCCCAACGTTAGCCTTAAAACCTCAATGACTTGGAGAGGATCTGCAAAGAGGAGTGGGACAAAATCCCTCCTGAGATGTGTGCAAACCTGGTGGCGAACTACAAGAAATGTCTGACCTCTGTGATTGCCAACAAGGGTTTGCCACCAAGTACTAAGTCGAAGGGGTCAAATACTTATTTCACTCATTGACTTGAAAATCAATTTATAACTTTTTTGACATGTGTTTTTCTGGATTTTTTTTTGTTATTCTATCTCTCACTGTTAAAATACACCTACCATTAAAATTGTAAGCTGATAATGTCTTTGTCACTGGGCAAAACTTCAAAATCAGATATGTTTTCTCTCACTGTATACAGTACGGACCAGAAATATTTGGACACTGACACAAGTTTTGTTATTTCGGCTGTTAACCAAAAACAAATTCAAGTTATAGTTAAATAATGAATATGGGCTAAAAGTGCAGTTTCTCAGCTTTAATGTGAGGGTATGGACATCCAGATTGGAGGAAGGGTTTAGGATTACAGCTTTTTAATATGTAGCCTCCTCTTTTTCAAGGGACCATGAGTAACTGGCCAATTAACTCAAAAGCGTTTTCATGGATAGACGTGAGCTATTCCTTCATTATTTCTTCATCAATTAAGCAGGTGAAAGGACTGGAGGTGATTCCAAGTGTGGCATTTGCATTTGCAAGCTGTTGCTGTGAACCCACAACATGCAGTTAAAGGAGCTCTCAGTGCAAGTGAAACAGGCCATCCTTACACTGCAAAAAAAAAAAAATATAAAAATCCATCAGAAAAATAGCAGGAACATTAGGAGTGGCCAAATCAATAGTTTGGTACATTCTGAGAAAAAAAAAAAGTGGTAGATGATTGTAGGATCCTTTCCATGGTAAAAAAAAAAAAAAAGAATGAGGTAGGCATATCATTATTCAAGTCTACCATAAAAAGAAGATTTCACAAGAGCATATACAGAGGGTTCACCACAAGGTACAAACCATTCATAAGCCTCAAGAATAGAAAGAGCAGATTAGACTTTGGCAAAAAAACAAAAGCCAAATGATGATTGGAAGAAAAAGTATGGAGAAGGCTTGGAACGGCTAATGATCCAAACCAAACCACATCATCTGTAAAACATGGTGCATGGCATGGGCATGCATGGCTTCTAATTGCACTGTGTCACTAGTGTTTATTGATGATTTGTCAGAAGACAGAAACAGCTGGATGGATTCTGAGGTGTATTGGGATATATTGTCTGCTCAGATTCAGCAAAGTTCATTGGACTGCGCTTCACTTTACAAATGGACAATGACTCAAAACATACTGTGAAGCAACCCAGAAGTTTATTAAGGCCAGTAAGTGGAAGATTTAGCAATGGGTCCATTACCTGAACGCAACTAGATAGAGCATGCATTTCACTTGCTGAAGGCAAAACTTAAGGCAGAAAGACCCATGAACAAACAACAACTGAAGACAGCTGCAGAAAAGGCAAAGAAAACAATCAGAAAACTAGCGTTTGATGATGTCCATGTGTTCCAGACTTCAAGCAGACATTACCTACAAAGAATTCTTAACAAAGTATTAAAACTGTACATTTTATTTATGATTGTGTTAATTTGTCCAATTACATTTGAGAACCTTAAACAAATAGGACTGTGCATAAAAAAGGTTGCAATTTCTAAAAGTTTCACACAATATTTTGTTCAAGCCCTTGAATTAAAGAGGAAAGTCTGCACTTTAATTGCATCTCAGTTGTTTCATTTCAAATTAATTGTGGTGGCATACAGAGCCAAAATTATCAAAATTGTGTTAGTGTTCAAATAATTCCAGATCTATCCATATGGACAATGTGTTATAAAGGCTAAAGCTAAAATATGGTTAATGTATTTTATTGTTGTTTATGATCTGTGCAATACAAATCTTTATGTGCCGAGCTATGTGGATAACAAGATCACACTGAAACAGCTTCTGTAACATGCCAATATAACAGTTCCTTATTCTGTATTAAAATAAAATATAGCGTTACATAGGTTTAAATAAGAGTTAATCACGAGGGTATGAAAATAAAGAAACAGCAGGGCTCGAGTCCTGCAGGAACGCATGGGAACGGCGTTCCTGCACTTTTTCCAAAGCAGGAACGCCGTTCCCAGTCCTGCAGGACCTGTCCTGCTAACTGCACACAGGGGCCATCACACGCGGTGTTCTTCTCCAGCTCTAACTCTCGCGAGACCCGCGGCTGTGAGAGCGTTGCCACGGGTTACCATGGCAAGGCTCCGCACAGGCGAGTCTCGCGAGAGTTGAAGCTGAGAGAGCTGGAGAAGAATGCCGCGTGTGATGGCCCCTGTATGCAGCGGCTGCTACCCTCCACCGGACCACCAGGCGATCTCCCCCCTCCCTGACAAGGTAAGAAGCAGGGAGGGGGGAGTAAATAAAAAAAAACATAAAAACAAAGGTTAAAAAGCAAATGCATCCCCCCCATCATCCAGCACACACACACACATAATCCAGTACACACACACACACATAATCCAGCGCACACACACACACATAATCCAGCACACACACACATAATCCAGCACACACACACACACATAATCCAGCACACACACACACGCATCATCCAGCACACACACGCATCATCCAGCACACACACGCATCATCCAGCACACACACACACATAATCCAGCACACACATAATCCAGCACACACATAATCCAGCACACACACACACATAATCCAGCACACACACGCATCATCCAGCACACACACACACATAATCCAGTACACACACACACATCATCCAGCACACACACACACATAATCCAGTACACACACATAATCCAGCACACACACACATCATCCAGCACACACACACATCATCCAGCACACACACACATCATCCAGCACACACACACACATAATCCAGCACACACACACATCATCCAGCACACACACACATAATCCAGCACACACACACACATAATCCAGCACACACACACATCATCCAGCACACACACACACATCATCCAGCACACACACACACATAATCCAGCACACACACACATCATCCAGCGCACACACACATCATTCAGCACACACACACACACACACATCATCCAGCAAACACACACACACACACACACATCATCCAGCACACACACACACACACACATCATCCAGCACACACACATCATAGCCCACACACACATACAACATCCAGCACACACACACATACAACATCCAGCACACACACACATCATCCAGCAAACAAACACACACACTTCATCCAGCACACACACACACTTCATCCAGCACACACACACTTCATCCAGCACACACACACTTCATCCAGGACACACACACACACACATCATCCAGCGCACACACACACACACACACACACACACACATCATCCAGTGCACACACACACACACACTTCATTAAGCACACACACACACCCACACACACTTCATCCAGCACACACACACACATCATCCAGCACACACACACACATCATCCAGCACACACACACACATCATCCAGCACACACACACATCATAGCCCACACACACACACACACACACACATCATCCAGCACACACACACATCATCCAGCAAACAAACACACACACTTCATCCAGCACACACACACACTTAGAAACATAGAAACATAGAATGTGATGGCAGATAAGAACCATTCGGCCCATCTAGTCTGCCCAGTTTTCTAAATACTTTCATTAGTCCCTGGCATTATCTTATAGTTAGGATAGCCTTATGCCTATCCCACGCATGCTTAAACTCCTTTACTGTGTTAACCTCTACCACTTCAGCTGGAAGGCTATTCCATGCATCCACTACCCTCTCAGTAAAGTAATACTTCCGGATATTATTTTTAAACCTTTGTCCCTCTAATTTCAGACTATGTCCTCTGGTTGTGGTAGTTTTTCTTCTTTTAAATATAGTCTCCTCCTTTACTGTGTTGATTCCCTTTATGTATTTAAATGTTTCTATCATATCCCCCCTGTCTCGTCTTTCCTCCAAGCTATACATGTTAAGATCCTTTAACCTTTCCTGGTAAGTTTTATCCTGCAATCCATGAACCAGTTTAGTAGCCCTTCTTTGAACTCTCTCTAAGGTATCAATATCCTTCTGAAGATATGGTCTCCAGTACTGTGTACAGTACTCCAAGTGAGGTCTCACCAGTGTTCTGTACAATGGCATGAGCACTTCCCTCTTTCTACTGCTAATACCTCTCCCTATACAACCAAGCATTCTGCTAGCATTTCCTGCTGCTCTATTACATTGTCTGCCTACCTTTAAGTCCTCAGAAATAATCACCCCTAAATCCCTTTCCTCATATGTTGAGGTTAGGACTCTATCAAATATTCTGTACTCTGCCCTTGGGTTTTTACGTCCAAGATGCATTATCTTGCACTTATCCACATTAAATGTCAGTTGCCACAACTCTGACCATTTTTCTAGTTTACCTAAATCATTAGCCATTTGGCTTATCCCTCCTGGAACATCAACCTTGTTACATATCTTAGTATCATCCGCAAAAAGACACACCTTACCATCAAGACCTTCTGCAATATCACTAATAAAAATATTAAAGAGAATGGGTCCAAGTACAGGTACCCCACTGGTGACAAGCCCAAGCTTTGAATATACTCCATTGACTACAACCCTCTGTTGCCTGTCACTCAGCCACTGCCTTACCCATTCAACAATATTGGAATCCAAACTCAAAGATTGTAGTTTATTGATAAGCCTTCTATGTGCAACAGTGTCAAAAGCCTTACTGAAATCTAGGTAAGCAATGTCTACTGCACCACCCTGATCTATAATTTTAGTTACCCAATGAAAAAAATCAATAAGATTAGTTTGGCATGATCTCCCTGAAGTAAACCCATGTTGTCTCTGATCTTGAAATCCATGTGTTTTTAGATGTTCAACAATCCTATCCTTTAACATGGTTTCCATCACTTTCCCCACTACTGAAGTAAGGCTTACTGGCCTATAGTTGCCCGACTCCTCCTTATTACCTTTCTTGTGAATGGGCACAACATTCGCTAACTTCCAATCTTCTGGGACTACTCCTGTTAACAATGATTGGTTAAATAAATCTGTTAATGGTTTTGCTAGTACACCACTAAGCTCTTTTAATAGCTTTGGGTGTATTCCATCAGGTCCCATTGACTTATTTGTCTTTACTTTTGACAGTTGAAATAGAACCTCTTCCTCTGTAAACTCACATGTAATAAATGACTCATTTATCCTTTTTTTTAACAGAGGTCCCTTTCCTTCAATTTCAGCTGTAAATACTGAACAAAAATATTCATTGAGGCAGTCAGCTAGACCTTTATCCTCATCTACATACCTTCCTTCTTTTGTTTTTTTTTTTTTTTTAAATTCTTTATTTTTGACGTGCAGAGTTGAATACAAGCTTTGTCACGATGTACTGCACATATTTTTTTTTTTATAACAGAAAACTAGCTTTTCGCAGAAAGCTTGAACATAGCGAGGTAATAGAAACATGCATGTCGTCAATGCGTTAGTCTAGATGCGTATAAAGGTTAACCATTTAGTCGACATACGGATGCAGTAATATGATATAATTAACATAACGTCTAAGCATTTTGCTGGCCGTTCATCCAGCGTGATTTTAGCAGAGTAAATGCTACTAGTAAGTGAATTAGACAATTAAGGAGAAAATCTCTACGACACATTCGCCTTCTTTTCTGGTATGGTGGACTAAGTTTAAATTCTCACTGTGAGGCCCTACTTTATATATATTGTTAAAGCTAGACCATGCCGTTAGGACTGTAAAGTAAGAATGAATGTAGCTAGCACATAGTGTTAACACGCTATAGGACATTCACAGTAAGCATTAAGTATTAAGTATGCTAGGACTTGAGGTTAGGAAGCCGTTAGACTTCAGTGAGATTACAGTGAGTAGTAAATTAGCCCCCTATACTGGCTATCCAGTCGAATCTAGCTCCCGCCGATTAGTACTTATGCTGGTATAAAATGTGTAGCTAGCGAATTACATCTGCGGTATTGTTGATTGTCTGACTTGTAATGCATGAACAAACGTAGATAAACATTTTGCAGAGGGATAGAGAATTTAAAATAAAGGTTACTGGCTAAGGCTTCCGGGCAAGTAAAAGATCAGGGTAAATCATAGGTAAAAGTACATAGCCGTTTGCAGGGCTCTGGCATGAACGTAAGGCCAGTGCAAGTTCAGCCGACCCCTAACACCGGGAAACGCTGGTGCTCTGTTAGGCAGCTCCCTTTGGTGCGCCACAACAGCGACATCAAATTAGGGTAATAAACAATTCGTATAAGTTGTGGCATGCGGTAAGCTGGCACATTTTTGGTATATACATAGTTATGTTGCAACAGTGTTCTCGATTAGCTCAAGCAGAGGTGTAGTAATCACAATTTTATATAAACAATTTGTGTTTAGTGAGGCATTAATTATAAAATTAAAGCTTACATGTTGACCGGCCTATATATGTCTGCTGTTAATCCAATGACAGTGTTAGCAGGTCGTGTTTGAGGCAAAAATATACAGAGTCGAAGCGTCTTGTTAGCAATCGTCGAAGTGAATGTCGTGTGGTCATATGGGGCATCGTATTAAGCTTGCATAATTGTACGGTAACAGGGGTAAGGATATAAGTAAAGGTGGACAAGAGTTAGGCCGTCTGGGTTTTTTTCTCGATATTAGTCCGGTGTGAGTGTAGTATGTCGTATTCAGGAATGTGTGGACAATGCATAGCAGAAGCAAGTGTTGCGCCAAGATGTGGTTTATGTGCGGTGGCGTACTGTATTGCTATGGGACAGATGGGAGGTCAATACTCCTGTTAAGGCGGACATATAGTGTGGGTGCTAAACCTTATGTATGTGGGCATCCCAGACTCTTAAGCGTTTGGCATGTGTCGAGCTAAGGGCGAAGCCTAGCCTGTCAGTCAATCCGGTGAGTGTCTGTTGGGTTCGTGAGGCTGTGTTGGCTGTATGCATTGCCTGGGCGAGTAACATGTCAATGCGCTACCGTGCACCTATAGTTGGGACAGTAAATGGGATCACATTATATAGGCATATGGGTGGGCAATAGTTACGCAAACAGTAGGAACTATGTACATCAGATAATGTCCCGGTATTGGGGCCGACATGGTTGCAGTCCGCTTCAGGATCGAACACAATTCCAGAGTAGTCTGTTGGCTGCGGCGTGGATGGTAAATCGGGCGTCTCGACCACCCACAGAAATCTATTCCCTTTGTGAGAGTCCGTGGCTGGTTGGCTGGAACGAGTTGTGGTCTCTTGATAGCCGCGTTTGGGCCCAGCAAAGGGCGGGATAACAATCTGGACGGTGATCAATAAAGTCCCAGAGGTTTTAGGTTGCTCGATGGAGGTGGGTGGTGGAGCCCAGTATTGTCAGGTGAGGGCTCTGTCGGGGTGGAGGTGAATGCGCCTCATTTCGGTTTAGGTGGTAACTGCAGCGTATGTAACTGGCGTGAGGTTTCGAGGTACAAATGGGGCACTGCCCGCTGGGTTCCAGCTGTGAGCCGGTGTGGTGGAGGCTGCGGGGCTCGCCTGAAGGATAGAGTCCCATGTGAGACCCAAGGTCTGTAGTAGTTCTGCTGAGTCTTGCGGGTCTTGGATCTTGTGGGTTGTCTCCCCTTGCATTACGTGGAGTGAGTTGGGGGTCCGCCAGCGATACGGAATGGTGTGTTGCTGGAGTGTGGTGGTGAGGGGTCGGAGTGACCTACGCCACGCCAGGGTGCCCCCTGACAGGTCCCCGTAGAAGGTCAGCTTGGTATTCTCAAATTGTAAGGGGGTCTTTCCCCTGAGTGCGTCAAGGACCGTCGCTTTGTCCGCTCCATTATGAAAGGTGAGGATAGTGTCCCTCGTGGCTGAGGTAGGGGCTTTGGCAGATTTTGGGATCCTGAAAACAGTTGCGGGCACGATAGGTGCAGTATTACCTGGAGGTAGTATGCTGGTCAGAAGGCGTTTGACCATGTGCGGAACTTCTGTCTCCGGTATCTCCGCTGGCAGTCCCCTGACCTTAATATTAAATCGTCTCTTCGCGTCCTCCTGGGCATCCAGGCGCCGCTCCAGCAGCGCATTTTTGCGGTGCAGTTCCCGCATTTCACTTTGCAGAGTAGCAATGGTGCTCTTGTGTTCCTGAGAGGAGGCCTCTAGTTCAGTGATGCGGCCTGTCAGACCTCGCAGTTCTCCCCTTAGGGCCGTGACGTCCGTGAGGATATTGCTTTGCAGGTCTGCCAGGAGGGCCTTAAGCACCCCCGTGGTCACTAGGTCGGCATCAGGGTCTTTTCTCGTATTGCTGGAGGTTTTCTTTGGTTTCGGGTCCGGAGGTGGGAGGTATTCCTCCTCTGCTTCCTCGGAATAGTCGTCCGAGAAGTCCGTGCAGCCGCCATGGAGCGCCGCCATATTGGCTTCACTCGGGCCGCATGCTCTCCTCCACATTTCCCCGATTGTGAGCCCCGGGGTTGTTATATCTGCCGCCTTCTTCTTATGCTTGCGTCCCATTTGGCTTGTGGGGTACTTGCGTGCAGGCAGCGGTGAGCGGTGGCGGTTATGGCGATATTTAGGCGAGAATTCTCAGATTTTGTCACGGAGCCCCTGAGTAGTGCGTCTGATCACCTCGAGTTGTCGACCGGAAGCCCCCCTTCTTTTGTTTTTAATCTAACTAATCCTTGTTTTACTTTTCTTTTCTCATTTATGTATCTAAAAAAAGTTTTGTCCCCCTTTTTTACTGACTGTGCTATTTTCTCTTCTGTGTGTGATTTGGAAGCTCTTATAACTTGATTAGCCTCTTTCTGCCTAATCTTATAGGTCATTCTGTCTTCCTCACTCTGGTTTTTTTTATAATTACTAAATGCTAACTTTTTGTTTTTTACTATTTTGGCCACATCTGCGGAGTACCACAGTGGTTTCTTGATTTTTTTTGCTTTTACTGACAAGCCTAATGCAATTTTCTGTTGCCTTCAGTAGTGCAGCTTTTAAATAATCCCATTTATTTTGGACTCCATTTAAGTTGCTCCAGTCTGATAATGACTCCTTTACACATATTCTAATTTTAAAAAAGTCTGTTTTTCTAAAGTCTAAAACTTTTGTTTTTGTGTGGTGTGACTCAGTCACTGTTCTTATATTAAACCACACTGACTGATGATCACTGGATCCTAAACTTTCACCTACAGTAATATCTGATACCAAATCTCCATTTGTTAACACTAAATCTAGTATGGCCTCTTTACGAGTTGGCTCCTCAACGACTTGTTTTAGAGACAATCCCAGTAGGGAGTTTAGAATATGTGTGCTTCTGGCACAAGTAGCTATTTTTGTTTTCCAATTCACATCAGTAAGATTAAAGTCACCCATGGTGATAACTTCCCCCTTCATTGTCATTTTAGCTATTTCTTCAACTAGTAGATTATCTAACTCTTCAATTTGTCCTGGGGGCCTATAAATCACACCTACACGAACTACTGTGTGATTACCAAATTCTAACGTAACCCAAATGGACTCTATGTTCGTCTCACTAACCTTTATTAGGCTAGATTTTATGCTATCCTTCACATACAGGACCACCCCTCCCCCTTTCTTGCCTTCCCTGTCTTTTCTATATAAAGAGTACCCTGGTATTGCTATGTCCCAGTCATTTTTTTCATTATACCATGTCTCAGTAACAGCGACTAAATCTACACTATCAGTTGCCATTATTGCCACAAGTTCATGGATCTTATTCCCTAAACTGCGAGCATTTGTAGACATGACTCTAAGCTTATCATTTTTTAACACACTTGCTACAGGCACCTTCTGTCCTTGTTTTGGGGGACAATTGGATTGATGTTTTATCACCCTTTTGCCCCCCCCTCCTAGTTTAAATACATCTTAGCAAAACCTCTGAACTGCCCACTGAGAACATTTGTTCCCTTTTGAGAAAGATGCAAACCATCTTTTTTGTACAGTTTATTTCCATTCCAAACAGAGCTACCATGAGCAATAAAGCCAAATCCTTGCTCCCGACACCATTCACCAAGCCACAAGTTAAAGTCCCTAATACGCATCCGCCTGTCATTCTGAGTGTTATGCACAGGCAGAACTTCAGAGAATGACAGTGTGGAAGCAACCTGCCGTATATCATTGGCAAAAACACTAAAAACTTCCTTAACCTCTGAAACCTCATTGCAAGCCAAGTCATTTGTCCCTAAATGGACAAGTACATCCAATTCCCCTTCCTGCTTTGCTTGCTTAACAATATTACAGATACGTCTCCTGTCTCTGTGAGCAGTAGCTCCGGGAAGACACCTCACAAGACCACCATTGTCCATCTCCACACCTCTTATGATGGAATCCCCCAACAACAACTGCTTTCTATTAGGCCTCATCATAGTCTTCAAGCCTCTCTGCACAACACCACTGGCCTTAATGCCTCTCTCCACAACAGCACTAGCCTCAGTGCCTCTCTCCACAACACCTCTAGCCTCAGTGCCTCTCTCCACAACACCTCTAGCCTCAGTGCCTCTCTGCACAACACCACTAGCCTCAGTGCCTCTCTGCACAACACCACTAGCCTCAGTGCCTCTCTGCACAACACCACTAGCCTCAGTGCCTCTCTGCACAACACCACTAGCCTCAGTGCCTCTCTGCACAACACCACTAGCCTCAGTGCCTCTCTGCACAACACCACTAGCCTCAGTGCCTCTCTGCACAACACCACTAGCCTCAGTGCCTCTCTGCACAACACCACTAGCCTCAGTGCCTCTCTGCACAACACCACTAGCCTCAGTGCCTCTCTGCACAACACCACTAGCCTCAGTGCCTCTCTGCACAACACCACTAGCCTCAGTGCCTCTCTGCACAACACCACTAACCTCAGTGCCTCTCTGCACAACACCACTAGCCTCAGTGCCTCTCTGCACAACACCACTAGCCTCAGTGCCTCTCTGCACAACACCACTAGCCTCAGTGCCTCTCTGCACAACAACACTAGCCTCAGTGCCTCTCTGCACAACACCACTAGCCTCAGTGCCTCTCTGCACAACACCACTAGCCTCAGTGCCTCTCTGCACAACACCATTACACTCTGAAAGTGCAGAAAATGAATTATGTAGAACAACAGACTGTGCAATATGCCTTTTATCCACAACTCTAAGTCTACCAGATCCTACAGTAATCCATCTGCCATTCCTAGTATGTCTCTGTGGCAGTGGCTTTTCAGCAGTTCCAGCCTGAGTTTGTTTACCAGATAATTTACAAATCTCAGACTTCAAAAATACAATCTCCTGCCGCAAGATAGAGAACTGTCTACAGATTAGACAACAACTAAACCTCCAAAAAGTGGAACGCGAAACAAATGCATAGCAACTATTACACTGAACCAAGTTTGCCATTCCAATGAGATCAATTATTTAAATCAAACGAATCTTAACTTTTTATTTATCCTCCTGAATACCTCAGATTACCTCCAGTTTATCTCCAGAATATCTCCAACCACAGACACTTAGAAGCAACACTCTCCAGAATATCTCCAACCACAGACACTTAGAAGCAACACTCTCCAGAATATCTCCAACCACAGACACTTAGAAGCAACACTCTCCAGAATATCTCCAACCACAGACACTTAGAAGCAACACTCTCCAGAATATCTCCAACCACAGACACTTAGAAGCAACACTCTCCAGAATATCTCCAACCACAGACACTTAGAAGCAACACTCTCCAGAATATCTCCAACCACAGACACTTAGAAGCAACACTCTCCAGAATATCTCCAACCACAGACACTTAGAAGCAACACTTAGAAGAAGCAACCAAGCTCTATTAGCCAAACTAATGACAACAGCCCTTATATACTCCTAAAATCACCTCCCACTAGGAATGTTTAACACCTGGGTAGGCCTCTGCTTATTAGCAAACAATAGCTAATTTACACAGCAATCAATAGCAAGCAGCTACCTAATCCAATCAAATGCCTTATAATTACCAACAGGAAATCAAACCTTGTGCAATCAGTAACCTTTTCCTACAGATGAATCTTACCTGTAACAGTAAAAAAGAAAACTCTTAGCACAACTCTTAGACAGTTGAAGCTTCTGTAAAACTCTCCAGAATATCTCCAACCACAGATACTTAGAAGCAACACTTAGAAGAAGCAACCAAGCTTCACACACAGCTCCAGCACACACACACACTTCATCCAGCACACACACACTTCATCCAGCACACACACACTTCATCCAGCACACACACACACATCATCCAGCGCACACACACACACACCATCCAGCACACACATACACTTCATCCAGCTCACACACACACACTTCATTAAGCACACACACACACCCACACACACTTCATCCAGCACACACACACACAATCATCCAGCACACACACACACACACACACACACATAATCCAGCACACACACACTGCATTCATTATACACACTCTGCACTCACTACAGACACACTACATTCATTATACACACTCTGCACTCACTACAAACACACTACATTCATTATACACACTCTGCACTCACTACAAACACACTACATTCACTATACACACTTTGCACTCACTACACACTATATTCATTATACACACTGCACTCACTACACACACACTACATTCATCATACACATTCTGCACTCACTACAAACACACTACATTTATTATACACACTGCACTCACTACAAACACTTCATTATACACACTCTGCTCTCACCACAAACACACTACATTTATTATACACAATCCGCACTCACTACAAACACACTGCATTCATTATACACACTCTACACTTACTACAAACACACTACATTCATTATACACACACTGCACTCACAACAAACACACTACATTCATTATACACACTCTGCACTCACTACAAACACACTAAATTTATTATACACACTGCACTCACTACAAACACACTACATTCATTATACACACTGCACTCACTACAAACACACTACATTCATTATCCATACTCTGCATTCACTACAAACACACTACATTCATTATACACATCCTGCACTGCACTATATGCATAGGAGTGTAATTTTTTTTTTAGGGGGGGGGGAGGCGGAATCTTGGGTGAGTTCCCACACTTTTTTCCCCAGGACTTGACCCCTGAGAAACAGTATTAAATGAAATTGTATCATAACAACAAAATCACTCTAGTTCATTTTATTGGTTAAGGTGCTGTAGATTTACGGGTCCCAGGCAGTTTTCTGTCAAACCATTTTTAAGTATTTTTCCAAAAAAGCGGGGCTCTCTTTGGCAACCGCAGCTGCACCCTCCTCAGCCACACTGATAATTTAGAAACTACACTTCCTTATTATTAAGTGCTATTCCACCAAGCCTGGATGACAATGAGAGGCCGAGCACATGAGGTGGTAATCTCTGCTCTCTATAACTGCTGTTTAGGTTTGATGGAATCACACTTAAAAATGTATTGGTGTAGTTTTACTACTATGTGCACTACTATTATTATTATTTTATGATTTATATAGCGACATCAGATTCTGTAGCGCTGTACAATGGGTGGACTAACATACATGTAATTGTAACCAGACAACTGGACGTACAGGAACTGAGGGGTGGAGGGCCCTGCTCCATTAGCTTACATTCTAGAGGGAGTGGGGAATAGTGACACAGGGGGTAAAAGTAGGGGTACAAAGTAGGTTGTTAGAAAAGTATTGAGGGCTTAGTAGGTAATTTTTGACAGTTGCAGGAGAACATTACTATGGTCACTATGATCAATGTGGCTGAAGAGGGGACCAGCTACTGGTCCCAGGAAGGGAACCATCTTTTTGTCACTTTGCTCCAAAATCCAAAAGATCACATGCACTGGAACACCCCTATATTTCTACTAACTTTTGTGTATAATGCAATTAAGCACATCTGCTTTTCTCCAATGCTCTGGGATAGTGCCTGAAAGAAAAGAATCCTGAAAGAGTAAACACAGTGGTATGGATTTATCTACACTAAACTCCCTAAGAACAGCATGACTGACCCATTTACTAAGCCACATTGATTTTAATTTGCTTATATATGTTTCCCAATGATATGTATTGATACATTTACTTTTGTTAAATTTGTTTAAACACCTTCCAATTAAAGGGCAACCTAAGTCAATCTGGTCTATACTCCTATTTAAGCAGAAGTTGGCGCAATTTTATTTAATCTTCTGCACGCTTTTTGGAGTGCCACTTCTGCACTCATCACTTCCAGTAAGTTCAACGCCAATTTCAGTTCTGATGTCATTGAGTGTTCCGGCCTGCTTAACATCTCCTTGTCAGAACTCCGCCGGATTGATAGAGGCTCCTCTCTCACTCCAGACATAATTAAGCTGAATTAAATAGACTTGGACACTCGAATAGTCAGTTTTGAATAGTTCATGTTCATATCTCATTGTTGATTTTCAGCTAAATAGTGTCTAATAAAGTTTCAAACCTATACATTGTAATCCCAAGAAATAATAGTATATACAGAAAACACTTATTTAAAAAAAAAACATGAAACATATGCATTACAAAACTATAATATGCTATTATGGAGGATTCCAATATAAACACTGCTTACAATCTGGTATCTTTTTGTCTAAATAGTGTATAATATACCTAAAACAGAAATGAAAATCTGTTAGCTATAAAAATAGGTGTTAAAAAGTGAATGGATAAAAATATAAGGTTACTTTTGTGAAATACTTGACACATACAAATGTAATTACCGTATATACTCGAGTATAAGCCGACCCGAATATAAGCCGAGGCCCCTAATTTTACCCCAAAAAATTGGGGAAACGTATTGACTCGAGTATAAGACTAGGGTGGGAAATGAAGCAGCTACTGGTAAATTTCTAAATAAAATTAGATCCTAAAAAAATTATATTAACTGAATATTTATTTACAGCGTGTGTATATTATGAATGCAGTGTGTGTGTATGCAGTGTGTATATGAGTGCAGTGTGTGTATATGAGTGCAGTGTGTGTATGAATGCAGTGTGTATGTATGAGTGCAGTGTGTATGTATGAGTGCAGTGTGTGTGTATGAATGCAGTGTGTATATAATGAATGCAGTGCAGTGTGTGTATGTAGTGTGTGTATATGAGTGCAGTGTGTATATGAGTGCAGTGTGTATATAATGAATGATGAATGCAGTGTGTATGTGTGAGTGCAGTGTGTGTGTATGAGTGCAGTGTGTATGCAGTGTGTGTGTATGAGTGCAGTGTGTATATAATGAATGCAGTGCAGTGTGTGTATGAATTCAGTGTGTGTATGTGTGAGTGCAGTGTGTGTGTGTGTGTGTGTGTGCAGAGCATTGGTGGGGGTTGGGCATTTTATTAATTATTATTTAATTATTATCTTAATTTTTTTTTTTGTTTTTTTTTTTAGGTAATTATTTTTTTTATTTTATTATTAATTGTATTATTTTTTTTTGTTATTATTATTTTAATATTTTTTTTTCTTATTAGTTGTTTTATTAATATTTTTATTTTTTCGTCCCCCCTCCCTGCCTGTTAGCTGGCCAGGGAGGGGGGCTCTCACTCCCTGGTGGTCCAGTGGATGGGCTGTAGGAGGGGGGCTGTCAGGAAGCTGTAACTTACCTTCACAGCAGCTCCTGTCAGCTCCCTTCACTCTCCTCCGTCCGTGCAGCTCCCAGGTCAGTTTCCTCTGCAACTCTCGCGGCCGCGCGGAGCGTTGCCACGGTAACCCCGCGGCTCTCGCGAGAGTTGCAGAGGAAGCCGACCTGAAAGAAACATTTGTTTCTTTAACTTTATTTGAAAAACAAATATAATACCTCCTTGCTCATTCTGCTAATCTTACCACTCCCACCATTTTCACCCTCCTTCAGCTAAATTCCATGTTCTTAGTGAGATATACAAATAAGCCAATAAAATATGGCTTTTATATACAACTATTTTTAAACGACAAATATTTTTTTTTAAAAAGAGTACATATATAAATTACATCCCCAGAACATTTTTATTTAGCTATAACCAAGCCAGACTATTTGATAACAAAAAGTATATTACAGTAAATACCCCCTCCAAAAAAAAAAAAAAAAAGCAAAACAGTGTACTGTTAAATTAAGAGACACAAAAGAACATTTACATTCTGCATATTTGCCTGTGGGGTCCAGAAAAACATAATTTAATTTTGTCCTACTCTCCAATGTTTAGTATATAAATTATTAGCTTGATGAGCAATTGGTCTCATTGTGCCAAAAAAAGAATTTCATGAACAGTCAACATTAATTTTGCAGAAGAAAAATGCATGTTCTAACAGATTTCCACACGTCTGGAGGCAATTAAAGAGAGTAACCGTATTAAGCAGATTTGATTTATTTTGTACAATAAACATAAAATTAACTGTCCTATCTAGAAAGCAATCGGTATCTGTCAAATAAGGGATAATTTTAAAAAGCGAATCAACAAACTGATGTTTAATACTTAATGAAATAAAAACCCCAAAACACATGTTAAATGTCTTTAATTTTGTGCAACTGTCAGGCAACTAAGTACCAGGAAAGTTAAAAAAAGCAACACAGAAATCCTGCTGGCGATTTAAAGGACCACTCTAGTGCCAGGAAAGCATACTCGTTTTCCTGGCACTAGAGTGCCCTGAGGGTGCCCCCACCCTCAGGGACCCCCTCCCGCCCGGCTCTGGAAAGGGGAAAGGGGTTAAATCTTACCTTTTTCCAGCGCTGGGCGGGGAGCTCTCCTCCTCCTCTCCGCCTCCGTTCCTCCCCGTCGGCTGAATGCGCACGCGCGGCAAGAGCTGCGCGCGCATTCAGCCGGTCACATAGGAAAGCATTCATAATGCTTTCCTATGGACGCTTGCGTGCTCTCACTGTGATTTTCACAGTGAGAATCACGCAAGCGCCTCTAGCGGCTGTCAGTGAGACAGCCACTAGAGGAAATAGGGGAAGGCTTAACTAATTGATAAACATAGCAGTTTCTCTGAAACTGCTATGTTTATAAAACAATTAGTTAACCCTAGCTGGACCTGGCACCCAGACCACTTCATTAAGCTGAAGTGGTCTGGGTGCCTAGAGTGGTCCTTTAACTACAGTGCCAGGATAAAAAAAAAATAAAGCTGTTAAAGAGACATTCTAGATTCCTAAAGCACTTAAGCTAGCTGAATTGCTTTATGTGTCTCTTTTTTCATTTTAGTAAAATGAAGATTTCAATAGAAATTAAACCAATATATGAGCCCTGGAAAAATCTGGGAAGAGCTGCCTGGTATGTATAAAGGAAGCCCTTAAAATATTAAAATATATCACTGGACATATGGGTGGTAATAAAAACACCCTCAAATGGGAAAATCAGCACAACACAAAAATTCTTGTCAAAAGATACCGTATACGGTTTTCTCTTGGTTCTTTTCTCTCCACATATCCATTGGCCATCTCCTGGATTTGAGACTATCTACAAGGCACTGCGCTCCCCTACAGCTGGTTACTACTTGTAGCGTGGCCTACAGCTTTCCGCCCGCGGAGCCCAGCCTCTTCCCGCCCTGCCCAGCCTCGTAATGCCCGCCCAGCCTCCTACACTAGTGTCTGCCCCAGGCTGTGTGGAGGGGGCGGATATAAATTACATCATATCCCTGCTCCCTGTGTACCACACAGCGCGGCTGGTGCCTAGTGATGGGGCTGGGCTGCAAGACAGGATTGCACAGAGCGGGACAGCATGCACCCCAGGACCATATTATACAAATGTGAGTATGTAATTGTGAATGGCTTTGTATGTATGTGTATGTCTCTGTATGTATATCTATGTATGTATTATGTATGTCTCTGTATGCCTGTATATATGTCTCTGTATGCATGTATGTAATGCCTTAATTTCTCTGTATGTACGTATGTATGTGTCTGTATGCATGTTTCTGAATGCCTGTATGTCTTTGTATGCATGCTTCTGTATGCCTGTATGTCTTTGTGTGTATGTGTCTGTATGACGGCATGCCTCTGTATGTCTGTATGTCTCTGATTGTGTGCCTTTTATGAATTTGTGCCTGAAAATTATGCCTGTGTGCCTCTGGCTTGGAAGGAAAGACACACAAAAGGGATCTGGAGGGGAGGGACACACAAAATGAACTGAGGGGGGAAAGAGCCACACTGTGGTAAAGAAGGAGACAAAGAAAGAGGCCGGGGTAAAAAAGAGACCCAGAAAGGGGCTGAGGTAAGAAAAGAGACACAGAAAGGGGCTGGGATAAGAAAGAGACACAGAAAGGGGCTGGGATAAGAAGGAAACACAGAATGGGGCTGGGGTAAGAAAGAGACACAGAAAGGGGCTGGAGGGATGAGACACACAAAGAGGCTGGGGGGAAGTAAGATACATACAAAGGGGGTTGTAAGACACACTAAAATACACTAGACCACAAAAGGGGTAAGAAATTCAAGGGGGGGAGGGGTTATAACAAGACATACAGGTGAAGATGCATTTTTTTTTTTAAGAGGGGGCAGTAAAATGCATCTTTGCCTGTGTTGCTAAAAATGCTTGCACCGGTCTGACAACAGGAACACAGAGTTGCTGCCTATGCGGACAACGTGCTCTTTTTCTTGGACGGAGGTCCTAAAATGAACATGTAAGGTAAAAATATGTACCTTTTTAATGTTAGCACACAGGGGAGAGATTTGGAGACAGAAACGCAGCTCCAATATTATAATGACAGAGAGGCTGACATGTTGACATGTTCAGGAGGGTATGTTATGCTATTTTATTGATATTGCAAGCATATACTTTAATCTTATAAACTCTGCTATAAATTATTGTAATGGATTTTATATGTCTATATTTATTTTATTTAATAAACTATCTAAAAAGACAAAAATGTATTGCTTCCAAGACAATTCTCATTTTATATTGTATTCTCAATTATCTATATGTATATTAGATAGATGATCTCTTACTAACTATATGATATTATGGCCAAGATAACTGTATGGTTAGCCCTGCTAATGTCTGGATAAACTAATGCCCAACACGCAGAACTTAAGTAGAAAATAAAGAAAACCCTAAAACGTATTACCAGGTCTTAGAATGGCCGGATTTAACGTATAAAAGGAAAAACCACAGGATAGGCTGGACACTGAAATCACGGAAACTTAAAACAAGCCAAAGGTCGAGGAATATAGAAGTCAGAATAATAAGGAGCCAAGCCACAACGAAATGCGCCTGCAGACCGGTTAAGTATTCGGTGGCATTCCCCTTGTGATGTGGGAATGCCACCGCAACAATGCGCGTGGCGTGACAGCTAATTTCTATGCTTTAAGACATTATAGTGGTAAATAAGGGAACCAGCTGCGGTTACAATTGACGCTCAATGTGGGGCTTGTACTTGGAAGCTTTAACTATAAAATAATATTTGTGCTAGGAATTTAATACGTAATGGATAGTGTCTGAGGTGAAAGTTGGTTTGTGGTGTGCCGAAAACCAACGTACGAGTGGGCCTGTAAATAAAAGAGGGCCCACCAAGGAGAGTAGTAATGCTATAAGGGTGAAGGTGGGTGAGGACAGTCAACTTTACTGGCAGAGGTGAGTAGGGGCTGGGAGTTTAAGTAGGGGACTTACTCCTCCCACAAATTCAGGCCTAATGGCCTTTCTACTTGTGCTCGGAATTTAATACGTAATGGATAGTGTCAGAGGTGAAAGTTGGTTTGTGGTGTGCCGAAAACCAACATACGAGTGGGCCTGTAAATAAAAGAGGGCAAAGAGAAGTTCAAGAAAAACACACTTTATTGCATTTAGTACATAACCAAATTCCTGAAGGCTTGGCAAAGCTCTCTTTCTGGTCGTGGTATGTACGTATGTGTCATGTAGTAACACTTCCGGGTTCGGCACTCAGCGGTGAGGAGCCGGACCCCACCCCCCTCTGACACAGCTCTGACGGTATTTAGGGAGACTGGGCCAGAGAGAGGGTGCTTGGTGATTGCCCGTGTGAGCTAAAGTGTGAGCTGCCTCCGCGAGACCGCGGGCTCCACAGGCTCAGCTACTGGGAGCTACTTCCACCAGACTTACCTCTCCACAAGCTCAGACAAGCCGTTCCAGCCTTTGAGCAAATGCAAGGATTGCTGCATGCCACAAAGGATTACTGGAGAACGGATACTTTGCTACTTTACAAGTGGACCATATCTCTGAACTATTGGAGGACTACCCATATTAACCTTAAGTATATCTTTCAGCTATTTGTCTGCAATATAATTTATTAATGAACTAATGCTTGCTTACTCAAATCTTCATTGCTACAAGTTACTAATCTCATGAAGGACAACTCCCATCATGCTTATTCACTATGAACTGTTTCTTGCTTTGCAATTACATTCAGTGCTTCAAGTTACTAATCTCATGAAGGACAACTCCCATCATGCTTATTCACTATGAACTGTTCTTGCTTTGCAAATATCCTTAGCTACTTGATTAGTGTTCCTATTGAAGATTATTCTCATGAACTAATGTTACTTAATGCATCTCTGAAGAAATACTTAATAATGAACTTTTTGTTGTAGATTACTTGCACTTCTTCTTATTGGATTATTGCCTAAATGCAATTCATTTAAGTTTAACACTTATTAAAACTTTGGTTGAATCAAGTTACCAGTGATTCTCTCTTTTCTTAAAGCTACAGTATTGATACTTAAGGATTCTCCATTTCTTCACTATAGTAATTAGGGAGATTACAAGCTGCAGTTGAGTTCCAATCCAAATCACTCTAGTAGCATAACAGTATGGTATATGGAGGATTTCCTTCGAAACAGTCTCTTGATGATGTGAACCGGGGTGTTTGTACTTGAGGCTGATGAAGCAGCTCCTATGCGGAAGGAGTGACCGGAGAACGAAGCCGGGTTGTAACCCAGTTTTGCCAGTAAGGTTCTGATGTGTGTTGTGAATTTAGCAGTGGTGAGTGGGTGCCCTTGTAATAATAAGAGCGGTGAGTCCGGTAAATGCGTGTGATGAGTTGACCATAGATGGTCTAGTGCCTTAACCGGACACCAATCATTATCAGTGGGAAAGAGAGGAATAATAGTGGGGTGTTTTGGTAGATGGGAGCATGAGTACATAGTGATCTTCCACCTTAGTGAGGTTTTAAGGCTGTGTGAGATATCCCCTTGACAAACAACGGTGAATTCTCCGGGTCTAAGGAAACCATAAAAAGCTAGATAAATGGCAGACTTGATCACCAGGTTTGTGTTGGGATCGAATGGGGATTCATCAAGTAGATTGCTGAGTGATCTAAAGATAGGCCCATCTATTGGTAGTCTTGTGGTGGTAAGTGGAGCAGAAACCTTTGAGATACCCTTTAAGACTTTCTTGATGGGGTATGATGACAAGAAGGGGTGTTGTTAGGGAAATTAGTGAGACTGTGATGCTGAACACCCGTGAGGTATAGTTTAATGGTATTGTGAGACAGTTTTAAATGTGAATTTATTAAAAATGGTAAGTGCCCTACTGTAGGTGACAGCTGTGTTAGGTGATAGTGCTTGGTGTGTGAGAGACCTAGTGTGGTGCATTAGTGCCTTTAATCCAGGATTAGTTTGTGAAACTGTGGTGTCTTGGATGGCTGGCGGTGGGCCGTAGGGAGTGCCTGGAAGAATACCTGGAATTGAGAACGAGACAGAGCGTCAGCGGCCGTGTTGTGGATACCCAGGATGTGAAAACAGACTAATTGGAACTGGACGGTTGCTGCCAGCCAGGTCAGCTTACGAATCAGCCGCATGATAGTGAGGGAGGATACGCGCCCCTTGTTTATGATATCGCAAGCTGCTGAGTTGTCGGAAATAGCTTTTTTACTGCCTTGCCGGACAAGAGATGACCCCAAGCGTCTGCCACTATGGGATAAATTTACTTGGGTGAGCTAGGGCCGGAGCCTAGACCCTGTAAGCCAGTTCACTTGCTTTCTATGGGTTAAATGGAAATTATGGTGTAATGGGTGGATACTAACCTTGATAGTGGTTAGAACTGGTAACTTGAACCTTCAAGTGAAGAAGCCAAAGGGTAAGACAGATGTTGATGTATTTGAGCGTAACGTAGGGGCATATGCTTAGTAGTAAGGGGTGGTTATAGGAGCGCAACGTGAGATCCTGAGGTGAGGGATCTGAATGATTAGTCTGAGACTGGGATGAGTTTATGCTATAGAGGGAGGCTGATTGAGGCCTTAAGGTAGCAAGTGCTATTAACGAGTAAGAACGCAAATATCTGGTAATGTAGCGGGGTACCAGGTTAGGTAGGTTGGGTAGGTTCTTGCCTGATGGCAGTATGAACGTAGGCCTAAGTAGAAAAATTTAGAGAATTTTAACACAATGAGGACGTAGGGCCGTGTGATAATCGTGATAATAGAGACTGTGTCGGGTCTTGTATAAAAAGCCCCTTAATGAGTAGAGTACTATTACCTTGATTTGTTGTACAGGTACTTGGATGAGAGTAAGTGGTTTTTATTACGGAGAAAACCAGAGGAGGCCTAGAATAGTGTTGGAGCTATGGATAAAAGCCATTGTATATTATTAAAATTAGCAATGGTTATGACATTATATTTTAATTAACAAATTCCGTTAAGTTTAGAGTGAAGGCTGCCTGAGGCCTTGACATGATTAAACAGAAGTGAGTAAATACTAAACCTGAATTGTAAATACAAGAACTTGAATTTGACAACTTTATGTTGAAATACAAGACAAACGGGCAATCTGTGGAGACCAAAGAAATGTAACAGAGGCTAAAATTAATGTCTGCGTAAACAAAAGAGAAATAGAGAATACTAAGAAATGTAGGGTTTGCAAAATTCCCCCAGAGGATTGTGCTATACATTAATATATAAGTTTGTGACGGCGTACAGGGTTGGCGTGGAGTTGAAAAACGCCGCCAAAGTAGTAGGGTGACAGGAAGAATTTATTAAGTGTATAACGTACCTAAAACATAGAGGGTTAATTCCAAAGGGCCTTGGAATAAATAACCAAGTACTGAGATAAAGTGTCAAAATTTATATATAAACCTGATTAAACCAAGAGCCACAGAGGCAATAGTAAATGGCTGTAGTAATAAACAGATTTTATTAACTAATACTGACAGATTGACTACTAACAGTTAAGTAACCGAACGGGAAGTATCTATGAATAAATGATTGTTTAGTCCGTATAAACGAAAAGCTGATATTTGCATGAACAGGGGTCGGCAGTTTAGACCACACGGGGGACCCACTGAAGCCAAGTATAGTGTGCGTTCGCCTAATTGTGTACGAATAGAAGTAATGCACGAACGGGTAAGTATATGAGGGGTGAACAGAATATTGCACAAATCGCTAAATGAACGAATGGGTAAGTATATATGTATATAGTTCGTTCGTATGAACCAAGGTCGTCAGTTTAGACCGTACGAAGGACCCACAAAACGTAAGTATAGCCGGCGTTCGTCTAATTAGACGCACGAACATGGAAGTGCACGAATGGGTAAGTATGCACGAACAGGTAATGTATAAGTAGAAAGGGAGCCTACCCCTACCTTTTTAGGCCCGAACGGAGGGAAATAGCCGAAAGCTATTTCCCTCACAAGCTTACGTGAGCATGCCCGTCTCGTGACCGGAAGCCAAATACCGCGACCGGGTGGCAGGGCTGCAGAATGAACGGAGGATTCAGCTGGACACCTCTGCTGCTGGAGACTGGAGCTGTTTGGCGGGAAGCTCGGACTGGAAGTGCTGGTTGCTATGGAGATACAACAATCAACTTTACTGGCAGAGGTGAGTAGGGGCTGGGAGTTTAAGTAGGGGACTTAATCCTCCTACAAATTCAGGCCTAATGGGCTTTCTACATATATATATATATCTATATCTATCTATATATATATATATATATATATATATATATATATATATATATATAGGTAACCTCTTATACGTAAGAGAAGACAATACTTTGTCATTACACAAGTCTTGAAATCAAGAATCTAATGAGCTATTTGTAGCCCAGACTCAGAGAGAGATGATCATGAAGAGACGATTTTATGTGAACTTGTAGAAGGCACTTGGAGTTCAGGTGCCAGGTACATTGTAATTAGCATACAATTGTGAAATTATGGATCTTAGTTAATATCATAAGAGAAACATATATACATATTGGTAAACTCCCTAATATGCCTAATACACCAGCACAGCATGGCCCATTAGTTCCAGGACAGTGGGTTGTAGGCAGGGGGCAGACATGTTCTTTCTGTAGCTGCATAGTTTGCATGCGCAGAGAAAAAAAAATTAAAGGGACACTATAGTCACCTGAACAACTTTAGCTTAATGAAGCAGTTTTGGTGTATAGAACATGCCCCTGCAGCCTCACTGCTCAATCCTCTGCCATTTAGGAGTTAAATCCCTTTGTTTATGAACCCTAGTCACAACTCCCTGCATGTGACTTGCACAGCCTTCCATAAACACTTCCTGTAAAGAGAGCCCTATTTAGGCTTTCTTTATTGCAAGTTCTGTTTAATTAAGATTTTCTTATCCCCTGCTATGTTAATAGTTTGCTAGACCCTGCAAGAGCCTCCTGTATGTGATTAAAGTTTAATTTAGAGATTGAGATACAATTATTTAAGGTAAATTACATCTGTTTGAAAGTGAAACCAGTTTTTGGTTTTTTTTCATGCAGGCTCTGTCAATCATAGCCAGGGGAGGTGTGGCTAGGGCTGCATAAAAAGAAACAAAGTGATTTAACTCCTAAATGACAGTGAATTGAGCAGTGAAATTGTCGGGGAATGACTATAGTGTTCCTTTAATGCAATATATTATCGTCATAAAAGTGATAAGACAAGCTGTAACGGATCGCCTGGCACCCCGACTTGGTACCTCCGTTAATGGATGCTCCTAGTGCTTCCTGAGGACTCCAAGCACTCTGGCAGACACCATAATCACCGAATCCGAGAAACCTTTAAATTCTCCCAAGCGTATGAATGCTGTAGACCATTGAATAGGAACCATACGAATAGGCTTGTACTCCTAGCAGTCAACTGGAACAGCATACAATAAATCCTTCCCCCAATAATGAGACGACACATCACTTTGAGGGTAAAACAGGAACTCTGGACTGGCTCATCCAGCCTGGCTTTTATTTCCAACTCACACATACAGGCCACACCCAGGGGGAGGCATAAAAGAACCAATGACATAGATGTTGCCTCCCACACATCCCCTCCCCTTAGTGTGACACATAATCCCATTATGCATACAGTGTAAAATATACTTTTACACAACTTTCATAACTTTAAAACCATACATCACATTCACATAAAGATACATATCCACAATCAATCCATTCAGGGGAACAACATATTAAAAAATGGCATGAATCCGACCAGGGGTTCAAAAGTTACTAAAAGTATCTTTTGTTCCTTTCTGGCTGGCAGAAAAACATCCCCACAATGCACCCTGGTTTCCTCCCTTCTGCCCTGGAGTTAATTGGAGAAGTAATCCAATTACCCAGGACTAAAGGCAGACTCCATTAACCACATGGTTGCAAAACAACATAAAACACTTTAAAATACATAAAGTCACATTTACACATAACACACAGACATTTCACCTATCCCCAGATAGCTGGGATCTGCACGCACAAAACTACCGAATAGCGCGCAGATCCTACTCACACAGTACAATTGCCATGGAGCTAAAGTCTTTCCCATAGTCTTTCATTATATGAATAGGCTCCATGGTATGGCTATCTGGGGTATCACATTCCCATAAAGTCTGGTCCATAGTCCAAAGGCAAGAGGCGGGCAATCAGCCCCCTCCAAGGACACGTGGCGAGGTCGGTTTCGCCACACAAGCGATGAAAGCAACACTTGCTATTATATTGCTAGTAGATTTCAAAGTCTAATTCCAAGAATGCAAAGAAATTGCATTATGGCTTAATGAAAACATTGATGCCACAAATACAAAAGACAGACGGGATTTTTAATTATTGCATTACTGGATTGTAATATCCACTACATATGAATACATATGATTAATAAAACAGTGATAATTTCCATATTGTCAGTTACACTTGCTGTTGATTAAAAAAAAATCAGGGGGGGCGGAGCCTGACCGGGGAGCCGAGCAGACACGAAATCAGTGAGCTCCCGATCCTGCACCCAAATATCGGCAGAAAACAAGGGGACCCCGCCTGATATTGAACCCCAACCCACCTCACTCTGTGCCACGGGGGCTGAGGAACTGGTGGATACCTCACAACCATGACTATCTTGCAGGGAACCCGGACGGGAGGATCGAGGCCTACATCACACTGTGCTGAGGAGAGGCGGCCGCTCTCCCTGTACTTTGAAAGCATGCAGCACCCACAGTATCGGGCTGCCCCCCCCCCCCTGGGACCGGTGGGGGTTATCCCGGCCCCACTCAACAAATCCTGCACACTCACGCAGCCTACAAATGAAGACGGCTACCGAAACTACCTGCTACACCAGCAGGCCGCAAGCGACACTAAAATGGCGGATGCACAGTCTACTGAGGGCCATGCGCTGCCAGAAGCCCAGCTTCGCCTAGACGACTCATTAAACTCTCGCCTGCAAATGCTGTTTGAGATCTTCTGGGCGAAAGTGGAAGCTCGACACAGTAATGCACTGATGCAGACACAAGCGTACCCGGGTGCCCAGCTGAAACGTGAGATCGCCAATCGGAGAGCGCCCGGCAAACCCCCGGGTGTGTACTCGACAAAGCGGATGGTCACTCACCAACCGACCCCATCCGGGCTGAAGGCCCACAAGGGCGAAACCCCGAGGTATCTCCCACAAAGGTGGAGACTCATACGCCGCAGGCGGCGGAACAACACTACGAGCTCCAGACCTGTCCCAAAGGGAAAGGGCCCGGCCTTGAAAAGTCCCCGAGCCCGTGGAGAAATGATACTGGCCTTCACACAAACCCGGAGCAGGGGGATGAGCCCAGGCTCTCCCTGGCTACTCGCCACCATCTGGACTTACCCGACGCTATCACTACAGCTCCCACTCAGAGGCCCAAAGAACCGCAACCGGCCGAAGCAGACAGGACCCCAGGGCCTAACTACTCTCCTCACCGCAACGATGCTGCCGCAGACTCCCAGAGAACACAGCGGATGGGGCCTCCGGCTACAGTGGCAACATGAACTACCCCTGATGGGAATAGGCTGAGAGGGACTACTACGGCTCGATGGCACGATGTATCCCGGCAAGCTGACCTACTGCAATGGCTCAATTCATTTAGTTTCTATATATGTTTAACAGTTGCCCAATAGGCCATAAGAGATGTAGGCATCTTCAATGTGGCTACCTCCTTAGCCTAGTCAGCCAGCTAACGTTTAAGATTCACTGATTAATCTTGTTTTTTATGCTATTTTGAACCACGCTGTAATGCCTTAACTACGGTATCCTCTTACTTCCTGGTTCCACGGAGTCTAGCCACACCCCTCTATGACACGGTCTGCCTATTTAATCTGACTGCACCAGCTGATCAGGGCTGGATTATTGAACTACGTTCCTTACTCACAACCAGGCTACAACTTCATTGTGAAAGCCTCTGCTACCAAACCGGACTGAAAGACTCTGCAAAGTTCCCTTCACCTCTCCTCATCCAAGACTAAAGATTAAACAATCTTCATACGCCTCTGAGGATATCTCGGGAACCAGTGTTCTATGTGCAGGAAGCTAAGTAAAACCAATGTGATAAGAGTTGCATCTAAAAGCTGTTATTACCTGTCTCCAAAAGTCCTTCGGTAAAAACAATCCTGTTACAGCTAAACTCAACTCATACTTCATATCAGTTATCTGCATCTGGCTTGCTTAAGTTAAAGTATGGAACAGCTATTGTAATTACTGCTCACCTAAACCGTTAACTCTATTAAGAGACTCTTTATTGATTCAGTGTCTGCAATTTTCTATCGTTTACTCCTTAAAGCTACAGTGCCTGTAATTGTGGACTTCAGTTATCATTTGCTACTTAAAGCTACAGTGCCTTTAACTGTGGACTTCAGTTATCATTTACTACTTAAGCTACAGTGCCTGTAATTTGGAATTAAAGTTTTTACCTTTTACTTTCTTTAATAAATATTCAACTATACGAAATCTGCAGTTGTGTTCCTTCATAACAAATGTTTAAACGTGACAGAATAATCCAGCCATTGTAATGGATCCAGCAGATTTCGATTCTACTATAACTACGCTGAATCAAAGAGTTGATACACTAACCCAAGATGTGCAAGACCTGCAAGTCACTAACGAAAGACTTCTCACTTATGTCAGAGATTTACAAACTCGTACTCCTCATACTACTCTGCTCTCGGCTAGTGATCCTGCTGTATGTAACCCTGAAAAATTCTATGGTGATCGTTCCAAATATAAGGAGTTTTTTTATTCCTGCAAACTATTGATTGCTTTAAAACCTAGAGCTTATCCCACAGAAAGATCTAAGGTTTTTTCAGTTATTTCCTTTCTAAGAGGTGAACCTATGTTCTGGGCCCATACCTTTTTGGACAATGATGACCCCATCTTAGGCTCACTGGATGAATTTTTTGAAGCCATGTCTCTTCTCTATGAAGATCCTAATAAACAAGCTACAGCTGATTTAACAATCAGAACACTACAGCAAAGAAATAGACCCGTTGAAGATTATATTGCTGAATTCAAAAGATGGGCTGTTGAAACGCAATGGAATGACATCACATTGCGCAACCAGTTTCGAATTGGTTTATCTGAAGCTGTAAAAGATGAACTCTCTAGAACAGAACTCCCTACTACTTTGAACGCTCTAATTCACTTATCAATCAGCATTGACAGAAGATTAAGAGAAAGAAAGGCAGAAAAAGCCCTTTTTCATTCTAAAGACCGAAAATCTTTTACTCCCTCAAAAGCTCCAGAAAAAACTTCTTTACCAAGTGAACCCATGGAATTAGGGGTAATAAGAAGTCCTCTCACTCCTGCAGAAAAGAACCGAAGACGTCAATTAAACCTATGCATGTATTGTGCCTCTCAAGATCATCTGGTCTCTGATTGTCCCTTACTAAAACGGACAAAGGCCGGTAGACAAGCCTATACCTCTGCGATCTTCAGTGCACCCCCCTCAACATCGACCACTCCGTTCACACCTGTATCCCTTGTAATACAGTGGGATAAGGTGAGAATTGTGACTGAAGCTCTCATCGATTCTGGTGCACATGGAGTATTCATCGATTCAACCTTTGTAACAAAGAATAAAATTCCTTGTGTTCAAAAAGCCATTTCTGTTCCTGTTAAAGTGATTGACGGCTCCTTTATCTCCTCGGGACCGATTCTTCATGAAACCATCCCTCTAAAGGTAACCACCAATCATATTCATACTGAATTTCTGGTATTTGATGTTATTCCATCACCTCTCTATCCCGTTATAATAGGGATCAATTGGTTAAGGAACCACAACCCTCAAATTTCATGGTCTCCTTTCTCTATCACCTTTAACTCACATTATTGTAAAGAAACATGTTTACAGCAAATTCCTATTTTTCAAATCTCCAAAGAACCAACCATACCTTCTTGTTATTCAGACTTTTCAGATGTCTTCAGTAAAAAAGAAGCTGAAACGCTCCCGCCTCATCGTTCCTACGATTGTCCTATAGACCTCATACCTGGTGCCCCAGTACCTTTTGGGCACATCTACCCTCTCTCTGAGGCTGAATTACAAATTCTCAAAGAATATCTAGATGAAAACCTACGGAAAGGGTTCATTAGACCCTCTAGTTCACCTGCTGCCTCAAGTATGTTTTTCGTAAGAAACAAAGACCAGACTATACGTCCTATCATTGATTACAGAGCCTTAAACAAAATAACAGTTAAAAATCGTTATCCTCTTCCCCTCATCAATGAACTGGTTGAACGATTAAAAACTGCTACCATCTACACTAAGCTTGACCTTCGCGGGGCATATAATCTCATCAGGATAAAGGCTAATGATGAATGGAAAACTGCTTTCCGAACAAGATATGGCCTCTTCGAATATCTGGTGATGCCTTTTGGCCTCTGCAACGCCCCTGCAACTTTTCAACATTTCATAAATGATATCTTTAGAGACCTATTGGACGTCTGTGTCATCATTTATTTAGATGATATTCTCATATACTCCAACACTCCTGAGGAACATAGAAAACATGTCAGATGGGTGTTATCAAGACTCAGAACTCACAAATTATTCGCTAAACCCGAAAAATGTGTTTTTCACGTCAAAGAAATAACCTTCTTAGGTTATGTCATCTCCCCTCATTCAATAGGTATGGATAATTCAAAAGTCGATTGTATCATCAACTGGCCTGTTCCCTCTACAGTAAAAGAATTACAGCGATTTCTAGGGTTCGCCAACTTCTACAGAAAATTTATTAAAAACTACTCTGAAATAGCTCACCCACTCAATCAACTTAACAGTAAAAAACATCCCTTCAATTGGAACGAGAAGGCTCAAACTGCCTTCACTGAATTAAAGAGAAAATTTACAACAGCTCCTATTCTTCAACTTCCAAATCCTTCATGTCTTTATGTCCTTGAAACGGATGCTTCGGAATTTGCAATTGGAGCTGTCCTTTCTCAACACAAAACTCCTCAAGAACCTCTTCATCCTGTTGCCTTCTTCTCACGATCATTATCTCCTGCCGAAAAGAATTATCCTACAGGAGAAAAAGAATTATTAAGTATCAAAGCGGCTTTAGAAACCTGGAGACACCTTCTTGAAGGTGCTCAGAACTCTTTAATCATATATACTGACCATAAAAATCTCGAATATCTTCACTCCAATAAAACACTGTCTGCTCGACAAGTGAGATGGAATCTCTTTTTTTCCCGGTTCAACTTCCAAATCGTCTTTAGACCTGGGTCTAGAAACAAAAAGGCTGATGCCCTTTCCAGGATCCATAAAGACACTCAAATTGAACCTCCTTCGCCTAAAGTCATTGGAATCTTATCTTCTCTTATTGATGACATTAAAGATCTCAGTGAAGATGCTCTCGAACTTCCTAAATCAATTCAATTATCCAAGAAAAACGGTCTCTACTACTTCAAAGACCGGATTTACGTACCTCCCTCTTTCAGAATTAAAGTACTCGAATTTATTCATGATTCTCCTCTGGCAGGTCATCCAGGTATAAAAAAGACCCTTGAATTGTCTAAAAGATACTATTGGTGGCCTCGTCAAGACCAAACTATTGAATCTTATGTCAAATCTTGTTCTGTATGCCAAAGATCAAAACATGCCCATCATCAACCATTTGGTCAATTATTGAATTTACCAATTCCTGAACGACCTTGGCAATCCATTTCTATGGACTTTCTGGTAGAATTACCTCCTTCTCATCATCATACCACCATTTTAGTGGTGGTAGACCGCTTCACGAAAATGTCTCATTTCATTCCTTTAAAGAAGTTACCCACATCCTCTGAACTTTCGAAAATATTTCTTGATAACATAGTTAAACTTCACGGACTGCCAGACGAAATCATTTCAGACCGAGGAACTCAATTTACCTCCAAATTCTGGAATGCTTTGTGTGCCACTCTTCATATCCAACGTAAACTATCATCTGCATATCATCCTCAAACAGATGGACAAACTGAAAGAGTCAACCAATGCCTAGAACAATATCTACGATGTTATTGCTCTCACTTACAAGACGATTGGATAACATGGTTACCCATGGCAGAATTCGCATACAATAACTCTTTTCATACCAGCAGTAAAATGACTCCATTTCTATCCAATTATGGATTCCATCCTTCCTCATTTCCTGCTCAGACAGTTTCTTCATCTAATCTTTCCGATTCGAATCAAATCTCTCATATGTCCTCTTTATTCAAGAAATTGCATGAGAATCTAGAATTGGCCTCCTCCAATCAAAAGAAGTTTTTTGATACAAAAAGACAACCTTCACCTTCTTATAAAATCGGTGATCTTGTCTGGCTTTCCTCAAAGAACATCTCTACAAATCGTCCATCAAAGAAGTTAAGTTCTCTTTTCCTTGGTCCTTTTCCAATAATATCGGTTATCAACCGTAATGTCGTTAAATTGAAACTTCCACCAACTTTAAAGCTACATCCTGTTTTTCATGTGTCCTTGTTGAAGCCTCATCATCCTGATCCTTTCCAAAGAAATGTCACTACTTCTCCTGATCCCATATTGGTCCAGGGTGAAGAAGAATACGAAATTCAAAGTATACTGGATTCAAGGATCCATCGTGGCTCCTTACAATACCTCATCAGATGGAAAGGATATGGAATTGATGAAGATACATGGGAAAACTCATCTGTCGTTCATGCTGACAAATTAATTTCCAAATTTCACAAGCGTTACCCTTCTAAGCCAAGTCAATAGCACCCTGAGGTTGCTCATTAGAGAGGGGGTACTGTAATGCCTTAACTACGGTATCCTCTTACTTCCTGGTTCCACGGAGTCTAGCCACACCCCTCTATGACACGGTCTGCCTATTTAATCTGACTGCACCAGCTGATCAGGGCTGGATTATTGAACTACGTTCCTTACTCACAACCAGGCTACAACTTCATTGTGAAAGCCTCTGCTACCAAACCGGACTGAAAGACTCTGCAAAGTTCCCTTCACCTCTCCTCATCCAAGACTAAAGATTAAACAATCTTCATACGCCTCTGAGGATATCTCGGGAACCAGTGTTCTATGTGCAGGAAGCTAAGTAAAACCAATGTGATAAGAGTTGCATCTAAAAGCTGTTATTACCTGTCTCCAAAAGTCCTTCGGTAAAAACAATCCTGTTACAGCTAAACTCAACTCATACTTCATATCAGTTATCTGCATCTGGCTTGCTTAAGTTAAAGTATGGAACAGCTATTGTAATTACTGCTCACCTAAACCGTTAACTCTATTAAGAGACTCTTTATTGATTCAGTGTCTGCAATTTTCTATCGTTTACTCCTTAAAGCTACAGTGCCTGTAATTGTGGACTTCAGTTATCATTTGCTACTTAAAGCTACAGTGCCTTTAACTGTGGACTTCAGTTATCATTTACTACTTAAGCTACAGTGCCTGTAATTTGGAATTAAAGTTTTTACCTTTTACTTTCTTTAATAAATATTCAACTATACGAAATCTGCAGTTGTGTTCCTTCATAACAAATGTTTAAACGTGACACACGCGAGCTTATCCTTTGTAATTGTTTTATGCCTGCTTTCAGTTTAAACTCTATCTAACTAGACTAGCACCACTAGCCGGTGTACTAATGTACCTCCCTAAAGAAGCTGAGCCAGCCTGCCTGATACTCATGTAACCCGCCCCACCGTCTACACTGTATTACTCACTCGGTAGGCACAGGAGCAAGTTATTATTTTCATTATATTTTAGTACCTTGTAGGCTTTAAAGTGTGATCTTGCCTAACTTAAATGCTAGCCACCTTAACATGACTTAACTGCACTTAATGTTGAGCTATTTACGATTCGTTCCTATCGTCCTGTTTTACATTTGTTTGATTCAATTAACTCCTGATGACTCAATCGCTTAGTGTAAACTACCATTATGACTGTTACTTTATGCGTGCGATTAATCTACTGAAAAGCCTGCTTAATATAAAATATAAAATGAGGCTGTCATTTGTAGGAGATGTACTAATGTGTTAAAGCGATCCCACTCTGTACAAATACTGTGCATCCCCTCTTCTTTATTCTGTACCCCATTTAACTCCTGCCTCAATAAAAGAAAGATTGACAAAAAAAAAAAAAAAATCAGGAATTATAACAGCATACTATGTTTAGAGTCTGGAATTTCCAGCCAAGGTCACAGAGTTACAGAGGCAGATAAACAATGCTTCCATACCAAGGAACTGAGAAGTCGTTTTTTATATTCCAAATTATGAATAACTTTATTACACACTGCCATAAAGAAAAAAACATGGCTTTTAAAAACATTCATTCCAGTACAATGCAGTACACTCCGGCATATATTTTATATAATATTGTATATGCTTACTAGCTTATATTTTTACATAAACGGAGTTGAAAATTATACCCCCCTCCCTCTAGAAAATCTGTTATTAAAAAATATAACATAAGGGCAACAGGTTGTTATACATCCTTTGCTTCTCTAAATGCTCTGCAAAAATAAATATTTATAAAATAATTAAAAGTAATATAAATGTAAGATAAATCAGGGCAAAATAAAATTGTAAATATACAGGATCTCTGATAACTTTTAAAACTGAAATTATTGAAAGGTTTTATTTAAATCAAATTTTAAATTTACAGCTTTAAAAGTAACCAAAACATGATAAATTATGTACTATATCACTGTACCTGCAGTGATAGCAGTACAGACATTAGAGTAATGATTGTGTATTGACTGCAATCAGATCACATGTAATCTCAGTGGATTTCTCTAGTATAAAATAAAATTCAATATCAATGTTGTTTGTAAATAAATATATAGACTAGGCAATAAGAGCATTTACATGCTGTACCAGGCTGCATTCAGCAGTCTGCTCTCTCAGAGCCAAGAACTGATTTAAAAAACCAAAGCAAAAAAAAAAAAAAAGAGGTTTAAAAAAAACTAGAGAAAAGCCCACAGTGATGGGTATACCACAACCGCACATGATGGGTAAAATAATTACTTCTATAAAAGCTATATGCTGCCGCAATTATGTTTTTTAAATAAAGATTAAGGAACAGCGCACAAATAAAAATACAGTTTTACATTTTATAAGGATACTTAAGATCGCCCATCTCAACTCATATATGGGGATTAAGTTCCACCACATATTGAGTTATATTGAGTTAAGACCACTACTATACAGCTTAATATTGCTGCGTCATACACTAATTCCAACATGGAATTAGTGGGAGATAGTGCTAGTGCTGACAAAAAAAGCTAATTTTGATAATATATTGTAAAGGCATTTTGAATATATATATATTCAATATATATATATAATGCAAAATAAATGTGATATTGCAAAGCCTGCAATATTTTAAAGAAAAATTTTAATTAAAAAAATGCAGCCCTAGCTTCACCTCCCCTGGCCATGATTGACAGAGCCTGCATGAAAAATAAAACTGGTTTCACTTTCAAACAGATGTAATTTACCTTAAATAATTGTATCTCAATATCTAAATTGAACTTTAATCACATACAGGAGGTTCTTGCAGGGTCTAGCAGGCTATCAACAAAGCAGGGGATAAGAAAATCTTAATTAAACAGAACTTGCAACAAAGAAAGCCTAAATAGGGCTCTCTTTACAGGAAGTGTTTATGGAAGGCTGTGCAAGTCACATGCAGGGAGGTGTGACTAGGGTTCATAAACAAAGGGATTTAACTCCTAAATGGCAGAGGATTGAGCAGTGAGGCTGCAGGAGCATGTTCTATACACCAAAACTGCTTCATTAAGCTAAAGTTGTTCAGGTGACTATAGTGTCCCTTTAAATATTTTGTTTTTCAGTTTAACTCATGGATGGCATTGTGTCTCAGGGCTCTTTTGATCACTGAAAACAATCTCAGACACCTGTGATAAATAAATTACCAGGTGAGCCAAATTTAAGGAAAAACTACTAAAGGAAGGTGTTCCACATTATTAAGCAGAGCACCATTTTCATGCAATATGGGGAAGTAAAATGATTTCTCTGCTGTCGAAAAGAGTGAAATAGTTCAATGCCTTGGACAAGGTATGAAAGCATTAGATATTTCACGAAAACTTAACCGTGATCATCGCACTATTAAGAGATGTGTGGCTGATGCAGAGCACAGACGGGTTCGTGCAGATAAAGGCACATTGACGAAGATTTCTGCCAGATCCATGCATCAGATCAAGAGAGCAGCTGTTAAAATACCCTTACATAGGAGCAAACAGATATTTAACCCCTTAAGGACACATGACATGTGTGATATGTCATGATTCCCTTTTATTCCAGAAGTTTGGTCCTTAAGGGGTTAAAGCTGCTGGTGCCTCTGGAGTCCCACGGACATCAAGGTGTAGAGTCCTCCAGAGTCTTGCAACTGTGCATAAACCTTCTATTCGGCCACCACTAACCAATGCTTACAAGCAGAAACGGTGCATTGGGCAGAACAATACATGAAGACTAATTTTCAAACAGTCCTGTTCACTGATGAGTGCCGTGCAACCCTGGTTGGTCCAGATGGATGGAGTAGTGGATGGTTGGTGGACGGCCACCCTGTTCCAACAAGGCTGCGACGTCAGCAAGGAAGTGGTGGAGTTATGTTTTGGGCAGGAATCATGGGAAAAGAGATCCTTTAAAATACATGTGATCAAATATTTTATCTGTTTTGCAAATACCAAGAAAATGTTATTTTGTTTGTGATGATTAAAGGTTAACATATACCTTGTGGTAATGATCCTTTCACATCTATTGATTGTTTAATAAATACACCATACATATAATTTAGGTGGCAACAGGTGAATGGTGGCGACGTGGGCGTCAAGAACAGCTAGGACATTCTATGCCGCCCGCCGGCGTTTACTGCCAGCCCCTTAGGGACAGCATAGAACGCCTGTCAGGGGTTAAAGACTTAGATTACAAGTACAATTACAATTCTGATTACAATTACTATCAGAATCCATCCAAGAATATCTTACTCTGGAACTTAACCCCTTAAGGACTGAGCCAAATGTACAAGTTGTGAACAAAACAAAACGTAAACAAAACCTGGCATTTGCGCTATATGTCTGTCCAACTGTAATTCACCTCTTTCATATTAAATGCACCCCCCCTTATACTATATCATTTTATTCAGGGGAAACAGGGCTTTCATTTAATATCAAATATTTAGCTATGAAACATAATTTAATATGAAAAAAATGGCAGAAAATAAGAAATGTTGTAATTTTTTTAGTTCTACGGGACATTTTAACTGTCAATGTCATAATACTGTTTGCTTTTACTGCAATAAAATACACATTTGTATTCAGCAAAGTGTCACGTGTAAAACAGTACCCCCTATGTACAGGTTTTATAGTGTTTTTGGAAGTTACAGGGTCAAATATAGCACGTTACATTTAAAATTGAAATTCGCCAGATTGGTTACATTGCCTTTGGGACTGTATAGTAGCCCAGGAATAACATTTACACCCATAATGGCATACCATTTGCAATAGTAGACAACCCAAGGTATTGCAAATGGGGTATGTCCAGTCTTTTTTAGTAGCCATTTGGTCACAAACACTGACCAAAGTTAGCGTTAGTATTTGTTTGTGTGTGAAAAATGCAAAAAATGCCAATTTTGGCCAGTGTTTGTGACTAAGTGGCTACTAAAAAAGACTGGACATACCCCGTTTGCAATACCTTGGGTTGTCTATTATTGCAAATGGTATGCCATCATTGGGGTAATTTTCATTCTTGGGCTACCATAGGGTCTCAAAGGCAACGTAACCAATCTGGCAAATTTTAATGTGAAAAAAATGAAACACAAGCCTTATATTTGACGCTGTAACTTTTGAAAACACCATAAAACCTGTACATGAGGGGTACTGTTGTACTCGGGAGACTTCGCTGAACACAAATATTTGTGTTTCAAAACAGTAAAAAGTATTGCAGCAATAATATTGTCCGTGCAAGTGCTGTTTGTGCGTGAAAAATGCAAAAAAAGTCACTTTTACTGGCGATATCATCGCTGTAATACATTTTACTGTTTTGAAACACTAATATTTGTGTTCAGCGAAGTCTTCCGAGTAGAACAGTACCCCCCATGTACAGGTTTTATGGTGTCTTGGAAAGTTATAGGGTTAAATATAGTGCTAGCAAATTAAATTCCCTTTACTTTCGGCATGGGTTGTCAGGCAGGTCCCGCTAATTGTAATTAATAAAGATACCTAATTATATAAAAATATTACATAAATATATGTGTAGAATTAATATATGTATATATATACGTATGTGTATATATATATATATATATATATATATATATATATATATTTGTGTTAAGGGCTCCTGATAGTACAGAAGATACAAACACTGTTAGGTGTGGGATGGTATTACAAGAGCAAGTCGGTTGTGGTGTGCCGGAACCGACGATGAGGTAGACCTGTAAATAAAGAGGGCCCACCTAGAAGAAATGTAAGAAAAAGGAGTTGATAAAGAGGAGTGGGTGGGAGGGTGATGCAGCGCTGACCTCGGACGGTATGGAGCCAGGTAAGGGGTGTCCCTTAAGTAGGTAGAAGGTGAGTCATACGCCCCTCCCACAATTACAGGCCAAAAGGCCTTAATACTTGTGTTAAGGGCTCCTGATAGTACAGAAGATACAAACACTGTTAGGTGTGGGATGGTATTACAAGAGCAAGTCGGTTGTGGTGTGCCGGAACCGACGATGAGGTAGACCTGTAAATAAAGAGGGCAAAAGTAGAAAATCAAAATTTATTACGAAACAAGCAATATACATACTTTAACCAGACATATCTTGAAAGGCATTTCTAACTTCTTGTACTGGGTTAGGTGTGTATCTAGAGTATGCAGAGGACTTCCAGCGCTGTAGTGGCTGCTCCTAAGCGGAAGGAGTGGCCCGAATAGTTATTTGCTTTTAGGCCTAGTTGTGTAAGTAATGACCTGACGTGGGTCATGAAGGTGGTGGTAGTGAGTACCGAACCTTGTAGACAAAAGTGGTTGAGATGGTGATGCTTGTAAAACCTGGGTATATGTGTCCAGTAATGTGACGGGGCACCACTCGTTGTGGGTAGGATAGTATCTAACCTCTACCGGAGGTGCGTGTTGATTGGTTTTGGAGTGATGCAGAGGCAAGATATAGTAATCCATGTGTTTTGTTAAGTGTGAGTGAAGCAGAATGTGAGTGGACTGGGTTGTGTAGATGGCGGTAAATTCTCTTGGTCTTAAAACCCATAAAAAGCCATAGATGGCGGTTTTAATAACAAGGTTTGTGTTGTTGGCAAAGGGTTTTAAATCTAGTAGTTTGGATAGATCTTTGAAAATATTGACGTCTATGGGTAGCCTTTGCGCAGTACGTGGGGGTTCGGATCTCTGAATACCCCTAAGGATATTTTTGATCTGGTAGGAGGACATGAAACTTGTGTTGATTGGTTGTAATGTTAACATGTGATGTTGTATGCCTGTTAGATATAGCTTGATTGTGTTGTATGATAATTTGAGTTTGAGGTGGCAAAAAGGAAGCAAAACCCAACAAGGATGTCATAATGAAAGGTTGTGCGATATTGTGTGATGACAGAAATCTTTTGAATAGAAGGAAAGCCCTGTCATAGGTCTTCCGGGTATTGGCGGATAGCGCTAATTGTGACAATGTCCTGCTATGTTGCATTATAGCGTCTAGTCCATGACTAGTTGGTGGAAAGGTGGAGTGGTCGTGGCTGTGCGTGCAGCTGACGGAAGTATTTGTCGAAAAGCCTGTAAATTGAAACAAGACAAATGGTCAGCAGCCGTGTTGTATACACCTGGGACATGCACACAAAACAAGAAAAAATTGTGACACGTGGCCAGCCAGGTGAGTTTCCTCAAGAACCTCATAATGGTCAGTGATTTGGATCGACCTTTGTTTATGATGTGGTGCGTTGCTTGGTTGTCTGAGTAGCAACGTACTGACGAACCTGCCCATAGATGCCCCCATGTCACGGCAGCTGCCACAATGGGATATATCTCAAATAGAGCTGAAGTAGTTGGAAAAACTCTCCAGGTCCTGAACCTCTGGAGGCCAACTACCCCAAAGCCATTCATTCCCGTAAATTACTGCGAAACCTGTGGTAGACCCGCGTCTGACCAGATGGTAGGTGAAGAGTCAGACAATTCAGGGGGAAACATGCTTCTCCCATTCCAGGTGGTTAAAAGTTTCTCCACATAAGTAGGTCTGCCGTGGCCTGGGTATCCAGGGGTAACCTGTGTGCATCATGCTAAACAGTGGGAACATGTTTAGGAGTCGTGAGATGAAAGCCCGGCCTTGGGGTATAATGCGCATGGCAAAATTTAGTGACCCAAGTAGAGATGTAATTCTTGCGGTTGCAAGTACCGAGGTGTAAGTAAAGGTTGATGTTGGTAAGAATGTTCTCTATATTGGTGTGTGGCAGGCTGGCTTGCTGGCTGTGGCTGAGTCTAGTATGATTCCTAGGAAAGTGATAACTGTATCTGGTCCTTCGGTTTTGGTGGGGGAAACTGGGACGCCCACCTGTTTAAAAAGACTGATGGTTTCTATGAGGCTACTGGGTGGAGAAATATTCTCTTCGATCAGTAAGAAATCATCCAGTAGTGTATAACTGTAGGGCATCTGGCTACATTTAACAATAATCAGCATAGTGTTTCGGCGAATACGTCGAAAAAGGCCGGACTACTTTTGAACCAAACGTTAAACGTGAGAAAAAATAGTAGTGCCCGGCCCACTTAATGCCATGCAGGTGCCATAGTGTACGGTGGATAGGCAATAATTTGAAAGCATGTGTTATGTCAGTCTTGCTGAGCCGTGCTCCGACACCTGCCTGCATGATAGCCGTAATGGCGTGATTATTGGCAGAGGTGTGAGGTGCAGACAGATCGATGATAAATCTTTGTTTGTGGGAAGATTTCCCTTTATATCCGTTAAGTATTGCTTAGGGTACATTTTAATTGGACACATAGTTTTCGCCTGTGCTCTAAAGCATGTTTGAACATATATGCAATAACCTACATCCACTGTAATTACATGCACAGACATTGAAATTATTACATATTTGGGATTTTCCCAAAAACTTGATAGGACGACCCAGTTTATCTTTGGGCGTTTCCTCTGCTGAACCAGCGGAACCAGTGCCCTGTGAGGTAGTAGGTTCGTTTGCAGTGGTAGGACAAAATTGGCAGTATGGCCATGGAGGAGCAGTATGCACGGGCCGGTGTTCTCAAACCTGCAAAGTGTCTGCAGAAAATGACAGTATCAATCTCGCTCCAGTTGGACCTTGTCCCGTACTGTGAGAATGCGCCAGACACTTTGGAAAAATCCTAGGGGATGTACTGGCAGGCTAATTATGCCGGGTAAGGCGAAACCATTAATCTTGTTCTTTGGTGACAGGTGAGGCCCTGCTAGTTGCCAAGTGGCTATGAGAGGCTCTGTCTATGAGTTGGCGCGAGGGGTTATTGAGGCCACCCGTCGTAGTGGCAGGAATCGTAGGCCTCTCGGTGATAGTAAAAGAAAACAGGGGGAGGGAGTGACAGGTGAGGCCCTCTCTATAAATATTGCGAGGCGGCTAACTCACGTGTGGCCCGATGGCGTTTGCCTCCGAGACTTGGAGGCGGGGTGTTGGCCTCGCGGACCACTAAACGATAGGCAGAAATGCCAAGAAGGGAGATACCTATTTGGGCCTATACCCCTAACTTGCCAGTACTCTATGGCCTAGAAGAATGAAACGTATGTGAACTACAGCGTGAGCAGGCTTACGTACCTGGTAGTATGTATAAAGTTTTGAGAATCGACAGGTATGAAAACCTGGATAAACCTAAAAAGGGATAGAGTGAGAATGGATCCCGTGAGACCTGTGTAATCTGTATAGGCTGGGATTATGGCTTCTAGCAGTATGTGTGGGAGGTGTAAAAGTCTATGAGTAGGATAGTGACATGACTGCCCATGCTTGGTGACAAGCGTTATGCTGAGTCCGATACCTGGCAGCAGGGGATTGGCCGTGTAATGTGTATATATGGAAGGTGATCAGATGATATGCATGTCACTAAACTGATCTGGGAATGTAAGGGACTTTTAATGTGAAAATGACAATATGCAGAATCATAAATGTTGCTGTAAAGTGACGTATGAATGTAAGAACCAGAACGTGTGATTCAAAAGCGAAAGTCTTGTGAGACGTATATGCCGTGTTCTTGAATACTCGTGTTACGTCGTCTGAGTGTGTCAAGAAAAGGCCTGAGTTTGTAAATGCCATGTGAAATTATGTGAAATGACAATCTATGCAGAAAATGTTGTGACGTATGAGAGGTTGAACCAAGCGTGTGATTCAACCCGAAACCCTCTGTGGAAGGTAGGACCGTGTTCTTATATACTCGTGGTATTGCGTATGAGTATGATAAGAAATGGCCTGAATAGTTAGTGCCATGTAATCGTAGTGTACATGGTTGTAATAACATCTCCATTATACTCTTAGAAAATAGGACTGTGTCCTTGAGCTTGTGGTATGTGTACGAGCATGACAGAAAAAGGAGCCGTAATGTAGGCTAACCATAACTGTTGTATAACAGGATGTTATACTAATATATCCTAATTTAATAATATATCTGAGCCCTCACTTAAGTATAATTTATAACACATGAATAGGGAGGATATGCTTAAACATCATATGTATATAAAATACAGTCTGTGTGTGTGTGTATGTATAAAATAGATGAAGTATCAATATGAAAATATATATACAGAGGTACTTAATAAAAGACTAAAAATAAACTTATTTACCAGGATAATTGCCAAGTACAGAAAATTTTATAAGGATAAATAGAAACATGGTAACATACTGTGAATACTGAATAAGGATGCATACGATTGCTACATACACGGTACATAGGTTTCCGGAAACCAGAGGGTTAATTCGCCTGTGACTTGGCCGTAAAGCGTGCGGCCGTAAAGTAAGGCCGTGAAAAATCGTGACGCCGTGGGAAGTGATCCGGGCGACGGACTTACGTTTTTGAAGACCTGAGGACTCAATCAACAATGAAGACCGGGTTTTTGTGCGTGGCTGGCCGGGAGGAAAGACCTGAAAGGAGTTCCTGGACACCGCTAACACCAACGAAACGCAGAGTTTCCCCGAAAGCAAGATGGCGCCGTCCGTGAACCGGAAGTGGATTCAGGATGCAGCGCTGACCTCGGACGGTATGGAGCCAGGTAAGGGGTGTCCCTTAAGTAGGTAGAAGGTGAGTCATACGCCCCTCCCACAATTACAGGCCAAAAGGCCTTAATACATATATATATATATATACACACATATATATAATTTTAAAAAAATATTTTTATTTATATATAGTGATATATATGTATATATTTATGTATATAGATATATATATATATATATTATTTCGTTCTACGTGTATTTTGATATAAATATATATATATATATATTAATATCACAATACAGTTAGAATGAAATAACACACATCTATATATTTTTTAATTATTTATTTTTAATTATTTTTTTAATTTAATTTTTTAACGTATTTACATATTTTTTAATATTATATATAAATATATAACAATAATTATATATATATATTTAATCAGTATCAGTCTACGTGTAATTTGATATTAATATATATATATATATATATAAAACTATATATATATTAATAGTAAAATACACCTAGACAGTGTATGTGTGTGTATGTATATGTGTATATATATACTTAGATCATATATATATATATATATATTATTTATTTAGTTTTTACACTTAATTTTATTGCCAGCCAGCAGGGGGACTGTCATTAGAGGCAGTCCCCCTGCAGGCAAAACAGCAGCCAGCTAACCCGGCCATGTGATTGTGGGGTCCTCGCAAGGACCCCGCTCTCACATGGCCGGAAGGGGGGGGGGGGGGCTGAAGGAGAATGGACGTGCTGCGGGGGGCTCCCTGGGAGTCCCCCCAAACGCGATCCCCGGCGTGGGATTAGTAAGTAAGTAACAAAAGACCGGAGGGCGTACTATTACGCCCGGCGGCGTTTAGAGCCGCTTAAAATAGGGCGTAATAGTACGCCCTCCGGTCTTAATGGGTTAATGTTTTTTTTAATTCTTTTTTACATGCAAAGAGCACGCTAAGGATGTTTTACCGTTACAACAATGATCAAAGACATTGGGAACAGAGATACTCGAAGACAGTTGGGAGAACTCTGGATTTTTAATTTAAAGAAGAAATGCTCTACAATGCCCACAGTTTAATGGAGAGGGTGTTATGGGCAAATGCAAATATCACAAGTTTTAGAATACAAAGTTGCATTTTTAAACGGTGTACTTGTCTTTAAGATATTGCAAACTGACAAACATAGTTTTTGATACAATGTTTCTTTAATAAATAACCTCTTACCTACTTTCAGTGCATAATATGCGGCGTAGTTTTAACTTACGCCATTTTGGCTTAGCTTAATGGTATTTCCCATGACGTGTGCACCCTTAAATTTTAGTTATGACCTTGTATCTTTGCCAAGTTAGAGGAGGTCCTAAAATGAACATCTAAGGTACAAATATGTACCTGCATAATGTCAGCACACAGGGGAGAGATTTGAAGACAGAAACGCTGCTCCATCTTATAATGACTGAGAGAGGCTGACATGTTGACATGTTCAGAAGGTATGTTATTCTATTTTAATGATATTGCAAGCATATACTTTAATCTTATAAACTCTGCTATAAATTATTATAATGGATTTTATATGTCTATATTTATATTTTTATTTAATAAAATATCTAAAGAGACAAAACTTTTTTTGCTTCTAAGAATCCTTATTTTATATTGTATTCTCAATTATTTATATGTATTTTAGATAGAGGATCTCTTACTAACTATATAATATTATGGCTAAGATAACTGTACCATTAGCCCTGCTAGGTTCTATGCTTTAAGACACTATAGTGGTAGGTAGGGGAACCCGCTGCGGTTACAGCTTGGTGGATTGGCACATCGGAGAAAATTTGAGTGGGCCACGAGATGGAGCAGAACAGGGGGCGACTTCCATCCCAGCTCTAATTGGGGGGGATTTTGCCAGTGCAGATGAAAAACAACAACCCACTGATTGACGCAACCATGAGAGACTGGTGCACCGTTGTGTTTTCATCCTGACTGACCACCAACCCGAACCCACTGACACCGGTACTGTACAAACTGAATCTCGCTGGAGGCCTTAAACCTCAAGACCTGGGGGGCTTCCTATTCGCAGACTGGACCTGCATACAAACCTGGTGGTCTGATGGAAAACTCAAGCCCTTGCCCGACATACATGCAGGGGGAACACCCAGTGGCTTGGATTGCTTCCGATGCGGTCAACTGAAAAACTTCTACTAATCCATTAGGACGAAATCCCTAATATACAGACAACAAATCTAATTTAAGACATTCTGCTCAAACGGGGGGCACCTCCCTCGAGGAGTGTCAACGTTTTACACAATGCTACTATTGTGAGTGGACAGGGCCCCACCTGGATTCATGTCTAGATGGGAAAAGGAGACAGGGACAAACCTCACAGAGCAGGAGTGGGACAATATATATATTCTGACCCACAAAAGCTCTAAAAACAAGAGACTAGCTGTAAACATTTGACCCGATGGTATAGGACTCCCAATGTCCTACACTGCATAAAGGGCGACATATTGGCAACATGCTGGAGATGTGGGACCAACAAAGGTACCAGATAGCACATATGGTGGTCTTGTCACCGTTCTGGAAAATGGTACACATGATCATATTCAAGATTACAGGTCCTGATCTCCCTTTTCAGCCACTTTCTGGGCTGCCTTTCACACCACAAAAGAATGATCATAGTGGCCTATAATAAATCCCTCACTAAACACCTTCTCAATGAGGCTAAGACCCTGATCCCAATCCTTTGGAAACAGATGGGGGCACACACCTTCCAGCAATGGGCCTTGAAAGCAGAGGAAATCTACAATGCAGAAATGATGATCACAGTCCTGAGGGGCCACTCACACAGATGTGCCATGACCTGGTACCCATGGATGGACTACATTTCAAAGAACAGTGCGGACCCCTCTCACCCCACAATGACAGGACAGAATGTACACGCAGTCCCATACTCCCATTTTTATTCTCTCTCTCCCAGCCCGCCCCCCACCTCTACTTCATCCCTCCCACACACACCCATGGGAGTTTAATATAACCACATACAGTTGCAAGAAAAAGTATGTGAACTCTTTGGAATTATATATATTTCTGCACAAATTGGTCATAAAATGTGATTTGATCATCATCTAAGTCACAACAATTGACAATCACAGTCTGCTTAAACTAATAACACACAAAGAATGAAATGTTGCCATGTTTTTATTGAACACACTATGTAAACATTCACAGTGCAGGTGGAAAAAGTATGTGAACCCTTGGATTTAATAACTGGTTGAACCTCCTTTGGCAGCAATAACTTCAACCAAACGTTTCTTGTAGTTGCAGATCAGACGTGCACAACGGTCAGGAGTAATTCTTGACCATTCCTCTTTACAGAACTGTTTCAGTTCAGCAATATTCTGATGTCTGGTGTGAATCGCTTTCTTGAGGTCATGCCATAGCATCTCAATCAGGTTGAAGTCAGGACTCTGACTGGGCCACTTCAGAAGGCGTATTTTCTTCTATTTAAGCCATTCTGTTGTTGATTTACTTCCATGCTTTGGGTCATTGTCCTGTTGCAACACCCATCTTCTGTTGAGCTTCAGCTGGTAGACTGATGGCCTTAAGTTCTCCTGCAAAATGTCTTGATAAACTTGGGAATTCATTTTTCCTTCGATGATAGCAATCTGTCCAGGCCCTGACGCAGCAAAGCAGCCCCAAACCATGATGCCCCCACCACCATACTTCACAGTTGGGATGAGGTTTTGATGTTGGTGTGCTGTGCCTCTTTTTCGCCACACATAGTGTTGTGTGTTTCTTCCAAACAACTCAACTTTGGTTTCATCTGTCCATAGAATATTTTACCAGTACTGCTGTGGAACATCCAGGTGCTCTTGTGCAAACTGTAAACGTGCAGCAATGTTTTGTTTGGACAGCAGTGGCTTCCTCTGTGGTATCCTCCCATGAAATCCATTCTTGTTTAGTGTTTTACGTATTTTAGATTCGCTAACAGGGATGTTAGCATTTGCCAGTGACTTTTGTAAGTCTTTAGCTGACACTCTAGGATTCTTCTTCACCTCATTGAGCAGTCTGCGCTGTGCACTTGCAGTCATCTTTACAGGACGGCCACTCCTAGGGAGAGTAGCAGCAGTGCTGAACTTTCTCCATTTATAGACAATTTGTCTTACCGTGGACTGATGAACAGCAAGGCTTTTGGAGATAATTTTATAACCCTTTCCAGCTTTATGCAAGTCAACAATTCTTAATCGTAGGTCTTCTGAGAGCTCTTTTGTGCAAGGCATCATTCACATCAGACAATGCTTCTTGTGAAAAGCAAACCCAGAACTGGTGTGTGTTTTTTATAGGGCAGGACAGCTGTCACCAACACCTCCAATCTCATCTCATTGATTGGACTCCAGTTGGCTGACATCTAACTCCAATTAGCTCTTGGAAATGTCATTAGTCTAGGGGTTCACATACTTTTTCCACCTGCACTGTGAATGTTTACATGATGTGTTCAATAAACCACCCACTTCATTCTTTGTGTGTTATTATTTTAAGCAGACTGTGATTGTCTATTGTTGTAACTTAGATGAGGAGCAGATCACATTTTATGACCAATTTGTGCAGAAATCCATATTATTGCAAAGGGTTCACATACTTTTTCTTGCAACTGTATATATGGCAGCCAGGCACCACCAGCCTCCACCATTAAAAATTACTGGGTCATGGGCAATACCCATACACTCAATAGCATAAATCGCCTTAAATTACCTAGCAGTGTTATGATACGACCATATGGCTGTGAATACTAACCTAGCACGTGATGTGATGCTTTGTAAGCAAACTGCTAAAATATATGTTGTGACCCATTAACTAATCACTTTCACTCTCTGTATTATGCGAAATTCTGTACATTTCTCTTTTATTCTGTGGAAAACATAAGAAACAAATAAAAATTGTGAAAAAAAAAAAAGATTTATCTACCATACATGGTAAATCAGAAAAGAAATATAGAGCATCCTTCTCTTCCTTCGCAACTAACTAGACAGAATACAGAAAGAGAAATAAGTGGAAAAATAGACAATTAAAGTAAAAAGTGCCTCATGTGCAATAAAGTGCACAGTGCTAAAAAGTGCAGAGTTGAAATGCCTGACGCACGTTTTGGTGCACCTTTGTCAGGGGAAAAAGAATGAGAATGTTCCCATATAGAAGGGAGAAGCCCCACGTGGAAGTCATAAATCGGCAGGGGATATAAAACTCTTCAGGTATGGCTATCTTAATATTCTACAATAAATTGAACCCGCCTAACACACATTACATGCACTACACACAGACACTGCACCCACTACAAACAGACACTGGATTCACTACACGCACACTACTACACACAGACACTGCATCCACTATGCACACTACATGCACTACAAACAGACACTGCATCCACTATGCAAACTACATGCACTACACAGACACTGCATCCACTACACATACTACACACAGACACTGCACACACTACATGCACTACAAACAGACATTGCACACAGACACTGCTTCCACTACACACACCAAATACACTATGCACAGATACTGCATCCCCTACACTTTAAACAATACACAAAAACAGACACTTCACACACTACACTGCATCAACTACACAGACACTGCACCCAGTACACATCTACTACAAAGAAACTGCATGCACTACACTGCATCCACACATAGACTGCATCCACTATACACACACACACACACACACACACACACACACACTTTGTATCCACTATTTACACATGCATACAATGCATTCACTATACACACTGCACAAAATACACACACTGCATCTCCTGGATGTGCATAAGGTTTGGGGGGTAGGGGAGGCAACTTTTCATCCTTGGACCCAGGCAGCACAATGTCTTGGGCCGGCCCTGCTTGGACTCATATGACTTTTACTTGCATAGGAGACATGCAACTGAGGTCCATCATTTAAAACTAAAATGATGTAATGCTATATACAAAAACAGTACAAATAATTATATATAAAGTCATAAATATGCTTATACTTACAGATAAATAGGATCATTTATGCCAATGGTGTCTAAAATACAACTTGTTAATAGAAAGTAGTTAATCGAACATCAATCATCTTCATTACTGTACATTATATAATAAAGTATATGTTTGCCCTGTTACTCAATAACTCTATGATTAAGTATCTCAATAAGAGCTTTTTTTTTTGTTTCTGTTAAGGATCTAAACAATGTTTATTTCATAGTACTGGTAAAACGTATTTACACAAGGATAGCCAACAGCGACCAGTTAAATACACCTATCCCCAGACGAACGTTGTGCGGTTCAAATCCAAAACAAAACTACACAAACCAAAATGAGTTTTGATTTGCAGTTTTTGAAGCTGCTGTAAGTAAACAAGTGAAGTAGAACCAATCTGAAACTTGCACTGGTAAATCTGAATAATGGAAACTGTCAGATATGAAAGTTTAATTTTGAAATGCTGCTATCCAGAGATGATTTATGGGATTTGTTACACATAGATGGGCCTGAAAATACCTCAGCAGAATAGGACAGAAAGAACAGACAGGCACCTAATTCATGTCAGAAATGAGCACACAGCAAAATGTGCGTGTGTTATGCTTTAATCAATAAAGGTAAGGAAATTGTATATGATATGGCTCGTAAAAGGTCAAGCCATACATAGTATTGCTATACTAGAAACTGTGGAACATCAACATGCACTTGGGGAAGATATATTTTGGATGATTATGCTTTTAAGATGTAAACGGGAACTACAAGGAAAAATACTTCCCAAGTGTCCATATTTTGGATCCAAATCCCTCTGTCCCTTTTTTTCTATCCTAATTTTACTCTTTTCTAGGAGCTCCATATTGTTGGTGTCTCTGAGTGTATAACAGAGATCCACGGCAACTCCCAGTAATGTGTCTTTAAACTATGCTTAATGTGTTCAGAAATCAGTTAGGGCACATAAGATACATTGTTCATGTTCTAAATTACAATTAATTGTAAGTCATGTAAAATTTGTCACAACAGACCTGCTCCTGGACACATCCGCAATCACACCCCTAAAATTAAAGTGTCCCTTTTTGTCCATTTGAAATGATAGAAGATATGAAGTAATGAGAAGCTACAATAACAACTTGTTACCTGCAAAACATGCTACCATAAACTGCTACACAGAAAACAACTTTCATATTGGAATTTTTCCAAGCTTTCCATATGGCATATCAGTATTTGGATGCAAAGTTTATGCCTACATTTAAAGTGGAACATGTTTCAAGTTTGAAGTCAGAGCTATGCAAAGTATAGTTGGCTATATGTAGTCCAAAACATCTGGAGCGCCAAAGGTTCTCCACCCCTGCTTTAAGCCAACCAGTAGTTGGGGGCCTCTTCATGTGGCAGTCTGAGGCTACATTTTGAAGATTTTCAGAAAGCAGAGTAAAATGGCACCGGCAAGGATACTTTGGCTTTAAACTATTTATGAAGCCAGCACCAGGAACTGCTGGCAACATAACAGTATAATTTCAATGAAGTTGTCATGTGTCTTAATGGACTGGTTTGGGCATATAGATAATGAAAACACTTTTTTCATACAGCCCTAGCCACACCTCCCGTGTCTGTGATTCACAGCCTCCCTGCACACTTCCTGAAAAAGAAGTCAACACTTTGCAGTTGCACTTATTACACAGTATTTTTAATTTAGAATTTTGTGTCTCATGTTTGGAACTTGCAAAAGCCTCCTGCGATTGAGTAAAGGGATTCTCCAGTGCCAGGACAACATATTAGTTTTCCTGGCACTGCACGACCCTGTAGTGCCCCTCTCCCTCCCATCCCCCATCCCAAGTTGCTGAAGGGGTTAAAACCCCTTCAGTGACTTAACGGAGTCCAGCGCCGATGTCCCAGGGTCAGGCTCCGCCTACTCTTCTCCCCTGCCGACATCAGCTGGCGGGGGAGACCTAATGCGCATGCACGGCAATGGCCACACACAAGCATTAGACCTCCCCATAGGAAAGCATTATTGAATGCTTTCCTATGGGGATTTTGGCGACGCTGGAAGTCCTCACATAGCGTGAGGACATCCAGCGTCGTATAACACACTGTTCATGTTCTAAGAACACGGGAGTCCCTCCAGTGGCTGTCTGATAGACAGCCACTAGAGGAGGACTTAGCCCTGCAAGGTAATTATTGCAGTTCATGAAAACTGCAATAATTACACTTGCAGGGTTAAGGGTAGTGGAAGTTGGCACCCAGACCACTCCAATGGGCAGAAGTGGTCTGGAGTATCCCTTTAAAGTTCTATGAACAGAGCAAGAGTCAAAAACTTCAAAAGTTAATACAGTATACTGTAAAATCTGATTGAAAATGGAAATATTTTGTCATGAAGACTATGAGAGTCACAGGGGTGGTGTGACTAGGGCACAAAACAAAAGCAAAAGTGACAACTCCTAAATAGCAAAAAGATTGCAGTGATTTTGATTTATTTATGTTTGGTGAGTTTGGCCAGTCGAGTGTCCCTTTGAGCTAAGGAAATTCAGAACACATAGTTTAGGATTCTGTACTGTAATAATTCTGTTATACTAGGTATTCTCATTCTGCATCCATACACACGATGCCTGTTTCTGACACTATTATTTCTTATTTTTCATTGACTGACACAGCACAGTGTCATGACAACCATTTGAAGATGAGTAAAGCTCCATTTATATTTGAAGCTTCAAATGGAGAGCAGTGGAAAGGGAAGAGAAAATACAGAAACTGGCATTTCAAACTAAAATGTTGTCACAATACTTTAAGACAACTTGAATTATGCAAGTGTATAGAACTAACTTTAAACCATGAAAGACTAACAGGGATATTTACTAAAATGAGAATTCAAAGTGAATTTCCAATTGAAAGCCAGTAGTAATATGTTGAAATGAAAGCATAGCGGACTTAGAATTTTCCTTTTTGGCTATTTTGATTTTGAAGTGGCCCATTCACCTCCCCCCACAGTATTTTTACTACGCCTGACAACACTTGACACTAGGCAAGCTACCACCATCAAACTTCTCATTCCTAAAGCCATGACTAGTGACGGCTATAGAGAAATGAAGCTCTTTCTTTGGGGGGATCCCACATGTTGCAGGATCCTCCATAGACTGCAATGCTGTACTCTGGTGCATGTGTGAGAGAACAGCACTGACATTGACAGCGGAAGTGCCAGGAGCTGAAGAAGAAGAGCATCAGGAATGGATGGTGACTCCCACAAGGGATCTTCATAAAATAATCACATCGACTGTGTTGGAAATTAAATGAAATTTCAGCGCAATACAAAAAGGTATCGGAGGGCAAAGAAGAAACTACTTACTTGACGATGAAGCCCAAAGTTTACATAACTTGGTAAATAGCAGAGCTTCTGCAGTCACATTGTGTCAATTCCCCCAGCTGTCGGTAGTGACAGCTTTGGGAATTAATCTTCTTCTCAACGGTTGCAAGACTTAGTCTGTGGAGCATCGCGCATGTGCGAGATTACAGAACTAACAAGAATTCTGGCAGACGAAACACAATGAGATGAAGAAAGAAGATGGTGGAACCCCAGAAGTGACAGAGCCATTTTAATAACTGCCTATAAATATTTACAATCTAATATTTTATCCGTGGTTGTACACTTCATTAGCAACAATTGTATCAATCAAATCCATGAGTTAATAAAAGGAAGTGGTGTAATCAGCGTTGCCATTCTCACATTAAATCATTCAACAAGAAAATTTCCCTCTTCTATTGCAAGGAAATGAATAATTAAATGTGCTTTCAAATACCATAATCAATACCATTACTTTAATGCAACCAGAAACAAAATATCAATCATTGCATAGTGATAATGCAATTCTTGCTACTGCTATAGTGCTATATATATATATATATATATATATAAAACACAGAGCTTGGATTTTAATCTTTAAAAAGCGTTGTTTACAGGTACATTTTGTAAATACACTTAGTTGTCAGTGCCTCATAAAAGATAAAAACGAAAACTACAGTAATATCCTGTGAGCATATTATTTTTTCTAAGACTACATAGGATTGTGCAAGTATTATTAAACAAGAAATGTCACTTCCCAGATTTTTAATATTACGTTTATCTATGCCTACAGTGCCCTCTACTAATATTGGCACCCTTGGCAAATATGAGAAAAGAAGGCTGTGAAAAATTGTCTTTATTTTTTTAACCTTGTGATCTTTTCTTCAAAAAATAAACAAACATACTCTGGTCTCATGCCTATCACACAATTGCAAACACAGTTAAAAAAAAAAAAAAAGTTAAAGATCTGTGGCACAATTATGAGGACCATTTATTTTAGTCAATATTTTGTGCTACCTCCCTTTGCCAAGATAAGAGCTCTGAGTCTTCTATAATGCCCGATGAGGTTTGAGAATACATGGCAAAGAATCTGAGACCATTGCTCCAGACGAATCTCGACAAATCTGCTGGTGGACTCTCTTCTTCAGTTCACCACACATGTTTCTATGGGGTTCAAGTCAGGGGACTGGGATGGCCATGGTAGGACCTCAATTTTGTGGTCAGCAAACCATGTTTGTGTTGATTTTGATGTATGTTTAGATCATTGTAATGCTGCAAAATCCAAACATGTCCGATTTTAAGCTTTCTGGCAGAGGCAGGCAGGTGATCACTTAACATCTGTTAATATTTGATAGAGTCCATGATGCCATGTATCCAAACAAAATATTCAGGCCCTCTGGTAGAAAAATAGCCCCAAAACATTAAAAAGCCACCACCATAGATAGCACGGGCATGAGGTACTTTTCCATAAGGCTAACTCTTTGTGTGCAGCAAACCCTCCGCTGATGTTTATTGCCAAAAAGCTTTGACCTTAAAACCGAATCTTATTTGAAGTTCCAGTAAACATAGAAACATAGAATGTGACAGCAGAACCATTCGGCCAATCTAGTCTGCACAATGTTCTGCCCAATACTTTCATTAGTCCCTGGCCTTATCTTACAGCTAGGATAGCCTTGGGCCCATCTAACGCATGCTTAAACTCCTTCACTGTGTTAACCTCTACCACTTCAGCTGGAAGGCTATTCCATGCATCCACTACCCTCTCAGTAAAGTAATACTTCCAGATATTATTTTTAAACCTTTGCCCCTCTAATTTAAGACTATGTCCTCTTGTTGTGATAGCTTTTCTTCTTTTAAATATAGTTTCCTCCTTTACTGTGTCATTCCCGTTATGTATTTAAATGTTTTTATCATATCCCCCTGTCTCGTCTTTCCTCCAAGCTAAACATGTTCAGATACTTTAACCTTTCCTTGTAAGTTTCACCCTGCAATCCATGAACCAGTTTAGTAGCCCTTCTCTGAACTCTCTCTAGAGTATCTATATGCTTCTGGAGATCGGCAGAACTGTGTACAATACTCCAAGTGAGGTCTCAGCAGTGTTCTGTACAATGGTATGAGCACTTCCCTCTTTCTACTGCCAATACCTCCCCCTAAACCACCAAGCATTATGCTAGCATTTCCTGCTACTCTATTACATTGTTTGCCTACCTTTAAGTAATCTGAAATAATGACCCCTAAATCCCTTTCCTCAGATGTTGAGGTTAGGACTTAAATATTCTGTACTCTACCCTTGGGTTTTTACGTCCAAGATGCATTATCTTGCACTTATCCACATTAAATGTCAGCTGCCACAACTCTGACCATTTTCTAGTTTACCTAAATCATTTGCCATTTGACTCATCCCTCCTCGAACATCAACCCTGTTACATATCTTAGTACCATCAAGACCTTCGGCAATATCACTAATAAAAATATTAAAGAGAATGGGTCCAAGTACAGATCACTGAGGTACCCCACTGGTGACAAGACCATGCTTCGAATATACTCCATTGACTACAACCCTCAGTTGCCTGTCACTCAACCACTGCCTTACCCATTCAACAATATTGGAATCCAAACTTAAAGATTGCAGTTTATTGATAATACTTCTATGTGCAACAGTGTCAAAAGCATTACTGAAATCTAGGTAAGCAATGTCTACTGCACCACCCTGATCTATTATTTTAGTTACTCAATCTAAAAAATAAATAAAATTAGTTTGGCATGATCTCCCTGAAGTAAACCCATGTTGTATATGATCTTGAAATCCATGTGATATTAGATGTTCAACAATCCTATCCTTTAACATGGTTTCCATTACTTTCCCCACTACTGAAGTAAGGCTTACTGGCTTATAGATGCCTGACTCCTCCCTACTACCTTTCTTGTGAATGGGCACAACATTCGCTAACTTGCAATCTTCTGGGACTACTCCTGTTATCAATGATTGGTTAAATAAATCTGGTAATGGTTTTGCTAGTACACCACTAAGCTCTTTCAATAGCTTTGGGTGTATTCCATCAGGCCCCACTGACTTATTTGTCTTTACTCATGATAGTTGAAATAGAACATCTTCCTCTGTAAACTCTCATGCAACAAATGACTCATTTGTCCTTTTTCCTAACACAGGTCCCTTTCCTTCATTTTCATCTGTAAATACTAAACAAAAATATTCATTGAGGCAGTCAGCTAGACCTTTATCCTCTTCTACATACCTTCCTTCTTTTGTTTTTAATCTAATGCTTGTTTTACTTTCCTTTTCTCATTTATGTATCTAAAACATGTCTATCTTCCTTAATCTAGTTTTTTGTAGAATTACTAAATGCTAACTTTTTGTGCCATAGTGGTTTCTTACATTTTTTGCTTTTACTGACAAGCCTAATGCAATTTTCTGTAGCCTTCAGCAGTGCAACTTTTAAATAATCCCATTTCTCTCGGACTCCATTTAAACTGCTCCAGTCTAATAATGACTCCTTTACACATATTCTGATTTTAGAAAAGTCTGTTTTTCTAAAGTCTAAAACTTTTGTTTTTGTGTGGTGTGACTCAGTCGCTGTTCTTATATTAAACCACACTGATCCTAAACTTTTACTTACAGTAATATCGGATAACAAATCTCCATTAGTTAACACTAAATCTAGTATGGCCTCTTTACGAGTTGGCTCCTCAACAACTTGTTTTAGAGACAATCCCAGTAGGGAGTTTAGAACAGGGCTTGACAAATTTGTTTGGAATATAGGAGCCAGTTAAAAAAGTTAGGAGCCAGTCATTTTCAACGAGAAAGTGCAATACTTAAAGGTACACTATAGTCACCAGAAACACTACAGCTTGATGCAGTTGTTTTGGTGTCTATAGCCTGTCCCTGCAGGCGTTTCAGTGTTAGCACTGCCTTTTCCGTGAAAAGGCAGTGTTTACATTACTGCTTACTAACACCTCTAGTGACAGTCACTCAGATGGCCACTAGAGAGTCCTGGGTTACTGCTGCACCACGTGTAGCACCCAGGTTCAGTGTCTCCAAGCTCTGCATGGAGGCGCTGAATGTTCCTCATAGAGATTGATTAATGTAATGCATCTCTATGAGGAGATGCGGATTGGTACATTTGCTGTGCATGCATAAAATCCTCCCAGTGCTTGGAAAGCATTGGCTTGGCTGAGATCATAATGATTGATCATCTCAGCCATGGTGAACTGGCACGGCGTGGGAAAATGGAAAGACAGGTGAGTAAACACCTTCCTCATGCGATCGGAGGGGGCAGGTACCTAAACGCGCACACACCCACTAACAGGCGCACACACTCTGACAGGCTCACAAAAACATGCTCACACACACACACTGACAGGCTCACAAAAACATGCTCACACACACACACACACACACACTGACCGGCTCACAAAACATGCTCACACACACTCTAACAGGCTCTTTCACAAACACACACACTGACAGGCTCTCTCATACACACACACTCTGATAGGCTCTCTCACAAACACACACACACACTTTGACAGACTCACACAGGCTTACACATACACACAAACATTTGTTTTAATTGAAACCCACTCAGCCTCCCTACCTTTGGGAGAGCTGAGTGGGTCTTTCCTGGGGCCCAGTGGGGCTGCTCTCTTCCTTTGTGCGAGGGAGCAGTACTCTGCCTGTAGCTCCTCTCTGCTCTCTTGCACTCTATAATGATGCCGGGGCTGAAATGACATCATATTCCAGCTCCTGACATCATTAGACAGCGCGAGGGAGCAGAGAGCAGCTGCAAACAGAGTACTACTCACGCGGGCGGCAACCGCACACAGTGCTTCAGCGGGCGGGCGGCCGCTTCCATGTTCCTGCGGGCAGCCAGCTGCCTCCAATATTCCCCATGAAGGCCGCCGTCAAAGCTCCCTCCCTCACTAACTAGTGAACTGGCAAATCCCAGATGCCAGGGCGCAATTTCTGGTCGCTGTGGCGATCTGGTGCCTGGGATTTGTCGAGCCCTGGTTTAGAATATGTGTGCTCCTGGCACAAGCAGCTATTTTGGTTTTCCAATCAAGACAAAATGTGATGAGAGCACAATAAAAAGCATACATATTACCATACATGTACATAAAATAGTCCTGTAAATAAAACACAACAGGAAAAAGTATAGGGTAATAACGTTATAAACAAGTGAAACCTTAAATAAAATCAGTCTCACTCACATGTTGTTGAGCCAATTAAAATAATCTGGCTCAGACTAAAGGTGTCCAATGGATAAATGTAGATGGTCTCAGAATAACAACCAGCAGCTTCCTTGTTGTTCTTATAGTACTCCCATAGAGAATCCAGGATGCAGGATATCGGGAATAAAATATTTATTGAACAAAAAAATCTATATAAAGACAGCTGATAAAAAAAACAAATATAAGAGTCCACTACAGTAATACAAATGTACTTGACGCGTTTCGGCATTAGCCATTCTGTGCGCCCCAGTCCTTAAATAAGCCGGTATTGGCACGCTTTTTTTAAGGCGGTAAGCACCTTCCACTTCTGGTTTTGGTACCAGGACTGCATACTTTGTCCTGACGTCCGTTCTGTTTCTCTTCTTCCAATTCGGCTTTCGTCACTAATGACGTCATGAGGCTCCCCTCCATATTTGCGTCATGACGTAAATGGCCAGAAACAATCACATAGTTCATATAGGCGGATGTGCCCTCACCCAAAATGAAAGATTTTTTTTATCTTAAATGGGCAAAAGCTTTACTATGGGGCAACGAAAATCTAAATAATCATAGATGTAAATAAAAACGAATATATAATATTCCAGACCAAATGTCATAGAATATATCCTAATCCTTTGGAATACATGCAAACTATATCATAAAACTTTATATACACAATACATTATATTCAGTACAAAATCCTGGAGAAAGTGAAAAAGAGGAAATGCTATTAGAAAAAAGGAGGGAACAATATTAGTATTTAACATAAATATAAGAGCATCAAAAACACACACAAGTGTTAAAAAATGTAAATATAATATATATATAGTATATTTTACATACGATATAAAATCTAAAAACAAGTAAATTCAAACAATTGACATGAGAGAGAGAGAGAGTGTAATTTCAAAATTGGCATTTAAACCTCGTGGCATGAGGGTGTCTACATTAAAGATCCATTTCATCTCTGTTTTACTAAGGAGATTATTTTTATCTCCACCCCTCCAATGTACCTTTATTTTCTCTATTCCTAGGAATTCTAATCCACTTGGATCCCCATTGTGGAATTCCATAAAATGTTTAGAGACACCGTGATTAATAAATTTACGATTAATATTAAAAATATATTCCCTGATCAAGTGCATGACGTTTTACCTATATACAGAAAGCCACAAGGGCATATCAGCATATAAATAACGTCCTTGGTATTGCACATTATAAAAGATTAGTATCATAGTCTCTTAGTTGCAAATGAAGTGAATTTAAAAATCTTTTTGAAATTATCCTCTCTCAATTTGCAACCTCTACATTCTCACCAATAATAAAAAACATTTTGTTCTTTTAAAAAATTACTTGTATTTCCTTCATTCTCTTTATCTAAAAAACTTTTAGTTAAAATTTGTTTAACCCCTTAAGGACACATGACATATGTGACATGTCATGATTCCCCTTTATTCCAGAAGTTTGGTCCTTAAGGGGTTAAAATTCTTTGCTCCTCTGAATATGAATCTAGGTTTTTCTTCTAAAAAAAAAAAGGGATAATTCTTCATCGGTCTTAGGGATGTGCCAATTCTTAATAATTTTCCGCAAAGTTTGATTGTTTGCACAAAAATTTAAAATAAGTGGGACTTTATCTCTGTCTGGATTTCACTTTTGACCTTATATTCTAGAAGTTGTTGTATTTCTATTTTTTCTACTTCCTTACAGGTTTGTTCTGAAAATTATATATTATATCTCTTTTCTAAAAATAGTTCTTTTAAAAGCTTGGCTTGTTTGATATATTCTTTATTTTCAGTACAATTGCATTTAAGTCTTAAAAACTGCCCTTTCGGAATATTATTTAACCAAGGTTTAACCCCTTAAGGACCAAACTTTTGGAATAAAAGGGAATCATGACTTGTCACACATGGCATGTGTCCTTAAGGGGTTAAAATGGCAGCTAGTACAATCAATAACACTATTAACGTCTAGGCACTTAAAAAAAGTTTTACTTTTAATCCGTTTGCCTTCTATATAAATAGATCGAAAAAAATTCATTTGGGAGGAACTTAAGTATAATGTTCCACTCATTAACATTAAGGGAATCTATAAATAATTTTAAAGACTCTTCATTACCTTTCCAAATAATAAAAATATCATCAATGTAACGTTTATAGAGTGGGCATAATAAATGTATCTTAAATAAAATACCGTATATACTCGAGTATAAGCCGAGTTTTTCAGCCCATTTTTTGGGCTGAAAAACCCCAACTCGGCTTATACTCGAGTCAAGGTCTGTATTATGGCAATTTGCATTGCCATAATACAGACCGGGGGAGAGGGGGGCTGCAGAGAGCGTTACTTACCTGTTCTGCAGCTCCTGTCAGCTCTCTCCTCCTCTGCGTGTCCGGTCAGCACCTCGGTCAGCTCCCAGTGTAAATCTCGCGAGAGCCGCGGCTCTCGCGAGACTTACAGTGTGAGCTGATAGAAGGAGCTGCACGGACGGCGCAGAGGAGGAGAGAGCTGACAGGAGCTGCAGAACAGGTAAGTAACGCTCTCTGCCAGCCCCCCTCTCCCCCCCACTGAACTGCCACTGGACCACCAGGGAAGGAGAGCCCCCCTCCCTGCCATGTATCAAGCAGGGAGGGGGGACGAAAAATAAATAAAATAAATAATAATAAAAAAAATAATAATAAAAAAATAATAATAATAAAAAAACGGGATATAAGGACCACTGTGTGGGGGGGGGGGGGGGGGGTATAAGGACCACTATGGGAGGGAGGGGGGGGATAAGGACCACTATGGGAGGGAGGGGGGGGGGATAAGGACCACTATGGGAGGGAGGGGGGGGATAAGGACCACTATGGGAGGGAGGGGGGGGGATAAGGACCACTATGGGAGGGAGGGGGGGTATAAGGACCACTATGGGAGGGAGGGGGGGTATAAGGACCGCTATGGGAGGGAGGGGGGGATAAGGACCACTATGGGAGGGAGGGGGGGGGATAAGGACCACTATGGGAGGGAGGGGGGGGATAAGGACCACTATGGGAGGGAGGGGGGGGGATAAGGACCACTATGGAAGGGAGGGGGGGGGATAAGGACCACTATCGGAGGGAGGGGGTGGGATAAGGACCACTATGGGAGGGAGGGGGGGAGAAAAGGAACACTATGGGAGGGAGGGGGGGATAACGACCACTATGGGAGGGAGGGGGGATAAGGACCACTAGGGGAGGAGGAGGGGAGGTCAGGACATATGGGGGGGGGGGGGGCAAATATCCTTGCACCGGCCCTGCACACACTGCATTCATACACTGCATTCATACACACACTGCATTCATACACACACTGCACTCATACACACACACTGCATTCATACACACACACGCTGCACTCATACACTTGCTGCACTCATACACACACACGCTGCACTCATACACACACACGCTGCACTCATACGCACACACTGCATTCTTTATACACACACTGTAAATAAATATTCAATTAATATATTTTTTTTAGGATCTACTGTAATTTTATTTAGAAATTTACCAGTAGCTGCTGCATTTCCCACCCTAGTCTTATACTCGAGTCAATAAGTTTTCCCAGTTTTTTGGGGAAAAATTAGGGGCCTCGGCTTATATTCGGGTCGGCTTATACTCGAGTATATACGGTAAAACAATTCTAACATTCTGTCCTTTTTCTTTAAGATTATCTCTTCCAAAAAAAATATTGTTCTGTATATTGTTCTGAGTGTTATGCACAGGCAGAACTTCAGAGAATGACAGTGTGGAAGCAACCTGCCGTATAGCATTGGCAAAAACACAAAAAACTTAATTTACCTCTGAAACCTTATCGCAAGCCAAGTCATTTGTACCTAGATGGACAAGTACATCCAATTCCCCTTCCTGCTTTGCTCACTTAACAATATTACAAATACATATACTGTCTCTGTGAGCACTAGCTCCAGGAAGACATCTCACAAGATCACTATTGTCCAGCTCCACACCTCTTATGATAGAATCCCCCAACATCAACTGCTTTCTATCAGGCCTCATCATAGTCTCCAAACCTGTCTTCACAACACCACTACACTCAGTGCTGGAGCCTGTCTCCACAACACCACTACACTCGGTCCCTAAGCCTGTCTCCATAACACTGTTACACTCTGAAAGTGGTGATAATCATTTATGTAAAGCAACAGACTGTGCAATATGCCTTTTATCCACAACTCTATGCCTGCCAAATCCTACAGTAATCCATCTACCATTCCTAGTACGTCTCTGCGGCAGTGGTTTTGCAACAGTTCCAGCCTGAGTTTGTTTACTGGATAATTTACAAATCTCAGACTTCAAAGATACAATCTCCTGCCGCAATATAGAGAACTGTCTACAGATTAGACATCATCCAAATCTCCACAAAGTGTCACGTGAAACAAATGCTTAACTATTACACGGAACTAGGTCTGCCATTTTTATGAGGTAAGTAATTAAATCAAACAAATCTTAGCTTTTTTTTATCTCCTTTATACCTCAGATTACTCCAGTTTATCTCCAGAATACCTCCAAGCTAACAAGCTAGCAGCAACCAAGCTATATTAGCCAAGCTAACGACCACAACCCTTATAGAACTCCTAAAATCACCACCCACTAGGAATGTTTAACACCTGGGTAGGCCTATACTTATTTGCAAACAATAGCTAATTAATCAACAATCGTAGCAAACACCTCACTAATTAAATGAAATGCCTTACCAATTACCAACAGGAAATCAAACCTTGTGCAATCAGTAACCTTTTCCTATAGATGAATCTTACCTATAACATTAAAAAGAAAACTCTTACAAAAATCTTAGACAGTTGAAGTATCAGTAAAACTCTACAAAATATCTCCAAGCACACACTTTGAAGCAGCACTTAGAAGCAGCAACCAAGCAGTAGTTTCTGGATGAGAGCTTTTGGATGAGAGTGGAGTTTTTTTTTTTTTTTTTAAAAACCCTTCCAAACAACTTGTGGTGATGTATGTGACGCTGGATCGTAGTTTTGAAGACTTTCTGACCCCAAGACACAACTAACTTCTGCAATTCTCCAGCTGTGATCCTTGGAGTTTGTTTGGCCACTCAAACCATCCTCTTCACAGTTCTTTTAGACAATACAGACACATGCCCTCTCCAAGGTTGATTCATAACATATCCAGTTGACTGGACCTTCTTAATTATTGCCCTGATGGTAAAAATGCATTAGAGAACAGTATTATCCAGGCACTCAAGATCACTTGTGCAGTAGTTTTATTGGAACAACATACAGAATAAAAAACGTTTCAACCTACACAGAGCTTGACAAAGACCTCTGTGTAGGTTAAAACATTGCTTCTTTTGTCAGTTATTCCAATAAAACTGTTGCACAAGTGACCTTGAGTGCCTGGATAATACTGTTCTCTAATGCAGTGTTTCCCAACCCAGTCCTCAAGGCACACCTACCAGTCCAGGATTTAAGGATTACCCAGTTTTGTCTAAGGTGTTTTTAGAAAAAAAAGAAAAAACACCTTAGACAAAACTGGGTAATCCTTAAATCCTGGACTGGTAGGTGTGCCTTGAGGACTGGGTTGGGAAACACTGCTCTAATGCAAAGATAGGGGCTATCCAGCCCCAGGTCTAGTACCACCAAGATCATTATTTTATAAGTGTGCGGATACCTCTCTTTATATAAATAATCTGATGGTGGAAATGGGCATTTTCAATGCTTTTTCTGTTTTCTTATAGCCACGTCCAATTTTGTGACTCTCAACAACCTTTTGCCGCACATCACAGCTATTTTCATTGGTCTTACCTATTGGGGTGAATGACTAAGGGAACCTGGCCTACATGTTATTTAATATTTATACCCATGAGAGCAGAGTATTTTTGTGTATTTTTTGAAGAAAAGATCAATGTTAAACAATAAAGACAATATTAGGAGGGCACTGTACAGGTAGTCCTCACCTAACGACTTACTTGTTTACCGACTGCTCTGACATATGACCAGCTCTTCAGGGAATGCCCTGAATCTAAATCTTAGGAATTCTACGCGATTGCCTGCACTATAGAGCTGGTCTATGTGCAAGGGAAAGTCAACCAAACACATATTTAAAGGATTCCCTGCACAAGTGAGCTGGTACATTTTTGGGGGTATTCCTCTCTGTAGCACATGCGAGACTTGCTTGTCACACTGGTGTGAGGCATCTTCGCTTACCAACCAATTCAAGGAACTGATTTCGGTCAATAAGTGAGGAGTACCTGTATATTTAAAAGATTACTCCAACATACACACTACAAGCACTATGATCACTTCGAATCAGTGAAGCGGTCATGGTGGTTGGTGTAAGCCTTTATAAAATATGTATTTGCGATGTGTTTTACAATAAAATTAAATGTAGAAATCTCCACTTCTTTATATTGGAACTGGGCTCCTCTATCATAGCTCCCATTCAATCATTGTAATAAGCCCTGTCTTTTGCTCCTGGCATTCTGCAGTGAAAGTTTACAGATAAGAGGGAAATTGAAACGTTTTTTTTTTTATTTTCTCCTCGATATTTGCAATGTTTGCCCTGGCTTTGCCTTATCTTAACTGAATTATGATGTAATTTACTATACTTTTAATATAAAATTTAAAGGAACATGGAGTTTCTCATAAAAAAAAATTATATATATATTAACACAATGTATAGGCGATTCTCAGTGTTTTATTTAATTATGTAAATCCAAGAGAAGTGACAGTTCCTGTTTAAGTTACAGAAAAAAACATGATGAAGAGGGTGCGGTCTGAAAAGATCTATCGTTTAACAGTGTGAACATTTCTAAGACAAACCAAGACAGTTAATAAATTATCAGCTATGTCCTTATGTAAGCGAGTATAGCGATTTTATAAGTCATCAATGTGATTTGTGCACCTAAAGAGAATGATTATACCACATTTTGTTTACTAAGGGAAAGCTGAGGAAACCATATATTTTTTAGAATGGTCTCAACATTCATATTTTAGAACTTGTTTTTAAAAAAATAAATAAAAAAATATTCTTTATTTTGGTAGTGCATGAGGTGAACAAAATAGACAGGAGATATTCGCACAGCCATAAGCAAGGTATACATAAGTCATACATATCTTTCATTGTGCACTTTTTTTATAACAACATGGTAACTAAATGTAAAGGTCAAACATAGTGGGGTAAACCAGGGCCGCCATCAGGGGGTGACAACCATAACGGTTGTCACGGGCCCGGCGGCCCGGGCCCCACGTGTGGGGCCCATTGGGTAGCCCACACACTTAGGGCCAACCGATGGGCCCTATATCTTCAGGGGCCCGGTCAGCACTGTGGCCGTTGTATAGCGCGGCCGGGCCCCTTTAAAAAAAAAAAAAAAACAGCCGCAAGTGCTGAAGAGGGAGAGCCAGGCAGTGAAGAGGCAGCCGCGCCGACTCCCATCATCCCCAGCCACCCTCCTGCAAAGAAAAGGTAAGAGACAGGAGGGTGGCTGGAAAATGAGCTATGTATGTCTGTCTGTATGCATGTATGTCTGTCTGTATATATGTATGTCTATGTATGTCTGTCTGTATATATGTATGTCTATGTATGTCTGTCTGTCTGACATGCATGCAGACAATGTCTGTCTGTCTGTATGCATGTATGTCTATGTCTGTCTGTATGCATGTATGTCTGTATGCATGTATGTCTGTCTGTCTGTCTGTCTGCATGCATGCCTGTGTGTATGTATGTCTGTGTGTATGTCTGTCTGAATGCATGTATGTCTATCTATGTATGTCTGTATGTATGTCTGTGTGTGTGTACTGCCCCCATACACACACACTGCCCCCCCATACACACACAATGCCCTCCCATACACACACACTGCCCTGCCATACACACACACTGCCCTGCCATACACACACACTGCCCCCTACACACACACACACTGCCCCCTATACACACACACAGTGCCCCTATACACATACACTGCCCCACATACATACATACACTGCCCCACATACATACATACACTGCCCCCCATACACTGCCCCCCATACACACACACTGCCCCAGACACACATACACTGCAACTGTCACACACACACACTGCACCCCTGACATACACTGCCGCCCTCACTCACACACTGCAACCTTCACACACTGTCCCCCTCACACACACGCACTGCACCCCTCACACATTGCACCACTCACACACACACCACTGCTCCTATGCCCTATGACAGCCCCATTTCCCAGCAGACCTCAGGTAAGTTGTCAAACTGTTCTTAAACGGTTTGACTACTTACTCTGGGAGGGGGTCCCGGCACTATTGGCACCATAACCACTACACTGAGCTGTAGTGGTTATTGTGTCTGGATTATTTAGTTAAATAATCTACAAGTGCCCCTCCCGAGATCAGGCTCTGGATCCGCCACTGACCCAGTGGGCATATTTGGAGGCGGGCCCCAGGGTGCCCAGACCCTGAGCTGAGTTAGGGGCCCCAAAATGTCTGGTGGCGGCCCTGGGGTAAACAAGCATGTAGGCATCAGTCAATAGAAAGCCCTAATTTTTGTGGTATTTTAGAACTTGTTTATGGCAACCCACTCAAGCTTTCACAATAAGTAATATTTATAGGACTTAGAATATTGTGTTCAGTGACCCCTCCTGCTGGCACTCATCCCAGTAAGATATAGCATGCACTGTTAATAGCAGTCACAGAGATCACTCCACAGGACAATACTGCTCCACAACAGACATCTGGGTGGGGAACCTTCATATCCATAAGAGGATGGATAATAATAACAAAATATGTTGGGCACTAATAAAGTATGTTGCTTTATAAATATGGTGGCCTTCATAACTAACGGCTATTTGCAGTTTAATTTTAGATTTCTTATTAGTGAATGTGTGTGTTTGTGTGTTCTACAAAATATTTGTATAAGGCATTTATCAGATATATTAACTGGTTTAAGCATTTGGGTGAAGTTAATAAACGTTCTATAAAACCATTTATATGATGCTTCACTTTCAGAACTATAAATGGTTTAATCATTAGTTTAAAAGTAATTAGAGTTAAGCAGCTGTTTAAAATGTATCCGTAAGAGTCTTTGAAATGGTAGTTATGCTGCCCTCTGCTGTTAATAAGTAAATAAGCTGCAGTAACTGAAAAAGTGGTTAAGCATATTTTAACAGTACAAAACCAATGTTGTTGTTTGAGAGTCTAAAGAATGAACAATACCTCTGTTGCATACATTACTAAACTTAAAATAGACCCATTTATTTCACTGAATAAATAACAGTCCAGTTAAAGACTTCTCAAGTTCCACTGGAACCTATTATTTGTCTGCAAACGCTTGACATGATTTTTTTAGTTCTATTTTACTTCTGTCAAAAACGTACTGGAGTGCATTTAAAAAGAAGCTGAAATGTTACAGCACATGAATAAAAGTATAAGCATCCTAGCTATGTTAATTTTTTGTTCAGATGAGGCACTTAAGAACACCTAAGGTTGTATGGACAAAACCTCCAAAATCCTACGAGGGAGGCAACACTATGTTTAAAAACCTAAAAAAAATGTCTTCCTGGGACAAGTCAGATCCTGGTGTATAACTATAATACAAAGCTTAAGCCTTGCAGGAGACTAAATATTTAGATTATTATTCTTACACTAAGTATATTATTATTCTTAGAAATAAATGGCCAAAAAATCAATGTCTCTGTATCGAATAGGAGCAGATAAGGGGGTAGCCCTAAGCAATAATGATAGAAAAGAAAAAATGAAAATCTGTTCCAACACAATCGAGTGTCACTAGAGATTTATACACAAAAACTACTTAATAATAAACTGATCAGAATTAAAAATCTTGAAGATACTTTATTCTTAAATCAATAAAACAAACAAAAAAAACATGTGATTCAATTTGGGCCAATATAGTAATGACTAAGATTGTGGCAAATTAAAGCCCTTATACCCTAATAGTAGCTGCCTGACTTAATCAAAAAGTCCATTGCGGCAGTACCAGCAAAAATATATATATACACAGTAAAAGGTGAGAAATTATAACGAAAAAACAAAAAGCAAAAGAGCAAATTAAACAAATTGAACAAGACTCCCACTAGGTAAGTATGTAGCGTGTTAACAATGTATCATAACCAAATCCAATACAATACAAATCCATGTATCAGAAAATGGGTAACTAACAATGAATAAATAGCCGTAGCCTGTGGGAAATACCACTGCATAATCTGTCAAGGCACATCTAATCCGTTCTCCAGTCTCCGGTAAAAAAAGAGAAGGGGAGGGATCAGAATGTAAATCCCTGCAGCGTAACTGGTAATAATGTGCCGGTTTTCTGAATGAAGAATCCAGAACGCTGAATAAACTAAAGATAGTAGGAAAGGTGCCTTAAAAGGGCGCCTAGGTATAGATAAAGTAGGAAAGAATAACAAAATCCTAATATAGTAAAACTGGGAACCGGAGAACTAGTGGATAGTAAAGTGGTATGTCTATTCAAGATAATCTGTAGCTGGTTTGTCTGTCAATTGAATCAGGATACCTAAATAGCTCGATGTGTCCCTTAATCGAGCTCAACCCGTCACAGTAAAGGGGCATACAAGTGAGCAAGAGACAGAACAATTGGTTAACTAAATATTGTTAACATAGTCAAGGGGCTTGACTATGTTAACAATATTTAGTTAACCAGTTGTTCTACTTTTGCAAATGGTATGCCATCATGGGGGGAATTCTCATTCCTGGGCTACCATACGGTCTCAAAGGCAACATAACCAATCTGGCAAATTTCAATGTGAAAAAACTGAAAATAAAGCATTATATGTGAGCCTGTAATGTTCAAAAACACTATAAAACCTGTACATGGGGGGTACTGTTATACTCAGGAGACTTAGCTGAATACAAATATTAGAGTTTTAAAACAGTAAAACGTATCACAACAATAATATCATCAGTGAAAGTGACCGGAGAGGCACCATTGAGGCGAATAATACACTACCATTTCGTGAGTGCTACCATTAATGAGTGTACAGTAATTGATTACTGTATCGAACAATATTATACTATGTATGTATCCTTGTTTAGGAACTAACAGCTGTATCCCTAAAGTCCTGTGTATATATATATATACACACACACATACACATACACACATATACATATACACATATACACATATATATACACACATATATATATATATATAAATATATATATATATACACACACACACACACACACATATATATACACACACACACACATATATATATATATATATATATATATATACATATACACACACGTCCATGGATTAGATGCCTCCTCTAGATCAATCCTGGTACAAGGTACAAGGGAAGTGTATTAACATAAACCACGTAGAACTAAAAGTGCAATGGCCACTTCAGAAATGTCATTGAAATTCCAATTAAAACGTACAAGACAAACGGACAACTTTATGTATGTCTACATAAATAACAAACATGGCAAAACCAGGAGCTTACTCAGTTCGACAGAAAGTAGCCATAGTTGGCATAAATGAGCTAAAAGTCACATGCAGCAGTAATACAAACTACATAAACTAAAATTTATACATGGACACACATATGGCTCAGTGACCCTTCTTCCACTTTGTATCGAAAAGGATAGTATTAAGGAACTGGTTTTCAGGCAAGCTAGAGGAATACAGAATCTTCAGGAAATATGGAAAACATGATCAAGACTCGACCTGGGTAGATGTAATATTCTTTGCAGAATTGATGCTAAGTTTTTCTATTGCCATTTTCCACAAATTGTTTAGGCATATGCAATGCCTTTATTGGCAGGATGATTAGTGAACATGGGGACACAATGCACTGTAGAATGTGCCTTATACCAAGCATTTTCTTCTGCTGACAATGATCCAAATACCATGAACACATCAAAGAAAACACAATTCAAACAATTATGGGTTGCAATACTCCAAATAATCAATGACTTAAACATTTAAATGATATGACTGGTGTGCTCAAATACATGTCCTCCAATATCATTTTAATTTAACATAGAGCATCACTGAGCAAGCCTAAAAATGGCACGCTATCATTTGTGAGGCACTGGGTGAGACAAATCATATCCTGATAGGACAACTTAGCCATCAGCCCAGTGTTAGAATATATAGAGACACACAAGCACACATACATAAACATACCAACATTTAACACTCACACACACAAACATGCATAGACAGACACTCATACATAAACAAAGATACTTAGTTATGTATCCCCTCCTCTTCTCCCCATTGAGGAAAGAAATCCGTTTTGCTCTGCTCACACTATTGACTAGTCATATTAGGACAGCAGAAGATATGTATACCAGCCACAATTCCCTCATTCTTTTTTTTGGCACACTGGAAGACAGACTTTGTGTATCTATGTTAAATACAGCAGGAGTTACTGACAGTAACTCTGCCTGACAGAAAGCCATTGAAGTCTATGGGTGCCAGATTGCCAGCTGTTAAGATACAAGCATACGGGCAGACGCAAACTAAAATATATATAAACACACAATAGCACACATCCAGACAACTGTATGCACAAATAGCATGCATTATAGTTCAATAATATTACCGGTACATTACAAAGACAAATACTGACACATACACATATACATAGACAGACACACATGAACACATATACAGAACCATACTATCACACATACATAAGCTGGGGCTGTACAGTAAATGTTGGTGGAAGCCCTTTGACGTGCACTACGTATCCATGAGTGGCTCATATTCATTTCTGTGGTGGAAGCATTGCAATTGTGATGTCACAAGTGATGTGATGTCACAATCGCACTGCATCCCCCATTACAAAAATGGTAGACTGTGGTTAACAAAGATATCTCTGCAGAGGTCACTGGAAAATCAAAGTCCGGGGACTATAATAATAATTAAAGATAAGTTTGCAAAACGCATATATATTTGTTAATGAATTTAAACCACACAGTCAAAGAAACACATTTAAAGGGACACTATAGTCACCAGAACAACTACAGCTTATTGAATTTGTTCTGGTGAGTAGAATCATTAACTTTAGGCTTTTTGCTGTAAACACGGTCTTTTCAGAGAAAATGCAGTGTTTACATTACAGCCTAGTGATAACTTCACTGGTCACTCCTCAGATGGCAGAGATCCTTCCTGGGTCATGGCTGCCTAACATGCATCCAAACATTCAGTGTCTCCTCCCTCTGCATGCAGACACTGAACTTTCCTCATAGAGATTCATTGATTCAATTCATCTCTATGAGGAGATGCTGATTGGCCAGGGGTGTGTTTGAATTGTGCTGGTTCTGCCCCTGATCTGCCTCCTTGTCAGTCTCGGCCAATCCTATGGAGAAGCACTGTGATTGGATCAGACCACCACTTCTGATCATGTCAGCAGACAGCTTGCTATTCTGAGGCATGCAGAGCTACAGCTTCAGGCTTGAATATAAGTAAGATTTTGCTATATTTAGGGAGGCAGGACGGGCCATGGGGGGCTAGATGCTGGTTTTAACACTATAGGGTCAGGAATACATGTTTGTGCTCCTGACCCTATAGTGTTCCTTTAATAATTGTGGGGGAAAATACTTTTCTCAGCTTTTTTTATTTTAATTTTAATATGTTATGTCCCCTATTTTCTCAGCACAAACTTCTTTGTTTGTGATGGGCAGTATCCAGTGCAATGCTTCCCCCATAGAGAAGCATTGTGAACACAGGGTGCATAACATATTATGAACACTTAATGAAATACCAGTTTAATTGTTCATTTGGAATCTATGAAAACATAGATGAAAACAGTTATTAGAAAAAAGCTTCCTTGATTAAAGCATTTGATGATGTCAGCCAAGGAGACGGATTAGGGGCGGGACCAGGGCTTGTAGACCTGTGGAGAGTTGAAAACAAGGTAAATTTTAACCCTTTCTAAGGGGGCACCTAAATTGTGGTATAGGGTCAGGAATACAGGTTTGTGTTCCTGACCATATGGTGTTCCTTTAACCCCTTAAGGATCAAACTTCTGGAATAAAAGGGAATCATGACATGTCACACATGTCATGTGTCCTTAAGGGGTTACGGTAAATGTCCTGTGTCAGATTCACATATTTTGAGGGCAAAATGTTTTTGGCTTTTTCTTCAGGAAATACATAGGGGAATTGTATAACTGGCAGCAAGTGGAGGTTTGGGGCTAGGGCTGCATAGATAAAATCATTTAACTCCTATTGAGCAGTAATATTGCCAGATCATGATTCATACACAAAAACTACTTAATAAAGCTGAAGTGGCTTTTGGTGTTTAGATTGACCCTTTCAAGCCTATTTTAATGTACATACTGCATAAGTGGTGTGCATATTTACCTGGGGTGACTCTTTAAATTCATATTTGCATTCAACATAACTCCTATTTGGACTGCAACGTTATATGTTCTGCTTAGGTTAACCTTTCCATACATGTTTAAATTAACATCATAGAGGTCACTGTAGTGGTTATGGTGCCAGGAGTGTCCTGGATCCCTCCCAGAGCAAAACCATTTAAGAATGGTTTGACTACTTATCCAGTGTCTGCCAAGCACCTGCAGCCACTTCTCTGGTGAATACAACTAAAATGATGTTGCTCTGGGTTACACCACAACCCAGTGAGGTCACAATTTCTCCAGCATTCCAGTTAAGCATAGAGCCTCAAGGTTTGTTAAAACCGGATGAGATGTCTGTGAAATAAGCTCACACTTTTAGAGTGTTATTCACTAAAGTGAGAATAGCAGGGAATTCAAAGTGCATTTCACATTTAAGTTTAAAATATCTGAACTTGGAAAAGAAAAAACATCCAGCACACAACAAGTAAAAACAATAAATACACTTAGCTTCCTCTAATCCCTGAATTCCACCATATTGACTAATTTTAAAGAGTCTGGCGGAGTCTAGTTTCCTAGAACCCAGAAATTTAGCAATTTACAAATACATATCTTCTCCTTTAAAATTTTAAAGGGACACTATAGTCACCAGCACAAATATAGCTTAATGTAGTTGTTCTGGTGAGTATAATCAGTCCCTGCAGGCTCTTTGCAGTAAACGCTGTCTTTTCAGAGAAAAAGCTGTGTTTACATTACAGCCTTGGAACACCTCTAGTGGCCACTCAGACAGTCACTAGAGGTGCTTCCTGGGTCAGTGTAGCACTGACATTTATCATCACTCTGCATGGAGAAACTGAACTTTCCCAATAGATATGCATTGATCCAATGCATTTTTATAAGGAGATGCTGATTGGTCAGGGAGGCATTTGGTTCCGCCTCTGGCCCACCTCCTTTGCTTAGATCATCAGCAATTGCGATCTCTGCCAATCCAATGCTTTCCTATGGGAAAGCATTGTGATTGGATGAGATCATCAATTCTGATGTCAGCCAAGGAGGTAGATCGGGGGCAGAGCCAGCGCAGGCAGACCAGTGCAGCTCTGGAAAAAAATTGGCTTTTTCTAGTTATTTAACAGGGGTGAGGGGGGCAACATGTTTTTTCAACACTATAGGGTCAGGAATACACATTTGTGTTCCTGTAATTAAAAAACAATTTTGTTGCATACAACATCATGTCAAAGTGCTATTAGTGTAACCATAGTGTTGTCTGTAATATATGTTTCTTTCACATTTTCATTATGAAATAAATAGGCCATTTGGTATACAGTACCTGGTGCTGTATTAGTGTGTTTCTCCAATTCCATTTCCTACATCCATCACCTAGTCCCTACCTTTTCCCCATATTTCCGTTATCCAAAATGTTTATAGAAATGTGTTGTAAATATGCCAACCTTGCTATGGGTCTACAAAATAGCCAATGTTTAAAATAGAAATGCCTGAGAAATAGTCAGTAGAATTTGTCAAGCTTAATAGAAATAAAATCTGCAAATTGTGGATTAGAACTATGGAAAAATGTGAATGTCATGCTTAAGAGAACTTCATGTAATTCTATATTTACCCATCCACACTGAGTTTAGCATCCTATGGTTTTCCAAAATCTTAATTTTTCCTTGCAAATGTATGTGCAAAATATATATAATACTTGTAATATTTCCTTTTACCATATTGTTCAGTAGCTATTTCTTTTAAAGAACAAATCAAAGCACTTGTGCATTAAAGGCACATTATTTTCACCAAGATACACTAAAATATTAATCTGAATTTTCCAATCTTCTTAAATTACAAACAGTGCATTAGTATGTAACCAAACTAAATTTCTAATGTACCTGTTTCTGTTCTTGCAGCCATTTTTCTCGCTTCTTTTGTTTTCTTCGAATGCTTTTCAGTTTGTTTATTTCTCTTTTACTTAATCGGTGAGTGACAGTATATGTGCAGGTAGGTGCAGATTGAATGACTTCTGAAGACAGCACCAGCTGTTGCTGCATATAATCGTCTCTTGTGGCTGAGATGGATGGAGTGTTTCCTATCGAGTCTGATACTTCAACTGTATGGCTATATTGTGTCCTTGAGTCCATGGGTACCGGAAGATCACTAGCTGTTGGCACACTTTCTGGAGGTCTTCGAAGTGTTTTCTCAATGTCAAATCTGTGCTTACCTGTAAATTTCCTGAAGGACTCATTTGTACTTTGGCTGTTGCTGTTTTCAAATGAAAGCTCGGATTTGCTCTTGCTCAGATATTGAGCTGGCTGTGTTTCTAATGGCTCTTTGTTACGGCAAACTGAAGTATTTGATTTTTTTACAAAAACATTTGAACAGAGGTGACTAGCACCTGTGTCCTTTTTATCTGAATATGCCTCGAGACAAAAGTCTGTGAGAGGCAGTTTTTTTCTTCTGGGCATAAAATGTCCATTGTGTGAACGAATTTCTAGACACAGTGCCTCTACCAAACTCCCAGTTGAATCCGTGTTTGTGTTCATGGTCAGATGCTTTTCACTCCTGTTCAGTCCATTTTTTATTTTTTTGTCCAGACTTGTTGGAGCTTTTAAAATTGGTAGCAGCTCAAAAAATGGTTTTGGTGAATGTGATATATCATAATCAATCCTGCTTTTGCTGAGATGTACGACGCTCAACTGGCCACATGGGTATTTAGTGCTGCCTATAAAATTAAAAGCCCCGAGACGTGCCCCACAGTATGGACAGTTCAGTCGACCATGTGTCCAGTGACGCTGAAACATAAGAAAGAGAAGGAAAGGTCAGTATAGTAAACTACAAAACAAAACTACTGCACTGACATTTTGTTTGGTCACAAAAGAATTCCCCTTTCTGGCCTGCTTTCTGTGACATAATAGACATGTCAGCAGACAGCACAGAGATGAAAGAACAGTTCTAAAGCAAAGAAAACCCTAGAATATCATTACAAAAGGTATTAATCTCAAAAATTCTTCATGTGTAAATCGTTGTTTTAAATCAGTCTGCTGTCCACAGGTTTAGTAGAGGGCTGCCAAATGCATGTACAAAGAGTTTTGGTATTTATCTAAAAACAATATATGTATAACAGTGACTCAAAGTCTAGTAAACAAAAACTAAAATGAATCAAAAGTAAATTTGAATAGTCATATTGAAAACCACTATATGATGTGGTTAAAGGTATAAAAAAAAAAAAAAAAAAAAAAAAGGGTCCTTAAGACTCTCAACCAAAATCCATTATAAACATGTTATGTTTGTATTGTATGGGTAATTATCAGCACACAAGAAATAAAAAGAAGATAATTTAATGATCAATCAATAAAGTATGATACAAAAGATGCTTGTTTTCATTGGTATGTGGTAAATATTTAAAAACATTTAGAGCATAAAATGTCCTGATGTCACAATCTCTACCCCTGTTAGTAGCCATTCACACTTAACAGCTGTTGTAATAATGAATACCAGTGAGCTGTGAAGCCAAGCAAATGGACTTTACTTCTGTTTGTTTACCATGCTTGACATGTTAGGTCTGTAGATTACAGGTACAGTTGGATTAAATTAATATTTGGACACCAAGTAACGAGGGAGTTCATCAAGGCAAAAAAAAAGTGCTATTTTGGATGCAAAGTGCTAGAATAGTGAAAAACATTCTATAGGTTTCCATGGTGACTGCTTCTAATATAGCAAACTTCCACAGAACAGCATCCTGTTTTGTTATTTTTGTTTTGTTATATAATGTGCAGGTACGGCAGAAATAGAATATCAGACAAACAGGGAAAACCTCAAGAACACCAAAAACCTACATAAAACGAACATAATAGAAATCATAAAAATGGTTTTATTAATCATAGTCTGTCTAAACACTTTTAAGATAATTCAGTTCCAAAAAAAAAAAATCAAATTCATTGCCACTGATAAAGTTAGTCAACATTGGAGAGGAGGTGATGTGTCTAAAGATTTAAGTTAAAATTAGATGAGATGGATCTTTGGACGACACATCCTGGCTCCTCAATTTGTTTTTATGAATGTTCTTATAATTATGTACTATGATTGGACCTTTTGCCCCTTAATTTACCATTATTAAACATGGTGCATGTGCAACGCACTGACTCAAGAATATAACAGATATCATGTATTCCAAACTGGAGAAAGCCACATAAAGCGGATGAAAGCTGGAAGTCACATGACTGGCGGTATGGTTAGACACAAGGACGCAGGATGTGAACACGGAAGCATGTGGAAGATGGCACACATAGAAAATTAAATGGGATGCGTACCCTCACATAATTAAGACTGGTATAAAACCAGATGGATGGCAGATTAATATGCAGGGAAAAGCGTTTTGCAGTGTTTTGTACTGTCTATAATAAATGTATAATTACGTACACTCTGGTTCCTGTCAAGTTCTCTTCAAGAAAGGGGATCCACTATGTTCCGCTGGACTTTTGGCCCAGCCAAACATCTATTGATAAGGTTGGTTTGGTGCCTTTACATTTTATAGTTTATTTATAATAGGCTCTTAATATTATGAGTGTTCAATTTGAGTTAATTTAATCTTATTGCCTTATACACTACACTATGATGTGTTTCTTCTGCATTTTTATGTGATAGGATTTGCCATTAATCTCTGTGTAATATTGGGTAACTATAACCATTGTGTGCGCTGTCACCATATTTATATGCATATTGTATCTCTAGGTTGGCACGCATGCTGGGCTAACAAACCCCATGTTTGCTAATTGCTGCAGATATAATGAAAAAAAAATTAAATAAAAAATAAGAATAAACATAAAAACATACAACAATCAACTCCTTTAGTAACAATGGTTATGGTGCATGAAAGTAAATGATTACAAAAGTAAGTATCAGTCTATTGTTCAATGAATCATAACAAACAGTAGATGTAATACATCGATTAGCCATCACCTCATAAAGTAACATAAAAATAAATTAATTTGGAAACTTACAAATCCCTATATATTAAAAACAATATAACGTGTGAAGAAAGAATAAAGGTAAGGATAGGCACACTAGAATTGGGGCAAAAAAATACTGAGCCCCATATAGTGAGCTAATAGGTAATGCTATCCCTTAACTATGTGTATGGTTGATATGCTATATATAGAGGCTAGTCATCTCATTTAGTAGTTTACAGAATTAGAGGAGTATGCCTAAAGAACGAACCTAGCATATTTTATTGCCGATGCATTTAGTTTGAGGGTTTTTTCCTTTTGTTTTTTTTATTTTTATTTTCCTAGGTGTACTATGTCTTTATTCACGGATACTACTTAGGTACTCTATGGGTTGGCAGGGGTATGTTTGATAGGGATAGCCTTTAGGCTGCCTTGAAGCAGCAGCAAGTTCAGCCTTTTCCGTCTGTGGGAGGTAGACAGCCAGTTCAGGGTATTCTAGGTTTATTTTGTGGCGATACCTGGGGGATCCCTAACAGGATTCATTGAACAGGAGCACTTCTATTTCTCTCATTTCATATGAACTACATGCCCTGGAGGGCGAGTGATTACTATTTGAGAGTTTATTATCTGTGCAATATATTCACACAACCCTAGTATTTGTATGTAAGTGGATGTATTTCTACACTGTATAGAGACAAATTTACTTTCTCTTTCTTTTCATACATTCCACTCCATACATCCTTGCCTGTACTAGTAACTGTAGCTGTTGCTCCCAGTGGCAACATAACCACTACTAGGCACAATAAATCCCTACCAATATTCCTCTTTTGACTAAATGCCAATGTTGTGGCATGACTACTTTATACAGTGTACACATTGTACCCCCATAGAGATCTACCTGTAGAACATTCTATGTAACTTAGGAATATTTACCCTAGTTTCTTTTTGAGAGCATTTATCTCACTTACTCACACACTATTTAGGTGTACTCACCTTTGGTAACACTTTTACCAGTTTTTAAATAATTAAATTTAATTTATTTTATTTTTTTCCCTAATAAAGGTTTACAACCCCCCCCCCCCCCCCCACTGATTAAGTGGTTTTCCATCCCATTTTCTCTTTTTTCTGTATATGTTCTCGGGGTTAAGCCCCTTATACCTCTTGTAACCTCTATAGAGGCTGGGGAGTTGGCTAGTCCAACACCCTGTACCCTCTATCTCTTTATCAATTACTAAATGAGATGACTAGCCTCTATATTTAGCGTATCAACACTACACCTAGCCAAGGGATATCATTATCTATTAGCTCACTATATAGGGCTCAGTATTTTTATGTTCTGATGGTAGCGTGCCTATCCTTCCCTTTATTTCCCCACATTCGTCCTTCACACGTTCTATCGTTTTTAATATATATGGATTTGTGCGTTTCTATGTATATTTGTAAAATAAAGTTGTTTCTTATTTTCTGTTCACCATTACCTTGAATGATTTATACTTGAGGTAATTTTAGTGGGGTTGTATCCTACCTAATCTAGTTAGGTTACTTCCCCTTCCAAAAGTTTTGCACAGTCTGAGAAAAGGGACTGCATATAGGCAGCAAAACCACTACATTATGATGTAGTGGTTGTGGTGCCTAGAGTGTCCCTTTAACGCATTCACATGAAAGAAAAAATAGGTACACACAAATAATGAGTGGTGCTGTAAGCCACAAGTGTTTACATGGAGGGTAAGATTTATACATGCAAAACCTTTACATATCGACTCTTTTAATACATTGGGCTACGAATTCAGGTTTTTATCTTTAGGACTGTGGACAGCATGGTCTTGCTTTAGAAGCACCAAAAAGGAGTCTTTTATTAACATTTTCTTCTTTAATGAGGATTAACACTGAATCTAGTTTTGACATTTTAAGGAGTGACTGTCACATTTCAGATACAATCATTTTGATAACCATGCACAAAATACTAGCTATTACTCATGACATTTTTTTATTTTTTTTTAAATAACTAGATGACTGATTTCTTTAATGGTATATTAAATGAACATCAAAATTGCTTTGTGAAAAACATTGGCTTTAAAGCATACTTTGCTTTCATTTGTCATAGTTTAAGATACACTGGGAGAAATGCATCATCCACTCATGATCAAGTGATTGCAAGCATCAGGCCTTCAGTGATTAACGTAGGAACTCTGTTTATAAGATTTGCATTTATTGCCAATATAAAACCACAAGGAATATGGGAACATGAAGAAATTATAGCTCTCACAACCAGCTCAGTCAACAAAGAGGAGTTGGATTTATTTATAGTTGAGTTTGATATTTAAGTGAAGCTTATAATTGAATGAATATTAAAAATAGTTTTTCTTTAAAGGTTCAGCAAAACTTGAATACCTTTTCAACTTCTTGTTTAATCCAGTCTGGAACTGCTTCTTCATTCATATGCCATATAGGACAATTACTATGATGCACTGATGAACCAGAACTGTGCTGTGAAACACAAATAAATGAAAGAATGAATGAATGAATGAATGAATATACAAAGCAAGATTAAACTGAAAAATACTAGTCCCTGTTGCATAAGTTGAATATCATCGGACATTAAAACAAGAAAACAACGTTTTTTTTTGTTGTGGGAGTGCTCTATTTTTGCCCCTGCAAATAGTGCTGAAAGATTAAAATAGTTGGTATGAGCCGCACTGCGAGCTACGTACAAAGCCTTTGCTCCTCAACCAGGTGATGGCAACTGGATTCATGGGGCATTTGTAATTAGGACCAAATGTCAGTCTGTGCCATAGTGTATCAACTTTGGCACAAATCAAACTAAAGAAGAAAACAAGACCGTTTACAAACCAAGAACACAAGTATGAACCTTGCGCACCTAAAGATACAAGCCAAAAATGTGATAAAAAGTGACTTACTTGAAAAAATATTTGATCACATGAAAATTCTTATAAATGTAAAAACCAAACACAGAGCAGTAACGTTTATCACCTTCTATAACACAGCAAAGTAAGCACAATATGCACTCACATATATAAACTCCTATAATAAAACCCAAAGTCTTTGTATAGCGCCTTATAGATGTGATACCACTATAGGGATTCCCCATTCTGCGTCCGTAGCTCAGTGCCAGCTAGTGGTCACCTCCACCTCTCTCACAGGCTCATTCAGGGCCCGCTTGTAGCATGTCTCCCTTTGAACTGGTTTTATTTTTTGCAAGTGAATTAAATCTCGCTGCTGTCAGAACTATGGTGTCCCACAGGTGCCACAAAAAGGAGCACTGGATTGGACCATCAGTTCCAGAACCTGAGACAGTCGTGGGAGGGGGAGCGGAAGACAGTGCAGAGGGAGTCTCAATGCTGGAGAAAGTGTAAGTAAAAACATTTTTTTTCATGGACCTAAAACTAACTATGCCATAATGTACTATAGCATTATGAATACAGATTTGCTTTCCACTGCTGGTCTTAAAACCCTATCATGCTCAGAAAATTGGCGGCTGGGGCTGGTAGGACTTAAAATATCTGATGTACTGGGCTAGTGAGGCAACCACTTGCTAAACAGTTTATGTGGAATATAACTCCACTCAACCTCTTGCAGTGGTTGGCCGAGACAAATAACCGTTTCTATGGAATTCCCTTATCTTCTCTGTTAGACTTTCACCTAGTTTCCAATCCTTCAAAATATCATTGAAAACTCACTTTTTTAGGACAGCATATCAATTAAACTGCTAACAGCTTTCACTCCCCTTACCTTCATTCCTCTCCTGCAACTGTCATTAAAACACACACTGTCTTTTTACAGAGTAAAAAACAAACAAAACAAAGAAAAACACTGAAGCCCTCTGCAAAGAGTATTCTAGCAACCATAGATTTCTACCCTACCCTTACCTTTTGTGTCACTGTACCGCACTACCTCTAGCATGTAAGCTCGTCGAGCAGGGCCCTCAACCCCACAATTTCTGTCCGTCCATCTTGTCTGGTTTTAACTACGTGTCTGTCAGTCTACTCATTGTGAAAGGGAGGAGGAGAATAATAATAATCTAAGGCCATATAAGCTTAATCTCCATGAGTGCCCAGCACGTGACCCTTATGTAGATAAAAAAAAATAAAAAAATCACATGGTTATAAATGAGCGCTGCCACAATAGCGATAACATAATTGTTTTAATTTCTTCAATTTAAAAATTTTGAGAAAAGGTGCTGCATCTATATTAGGCAAGTGCAGCAAGCAGAATTTGGCATACATTAAATATAGCAGATTTCTGTTGAATAGCCCGCGTAATTATCTAACTGTATACTATTCCATTCTATCCTCTTTCTTAAGACCACACTTTCAAAGATTACAGTACTTTGGAAAGTTCACAGTCAGTGTTAACCCAGTTTTAATTTATTTAGTGATTAAAGGCTTGAGACAAGGACAACAGTCACGCTGCACATTTCTGCAGGGTTTGCTAGATCTTAGTGATAATATAGGCGCTAAATCCCAGTATAGGGTGTCAGTAACTTGGAGCTCAAGCAGGATGAATAAGAGAATACCGGCTGCAACAAAGCAAAATACAGAAAACCATAGCGGAACTGAACCACTCACTGCCACAGCTGCATGTGAGAAAATGAAAGTTAAATTTAATAGGGTTATTCGCTAAAGTGAGAATTGAAAATTAATTTAAAATTTAAGGCCAGATAGTTGAAATGGAAGCAAAATTGTCAGTTTGACTATTTTTACATTAAAGGAGCACTGGGGGCACCATAAAAAACTCATAGAAATTAAGTTGCTATGGTGCTAGGAGGTCACTGGGCACTTTCTTACCAGAAGGGGTTAAACCGTTCTTGAAAACATAGAATGTGACGGCAGATAAGAACCATTCGGCCCATCTAGTCTGCCCAGTTTTCTAAATACTTTCATTAGTCCCTGGCATTATCTTATAGTTAGGATAGCCTTATGCCTATCCCACGCATGCTTAAACTCCTTTACTGTGTTAACCTCTAGCACTTCAGCTGGAAGGCTATTCCATGCATCCACCACCCTCTCAGTAAAGTAATACTTCCTGATATTATTTTTAAACCTTTGTCCCTCTAATTTTAGACTATGTCCTCTTGTTGTGGTAGTTTTTCTTCTTTTAAATATAGTCTCCTCCTTTACTGTGTTGATTCCCTTTATGTATTTAAATGTTTCTATCATATCCCCCCTGTCTCGTCTTTCCACCAAGCTATACATGTTAAGATCCTTTAACCTTTCCTGGTAAGTTGTATCCTGCAATCCATGAACCAGTTTAGTAGCCCTTCTCTGAACTCTCTCTAAGGTATCAATATCCTTCTGAAGATATGGTCTCCAGTACTGTGTACAGTACTCCAAGTGAGGTCTCACCAGTGTTCTGTACAATGGCATGAGCACTTCCCTCTTTCTACTGCTAATACCTCTCCCTATACAACCAAGCATTCTGCTAGCATTTCCTGCTGCTCTATTACATTGTCTGCCTACCTTTAAGTCCTCAGAATTAATCACCCCTAAATCCCTTTCCTCAATCGCAAAGCAATCGAAAAGCAATCGACTTTTGAAATTGACTATCAGGAACAGCAGAATGTGTCAGGTAATTGCACACAAATAGAGCTGCAAAACATTGCACATTTCCTTACAATATTAGTAACATAAAGTAAAAGAGCTGTTTGGCTGAAACCAACAATAGCCCAAGAAGGGAATATTGGAAACCAAAAAGCAGGGGGCATAAATAAATAACAGGACAGTGGCAACCATTATTAGGTTATTCAAGTAGGATGGTAGTGATCCAAATGACAGTAAATCACTCTACTGCCCCCTGCTGCACCCCACACAGCCAACAGGAACTAATAGATTTCAAATAGGGCAGAGAAGAGCGGTTAAAAACAAACTGCTCCAAATTGCTCACTTCACTGGCGGTTGCCATCTTCAAACAGTCGTATTGTAAAAACAATAAATCCTAGAGCAATGAGCTTTGTATTGTGAGATTCACAAGACCCAGACCTACTTTTGATGCATAGTAGGTCTCTGAAATATTAACAATAAAGGCACAGTCGCAGTTTAGATATTGCCCTTCAAATTTGAGCTGGCTAGAGTGGAGTTTCAATGAATTTCAATGGACGACGTGAGTTGCAAACAAATGGTCATATTGTGAAAACTATCTGGACGATGGCTTAGCCATGGACATGTTTAGCGGCAGCAGGGATAACTGAACTTTTTGATATAAGATTTGTGTAGGTGGGCTTGAAAATGAGGGAGTGGTAACAGTTTAGAAATCATGTCCTGATTTTTCAGCTTTTGCCAGCTCCCACTCTAGTTTTGAACATTTCGCCATTCATTCCTATGGGACCAATTTCGCCACAAAAACGACGATATTTTGTGAACCATTCGGTGAAACGTTCCACAAAGTAATAGCACACCAATCGGGAACAATCCGCATGTTTCGGTATATTACTGTCTATGTAGTGTAAAAACTGTGGGAGGAGTTAGGGTGGTAAATTTGGCTATAATAATAAGAATAATATATATGTGAGATAACAGTAAGTGGTCTTGCTATGCAAAAACACTTAATAAAGTGCTGGATGGTCCTACATATGTATGGGCATCACAAATGTGGCAGGATATAACAACAGAATTGCTCTGATTGATACTGGAGCACATAATATTGTGTGTTTCCTCCACTATCACTAGATATTATACCCAGGATACATTCCAACTCCTGTGTAAGAAAAAAGAAACACGTACAGGGACTCCTTTTCAAACTGCCTCCACAACTGTTGCCTGGCTACAGCCTTTAATTAGGGATTATTCTAGCTTCCAGTGAACGAATAATCTAAATTTCATTAAAGACAGGAGGCAAATATTTGCTTATCTTTCTTTACTGTAACTCCCAGCAGCAAAGAAGTAGTTAACAAGATTGTAAAAAAATTCAACCAATCATAACACATCATACAACAATATAGTGCCATCAGACTCCTCCCACTTCCTCTTTCTTGGTGGTGCCGATCAGCGGTAGTAGTAGAGTACATGTAAACTGGAAACATTCTGGAACCATAATTCCAGTGTGCAAGAAATCAACCATGTAAACGTGTAGTCGAGCAGAAGGAGAGAAGAAGAGAAAACTTGTGAAAGTATGGTCTCTTACGTAAGAGAAAAACATAAGTACGCACTTAAGTGATAGTTCCGATTATTTGATAGGGTTAAAAGACCATAATGATAAAATGCGGTATAGTGCTAGGTTGTACCAGATTAACATTAAACCGTATACTTATAACAACCAATTTGCAAGAGGATGTGCATGCAATAGTAATAGGAAAAAGAGAAACTTACCCTAGGGGTGGGTTCCATAGTGAACAAAGGGAGGGAAAATATTCGCCTCCTGTCTTTAATAAAATTTAGATTATTCGTTAACTGTAAACTAGAATAATCCCTAATTTTATGGCAAGACAGGATGCTTCATATTTGCTGTTTTAACGCTCTTGAATAAAAGAACAAGCTGCATGTGACGTACGTTTAAAATAAAAGGTTCGAAAGGTAGATTCTCTTGACCAATCTGCGGCGGATAAAATATCCGCCAAGGAGCTGCCCGCATGAAAGGCAGAGGATGCGGCTGCTCCTCTAACGGAGTGGGCACCAAATGATTGATCGACCCCTGCTTGGGTAAGCAACCATCTTATCCAGCGTGAGATCGTGGGGCAAGAGACCGGTTTGTGAGGTCTAACGTCGGAGACAAAAAGAGGACCAAGCAGGGGCACGTAGAGAGTTTGTGTTCTCAATGTTACAACGGGTACACAGGGCTATACAGAGAGACGGTCTGTCTGGAAAGTATGGATAAAATACTGAGGAAGAATTAGTCTTAGTGCGTCTAGTAATAGTAAATCTGACACTGTCTGGTGCGAAGGTCACAGCATGAGAGTCAAAGGCCTGAACGCCTGAAACTCTGCGGAAGGACACCAGGCACAGGAGCAGGGCCAATTTCGCAGAGAGTTGGCGTAGGGATAAAGCCTCGTTAGACGGCCAGGAATCCAAAAGTTCGAAAACCTTAGAAATATCCCAGAAGTTAGAGTATTTAGCCGCAGATGGCCTCGTCAAACGTATGCCTCGTAGGAGTCTGCACACGGACGGCTGTTTCCCAACCAAGGAATTATCAATAGTGTCATGGGCTGCCGAAATGGCGGAGCGCAAAATATTAATCGATCGGTATGATTTACCTTGATCGAAAAGGGATGATAAAAAATTTCAAATTGGTGAAAGAGGTGCTGAAACGGGATCGAGGTCCCTTTCCAGACACCAGCTGACCCAAACCCGCCATGCGGAGAGGCAGGTTCGTCTGGTTCCTGGAGCCCACGAATCCCACAGGAGCGTCTGAGCAGTGCGTGAAAGTCCCGCGACATGCAAGGCTCCCCTGAAACTGTCCAAGCTACCAATTGGAGATAGCCCTGTAGGGCGAGTGGATGGTAATCGCCCGTTGGGTTCCTGAGGACCCGAAGGGAGCGAGGTAGTAGGATTGGGTAGTCTAGTGATAGATCCAGGAGGGTGGGGAACCAAGTCTGGGCCCTCCATAGTGGAGTGAATATTACTATCTTAGCCATTTGTGCTTTGACCCGGTGAAGGGTCCGTTGAATCATCGAGAAAGGGGGGAAGGCATAGGCTCCTCTCCGTGGCCAAGGTTGCAGAAAAGCGTCGACAGCCAGGGATAGAGGGTCTGGTCGCCAGCTGAAAAAATCGTCTGTTTGACGGTTCAGGCGAGATGCAAAGAGATCGAGCATGAGGGGCCCCTGTAATAGACGAATGTGGTGAAACAGGAAGGGGTCTAATTGCCAATCGCTGGCATCCCTCCAATGACGTGAAAACCAGTCTGCGACTAGGTTGTCGGGTCCTGGGAGATATTCCGCTCGAATGGACAGATTCCTGTCCAGGCAGAATTGATACAGATCTTTGGTGAGATCGGACAGCAGTTTGGATTTGAAACCTCTGAGGCGGTTTACATACCGCACTGCGGAGATGCTGTCCATCCGAAGTACCAGGGAGCAGTTGGACGCGTTCTTGGCAAAGCTGTGGATCGCGAAGGATCCAGCAATGAGTTTGAGACAATTTATATGGAGTGCCTGTTCTTAAGGGGACATAATCAGGGCCATAATCAGGATATCGTCTAGATATATGATGGAGCGTACTCCTTGAGAACGGAGTAGAGCTATGACTGGCTTCATTAACTTGGTGAAACACCAAGGGGCGGAGCAAAGTCCGAAAGGAAGGCAGGTGAACTGCCAAACTTCGTTTTGCCAGAGAAATTGCAGGAAAGCACGATGACTTGGTGCGATAGGGACCGTGAGGTAAGCATCCTTAAGATCAAATCTGGAGAACCAGTCTCCCACGCAGAGTAGGTCCCTGAGAAGATGGATACCTTCCATCTTGAAATGACGCTATGTGATAATTTGGTTCAGTGCTTTGAGGTTGATAATAGGACGGTGGTCTCCTGTCTTTTTCCTTACTAGGAAAATGTTGCTGATGAAGGTGAGAGGGAAAGGCGAAGGTTCGTTCGCCCCTTTGTCTAGTAGTTTGTGTAACTGTTAATTTAAGGTTAGTTTGTCTGCTTTCGACATCTCTAGAGGTGTCGGAGGAAAGTTTTGAATGGGGTGTGTAAGGAAAGCTATCTTGAAACCCCTGACTGTATGAAGGATCCAGTGATCCTGAGAAAGTAGTTTCCACTGTTGGAAAAAAAAAGGGTTAATCGACAAGCAATTGGTACATTTTTTAAATAAGTAAGGTCCATTACCTGAAGCAGTGCGTCCGAGCAAGGATCCTGAACCACGTCCTCGGATGGAGCCTCTGGTGTTGAAGAGCTGTCTGTGATAGGGTCGGTGGGTCCTGAGGACCAATAGTCAGTGGGTCGGGGTCTGTAGCCTGCAAAGGCTGCTCTACTGGTAGCTCGACCCCTGAAGCGACCAGCTCTCCCAGAAAAATGATGTGTTTGGGACCGGAAAACCCTGCGTAATGAGGACTGGGCTTTATTTAGAGTAGTAAAAACCGAGACATGCTTAAAGAGGTCTCGCCTAAACTTGTCGCCGAATAGACCATCGGCTTCTGGCCCCAACTCTTAAGAGCTTAAATCTACCAATTTGGCATTAATTTTATAGAGTGCTGCTTTCTGTCTCTCTACCGACATTGCCACATTGGCGTTGCCCAATAGGCATAGAGCTCGCTGAGCCCATTTTCTTACGGTGTGTGGGTCAAATTCACCGCTAGTGAGTGCCTCATCTGCCAGGATAAAAATCTGGATTATAGGACCTGAAATGTCCAGAAGTTTGTCTTGGGCCGTTTTTAACCCTTGTTCGATACCCTTACGAGGGTCTTTGCCAGATTTGGTTAAATAAGTGACCAGCATAGGGTCAAATTCAGGGGTAGAGGTAACTTTGCCTGGAATAGTGGGTCTTGGGCACTCAGCCCTTAATTTATTTCTAATCTCTTTCTCAAGGGGCTTGCGAAGCCACATTTTGCAGAAAATGGCAATATGATCAGGAGGGGCCCATTCTGCAGATCGTGGGTGACGAATCGCCCTTGGATCAAACAAGGGGAGGCCTGAAGCATCCAGAAGGATGTCTGAGGCAGGCTCTTTAGATGAAGGGGCACTTTTAGTATCCTGATTGAGAAAAGTTTCCTTAACAAACTCCGATGCTGAGGAATCCTGGGGCACATTCGCCGTGGAATCCTCATCAGAGTACGTGGGGTCATAATCATTTAAAATATGGCCTGCTAGTCGGGAAGTAGATCCCTCAAGGGGATCTGCAGTATCCTGCATGGTGTGAGGCAGAGAATATTTCAAAACTTGGGCAGGAGCTTTGCCTTTGCCCGCCGTAGCACTATTCCCTTTCCAGGGTCTTTTGCGCGGGGCATTTTCCTGGTCAGAAAGATGGGAGTCCTCTGAGTCAGAGGGTAGGTGTGTAGAGGGATGAACCTCTGGAGCAGTATGCTCATGATAGGCTGCCAAAGCCTTGGGAATGGACTCCGCAATGGTGGAGAAGAGCCATTCCCGAAGTTCTGCAGAGATTGCAGGGTCTTGGCGATCTGACATAATTTAATTAGTGTTTAGAAAATTATTAGAGAGAAACTGGCAGATTGAAATTACAAATAGTTGATATTAATTTATATTAGTCCTGTTTGGCAGTAAAACAATGAGGCAACTCAGCTAGAGTATTGGGAAAGAGTGGGGGTCACCCACTATGCGTATTAAATCACTAATGTGGATAGTGACTATTATGGGGTCACCCAGTAGATAAGGTGGTGTTCTACCACTTAGATCTTAAGTAATAGGTATAAATATATATATATAATAATCAAAATGGTGGGGGTCACCCACTAGTACTGAAGCAGCTTTGGTGATAACTAATATAGTATAGCTGTGTAATGGTAAGTGGAGATTACCCACAATATAGAAAAATATATGGTGATAAGTGGGGGTCACCCACAGAAATAAACAAGGTGGGGGTCACCCACAATACAGAAACAGATATATAGTGATAAGTGGGGGTCACCCACAGAATAATAAGGTGGTGTCAGCCACACAGTAAATTGTAATAATGTAAAGGTAGATTATAAACAACTATTGTTTTATTAATAAAAAAAACAGGGAGGGGGTCACCCAAACAGTTTGAGAAGGCTGATCTTGAGCAAGGTACCTGCAAGAGTATAAAAAGAAAAAGAGATCAAACTTCTGATCCAAATGGGTACAAACCAACAAAACCCTTAATGAAAGGGTTAACTTGTTTGGGAGACTTACCTTCTGAAAGGGCTATAATAGTGCCCACGGAAGAATCCTCTGTCAGGAGCCGCGGAGTCCGGCGAAAGAGGGGGCGGCGCCGTCCACAAAGGGCGGGAAACGAAAAAGGGCGCGAAGGCTGCAATGAAAGGTAACGGACTCCAGGGAGATTGAGTCCGTTACTGAGTAGATTCCCCTGATGGAATGGGAAGGAAATAACCCGGCGGGCCGTTTCTGTAGTCAAATAAGAGAATGGCCCGCGGGAATTGAATATTTAAACTAAATTAAAGGTGCAAAAACCCTTTGTAAAAGAGATCAGAAGAAACCAATAAAATATAGATATATACATCAAAAAAGGTTCTAGGGAACAAATCATAACATGTATTCCATTGAGCACAAGCGACATGCTTCAATGCAACATGTGTCTTGATATTTGGAGCAAGGATTTAATTAAAATAGCAATAATAGACATATTCATGTAAAATATTATGAAACAATTAATTACAAGATAAAAAATAATTAATGAGGCTAGGCAACGTAATTAGAATAGACTCACCTGGGAGGCAAGCAGCAAAAAAAAGAGGAAGTGGGAGGAGTCTGATGGCACTATATTGTTGTATGATGTGTTATGATTGGTTGAATTTTTTTACAATCTTGTTAACTACTTCTTTGCTGCTTGGAGTTACAGTAAAGAAAGATAAGCAAATATGAAGCCTCCTGTCGTGCCATAAAATTCCTTCTCTCACTCATTACTGATATGCCTACCAAGGTGATGTGAAGAGTGAGACATGGTCTCTCACTTGGGAGAATGTGGGCAAGAGATCGTTGTTGGCATCTACATTATACTATGGATGCAGGGATTTAACTCATATCATACTCCCAGTGCTAAAATGAGAATAAAACCTCACTATTAATAGTGTCAAGTAACACTGTGCTGTCCAATAAGACAACAAGCATATCAGGTATTATGTGTAGACAGACAGACAAATTCTACGCGATACAAGACAAGGTAAGACATCATGTCCAGTGCATGCGTTAGAGTGCTAAACATATACCAATTAAAAAGTAAATACTGTGATTAAAAAAACTATTTTTTACTGATGCATGAATCTAAGAGATCCAATCTAGTGAGGCAACCACTTGCTAAACAGTTTATGTGGAATATAACCCCACTCAACCTCTTGCAGTGGTTAGTCGAGACAAATTATCGTTTCTATGGAATTCCCTTAGTTTCTCCGTTAAACTTTCACCTAGTCTCCAATCCTTCAAAAAATCATTGAAAACTCACTATTTATGATGTGGAATCCTCTTCTGACTAGTTTGATGTTCTACACAGATATTGGGGTCCATTGGGGTCAATTGCTTGCACATTTATTATAGTGGTTACATCGTGTGTATGTTTATGCAACGTACCAAAGCTTGTGAAAAGGCATTCTTTAAATGAACTGGTAATTGGGGAATCAAGTGAGAGACACCATGTATATAAAAACAGTGAAGCAAATCACTTATCTTATAGCAATTTCTTATCTTATAGTATTTATAATATTTTAAGAGATTTCAAATGCCACTTTCTGGAAAAAGTAGCATACCGGTAGTTTACATTTTGTTCAAACCAGTGACAGGCACTAAAGGCACTTCTTTAACCCCTTAAGGACCGGACTGTTTTTGCGATGTTGTACATTTGCGACCAGGCATCTTTTTACACTTTTGTGGTGTTTGTGTTTAGCTGTAATTTTCCGCTCTCTCATTTACTGTTCCCATACAAATTATATATTGGGTTTTTTTCAGGACAAAAGGGGCTTTCTTTACATACCATTATTTATATAATCTCATGTAATTTAATTTTTAAAAAAATGAAAAAATAGGATGAAAAATTGAAACAAAATACACGTTTTTTTTACTTTTATGTGAAAAATCTTTTACTCATCTACAAAAGCGAATGAAAAAAACTGCTAAATAGATTCAAAATTTTGTCCTGAGTTTAAAAATACCCAGTGTTTACATGCTTTTTGCTATTTTTTTGCATGTTATAGGGCTATAAGTACAAGTAGGATATATTGCGGTTTCAAAACATACATTTTTAAAATGTATCAATAGTGACATTGTAACACTATTATCTGTCATAAGTCGCTGAATAACACCCCACATGTACATATTTTTTTTAAAGTAGACAACCCAGGGTATTCAATATGGGGTATGTCCAGACTTTTTTAGTAGCCAGTTAGTCGCAAACACTGGCCAAAGTTAGCGTTCATATTTGTTTGTGTGTGAAAAAAGTAAAAAACTAAATTGAACGCTAATTTTGGCCAGTGTTTGTGACTAAGTGGTTACTAAAAAAGACTGGACCTACCCCATTTGCAATACCTTGGGTTGTCTTCTTTTGCAAATGGTATGCCATCATGGGGGTAATTCTCATTCCTGGGCTACCATACGCTCTCAAAGGCAACGTAACCAACCTGGCCATTTTCAATGTAAAAATATTTGACCCATATATTTGACCCTGTAACTTTCAAAAACGCTATAAAACCTGTACATGGGGGTTACTGTTATACTCAGGAGACTTTGCTGAACACAAATATTAGTGTTTCAAAACTGGAAAATGTATCACAACAATTATATCATCAGTAAAAGTGCTGTTTGTGTGTGAAAAATGCAAAAAAAGTCACTTTCACTGACAATATCATCGCTGTGATATGTTTTACTGTTTTGAATCACTAATATTTGTGTTCAGCGAAGTCTCCCGAGTAAAACAGTACCCCCATGTACAGGTTTTAGGGTGTCGTAGAACGTTACAGGGTAAAATACAGTGATAGCAAATTAAATTCTCTGGACTTTCGGCCTGGGTTGGCAGGCAGGTCCCTTAAATTGCAATCAATAAAATAACTTAATAATGTAAAAATATTACATAAATACGCACGTAGAATTTAAATATATATGCATATTTATATATTTGAAGTCTACGTGTATATTTATATAATTATTTATGTAATTTTGTATATGGACATATGAATAGTTCGTATTCTTTTTATTTATTTATGTATACATAGATATATATACAATTTCATTCTAAGTGTATTTTGATATAAATATATATATATATATATATATATTAATATCAAAATACAGTTAGAATAAAATTTCGTATAGATATATAATTTTTTTTAAAATTTTTATTATTATTTTTACATGTTTAATTTAATTTAAATTACTTATTTGTATTTTGTAATAATATATATATACAATATATATAGTTATTATATATATATTATATATACGTGTGTAATTTAATTATAAGTGTATTTTTATATTAATATATGTACATATTAATATAAAAATACACTTAGCATGACATTATATATATGATATATAGACATATATTATATAGGTATAATATATGTCTATATATCATATATATATATGCACATATATAATAATAATAATTTTTTATTAACTATAACTTTAATTTTTTTTTTGATTTTACACATGCAGGGAGACTGCCTGTCAGCACAGGCAGTCCCCCTGCAAGCAGACACATGGACACCTATTGTGACCATGTGGTCGCCCTGTTGGGCGATCACATGGCCACAGGGGTCCTAATTCGCCATGGGGAGACTGTCTGGGCTGCAGGCAGTCTCCCCACAACGGGAGCACCGCCGATCGCCGCCGGGGGAACGACGGCGATCGGGTAAGTACATTTTAAATTTAGGACGGTTCAGGACCGTCGTCGGTCGGCAATGGAAAAATGCCGATGACGGTCCTGAACCGTCCTACGTCCTTAAGGGGTTAATCGAAGACTTGTGATTTTCAAATGTCTTTATGTTCAATACCATCACGCACTGCATGACGACATCAAATGCATCCAACACTTCTCATAGAAAAGCACTAGCTTCAGTGCTTCTCGTGAGTACCTTTGGATTTGCACAGTGATTGCATGTGCTGTTGGTCCCCGATGGTTCTCTATTATAAGTTATGGATAGCATAAAGTATCAAGTGTAATGATCTCAGAGTAGTTTTTTGTTGTTGTTATTGTTGCTCCCCCCCCCCCACAATTGTATAATTAAATGTGTGAGAGGGGACCAAATCTATGAGAATAGAAAAAAAAAGGGAGACCTGAAAGTTAAAGGGACACTATAGTCACCTGAACAACTTTAGCTTAATGAAGCAGTTTTGGTGTATAGATCATGCCCCTGCAGCCTCACTGCTCAATCCTCTGCCATTTAGGAGTTAAATCCCTTTGTTTATGAACCCTAGTCACACCTCCCTCCATGTGACTTGCACAGCCTTCCATAAACACTTCCTGTAAAGAGAGCCCTATTTAGGCTTTCTTTATTGCAAGTTCTGTTTAATTAAGATTTTCTTATCCCCTGCTATGTTAATAGCTTGCTAGACCCTGCAAGAGCCTCCTGTATGTGATTAAAGTCCAATTTAGAGATTGAGATACAATTATTTAAGGTAAATTACATCTGCTTGAAAGTGAAACCAGTTTGTTTTTCATGCAGGCTCTGTCAATCATAGCCAGGGGAGGTGTGACTAGGGCTGCATAAACAGAAACAAAGTGATTTAACTCCTAAATGACAGTGAATTGAGCAGTGAAATTGCAGGGGAATGATCTATACACTAAAACTGCTTTATTTAGCTAAAGTAATTTAGGTCACTATAGTGTTCCTTTAAAAATAAATTGATTTATAAAACTAAGAGTGTTCCGTTAACATTTGTAAACATTCAGCAGATTTTATGGGAAAAAATTACATAAATAAATAATTGATTTTGACCTACATGCAGTTGAACTCATGTGCAAATGCTTTTCAAAGGAACACATCTAAACCTTCTTACATTTCTTGATTTCAACATCAATTAAAATCACAGAATTTTAAAAATGATTTGAAAATAAGCAGCCAGTCAGAGAAACTCTTTTCAACTTGATTATTAAAACAAATTTACAGCTGAACCATTAAAATATTAACTAAACATGTAGATAGCTGTTAATGCTTACTTGATTTACTTTTTAAAAGGGAAATCAACATGTTTTAGAAGTCACGGTGATTAATGGATTTTAGGATGCTAAATTTGATTTTGGCCTTCGCTTGACAAATTCAGAAAAAACACAGCCATGGTTAATATAATTTTACTGCAGTTTTGTTCCCAGATATTTAATAGAGATTAATTTTAAAAGTATTCACTGTGAAATAAACTCACGTCTAAATAACATAGCATTCAATTCATTTATATATCACGGTGTTGCAGATTTTGCAACGAACCATACTTCAAGAATCACATACCTAAAGTAGTTCTTTATTAAAAGGTAATTTCTCTATATATTTTGCTAAATAACTCACACCAGGAAGTTCTGAATGAACTGCACGACTTTCTGTAAATAGTGAATGTATAAAACAAAAAGGGTTACAAAACGTTCAATATAAGTAACAGGGTTAACAAAAAGTTAAATATAAGTGGACTTCACAGTGTTAAAGGATGGTTGGAACTGGCCTTCAAATAGAATATTCTACATATATAATATGTACAGGGGAGGGCTGGCAGCCTTAGGCCTGGGGGGCAAAACCAGTCAAGTGGCCCATTGCGCCACCAAATGCCCACCTTTTCCTGGTTTTATAACGGATATTGATGTTATACTAATCGGTAGCTCTTTGCCATACCCGCTCCTTCACGGCTCTGACTTTCAATGTTGTCAGAGCACAGGCTGAGAATCTCTGAGAATGTGCTCTGACTCACTAACTGAGCGCCGGAACCACGAGGGAGAGGATATGATCTGACTGCACCTACTGCTGGTGCGCACCAGTTGACCACCAGCGAATCGTTTAAATTAAATATGCTGGCGTACCCAACTTGTGAGCTGTGTTGGCCGCCGGGTGCCTCTGTTGTCATGGCACCCTGCGTGACCGCACAGCTTGCACACCCCAACGGCTGGCCCTGCTGACACACACTGACGTTACTACTTAGACATCCCTCAATATTAATACAGACATCAGAGTAAACACCAATAAACTGTGGAAACAGAGCTGATCCCCCCAAATTTATAAAGGTTTGCTTAGAGGATTTATTGTAAGATTAAATCATGCCTCCTCCTCTCTCTCTCCCATGCGCTGCTCTGTAGGCTGGGAGGAAGTGAAGAGTAATCACATTCTCCCAGCACAGCGCCACCTGTGGCTGCATGGGGAACAGCTGTTTAATGTAATGCTTGCAGGACGACCAGCTGCCGCAGAACCTCTTTGTTTCCGTCTCTGCAAAGGGCTCCAGGCACTGCTTGTTGTGAGTGTGAGCCACTGTAAATTAGGGGCAGAGGGCACTTGCACTGCGGTCAAGACGGGTCTGGGCAGGAGGAGAGTGCAGTGCAATCAGTGCACTCCCCTCCTGTGGGTCACCAGTAGACTGGTGCACCTGCCCAGCATCAGAGTCGGTGCAAGGATTTTTGCCGCCCTAGACAAAATAAAAATTTGCCGCCCCCCATGTGACATCACAATGCCCCACCCATATGATCTGCCATATGAACTAACGCCAGTGCTGCACACAGTGTGTGTTTACATTAAAAAGCCTGCAGGGGCCAGCTATAGACACCAGAACCACTTCATTAAGCTATAGTGTCCCTTTAATGTGAGGTAAATTATAGATTAGTGTCACTAATAATATACTAGATTGCCTACTTACAATTAGATGAGGATGATGATGGGCTGCAGTTTGGCTCCACTGGTCTGGTGTAGAACAGGATCTCTGGAGGCTGTTTGCAACTGTGGTCACAAAATTCAATGTTCTGGGAGAATTGGAAGCAGCTCCACTTTTTTTGGGCCTCTTACACAGCTCAAGTTCTGGGCCCCAGGGCCTGACGGTGAGTATGCCCATAAGGCCCACTCATAAGTCCACTTATATGTTCCACCCACCCATGAGTTCGCTCACAGGGAGTGGAGTGTGTAGGGGATGTGTTAAGTGTTATTGTAGAGGATCTAATATGTGTGCTTATGGTATGTAGTGTATAAGGATACCAGTTTGTGCAGGTGATGCAGTGTGTTTGTGTGTAGTGGAAGCAGTGTGTATTTGTGTATAAGGGATGTATTATGTGTTTCTGGTTGTGTGTAAGGGATGCATTGTGTGAATCTGTGTTTGTATGCATAAGGGATGCAAGGTGTGTGTCTGTATGTGTGTGCATTGAGTGTAAGAGATGCATTGTGTTTCTGTGTGTATGTAAGAAAAACAGTGTGTGTGTTTGCATGTGTGTGTAAGGGTTTGCATTGTATGTTTCTGTGTATGTGTGCAAACGATGCATTGTCTTTGTGTGTAAGGGTTGCATTGTGTGTGTGTGTGTAATGGATGCATTGTGTGTTTCTCTGTGTGTAAGAGAAGCATGTTGTGTTTCTGTGTATGTATAGGGATGCATTGTGTGTTTTTGTGTATGTATAGGGGTGTGTGTGTGTGAGCGTAGTGTGAAATTGCCCCCTGTCCTATAGAGCTGTCCCTTCTGTCCCTTAGAGTTCTCCTCTGCCCCTTAGTGGTCTCTCCTCTCCCCCACCCTCCCCTAGCGGTCTCTTCTCACACTCACCCACCCTCCCTGTGCTCTTCTCATCCCCCCCTCCACCCTCCCTGTGTTCTTCTCACTCCTCCCTCTGTGTGTTCTCCTCACCCCCCTGTGTTCTTCTTACCCCCTTCCTCCCTGTGTTCTTCTTACTTCCCCCCTTGTTCTTCTTACTCCCCCCCTTGTTCTTCTTACTCCCCCCCTTGTTCTTCTTACTCCCCCCCTTGTTCTTCTTACTCCCCCCCTTGTTCTTCTTAACCCTCCTACTTCTTCTTACTCCCCCCTCTTTTTCTTACTCCCCCCTTCTTCTTCTTACCCCTCTCTTTTTCTTACCCCTCTCTTTTTCTTACCCCTCTCTTTTTCTTACCCCTCTCTTTTTCTTATCTCCCCTCCTTCTTACTCCCCCATCCCCCTCTTCTTATTCCCCTCCCCTCTTCTTATTCCCCTCCCCTCTTCTTATTCCCCTCCCCTCTTCTTATTCCCCTCCCCTCTTCTTATTCTCCTCCCCTCTTCTTATTCTCCTCCCCTCTTCTTATTCTCCTCCCCTCTTCTTATTCTCCTCCCCTCTTCTTATTCTCCTCCCCTCTTCTTATTCTCCTCCCCTCTTCTTATTCTCCTCCCCTCTTCTTATTCTCCTCCCCTCTTCTTATTCTCCTCCCCTCTTCTTATTCTCCTCCCCTCTTCTTATTCTCCTCCCCTCTTCTTATTCTCCTCCCCTCTTCTTATTCTCCTCCCTTCTTCTTATTCTCCTCCCTTCTTCTTATTCTCCTCCCTTCTTCTTACCCCCCCCCCCCTTCTTACTCCCCCCTCCCCTCTTCTTACCCCCTCCCCTCCCCTTCTTCTTACCTCCTCCCCTGTAGCGTGGTCGAGCTGCTCTCCGGTCCGCGGTGCACAAAGAAAACCGCAGCCGCTGCCCCAAGGCCTACTGCGTGGGAGGCCTCCCACTAGATACGGACTGGGTCCCCCAGGAGTGGAGTGACCTTGGCCGGATCGACCCAATCCCGGACTCACCCACAGCAGAGGAGATGGGGCAAAAGTCTCAGAAACTACCACCAAGCACCCCAAAGGCAACAGGACATAGGCCAGATGCTGCAAACACCAGCGCCAGTCATAGCCCAGGCCCAACAGGCAGCAGTTTGGGAATCTCCCCACAACCAAGCTCCAAGTGAAGCAGAGATAACCACCCCACACAGGGCAGAAGAAATAGCCCCTGCAACTAAGGGAGACATACAAGATATGCTAGCCCCCTCCAACAAATGTCGGAAGCAGACCTGGCAGCACTTAAAACAGAGGTACAAACAGTGCCAGCACGCACTCAAACTAATGAAGAGGACGTACTTGTCTTGAAACAAGGCCTCACTGCACTTAATGACCAGATGCAACAGCTGTAATCAACCCAAGCTACTATCCTTAACCAAGTCCGGAAAAACATTAAAACCAGAGGAGTTCCAGAGACTGTACCCTTAGAAGAACTGCCACACTTTCTCAGACGACTGGTGTCCACCCTCATTCCACAATGCAAGCTAAACACTTTCTTTGACAGGGTCTACAGAATAGCTAAATCCCCGCAAGCCCCAACCACAGCAACACGCAACATCATCCTACGGTGCCATACGTTAACCGACAAAATTGGCCTGCTAGCCGCCCTTAAAGGAAAAAACACCATGCAAGTTTGAATCCAGCCATATCTCCTTTAAATAGATCCACTGTGTTATGGCGCAAAGGAATGCAGCCCATCAGTCGACTCCCAGATCGTCAAAGAGGGGAAAACATACAAGGCTTCAGACCCAGCGGATGGCCCTGCCTTGCTGGCAGCATTGGGTCTCACTTCACAGGGGTTGCCCACACCGCGACTATCCAGCACTCACCCAAGAAACAGAGGATTTCCCCACTTTCGTGCCCAGAGAGGGAAGAAGCCCTGCAACCTGAACCCAAACAAGCAAAACGCAGTCCACAATGTATATGTTTTTACTATGCCAAGTCACCCACATTCAATTAATTTTAGCTTAAAGTTTCTCCTGTTGGAATAGGTTAATATTCCGAGCCCTTATGGCAGTTGTACCGCGCTCCGATTACATAACTCCCCCGCCCCCCCTTAGTGCCCCAGGATCAAAGGGCATAGTAAACAATGGAGCACTACACTCAACACCTCGAGTCTAACTTACAATGGACACATAGCCTCATTAAGCAGCCACAACGGGTCGAGCCCTGAAACTGCAAAGAAACTCATGCTCCAACTTACACTTCACCCGCACATAGACGACTTCCCGATAGCTAACCAGACTAACACTCCGAATCAGCTCTACACCTTTGGGTTACAATAGGTCTTACTGCTACAGAGCGGCTTCTGTTTGTATGACAATTGTGTTAGTGTATTACATGTTATGTTCTTTCACTTTTACTTTTAATCTCCATATGCATCGCTGCAGCACTGATATAAGGGTTTTACATGACACAAACAAGAATGCTCCTATACCTGCTAACACACAGTGCTGACAGGTATGCATCACTGCGCCTCAGGTTCCCATCGTTACCAGCGCCACTTAACGTGACAGGTGGCTTACAAGCGCAAAACCCTGTATCGTTACTACACCACCACTAGTGTATTGAACCAAAGCATCGTTATATGTAGCCCTAGAATTCAACATTATTAAAGATGGCCAACTCGTTACAACTACCCAGCCCACCATATATAAAAAAGGAAATGTGCAATGCATGTTTCAGCCAAGTCTCTACATTGACATGTTCATTGTTATGTCTCATACATATGCTGTTGTGGCGTATACAAATGTGTCTGTACAACTGTTATTGCACTGAAAATAAAGAATTTAAAAAATAAAAACAGGCAAAGGGACCTTAAAACAAGGCTGCTGCACACCTCGCACTTTAAAGGGATCCTATAGTGCCACGAAAACAAATCCGTTTCCCTGGCACTATAGGCTCTTAGAGTGCCCCCCTCCGTCAGCGCTGAAGGTGTTAAAACCCTTTCAGCCCCTTACCTTAATTACTCAATGCTTTCCTATGGGGATCTTATTTGACGCTGGACTCCGTGAGGATGTCAGATAAGTGCGATTTACTCAGTGTAAATAAGGGAGACAGCCACTAGAGGCTGGATTAACTCTGCAGTGTAAACATTGCAGTTTCTCTGAAACTACTATGTTTTCAGCTGCAGGGTTAAAACACTGCTAAATTCTCTGCAGTTTAGGAATTAAATCACTTTATGTATGCAGTCCTAGCCACACCTCTTCTGCATATGACATACACAACCTCCTTACCCACTTCCTATAAAGTGCGATCTAACTTTTAAACTTCCGTTCTTACACAATGTGCTTAATTCTAAATTACTTATTGTTTGTTCTGTTAATATCCTTCTAGAATTTGTAGGAGCCTCCTGTGTGTGATTAAAGTTCAATTAACAGAGCAGGAGACAAGGACTTGTAATGTAAATACACTGTGCTCTAAGATCTGATTAAAATGGAAACCATTTTTGTCATGGTGGCTGTGTGAGTCTCAGTCAACGCAGGTGAGGCTAGAGCTGCATGAACAGAAACAAAAGTTATTTAACCCCTACATTTAATGAGCAGTGCCACTACAGGGGCAGGATCTATAAACCAAAACTGCTTCATTAAGCAAAATATTTTTTTGTGCTTAGTGTATCCCTTTAACAGGTATCAGACAAAATAATAGTTTCCTTTTTATACTAAAAAAACTTTTAAGTTTCTAATTTAAAATACAAAATTGCTTCATTGTGTCTGTGCTTCGTGCACACAATGTGGTGTCTACATAAAATTCACTGACACATCTGCAGGGATATCCATGGCAAAGACATACCTGTCAGTATTATAATTCTAAAGGGAATGCAGCAATAAACGCAGGAAGAAGAACTAGACTCCAATGCAAATTATTCCTCTTATCTTGACAAACAAAACATCTTGACATATTGGAGAACAACTCTTGCGGGGTACGTTCTAACAGCACTGTACCACTGTTGGAAACTGTGCAAAAGTATGTTCAATTGTTTACACTGCCCACAGGGAAAAGGCCTAGAAAAACTTTTGAGAGGAACATCTGAATTTGAGCTGTCATCCAGAGATATGTGCCAGAGAACTGTAACATACAATGGTGAAGTATAAAAGAATGCTCACTTTCCAAGTCCATTAAACCTCTGTGACTTGATTCCCTGCTTTCTGTTATGGACTGGGGCATTGTGACAGTTCAAGCTGCCACTGCAGTGGTTAACTCGGCTGTCTACCTATTACACAGACTGTAATTGTTTGCTGGTAGATGACAACCTTGTGGATTGCAGTTAGTGTTAGGACTAGTTTGTGTGCTTGTCCTTACTCTTTCTGCAGGTTGCAATCAGATTAAACCTGCTAATTAGATTAAGTTGGTTAATATAATCAGTTAGTGCATTAATGTATTATGTCAGCTAATGTGTTTAAGTCTACCACTCCATTCCATGTGTATATAAGACCCTGTTCTTCCTATAATAAAAGAGATTCCTTTTCAACTCCAGCAAGTGTTTATCTGAAGATTGTGGGTAGCTGAGAGAAACCAGCTATATCTTTGGGTAACTCTATATGATTTCAAGTACTGCTGGTCAGGAATACTGTGAGCGATTAAAGGAACACTATAGCGTTAGGAATACAAAACTGTATATAATACGCTATAGTTGTATTAACTCTGCAATGTAAACATTGCAGTTTTTCTGAAACTACAATGTTTTACATTGCAGGATTAAGGGGACAGGGATACTGCAGTCAGACCACTTCAATGAGATGAAGTTGTCTGGGTGCCTATAGTGTCTCTTTAAAGCTCCCTTGGGTGTTCTTGGATCAGAGAAATAATTAAAATCCAAAAATGAAATACATGTACAAAAATTACAGTGATTGAGACAGTAAAAGTGCAAGTGCCAAATGCTGATATGGACTTGGCGCTTGTGTCTTCAGCTCCTGGCAACTTCATCTGCCAACAATCTTCCTTAAACCCCCAGGGTTCTAAGGAAGATTTTGCAAGACCAAGGGATGCTTGGTAAAAGTGTATTTTAATAATAACTATTAATAAAATATGCCATTTGCTTTTAGTAAAATATAAAAAATAATAAAATACGCTAAAGGACACTTTTACCGGATTCTTAATGGATGATCCCATGAGATTACATACCCCTCGTGATCCCTGTCCTATCCAATGCCTCTAGCAAAGAAGCATTTGGGACATAGATCGCATATACGGCAATTGCTGTGCTCGCCTAATCAAATTCACAAAGCACAGCAGGATGATTCCAAACATGTCTATTTGAAAATCAAAAGTGTTAAGAAGTGCTGACATTCACTAGATGTGAGTTTATTGTTAAGCATAATCACAGCCATTTTTCAGAAACATTGCTTGAAAAAAAGACAGCATCTGTGCACCAAAACCACTAAATTAAGATCTGCAAAAGGGGTGTTTCAAGTGGTTATGTATGAGTGCCTGTAAGTACAGACAGCACTGCAGGACATAAAACGAGGGCTGATCACACGCAGTGCAACTATAACCTTCTCACAATTTGTATTGATTAATATTGCCTCTCTCTGGTGCCTGCAAACGTTGGGTATCAGAGAAAATCCCTGGGACTTTCCTGCTGAATTCAAGACTATTAGTAACTATGTTGTTTCGCTAGGAAGGGAAGTTTGCCATTGTGTATTAGTTTATGGACCACTGATAAAATTATATCTAACAAGATACGACATTACTATATTGTTCCTCCTAAAAATTGATGGGCACTATGTGGCTCACTGGCTATCAATGACTTAGTTTCCCATAGACTGTAACTAGGCCGAATGACAAAAAACATAATAATGGCTGGAGTGCAAAAAAGGTTAGCTACTTCAATATTTTCTAGACTTAGACATTTGTTTCAGTCTAAACTACAGTTTGTCTTGGGCCGGTGAGGTGACTGGTTGAATTCCTGCACTCTGAGCCAAAATATGTACCTCTATTACAAACCAACCAAAACGTGCAATGGTTGTTATGGCTTGTGATTCAGAATTTTACCTGGAGCATCAAAATAAGAGATGATTAATGGCTATGAGACAGTCACTAAATGTTGATGTTTATTCACAGATCAAGTGAGAAGTGAGCAATAGAGAGCAAAAAGTCTATATTGATATATTTTAGATATTATTTTAAATAGTAATATAATATATTTAAATAATACAGGGAAAACAGTAAAACAAAAATATATTTTATATATTCATATTAATATATATATATATATATATATATATATATTATATATATATATATTAATATGAATATATAAAATATATTTTTGTTTTACTGTTTTCCCTGTATTATTTATGTTTACCAAATAAACCAAATGATTGGAAAGTGTACTGCTAAATATATACATAGTATTATATACATTCTCACTCTCTTAGTTTCGTTAGATTCATTTTCCAAATCAGTTTTTTAGTACCGAAAATCTGCCAAGCTAAGTTGGCATTCGGACAAAATTTGGGCATCCCCTAATATGTTCGTTTATTGGGAAAAATAGTTCAGCTAAGTCGTATTATCGAGCCGTGTACAAGTGTAATATTTTCCAATGTTTTCATACTATTTTCCACATTTCTACTACTGCAAAATAAACCCTGTAGTATCAGGAATACAAATCTGTATGCCTAACGCTTTAGTGACCTTGTCACTAATTAGATAGGTCCCCTAGGACCACGGATAGGTCCTCCATGCACCATAAATATTAATAAAATACATGATTTACTTACTATTTCCCAGATCCCTCGGCGCCGCTTACCTCGACGCCTCTTGCAAAGTCATGAGGAGGCCCAGTCTCCTCCATCAGTGGTCCAATCCAATGCTCCGTATTACTCCACATGCACATCCAAGCTTACCCATTGAAAAGCATTGTATTCAATGATTTACTATAAGGACTTCTGCATCATGTGATCGAGTTGTACTGGAATTGAAAGTGCCTTTAGTGGCTTTCATTATGACGACAACTAGAGGTGGATTTAACCCTGCAATGTAAACATTGTAAGGTTAAAAGGATGATGTAGAGGCCTGTGTGACTTTGGTGGTCCTTAAAACAATGTATCACACAATAGCAATGCTTTTCTAGCTTTTATTTGTTTATACTTTTTTGTATCTTGCTTGAGAAACATTGTAATAGGCAATACATGTGATGTTCATTTGAGGACTGCTAATTGAAATATGCCAAACAGAATCAGCTGTGTAATACTGCCTTCTATATTCAATCACCCCCATATGTTTTTTCCAAGTTTAGAGACCCAATAAGCTGGATGTAATGGACATAGATAATTAATATCTGTGGTGCTTCTTTATAAGTTAAATAAGTCTTGCTTTTGGTCTGGAATCTTCTGGAAAATAAATTGTGTGCAAGCAAGTGTATTTAGTGGTTAGACATCTATCAATAGTGGTTCATTAAAAGTTATAAAATCTAAGAGTTACACCAGTTATAACTGGATTGGTGTCTATGACTCAAATCCCAGCAGCCACAATGAATACACTGAAAAATTTTAATTTCAAATATTTTGAGAAACTAAAATCAATTTATGGGACAAAAAATGTCTAATAGTTTAAAATGTTAGAAGAAAATGTATAAAATATGTACAAAATAATGTCATAGCAATACTGCTGGAAAAGGATGCAGCTGCAGCTGAGCCCAGAAATGTATGGCTTTAGTAGCAGTATCATCAGCGCACGCCTCTCACTGGAGAAGTCAAAAAGAGGGTAAAATCCACAGAGGTCATATGGGGGAAGCAAAGAAGCATGACCCTCCTGATATATTTTTCAGATCTGTTTAAAAATACACATCATTGCATATGTACAGGTAAAGTAATTGCACTATACAAAACATATTAAAGTTGATAATACAATTGTAATCAAAATTATTAAACCCCCTCTGAAAATCAGCCTTATTGTCAAAATTGACAGACTTTCAGCTGACTACAAATGAACAAATCAAACAAAAGCAAATGAAATTGTTCAACACAACGAATGCTTTGGGGGAAAGTGGTTTCCCCAAATTCAACTTAAAATGCAACTCATAATGACGACTTCTCCAGTCTCACAATTATTCAACCCCTGAATAGAATCCTTCATAACACCATAAATGTGCAAAACGGGTGTTGTCTCGATCAGACCTGATGCAAATAATTAAGGGCTTAGTTAGTTGCACCAGGTGTGCTTGAGCTGGAAAACTTTAAATTCCCGAACAAGCCAGGGGTTTGTTGAGTTTCATGTTTCACTGCATGTTAGAACTATGGCTTAGTCAAAAGAATGGTCCACAAAGTTAAGAGAAGAGATCATCACTCTTCACAAACAAGGAATAGAATACAAAAGGATAGTGAAGGCGCTGAATGTTCCTTAAGACACTGTTGGAAGATTGAACGTTCAAAGTTGAATCATCAGTGGTTACACTACCTGGACGGTGCAGAAAAAGAAAGCTATCAATGACTGCACTATTTTTCTAAAAAGACTGGTTGTGGAAATCCCTTGAGTGACTGCAAAAGATCTGCAGCAAGACTTGGTGGCAACAGGCCCTGAGGTTTCAGTGAAAACAGTAAGGCACTTACTAAACGCAGAAGGTTTCCATGCCAGAACTCCAAATTGTACACCACTACTGACACAAAAGTACAAGAAACGTTGGCTCCTATATGCTCAAAATCATATAAATAAGTCACAGAGATTTGAGGATTCTGTTCTGTGGAGCAATGAAGCAAAACTGGAACCTTTTTGCCCAATGGATCAGTAATATGTCTGGAAGAAGAAGAATGAAGCATACTCTGAAAAGAACACTCTGCCTACAGTTAAGCATGGTGGTGGCTCGGTGATGCTATAGGGCTACTTTGAATCCTCTGGCACTGGAAACCTGCAGCATGTAGAACAGGGCTGTCCAACCTGCAGCCCCCGTGATGATGCTGAAATGCAACTCCCATGATTCCCTGGCTGTTTCATTGAAAGAATCATGGGAGTTGTAGTTCAGCAACATCTGGGGGGGGGGCGCAGGTTGGACAGCCCTGATGTAGAAGGTAAGATGGTATTAGGAAAAACTGGGAGAAAAAATCATGCCATGTGTGAGAAAGCTGAAGCTTGGGCATCACTGGGCCGTTCAACAAAACAATGATCCCAAGCATACCTAAAATTTCGCCAAGACTTGTTTGCAGAAGAAGTCTTCAAAAATTCTACAGTTGCTAGCACAGTCACCTGACTTGAACCCCATAAAATGGTGCTCTACTAAGTACTACATATACCTACCATGAAGTGGTTAAATAATTTTGAGACCGGAGAAGACATTACAAATTGCATTTTCAGTTGAATTTGGGGAAACCACCTGGAACTCTTGTTAGTTGCTTTTGTTTAATTTGTTCAATGCAAACAGCTGAAAGTCTGAACATTTTGACAATAATTCTTATTTTAAATGGGGAATTTATAATTTTGAATACAACTGTATATATATATATATATATATATATATATATATATATATATATATAAAAATAATGCATACTCACTTGGTTTGGTATACATGCCGGATCAATGATGAGACAATCTGAATTTGATACACAATTTCTACATTTTCTGCACCGTAAAATATATTTTGCCTCCTCATTAATCATCATAGTGGTAGTGGACCTTTCCATAGTTTTCTCCTGTAAAACCAAGAAAATAATGTATAAAAGAAGGTTACGTTATTTTAGTTCTTACAGTAGCCAAATATCGATACCTTATACTCTCCTATTAGGAGAAACACAAACACATAATACTGTAGGAGAAACACAAACACATAAACCAAACTGTAGTGAACTAAAATGAAATGGATTTTGGAAAAAAAAGAACTGATCTTGAAAAATTCTCCAACTCACTATTGTCACAGGTTGCATATTTTAGCCTTAATTTTGCCATTTTGATTTCAATTCGATACATTTCAAAGTTTAGAGGGAAAAAATCCCTTATTTTACTCAATTAATGAGCTTAATAAGGTTAAAATTGTCATGGAAACTATGGCACAAAGGGCACATAGCTAAACTAGAAGCAATGACAAAAGACAACAAAGATATGTAGAAATAACAAGTGTAGGCTGTCAGCCCCCATCACACATACATTCTCCTCGAATATTCGAGTTACCATCCACAACATCTAAAGGATGGTTTACCGTACAGCCAACTCCTAAGAGTTAGGAGAATAATTTCACAAGAAAGTCAAGTAGAACCAGGACTAGATTTGATCTGTAAAAAATTCATGAATAGAGGCTATCCACCAGATTTAGTTAACAAGCACAAGGAGAGGGTTCAACTCATGAATAGGAGTGTAATACTTAACCCCACTAGAACCGAAAAGAAAATTGAGAGAATACCCTTCATATCCCCGTACACTCCCTATAGTAGGGATATTAAAAATATTATTTTAAAACATTGGAATATTTTTGAAGGAGACATTAATCTTCCAATTGAGTTTGCTAATCCTCCACTGTTCTCCTATCGTAGGGCACAGAATTTGAAGGATAAACTAGTTCATTCAGACATTGGAAGCAGCAAAAAACAACAGAGATTTTTCTCTGAACCTAAAAAAGGCACTTTCCCATGCCTGAACTGCAGACATTGTAATAGCATCATCAGGGGTGAATATTTTGCCCACCCTCTATCGGGTAAACAATTTAAAATCTCAGATTACTTTACATGTAACTCAGATTATGTGGTGTATATATTGAAATGTCCCTGTGGTTTTCTTTATGTTGGAGAAACTATAAGACCAGTTAAAGAGCGCATCGGAGAACATAAGAGAGACATTAGAGCTGCTATACAAAAGGGAACATGTGTTAAACTAGTGCCGGGACATTTTATACAACACGGTCACAGCGTTAATCAACTACGCTTTCAGGTGATCGATACCGTCAAGCCCTTACGCAGGGGTGGTGATAGACAAAAGGCACTCTTATGTAAGGAGACCAAGTGGATTAGTATCTTGGAAACATTACATCCACAAGGCTTAAATGAGGGCTATGACCTGAAACATTTCTTATAATAATGGCTCTAACCGTTGAATTCAGTTTTATATGCTCTTCATGTAGCACTGATTAACTATCATAACACTATCATTTTATATTTTCAATATCAGATTTTGACCAAGATTGGTCCGCCTGGCTCCCCGTCTCTTTCTATGGCTCTGACAATATTGACCAACGTTGGTCCGCAACCCGATCAGATATGTTTCATGGGTTACACCACTGGTGCGTATGTCTCTTTCTCAAAGAAGCGGCAGACAGTTCATCTCTGAGGGGCTGTTACAATGGTGCAGTTCATTATAAAATAGAGGAATATATATGCTTAAATTCTAATCATGGTCTTTTTGCGTATCAAATACGTTTCACTGTAAAATAAGAATACAAATATTTTTGTGTTTTGACACATAATTGAACTAACACCTTGAGATACACCACCAAGGATTAATTTCTGTCATGGGAATAAGGAGATGTGTCTTTAAAATTTGATATAAGTCACCAACAATTGTTCCTCCATATGCCTTGCCCTTTGGAGTAGATATTTCCTTCCATTTAATTATGTGTTGTATTTTCTTGCACTTTCTTGGCATAAGAATCCCAGTAATAAACCAATATTGCACTTTCTTGGTATAAGAGTCCCAGTAACAAATCAATATGACATAGATGCTATATTTTGGGTTACTGTTACATTCAGAAATAGAGATATTACACAGCTCTATGCCTATGGGAACTCTAAAATATGATTGAATAAAGGGACTATGTCTCTTTAAATGCAGTGGTGAGCGGACAACGGCCCTATTATCCGACTGCAATATGGATACATGTAATCTGTGAAGCATATTTCCCTTCCAGTAATTCACCACATATAAAATAAACTATTCATTATAACCTTTGTTTTTATTCTCACTTTATTAATGCTTTTAGAGTTTTCTATGTATTTGTCAATCAAGTTGGGACTAAGTGTAGGTTTGTAAATGTATCAATAAAGTTGTTCTAAGGGCTCCGTGCAATGCAGCACATCCATGCCGAGCAACATGTGACGTCATATTAGCGCGACCCGCGAGAGAGGGCGGGCGCGCCGTATGGACATAAAAAGCACCTCACACTTTCTTCCTACAGGGCCATTGAAGGGATCATTGGATCCCGAGCGCGCAGCCCAGCACCCCACCGACGACCCAGTGAGACCCTCTGCCTCATCCAGCGGACACAGGAGGACTGACTGGACGTTTCTTCATTTGCCACAGACCGGAAATAATCCTCTACCTCTGGATTTATCCAATCGTCAATGAGAGGATTTCTAAACTTCAAATTTTGGTGAGATCAAACCATGAAGCATTGGAGAGACATTTATATACTACCATCAGTGTGTACACACTCGGACTGTAAATATTTTCTTTTTTTCCTTTTGCCTTTTTTTTCCTTTTTTTCATATTTTTGGATATATCCTTTTTTTATATACATTTTTTTCAACACTGTTCTGCTGATGGACTTTTGTATATATTTTTGTACAGTGGATAGAGGGCTCTCTACCATATAGTGCCTTTTGGCACGCTCTTAACTGATATTGTCGGATTGTATTGGGGTCTTATTGTGGATTGTTTAGTATATTTATTGCTATTAAGGTGCTCATGGTGAGATTTGATATACATCATTCATTATAGGAACTATTTTCTGAGATATTTATTGTCTCTACATATTCAATAAATTTATATTTGCAAGTATTTGCTTTACATTATTAATTTATATAATAGAGTGCGGTATCATTTGTTGTTGTATATATTATTTTGAGGTACCAGGAGTGGGTTACCCAGATATCCAGCACCTATCCGATGGAAGAGTGCCTGTACATTTCCCTTATTTGCCCATCACACATACAAACCTATTCCCATCATGCAAAAACCACACTGGCCACACAGACAGACCAATGCCACAGCACATAAACAAACACATCATACATACTAACTACTGTGTTGCCACTCTTGAAATAATGTAACTGGATTGCCTGCAGACATATACAATTATGAACACCAGTAGCCACTGGGCTCCTATGATCATTTAATGTTTTTTTTGGTGTTAAAAGTATAGCCATATTGATAACAAGTTAATATTGATAACTGTGGGTCCACTTAGAGTGGTGTAATCACTAAAAGTTAATTATGATGAAATGAACACCGTAATATTAAATATGTGGCTACAGGGATTATTCACCAACCCGTGACTTGTCAGGAATTCATAGTGATTCAAATTTTAGATCAAAATAGCTAAACTAAAAAAAAAAAAAAAGATGCTAAGCATCAATGTTTCCAATTCGACCATTGTTATCTAAACTTTGAAATCCCCAAAAAGATATTATTATTTAACAATAATTTTTTAATACGGCAAGTTTAATCAAATTACATAAATTGACAATATTCAAAACATTTAAGCATTTCAAAACTTCACATAGATAAATACAAAAACATATCAGAACTGCAAACTTCAAGGTAGGTTTCGACAATCACTACAGTTTCACCCCAACTATACTCGATATATTGTTGACCTTACTGAAAATTTCCATAAAAAGAAAAGATCATACTTGACCCAACTAGACCATAGACTTATGAAGACCCAGGTTTGATGAGTGACTTGCACATAACCTTATCTATAGGGTAAAGTGTCCATGTGACCACTGAAGTGTGGCTTATGGTTGCTAATCTGTCTTTCTCCACCTTAGGGAAGGCATCTCTTTACAGTTGCAATGTCCACTTGATATAGCTGCCTGATATTTGTCAAAAGATCCTTCATGCCACTATTAGTTTCGGGAGTTTTTTTTCTCATCCAAGTATGTCTTATAAAGGCCCCCTGTTCTTAGGGATCTTGTAATTGTTATCAAATGTATTTGACTCCAATAAATCAGAACCTGTTGCTGCATGTGGCCACCAGTCCCTTAACCCCTTAAGGACACATGACATGTGTGACATGTCATAATTCCATTTTATTCCAGAAGTTTGGTCCTTAAGGGGTTAAGCCCTATTACAGCAAAGCAATACATAACAGCAAATCTGGTAAGATGCCCTCTTCTCTTGTACTTTAACCCTTTAAGGACACATGACATGTCATGATTCCCTTTTATTCCAGAAGTTTGGTCCTTAAGGGGTTAAACAAATGGAAATATAAAAAAGTCAAAGTAAACTGTCCATGCTTGATTAAAGCAAAGTCCGAGTCAGGGTTATCATGGTAGGTGGTGAATATTATTAGGTGAGATGTCCTCATAGCTTTATAAAAAGTTGCTGCTGATCCATAATAGAGGAACATTGAGCAAGGAGCTTGTGTAGCCTGGTGACCATTAGGAATCAGGGCCGGATTGGCCCACCGGGATACCGGGAAATTTCCCGATGGGCCGTCGGCATGTGGGTGTCCTGCGGCCGCTGGGGGAGCATGGCTGTTCTGTCTCTGCTCCCCCTCCCTCGCGTGCAGCTTAATGATACCGAGGCCGGAATATGACGTCATATTCCGGCCCCGGTCTATTTCTAGCGTGCGAGGGAGGGGGAGCAGAGACAGAACAGCCGGCCCCGGTCTATTTCTAGCGTGCGAGGGAGGGGGAGCAGAGACAGAACAGCCTGCTCCCCCAGCGGCCGCCAGAAGAGCTTCCCCTGCGGCCGCCATCCAAGCTCTCCATGCGGCCGCAGGACACCCATCAGTCTGCCCACCCACACAGGTAGCAACAAGTGTCTGTGTCATGCTGTGTGTGTGTGTGTCATGCTGTGTGTGTGTATGTCTGTGTCATGCTGTGTGTGTGTGTCTGTGTCATGGTGTGTGTGTGTCTGTGTCATGGTGTGTGTGTCTGTCTGTCTGTGTCAGGGTGTGTGTGTCTGTCTGTGTCAGGGTGTGTGTGTCTGTGTCGTGTGTGTGTGTCTGTGTCACGGTGTGTCTGTGTCACGGTGGGTCTGTATCATGGTGTGTGTCTGTGTCACGGTGGGTCTGTATCATGGTGTGTCTGTCTGTGTGTGTGTCTGTCATGGTGTGTGTATGTCTGTCTGTCTGTGTCATGGTCTGTGTCATGGTGTGTCTGTCATGGTGTTTGTGTGTATCTGTCATGGGGTGTGTGTGTGTCAGTCGTGGTGTGTGTGTGTGTGTCTGTCATGGTGTGTGTGTGTCTGTCTGTGTCATGGTGTGTCTGTCATGGTGTGTGTGTGTGTGTGTGTCTGTCGTGGTGTCTGTGTGTGTTTTTAAAAATAGTGTTTTACTCACCTTTTTTTTTTTACCAACGTCGTGCTGGTCTCTGCCTCTATGACTGAGATCATCAAGCTTGATGATCTCAGCCAATCCGCACTGACACAGGAAACGCCTCTAGTGACCGTCTGAGTGTCTGTAACTAGAGGTGTCACTAGGAAGCAATGTAAACACTGCATTTTCTCTGAAAAGTCAGTGTTTACATTCAAAAGCCTGCAGAGACAGGCTATAGACACCAGAACCACTACATTAAGCTGTGTGTGTGTATGCGCCTGCTAGTGAGCTTGCTTGCATGTGTATGTGTGTGTGTGTGCCTGCTAGTGAGTGAGCTTGTGTTTTTATGTAAATGAGCTTATGTATATTAGTGAAATTGTTTGTCTATGAGGCTGTGTATCAATGAGCTTGTGTGTGTCAGTGAGATTGCCTGTGTCTGCATGTGAGTATGCTTACTGTATAATTAAATGTTTTACTTTGAAAGGACCAATATTTTATATTAGAAAAAGCAATATATATATATATATAGCAATGTATATATATATATACTCAATCATCTGGGGTGGCAAGACATTGCCTTACATATTACATGCGACAATATATGGCGCAATGACTTATGGGGCTGGCATAGATTTTTTTTTTTTCCCAGGGCTGCTTTGTATCCCCAGTCCGGCCCTATTAGGAATATAAGGTTTGAAACCACGAACATCATGGAACCAAAAGAGAGTGGATGCTGTGTTTAAAATGACCTCCTGGATATCTTTAACTGAAGGTTAAAGCCTACCTGCATAATTTGGAACTGTTAAAACATGGCAGGAAAATTAGCTGTTGTTGTGTGAGTACCCTGTTCTAACAGTATAGAATAGAAGACGTAGGGTGTTTGCAGAGGGGCAACAATAATGGTGAGGCACGGAGGAGGTTTTGTGCATTAAAATAGTAACTGTTAAATATAGATATTTTCTTTTATCTCTATGATTATATATGTGTCCTAATTAAAATCGCTTTTATTCAATAAGAAGCCTAGTCAGGCTATATGGGCTATCAAGAAAAGGAGGGCAGAGGCAGACACCCATCTTGGGTTACTTTACAAGCTAGACTCAGCAGGGACACCTGATATCTGAGATCCTACCAAGGTCAGTAAAACAGAATAGCAGATGACCTGTTACTGTGGGTGTATTTACTGCAAATGCCAACTCAGCTGCTTTTATAACAAGACGTGGGCTGCCATAACCCCATATGTATTACAGCTTTATGGAAAAATATCAGCTAATAGAAAATATATATTAAATGTGTCAAACACTTCACAGTGACAGCACCGATCAGAAATGAGAAGGACTGGTCAGATTTTATTGGGAATAATAAGAAATTTAAAGTATAAGTCAAGATAATTGAAACCTTGTACACATATTAAATGCATATTATACTACAAAACACACAAAGCACTTTGCATTTACCCCAAGTTTAAGGTTTATAGCATATAGTGTGTGTTTACTTAATATTTGTCTACACCTGTATACTTTTGGCGTTTTACAAAGCGAGGCAAGGAAGATGGTAAAAAGTGATGTTTACAAACGTGTTTCTTATACAGTGTGTTAAAACTAATGTCACGGCTGTAAGTTCCCTCTAAAACCTAAACTACTGTGTACAGCACTGAATGTGTGGAATGAAAGCACCTCTGATGTGCCAAGCTGTCCTTGCGGTATATTCGTGTCCTCTGCTTCCGATCTGTGAAGTCAGCCCGGTCACTCAGTGTACCATACACCAGATAGCAGGGACCAGTATTGGGATCAGCCAGCTTGCCTCCTGCTAATAAAGCAGACAGACTGAACTGGGCACCATGCACTTCCTGGAATCTTGATGTCAGTGGGTAGACATCACGTGATGCAGCCTTATCCAATGGACGAGGGCGGATCTTAACCTGTTTGGAATTCAGTGTTTGTGGAGGTTATGTTTGTAATTGAATTTTCTAAGTGTTTGGATACATTGATTCTCAACTCTAAGCATTCCAGCTGCTGTGAGATGCTGTTCACCCGGTGTTGAACTAGATAGATCATCTATGAGGTTTTCTGGGAATGGTGTGAGTGGAAACTGTTCTGTTTTCAGCTGTAACATTCCACTCCATGAAACTGTTTATTAGACTGTCCAGTGATCCAGGATACCATGTAATCCTATTTAAATACATACATTCAAAAACAAAGAAAAGTGTTGCTTGAGCCCTTTCCCAAATCCCTGTTCATATTTAAATAACTGGAGGTTTTTAGTATCACTCCAATGGCCATTCAAATGTAAGCTCACTTGCCAAGTCAAGGCAAAACCTCTTATGTGAGTCCTATGCTAACAACTCACCTTGCTGTCTTCAGCTATAAGAAAAAATCTAATGAGATAAAAGAGTATTTTTCTAAAACCTTATACACTTATTAACCCTTAATAGGGAAAACGTGGATAAATACGTGTTTTTCTTGCTTTTGTAATAACTTGAACCCCACTAAGCCTCATAATAAGCACTTCCTGTAAAATAAATTTTTATAAATAAAACCTGAGCTTGATACATGAGCTCCTAGGTGTCCATTTAAACTTTACTATTTCTTTAAGTTAAATATGACGTTAAATATCGCAATGCAATGCTTTTAATGTTTACTAATTTAATACTGTATGTATTTGTAAGATAATTCAAGATTTCAGTTTTTATTTAGAAAGAAAACAAAAATGAAGCATGTGGGACTTCATTATCAGGTCTTGTATTATACATAACAATACCTTCATAAACAATACCTTAAAAATATATATATATTCTCTTAAAATTTCATCTTGCAAAGCTTTGTCTCTTTACCTTAATATTTATTTGAATAATTCCTATTATTTACATGTAATAAATATGGGAATGCGAGCAGTGGAGTAGTTTTGTATTTGAAATCATTTATGGAAAATTTGCATGTAACTCCCTTTAATAGCTTTTGATGATACATACTAGAAATTATCCCATTGTACAGCGCTACGGAATTTGCTGGCGCTATATAAATAATAAAATAATAATAACAATCAGGAGTTACTGCATGGTTTTAGCATTTATGTGTTAGCGTAATGCCCTATGGCAAGTGTAATACTGTATTTCAGGGAATCCCTATTTCCCCTGATATTAGCTAGGTCAACTACAAGATGATCTCTAATTAGTACATCAATGTTATCTCTTCTGCTTCCTTACAGTAAGTAACATGATCCCTTTGGCCACGTTCTAACTTACAGCGATTTTCTCTAAAGTCCATATGCCCTTGTATTGAATGCGGCAAAACTATCCCGTCCTGTATGGGGCCATTCAGACTGCAAAATCCTGATATTGTTCACGCTATAAAACTGTCTGGATTTTTCATTGGATTTGATTCGAACCAAATGCTGCTAGACTTTCCTGACTGAATCCATTGTTTAATGAAGTACCCTGCTAATTTAGGTATATAAGGACATGACCAAAAAAATAAATAAACTCACTGAGAATAGACAAAAGTGTAACCCATTAGGGTCCAGACACTACACTGTGCTGTAATTACAGTCAGGTATTTAAAGGCATCAGCAGCATGTGTCTGGCAATATATCTGTAAAAAATGAAAAGGCAAACAATATTTCAGGACACACTGGTGTTATTAGTGGGATAAATATCATGTCACTGTTGCTTTAATTGAAGAACAATCACTGTGAAATATATACTGTATCCACCTGGTGTTATACATCCCATTATATGTGAGAGTTGGCATCATTATGTCCAACCAACCACTTTGAGCTTTCAAAGTATTGATGACGATCACAGGGTAATTCACAAAACGCCGGATTTTGTCTGGATGGAAAGTGATCAAATTCCAACTGGAATGGCATTTCTTATATTTACTAAAGCCGACCGAATCTGTAGCAATCAGCCGGATGCACTTGTTGTCTGGATTAAAATCAGTGCTTTTGAATCCAAACCATATACATAGTATAGCATTTGGAATATTCATACAAAAATTGGGACCAAATGCATCTAGCAGGCTACGTGTTTGCAAATTATCATTCAGTTGTATTTCCCAAGTGAACATTAATATGAAGTACTATTTAAGTACTATTTGCCCACTGGGTGACTTTATTATAATAATTGTAATCATGAATAATTATTAATTAATATAATAATTGTAATACTACAAAATAATAAAACTAATTATAATAAAGGAGGACCTAATGCCCCCACTACCCACCCATGAGCTGTGGGTGTTGGTTGTTAATTTAATACAAGTTAGGGAACCTAGTGTCTTCACCAGCTCCCATCCACAGGCGGCAACTGGGGTTTCTGATAGTCTCCTTCCTTACCTTAAAGGGACACTCCAGTCTGTTTTCCTGGCACTTCAGGTACCCTCTCCCTCCAACCACCCATCCCATGTTGCTGAAGGGGTGAAAACCCCTTCAGTGACTTACCTGAGACCCCTGCTGATGTCCCTCGGCGGTGGTTTCGGGTCCGCCTACGCTCCTCCCGAGACCGATTGTACATGCGCGGCCGCCGGCGGGGGAGACCGATTGCGCATGTGCGGCAATGCCGCGCACACGCATTAGACCTCTCCATAGGAAAGCATTGAAAATGCTTTCAATGCTTTCCTATGGGGAATTGAGCGACGCTGGAAACCAGGAAGTTCCCTCTAGTGGCTGTCTGGTAGACAGCCACTAGAGGAGGAGTTAACCCTGCAATGTAATTATTGCAGTTTATGAAAACTGCAATATTTACAGCTGCACGGTTAAGGGTAGTGGGAGTTGGCAGCCAGACTACTCCAATGGGCAGAAGTGGTCTGGGTGCCTGGAATGTCCCTTTAATAATAAATAGTAAAGGAGGGGACAATGAAAATAGTAGCCATAAGAAGTATTCTTCGTTCTAAATCTCCTCTTGTTCAGCCCCCAAAATGTCAAAATTCCATAATACACAATGGAATAATAAATAATAATAATAATAAATAATAAATCACCCAATACTCACAAAAACTCAGTAAAAAAATATGTTAGGGCTCTGTGTAGATTGAGCTGCATGGCAGGGGAACGCCTTTATAAAGCCTTACAGGCTTTCAATGCTTTAAATTCTCATTAGAGTGCTCAGATCGTTTGGATTGTAAGCCAATGAATCAGAGTGCTCTGACAGACAAGCCTTGCTTATTTTGCCATATGATTTATGGGATTCTATAGTGTTAGGAATACAAATCTGTATTCCTAACACTATAGAGCCCTCTGATTGTTCCCTCACTTGCGCCCCACCCCCTCCCCCTCCCAGCGCCCACACACTCCCTACAGCAGTTAAAGAGTTAAAAAACCCTTTAGTCACTTTCCTGATTCCAGCTCCGCCTTCTATGACATCATGTAACATGGAGGGCTAATGCACCTTTGGCCCTTCCCAAAGGAAAGCAGTGTTTAAATGCTTTCCTATGGGGATTTTACTGATGCTGAATGTCCTTATGCAGAGTGCGTGGACGTCCAGCGACAAATGACTAAAAGACTGTTAGCAACCAGGAAGTGCCCCTAGTGGCAGTCTTACACTTTTCTCAAAATCTGCAATGATTTACATTGCAGGACTAAGTGGGACTGGGACACTGCGCCAAGGCCACTTCAATGAGATGAATTGGTCAGGGTGATTATAGTGTCTCTTTAGTACAACATAACTAAGGATTTTGTATAGCCTGCTACCAGAGGAGGTTCATGGGGCGGTGATACCATGAGCTACTGCATCAGTGCTGAAAGGGTAATTCACAAGGGAAAAAAAGAATGCCACCTGTCTTGTATTGCTTAACATCAGAAACATGAACAAAGAGAAGGACTCCAGATAACAGTAAAATCTTACCGACATTAAGATCCATAAAATGTGTTTAACATATATAATGCATTACCTGTGAAGGATAGCGTTTTGGCAGTTCAGGAAATCACTGTGAGACACCTGGCATCAGAGTGCAAAATAACCTTCCAGATGAGACAAAATGCTCTAGAGATTCTAAAGGCAATTGCAAAGCACAGAAGTGGAAAATGGAAACATATGTGCACATGTTGATATAATGGGATGATAACCAACACACAAAACCTTAAAGGGTTATAAGCTAAAACACTTTATTAATGATAAAAAAAAAAAAAAAAATAGATTTACCATGCATTAAACAGACAGATTCAACTGCATGTAGACCACATTGTAACACTGATATCTGCCAGGAGTCCCTTGATAACCCTTCACATGCATATATTTTTTTTTAAAATAAGACAACTTAAGGTATTAAACTTCGGGTATTTTGACTCTTTTCATGCAACCATCTTACCACCAATCTATGTCAAATAATAAAAAAAAAAAAAATTGGTGATATTTTGGACACATAGCAATTTAACCCCTTAAGGACCAAACTTCTGGAATAAAAGGGAATCATGACATGTCACACTTGTCATGTGTCCTTAAGGGGTTAAGAATACATGTACGTAGAACTTTAAGGGTTACTGCCAAAGAACACTCCAATATGTGTTCAGCAACATCTCCTGAGTACAGTGATACCCCCCATGTATAGCTGTATTGGGTTCTCTGGGGGCTCAAAATCTTATTTGGAGGGTGCGCATTCCAGTTTTCCAACTTGGAATTTTCTCAGCAGGTCATCATGCACCCATGTCCTATTTGGGAAATTTTTGAAGCCGGCCACTTACCCCCATCAAACCATATATTTTTGAAAATTAGACACCCTAGGGTATTTCAAATGGTGGTGTTTTAACACTTTCCATGCATTAATTCTACCACCAGTCTTTGTCATCCTTTTGGGTAGCCTTTTTTGTGTGTCAATTGTGTTGGCCGAGTACACGCTGAAGGCCTGACACCCAGACGCTTGCAGACTGTCACGATTCGGGGAACCCAACACGCTAACACACACACAGACACACACACAGAAAGTGTGCAGTACCGGTCCTTAGAGTGGCCGGGCTAAGCACACACAGAATAGTCAGGAGACAAGCCGAGTAAGGGGAACCAGAAAACAGAATAACGAGAAACAAGCCGAGGTCAAAGGGTAGGAGAAAGTCACAAAGTCAGTATAACAAGCCAGAGAGTACGTAACCAGAAAGCACACGTTCAGAATCAATACTATAAAGCAAAGACCACAACACGGCAGGGAGGAACAGGAAAGGTAAGTATTTAAACCCTCAGGTTAATTCTGATTGGATAATTTCCAATCAGAATTAACAATCACACGTGGGAGATATCTAAACCTCCCAGTGTGATTGAGGCACTGTGCCTTTAATGCCGGGTCAGGTGACTGACCCCGGCGTGACATATCTTGGGCGGTCTCCCAGCGTGCAGCGTCATGCATGCTGCTGCTGGGGGACGTGGAGGAAGACGCGGGCGGCATCCGAGGCTGGAGGGATGCCGCTCGCCGAGCCCACGTGGAGAAGGGGACCGCGGACGGCTGGAGGGTGAGTGCCGCGAGCGGACTGCAGCCTCCCCTCGCAGCCGCCCGCGGGATCCTGACACAGACAACTAACTGCTATTCAATCTATTACAGTGAAACATTTTTTTTTTGTTTTTAAATGCAAGCTTAAGCTATTGTGACACCAGATATGAGTGGTGGCACTGGGCAAGTGGGCACAGTATCCACTGTGAGCCTGACACAGAAGCTGGCAGACAACTAACTGCTATTCAATCTATTACAGTGACAAAAATGTTTTGTTTTTAAATGCAAGCTTAAGCTATTGTGACACCAGATATGAGTGGTGGCACTGGGCAATTGGGCACAGTATCCACTGTGAGCCTGACACAGAAGCTGGCAGACAACTAACTGCTATTCAATCTATTACAGTGAAAAATCATTTTTTGTTTTTAAATGCAAGCTTAAGCTATTGTGACACCAGATATGAGTGGTGGCACTGGGCAAGTGGGCACAGTATCCACTGTGAGCCTGACACAGAAGCTGGCAGACAACTAACTGCTATTCAATCTATAACAGTGAAAAAAAATGTTTTGTTTTTAAAAGCAAGCTTAAGCTATTGTGACACCAGATATGAGTTGTGGCACTGGGCAAGTGGGCACAGTATCCACTGTGAGCCTGACACAGAAGCTGTCAGGCAGGCAACTGCTATTCAATCTATTACAGTGAAACATTTTTTTTGTTTTTAAATGCAAGCTTAAGCTATTGTGACACCAGATATGAGTGGTGGCACTGGGCAAGTGGGCACAGTATCCACTGTGAGCCTGACACAGAAGCTGGCAGACAACTAACTGCTATTCAATCTATTACAGTGAAACATTTTTTTTGTTTTAAAATGCAAGGTTAAGCTATTGTGACACCAGATATGAGTGGTGGCACTGGGCAAGTGGGCACAGTATCCACTGTGAGCCTGACACAGAAGCTGGCAGGCAGGCAACTGCTATTCAATCTATTACAGTGAAACATTTTTTTTGTTTTTAAATGCAAGGTTAAGCTATTGTGACACCAGATATGAGTCGTGGCACTGGGCAAGTGGGCACAGTATCCACTGTGAGCCTGACACAGAAGCTGGCAGACAACTAACTGCTATTCAATCTATTACAGTGAAACAATTTTTTTTTGTTTTTAAATGCAAGCTTAAGCTATTGTGACACCAGATATGAGTGGTGGCACTAGGCAAGTGGGCACAGTATCCACTGTGAGCCTGACACAGAAGCTGGCAGACAACTAACTGCTATTCAATCTATTACAGTGAAAAACATTTTTTTGTTTTTAAATGCAAGCTTAAGCTATTGTGACACCAGATATGAGTGGTGGCACTGGGCAAGTGGGCACAGTATCCACTGTGAGCCTGACACAGAAGCTGGCAGACAACTAACTGCTATTCAATCTATTACAGTGAAACATTTTTTTGTTTTTTAAATGCAAGCTTAAGCTATTGTGACACCAGATATGAGTGGTGGCACTGGGCAAGTGGGCACAGTATCCACTGTGAGCCTGACACAATAGCTGGCAGGCAGGCAACTGCAATTACATTACACAGAAAAAAAAAGAAAAAGCAGACTGAAGTTCTAGCCCTAAAAAGGGCTTTTTGGGGTGCTGTCCTTACAGCAGAGATCAGATGTGTCCTTCAGGACTGTAGTGGACACTGAATACTCTAGGCTAGCTATCAATTTCCCTATCAAATGAGCAGCAGCTACACTTTCCCTCCTCTATCTAAGAATGCAGCTTCAGAATGAATCTAAAATGGATGCTGTACAGGAGGTGGGAGGGTCTGGAAGGGAGGGTCTGCTGCTAATTTGCTGGAATGTGTCTGCTGACCGTGAGGCACAGGGTCAAAGTTTACTCAATGATGACGAATAGGGGGCGGATCGAACCGCGCATGTGTTCGCCCGCCGTGGCGAACGCGAACACGCTATGTTCGCCAGGAACTATTCGCCAGCGAACAGTTCGGTACATCACTAATTAGGAGATAGATATAGAACAAGAGACAAGGGAATATACTAGTGGAATAAAATGGAAATTAAACTCCACATGTTTGTGAAATTAATCCAAATTTCTAAATTAAGGCAAAAATAGCTGCTTGCGATAAAATTCTTAAAACAGTCAGATTTTGGTTATTTTTAACTCATTTTTTTCAAATTTAAAATTAATACCAGTAACATAGAAGCTTAGCCAAAGCAATAAAGAGAATATAAAAATAAATAAAAATAAAAAAAGTAAAAAAAAGTATAGAAAAAAAGATGTCCCATAAAAAAGTCAGTAACACAAGAAAGCAAGCTGATTTATAAATACTAAACACAAACCACAAATAGCAAAAATATAAAAACATGTATATGTGCATGGCACATGCAATGACATTAAAATAATATCTAACTTTGGATAAAACAGGTAACAGAAAAGAAAAGGAAAAAAAATAGCAAGACAGGACAGTGCAGAGATAGGTAGGACTAGAGGATGAGAAAGGCAGAGCATAAACTCTGATAAAGAAGGAGGCAAATAAGAGAATCAGTTCGAAACAATGAAAAACAAAAGTTAGCACAAATTTTTTTTTTTTTTTTAAATAAGGTGAGCAGAAACCTTGCACTGGCAAGCTTTTACCCAATATATGTCGTAAATAAGTTCATAGAGCAATAAGTATCTGTGTCAGTGATGTCTCTCTTTCCTCATTTTAATAAAAATATACAAAGGTATATGCAGGGCCATATTAAGAGCACAGTGGGCCTGGTGCTGACAATTGTGATGGGCCTATTTACAGAATCTTATCAACCAAAAACACTAAAACAGTCATAGCTCCTTAGCATCATGTATCTGATGGAGATGGTGTTGGAGGGAAACCCATACTCTATGCTATTTTCGCTCTAATTTATGCTTTCATCTTTCAAGTAAATCCATATCCCCTAACAGCAGTGTCCAGTGAAGCAGGAAGTCAATGGGCAGAGTAAAAGGGTGTGCCACTGGCACGAGAATCACGTGACCAGACCTGCCAAAAGGGGTGAACATGCCCAAAAAGGGGGCATGTTTGTCCAGAGAATTGGAAGGCCAGCCTGGCATGAATGCTTGTCAGGCTGCCTGCCAATCATGCAGGCTGTCCAACTATGGGCATATTATGCAGGCAGCACCCTGAGCTTGACATAAATGCATCAAATGATGCGCCTACTCCACGCTTTCTAAGGACTGTCCCCTAGCACTCACATGTCCATTTGTCTCCTTATCTTCTTACTAGCAGGCAGAAGTTCCTGGTATATAGTCTGGGACAGATAAAAGGTGTATGTAGTGAGTGTAGAAGAAAGGGGACATGCCACAGTGTTAGAGAGACCAAAGTCTGCATTATCTAAACTAATTTTATTGTCAGCCAGTCCACACAGGTTTTGTTCCCATGCATCCCTCTTAAGCTTCCAAACTTAAAGGGACACTATAGTTACCAGAACAACTACAGCTTATTGTGTTTGTTCTGGTAAGTAGAATCATTCTCTTCAGGCTTTTTGCAGTAAACACTGTCTTTTTAGAGAACATAACTCTGATGGCCACTCCTTAGATGGCTGCTAGAGGTACATCCTGGGCAGTGGCGTACACATGACCTATGGGGCCCCGGTGCGAAAATTGATCCGTGGCCCCCCCCGCACGCTTACTCTGCGCAGGCCGGGGCCGCAACACATGGCGGCGGGCACCTGGTCACAGGGGTTGCAGGGCTGCGACCGCGGTATGTACACCAGTGCATGCAGATGCACACACACTTAAAGGACCACTACAGACACCCAGATCACATCAGCTCAATGAAGTGGTCTGGGTGTCAGGTCCCTCTAGTTTTAACCCTGCAGCTAAACTGCTATGTTTCACTGAGGGTTAATCCAGCCTCTAGTGGCTGTCTCACTGATAGCCGCTAGAGGAGCTTCCGTGATTCTAAGACACTGAACGTCCATAGGAAAGCATTAAGTAATGCTTTCCTATGGGCGGTTTGAATGCGCGCACGGCTCTTGCCGTGCATGCGCATTCGGAGCTGAGCGGCGGAGGGATCCCCAGCGCCAAGGGAGTCCGGCACTGGAGAAAGGTAAGTGCTGAAGACACACACACACTCTCACGAACAGACGCATACACACTAGCTAACAGACACACACATTTACTGACAGAGACACACTCACAGTAACAGTAACACACACAGTAACACTAACACACACACTAACACTCACAGTAACACTAACACACACAATAACACTAACAGTAACACACAAACTAACACACACACACTAACACACACAGTAACACTAACACACACTAACACTCACAGTAACACTAACACTCACAGTAACACTAACACACACACTAACACACACAGTAACACTAACACTCACAGTAACACTAACACACACACACACTAACACTCACAGTAACACTAACACACACACACTCTAACACATTTTTTTTAAATTTAATCCCACCAGCCTCCTTACCTTTTGGAGTGCTGAGGGGATTCCCTGGGGTCCTGTGGTGCTGCTGGGCTCCTGGGGGGCCGGTCACCCGGCGGGCAGTCAGGCTGGCGGGCGTGCGAGGGAGCACTCTCCCCTGAGTGCTTCCTCTTCAGCTCCCTCGCGCGCCGCGTACTGATACCGGCGCCGGAAGATGACGGCATCTTCCGGCTCCGGTATCAGTACGGTGCGCGAAGGAGCTGAAGAGGAAGCACTCAGGGGAGAGTGCTCCCTCGCGCACTGGCCAGCCTGACTGCCCGCCGGGTGTAAGCAGGGCCAGCCTCGGGGGGGGCGGAGGTGGCCACTCCTGGGCACCCCAGGAGTGGAGGCTGGCCCAGTGCGTACATACCGGGTCGCAGGGGCGGCCGGGCCCCCTGGTGAGCCGAGCCCGGTCGCAGCCGCGACCCCTGCAACCCTGGTATGTACGCCACTGATCCTGGGGCAGTACTGCCTAATGTGCAGCACTGCCATTCAGTGTCTACACCCTCTGCATGCAGACACTTTACTCATAGAGAATTAATTTATCTTTATGAGGAGATGCTGATTGGCCAGGGCTATGTTTGACGTGTGCTGGCTCTGCCCCTGATCTGCCTAGTTGACAGTCTCAGCCAATCCTATGGGGATTGTCTGCAGCTGCAGACTTGAATACAAGTAATATTTTACTATATTAAGGGAGGCAAGAGGGGGCCAGTGGGGCTAGACGGTAGTGTTAACATAATAGGGTCAGAAATACATGATTGTGTTCCTGACCCTATAGTGTTCCTGACCCTATAGTGTTCCTTTAAGCAAGAGTATGTGAAAAATAGTTAGGGTTGCCACCTTTCTTGGAATAAAATACCAGCCTTAATCATTTGTATAATTAATTAGTTATGCGTGACATCACATGATGTAAATCACAAGGAGTGACATAAGAGAAAAATCTGTAAAATCACCAACAAACTACTTAACGTTTGATTCTGCTGTATAGATGGATTGCTCCCAGTGTCTCTCAGTGTCTCAGTCTCGCAAGTCACCCAGTCTTTCAGTGTCCCTATGTATCACAGTGTCAGTGTCCCCATGTCGCCTAGTCTCCCAGTGTCTCAGTGTTCCCATTTCTCCCAGTGTCCCCATGTCTCAGTGTGTCCCCATGTCACTAGGATACAAGGGGACACAGTGAGACATGGGTACACTGAGAGACTCGGGGACACTGAGACACTTGGGGACATTGGGAGCCATGGGGCACTGAGACACTTGGGGACACTGGGAGACATGTGGACACTGAGTCACTAGGGACACTGAGACATGGTGACACAGATACTGGGAGACTAGGGGAAACTGGGTGCCATGGGTACACTGAGACACTAGGGACACTGGCTGGGGGACATGGGTACACTGGGAGACATGGGGACAATGTCTCAGTGTCTCCCAATATCCCTATGTCTCACAGTGTCCCCATGTGTCTCAGTGTCCCCATGTCTCACAGTGTCCCCTTATGTATCAGTGTCCTCATGTTTTCCAGTGTCCCCAGGTCTCGTGGTATCCCCAAGTGTCTGTGTCCCCATGTGTCCCCTAGTGTCTCAGTGTCCCCTAGTGCCTCATAGTCCCCATGTCTCCCTGCTGCCTATCCCCCATCCCTCACTTACCTGAGCTGTAGAGCTGCTGTCTGGACTCTCTGTGCTGTGGATCAGTGAGTAATAGAGAGAGGCAGGGAGGGATATGCTGTAACTTCCTATCCCTGCCTCTCTCCACACACAGTGACCCCTACTGTCCGGTGCTGGTATTGCAGAGTAATCTCTATTTATACTGAGAAAAATACCTGCATTTGTATTGCTGGTATTACTGCAATACTGGCACGGCCAGGTAGCCTCTAATACCGGCTGTGCCAGTAAAATATCAGTCAGGTGGCAAACCTAAGAGTAGTGTGTAAAAATAAATAAATAAACTTTTTTTTTTTTTTTTTTTTTTAAACGGACCTATTCCATGGGCCTGGGCCTGGGCCTGGAGCTGCAGCTCCATCAGCCCCAATGTTAATCCGGCCCTTTATATATATGTGCATATATAATGTGTTTAATATATAATGTGTGTAATGTATATTTTTATAATATATATATATATATATATATTTTTTATTATTTTTATTATTATTTTACTTTCAAAACTTTGTTTACTATCACTGACAAATGAGAAATAGTGTCACAACCTGTTTTGATTGTAGGGATTGAAGTATATGTATGTATATATATATATATATATATATATATATGTGTGTGTGTGTGTGTGTGTGTGTATATATAATGTGTGTAATATATAATGTTTGTAATGTATATTTTTATTTTATATGTATTAAGGCCTTTTGGCCTGTAATTGTGGGAGGGGCGTATGACACACCTCTTCCCTACTTAAGGGACACCCCTTACCTGGCTCCATACCGTTCAAGGTCAGCGTTGGATCCACTTCCGGTTCTCATACGGCGCCATCTTGGTTTTCAGAAACCCACAATTTTCTTCACGTGTAGCTGTGTCCAGGAATCCTTTTGAAGGTCTTTTCCGCCCGTCCAGCTCCTCGTGACTCTGGTCTTCGTCGAAGATAACGTCCTAGGGACTTCAAAATCGTAAGTCCGACACCCGGTTTAGTCCCACGGCGTTCCGTTTTCAAACAGGTCCTCACTTTCCGGCTTTCCGGCTTTCCGGCCAGGTCGCAAAATCACACATTTCTCATTTCGGTTTAAACTTTTTCGTGCCATAATCCTTTCGGTATGTTCTACCGTATGGTACTCATGTTTCCTAAACACCATTTTGTTTCATTTAGTTTTCGCTTCATTGTACCGTAAGCTCTCATTTCATTCTGCTTTCCATTCGGTTGTTACAAATATCTTTCAGTCGGTCAAACTTTTGACGAATGACACGGTTACTTTCTATTCATTGTAATTATGCTTTCAGCAGTTTTGCTCAGTTATGTACGTATTCGTTCACATCTGTCATACAGCTAAAACCCTGTTCTGTGTTATATTAAACCAAATTCGGTTCATTTACCTTTTTCTAGGTACTGTCATTAATTCATTTAAATCAGCTATACTTTCTACACTTTTCATACGAGACTAAGTTCCTATCTTGTTAAATAATTTTCTCTTGTGTATTGTTTAGATTATAGTGATTTTAAATTACTAAATTATAGATATTTCATGTATATTACAGTAAGGGTTAGCCTACGATTATGGCTTATTTCTAAGGTTTTTATGGTGATCATGCTTTTATTACAACCATGTACATCACGATTACATGGCACTTACAAACTCAGGCCATTTCTTGGCATACTCAGTCAACGTAACACGAGTATACAAGAACATGGTCATATCTTTCACAAGACTTTCGGGTTGAATCACACGTTCTGGTTCAACCATTCATACGTCACGTTTGCAACAACTTTTTGTTTCTGCATACTGTCATTTCACATCAACCTCATCCACAGCATCAACCTCATTCGCAATATTATAGAGAGGGCCTCACCTGTCACTCCCTTCCCCTTTTTTCTGTTACCATCAGCGAGAGGCCTACGATTCCTGCCACTACGACGGGTGGCCTCAATAACCCCTTGCGCCAATTCATAGACAGAGCCTCTCATAGCCACTTGGCAACTAGCAGGGCCTCACCTGTCACCAAACAAGATTAATTTTTCGCCTTTCAGGCCTAGTTAGCCTGCCAGTACCACCTGTCACGGTAATATACCCCAACACGCAGGAATAGTCCAGATAGTCAAGAGACAAGAAACCAGGATTCGTCTTACCGGACCTTAGAATGGCCGGACTTAGACGAGTACAAGAAAAGACAGAGTCCAGAACAAGCCGAGGTCAAGGGGACGGAGAGACAGCGTAAAGTAGAACAAGCCGAGGACTGGTACACAGGAAGAAAAACCGGCGGATAAACAAGCAAGGAGAAAGAGAGAGCGGAGTCAGGAACAAAGCCAAGGTCAAGCACCAAAAAAACAACTGAACGATACAAGCACTAAAGGGAACTGAACAGCAACCACGATAGGGCAAGGTGCAAAGGAAACAGGTGAGTATAAATACCCTAATGTTCACTTTGATTGGCCCCTGTCATATCCACGCCCCCAAAACGTGAGTGTATGGGGAACGTGGCATGACAGGGGCCAATGGGAGACTGATTCTAATTTTGTCTCCCACTGTCCCTTTAAGAGTGCGCCCGAGACGCGCAGCGCGCTCTTAGTGTCAGGCAGGACACGTGACCGCTTCTCGCGGTCACTGACCGCCTGACTGATCTCGTCGTTGGATGAGCCGCGCGCGGCTCGTGCAGGAGCAGGACCGCGCGCGGCGAGAAGAGAGGACCCCGGCCGGCCCCTGGAGAGGGTAAGTACTGCTACAGTACCCCCCCTGAAGACACGCTCACCGGGCGGGGAGGAGCAGGCCTGGTAGGAAAGCGAGCGTGGAAAGAACGCACAAGGCGAGGAGCGTGAACAGCGCCAGCGGAAATCCAACTGCGTTCCTCAAGCCCATAGCCCTTCCAATGTACCAGATATTGGAGGCGACCCCGAAGAAAACGAGAGTCGAGTATAGCAGCCACTTCAAATTCCTCATGGCCCTCCACAGAAACCGGAGGGGGAGGAGGGACATGCCGAGTATAACGGTTGCACAGGAGGGGTTTTAACAAGGAGGTATGAAATACGTTAGGAATGCGTAGATTCCTAGGAAGATCCAAGGCATACGAGACAGGATTAACCACATGCAAGATACGAAAAGGACCAATAAAACGAGGAGCCAACTTCATAGAAGGCACACGAAGACGAATATTGCGAGTAGAAAGCCAAACCCGGTCCCCCACAGCATAGGATGGAGCCTCCCTGCGATGCTTGTTTGCCTGAACCTTCTGGCGAGCAGCGGAATCCACCAAAGAACACTGAACCTCCTCCCAAGTATTACGTAAACCAGCCAAATGTTCGTCCAGAGCTGGCATGCCCTGTAAGGAGAATGCAGCTGGAAGAACCACGGGATGCCAGCCATAAACAACGTAAAAAGGGCTGTTACCAGAGGATTCATGAGCAGCATTATTACGAGCAAACTCAGCCCAAGGAAGAAGGTCAGCCCAATTGTTCTGATGGTGGGACACGAAACAACGAAGATACTGCTCTAGAGATTGGTTGGCACGTTCAGCAGCTCCATTAGACTGGGGGTGGTAAGCGGAAGAAAACGAGAGGGAGATACCCATCTCTGAACAAAATGCTTTCCAGAATCTGGAGATAAACTGGCTACCCCTATCGGACACGATCGAAGTGGGAATACCATGCAACCGAAACACCTCCCTGGCAAAGATAGAGGCAAGTTCCTTGGATGAGGGCAATTTGACAAGAGACACAAAATGAGCCATCTTAGAAAAACGATCCACAATCATCAGGATGACAGTTTTACCATTCAAAGGGGGTAATTCAACAATAAAATCCATGGATAGATTGGACCACGGCCTCTCGGGTATGGGCAACGGATGCAACAACCCACATGGAACTCTGTGGGAGGACTTCATACTGGCACAAGTAGTACAGGCATTAACGTAATCGGTGACGTCCTTGCGTAAAGAAGCCCACCAGAAATATCTAGAAACTGCTGAGAATGTTTTAGAAATACCAGGGTGTCCAGCAGTTCTAGTGTCATGATACAATAACATAATGTCTCGTCTCTCGGGTATATCAATGAACAGTTTATCAGCAGGCCTTTCCCTAGGAGCCATGTTTTGTTTAGCCTGTATAGCTTGTAAGAGGGAAGAAGAAATAGAAAGAACAGTAGTAGCTATTATTCTGTCGGGAGGAATGACAGGGGTAACATCAATTTCTAGTTTGTCAGTAGTCTCGAATTGTCTGGACAGAGCGTCAGCTTTAGTATTACAATCACCTGGTCTGTATGTGATTATGTAATTAAAACGAGACAAAAACAGAGACCACCTGGCCTGCCTAGAAGACAATCTTTTTGCTTCACTAAGGTAGGAGAGGTTTTTGTGATCCGTTAAAATGAGGATGGGATCCCTAGTACCTTCTAGTAGATGTCTCCATTCCTTGAGCGCCAAAATGATAGCAAGGAGTTCGCGATTGCCTACATCATAATTCTTCTCTGCTTTGGACATCTGTCTGGAAAAGAAGCCACAAGGGTGTAACGGCTTTTCAGGTGAATCTCTTTGAGACAAGATAGCACCTACCCCAATCTCAGAAGCATCAACTTCAAGAATAAAGGGTAGTGAAGGGACAGGATGCTGTAAAATAGGGACAGAGGCAAATGAAGCCTTCAGGGATTCAAAGGCCTCAAGTGCTTCTGGTTTCCAGACATGAGTATTACCATCCTTCTTGGTCATTCTGGTTATAGGTGCTACAATGGCAGAAAACCCTTTAATAAAACGCCTATAATAATTTGAGAAACCCAGAAAACGCTGAATGGCTTTCAAACCCTGAGGTAGAGGCCATTCCATAATGGCAGAAAGTTTCTTGGGATCCATACGAAAACCCTTGGCAGAGATTATATAACCCAAGAATTGGACTTCTGATTGATCAAATGAACATTTTCCGAGTTTGCAATAGAGACCGTTAACAAGAATAGTTCTCAACACTAATTTAACATGCATGTGATGAGTCTGTAAATCAGTAGAATAAATTAATATGTCGTCCAAGTATACTATTACGAATGTATGTATATACTGACGTAGGACATCATTAATAAATTCTTGAAAAACTGCTGGGGCGTTACAAAGGCCAAAGGGCATCACAGTATATTCGTAGTGACCACTCCTGGTATTGAATGCGGTCTTCCATTCGTGATCCTTTTTGATACGTATGAGATTGTAAGCACCCCTAAGGTCCAATTTAGTAAAAACAGTGGCATGTTTAAGCCTATCAAATAGTTCAGTGATCAAAGGTATGGGGTACGCATTTTTGACGGTGATTTTATTTAGGCCCCTATAGTCAATACAAGGCCTTAATTCGCCATCTTTCTTGGATACAAAGAAGAAACCAGCCCCTGCCGGGGAAGAGGATCTTCTTATAAATCCCTTTTCTAAAGATTCCTTAATATATTCCTCCATAACAAGATTCTCCTGAGGAGACAAAGGATATATTCTCCCTTTGGGAGGCATAGTACCAGGTAGTAAATTAATAGCACAGTCGTAAGGCCTGTGAGGTGGCAACTTTTCAGCCTCCCTTTTATCAAAAACAGATTTAAGAGACAAGTACTGAGGGGGTATGACCGTAGGCACGGGAGGAATATTAGTAGAATTCAAAGGGGTGATTTTAACAATACAAGACTCTTGGCAAGCATCACTCCAAGAAACTATTTGTCCTGACTGCCAATCAATAGTGGGATTATGAGTACGCAACCAAGGATACCCTAATACGAGGTGAGAGGAAGGAGAAGTAATGATCTGAAACCGAATGGTTTCAGAGTGTAACACCCCTGTAGACATATGTAGTGGTACAGTTTCATGTGTGATAACTGGAGAGCATAATGGTCTACCATCTATGGCCTCAACGGCCAAGGGTGTCTCCTTCTCTCTAGTGGGTATGTTATTCTCCTTGACAAAACTGGAATCTATCTAAGTTTTCGGCCGCTCCGGAATCAACCAGGGCTAGTATATTCCCTGCTATGCAGTTACTACCAAGGTGCAGGGAAACAGGGAGAAGCAATTTATTAAGAGGCAAATGTGAGGACTCTGATGTCACACCCAAGGCCTGTCCTCTATACGGTCTTAGGTGCGATAGTTTCCCGGACGCACGGGACATTCTTGTCTCATATGGCCCCTCCTACCACAATAAAGATAAAGTCCCTCCTTTCTCCTATGAAGTTTTTCAGCGTCAGTAAGTTTAGCAACCCCTAACTGCATAGGTTCCTCCTCTGACCCTTTAGATCCCTCGGGAGTCTCAGCTCTAGGTGAATTAACGGGGACAAAGCGTCTATTTCTGGACTTGGTATATAACCTGTCACGGATCCTGTTATCTATATCGATGAGATAGTCAATAAGGTCCTCTAGGGGTACAGGGAGGTCCTTAGCTGCTACCTCATCCAACATAGTTTCAGACAGACCTTCCATAAACGCAGTAGTAAGCCCATTGTTAGTCCAATCTACCTGTGAGGCAAGGGTAAGGAACTGAATAGCATAATCGGCTACAGATTTAGATCCTTGCTTAATTCTCATTAACGCCCTGGCGGCATTCTTTGACCTTTTAGTCGTGTCAAATGTTCTACGAAACGCTGTGAGGAAGCTATTGAAATCATGTACCATAGGTCCATTAGCCTCCCAAATAGGATTTGCCCATTCAAGTGCCTTATCCGTAAGCTGGTGCATAAGAAAACCCACCTTAGATCTATCAGTGGGAAATGAACGTGGGTACATTTCAAAGTGGAATTCCACTTGATTAAGGAATCCCCTACATGTCTTAGCGTCCCCTCCATACCTAGGTGGCGGGGTTAGATGTGCTGAAGCATTAGGCATATTAGCTGTGTCTGGTACAGGGGTTACAGGAGGCGCAGGTACAGGTACCGGAGCTGTTCTGGATAACAGTGTCTGGATGGCTTGAGCCATTTGATCCATACGGTGATCCTGTTCTGCGAATCTAGAGTCATGAGTGGCCATCTGTTGTCCTAAACCTGCGGGGTCCATGGCCCTATCGTAATGTCACGGTAATATACCCCAACACGCAGGAATAGTCCAGATAGTCAAGAGACAAGAAACCAGGATTCGTCTTACCGGACCTTAGAATGGCCGGACTTAGACGAGTACAAGAAAAGACAGAGTCCAGAACAAGCCGAGGTCAAGGGGACGGAGAGACAGCGTAAAGTAGAACAAGCCGAGGACTGGTACACAGGAAGACAAACCGGCGGATAAACAAGCAAGGATAAAGAGAGAGCGGAGTCAGGAACAAAGCCAAGGTCAAGCACCAAAAAACCAACTGAACGATACAAGCACTAAAGGGAACTGAACAGAAACCACGATAGGGCAAGGTGCAAAGGAAACAGGTGAGTATAAATACCCTAATGTTCACTTTGATTGGCCCCTGTCATATCCACGCCCCCAAAACGTGAGTGTATGGGGAACGTGGCATGACAGGGGCCAATGGGAGACTGATTCTAATTTTGTCTCCCACTGTCCCTTTAAGAGCGCGCCCGAGACGCGCGGCGCGCTCTTAGTGTCAGGCAGGACACGTGACCGCTTCTCGCGGTCCCTGCCCGCCTGACTGATCTCGTCGTTGGATGAGCCGCGCGCGGCTCGTGCAGGAGCAGGACCGCGCGCGGCGAGAAGAGAGGACCCCGGCCGGCCCCTGGAGAGGGTAAGTACTGCTACACCACCCCTGGGTTTCCATACACTAACTAAATATTTTGTCATTTAGTATGTCTCAAGAACGGGTAGAGGATTTCTCCTTACCGGGCACTCTGGCTAGAGCAAACACACCATCACAGGGAGGAGAGGTGGCTAGTCCAGCATCTTTCAGGTCATGGACAATCCTTTGCATAACCAATGAACTCAGGAGACGGCAAATCCCATTCCCTGCAACAGCAAGGAAAGCGGAACTCTACAAGTTGCTGCATACCTCAACCGATAACATGGACGCTGGGGAAGGGACTAGCCAGTCTAACCCAGGAGATATACATGGCGTGCTCTCATCCCTCATGGCATCCATGAGCAAGGTCAATTCCAGGCTGGAGAAACTCAAATCGGTCACCACAGCCCTTACCATGGCTGGGCCGGCCGCTGTGACCCCTCCAGCACTGGTCGAGTTGCAATCAGTTTCTCCAGCCACCACCTCTGATGATCAAGAGATTAACCCTGCCCATATGATACCTGAGCACCTCAAAAAAGATATCCTGGAAGGTAAAGATATCAACTTGGCTTCATTGCTGATTGCCTCCCAGGATGTGGTGGAACATAAGACTTGCGCTTATGACGATATTTCTGTGGTGGTCAAATCTAGGGATGCCCGCTTAAATAGAAAAATTGACTATCCCTGAATTTGTGTTGGCATTTGGCATTTATCGTGATGTTATCTGTGCAGTATATCCCCACAGACGTGAGGAGTTTGACTTGTATATGCACAAGCTGGTGGACCTGGGCAACAAATATGGTTGGTCAGCTTTCTATGATTACCATAGATCCTTTTCTGCTAAAGTGTCTGGCGCTTTCTCCCAGTTAGGGACAAGGTCCAACTGGAGCAAGATTGATACGGTCATTTTCTGCAGACACTTTGCAGGTCTAAGAACGCCGGCTTGTGCATACTGCTCCTCCATGGCTCATACGGCTAACTTCTGTCCAACCAATGCGAACGAATCTAACCCCTCGCAGGGCACTAGTGCCGCTGGTTCTACAGAGAAAACACCCAAAGACAAACTGGGACGGCCTATCAAGTTTCTGGGCAAGTCCCAGATATGTAATAATTTTAATGTCGGATCATGTAATTACAGTGGATGTCGGTTATTGCATATATGTTCTAAATGTTTCAGGGCACATGCTAAAACTGTGTGTCCAAATAAAATGTATCCTAAACAATACTTATCGTCAATAAAAATTTCTGTACTTATGACATTACTGTCACATCATCCATCTAGACCATGGGTTGTCAACCTGGTCCCTACCGCCCACTAGTGGGCGTTTCAGGATTCCAGGTGGCGGTAGGGATTTCCAGGTTGATCGGGCGGGTGGGTGCGAGCCGGCGGTACCTGTGCGACTGGGTACCGCTGTGACCATTTGCGGCTCCGGCCCGCGCGGTAAACCGCCGGGGCCGCCTTCCAAAGTGTCCATCGGGTGGCCCATGCTGTCAGGGCCACCCGATGGATGCGGATTGTAAGGGGGCCCGGTCAGCGCTGGGCGCTTTAACAGTGCGACCGGGCCCCCTGTGATGACATCAGAGCTGGGAGGAAGTGATTCCCCGGTCACTCCTCCCAGCTAAAACTGAGAGCCGCGTGGGAGGAAGCAGAGGGAGTCAGAGTGGGAACTCTGACTCCCATCCACCTGAGCCACCACTGGACCCCAGGAAAAGTCACCCTCCTGCACCTTAAAGGTAGGAAACAGGAGGGTGACTTAAAAATAATGTGTGTGTGTGTGTCTTTGTAGGTATGTCTTGTGTGTGTGTGTGTGTGTGTGTGTGTCTTTGTATGTCGTGTGTGTGTGTGTGTCTGTCTGTATGTGTCTTTGTATGTATGTCTTGTGTGTGTGTATTAGTCTGTCTGTATATATATGTGTGTCTGTCTGTATGTATGTATGTGTGTCTTGTCTTTGTATGTATGTGTCATTGTATGTGTGTCTGCATGTGTGTGTGTCTATGTATGTCTTATGTGTGTGCGCATGTCTGTGTGTGTCTGTTTGTATGTGTGCGTGTCTGTTTGTGTCATGCCTTAACTATGGTATCCTCTTACTTCCTGGTTCCACGGAGCCTAGCCACACCCCTTTATGACACGGTCTGCCTATTTAATCTGACTGCACCAGCTGATCTAGGCTGGATTATTGAACTACGTTCCTTACTCACAACCCGGCTACAACTTCGTTGTGAAAGCCTCTGCTACCAGACCGGACTGAAAGACTCTGCAAAGTTCCCTTCACCTCTCCTCATCCACGACTAAAGATTAAACACTCTTCATACGCCTCTGAGGAGATCTCGGGAACCAGTGTTCTATGTACCGGAAGCTAAGTAAAACCAATGTGATAAGAGTTGCATCTAAAAGCTGTTATTACCTGTCTCCAAAAGTCCTTCGGTAAAAACAATCCCGTTACAGCTAACTTCAACTCATACTTCATATCAGTTATCTGCATCTGTCTTGCTTCAGTTAAAGTATGGAACAGCTATTGTAATTACTTATCACCTAAACCGTTAACTCTACTAAGAGACTCTTTATTGATTCAGTGTCTGCAATTTACTATCGTTTACTCCTTAAAGCTACAGTGCCTGTAATTGTGGACTTCAGTTATCGTTTACTACTTAAAGCTACAGTGCCTGTAATTGTGGACTTCAGTTATCGTTTATTACTTAAAGCTACAGTACCTGTAAATTGGAATTAAAGTCTTCACCTTTTACTTTCTTTAATAAATATTCAAACTATACGAAATCTGCAGTTGTGTTCCTTCATAACAAATGTTTAGACGTGACAGAATAATCCAGCCATTGTAATGGATCCAGCAGATTTCGATTCTACTATAACTACGCTGAATCAAAGAGTTAATGCACTAGCCCAAAGTGTGCAAGACCTGCAAGTTACTAATGAAAGACTTCTCACTTATATCAGAGATTTACAAACTCATACTCCTCATACTACTCTGCACTCGGCTAGTGATCCTGCTGTGTGTAACCCTGAAAAGTTCTATGGAGATCGTTCCAGATACAGGGAGTTCCTCAACTCTTGCAAACTTTTAATTGCTTTGAAACCTAGATCCTATCCTACAGAAAGAACTAAAGTTTGTTCGGTTATTTCCTTTCTAAGAGGTGAACCTATGTCATGGGCTCATTCCTTTCTGGAAAACGATGACCCCATTTTAGATTCACTAGATGAATTTTTTGAAGCCATGTCACTTCTCTATGAAGATCCTAACAAACAAGCTACAGCTGATTTAACAATCAGAACACTACAGCAAAGAAATAGACCCGTTGAAGATTACATTGCTGAATTCAAAAGATGGGCTATAGAAACGCAATGGAATGACATCACATTGCGCAACCAGTTTCGAATTGGTTTATCGGAAGCTGTAAAAGATGAATTATCTAGAACAGAACTCCCTACTATTTTGAACGCTCTAATTCGCCTATCAATCAGCATTGACAGAAGATTAAGAGAAAGAAAGGCCGAAAAAGCCCTTTCACATTCAAAAGACCGCAAACCTTTCACTCCCTCAAAAGCTCCAGATAAGAATTCCATACCAAGTGAACCTATGGAAATAGGGGCTCCAAAGCCTCCTGACAACCCATCTGAACCAATCGAACCTATGGAAATAGGGATAATAAGAAGTCCCCTCACTCCTGAAGAGAAAAATCGAAGACGTATGTTAAACCTCTGCATGTATTGTGCCTCTCAAGTTCATTTAGTCTCTGATTGTCCTTCATTAAAACGGATAAAAGGCAGAAGGCAGTCTCATGCCTCTTCCATCCTAAGCGTACTTCCCTCTACAGCAAATACTCAAATGTCCCCTTTCGTTCTTGTATTACAGTGGGACAATAAAAGAATCATAACCAAGGCTGTTATCGATTCCGGTGCAAATGGAGTATTCATCGACTCAGCCTTTGTAACAAAGAATAAAATTCCTTGTGTTCGTAAAAGAACTTCTGTACCTGTTAAAGTGATTGACGGGTCCCTCATCTCATCGGGACCAATACTTCATGAATCCGTCCCTCTAAAAGTAACCATCAATCATACTCATACGGAAAGTCTTATATTTGATGTTATCTCATCACCATTTTTTCCTATTATATTAGGGATCAACTGGTTAAGGAACCACAACCCTCAAATCTCATGGTTTCCTTTCTCTCTCACCTTTAACTCACATTATTGTAAAGAAACATGTTTACAGCAAATTCCAATTCTTCAGTCTACGAAAGAACCAGCTAAAACCTCATGTTGTTCTGACACCGAACTGGAGTCTCCTCCTCCTACAGTCATTGGTGAATTAAAGAGAAAGTTTACAACAGCTCCTATCCTTCAACTTCCAAATCCTTCATATCCTTATGTCCTTGAAACGGATGCTTCGGAATTTGCAATTGGAGCTGTCCTTTCTCAACACAAAACTCCTCAAGAACCTCCTTTGCCTAAAGTCATTGGAATCTTCTCTTCTCTTATTGACGACATTAAAGGTCTCAGTGAAGATGCTCTTGAACTTCCTAAATCAATGAAATTATCCAAGAAAAACGGTCTCTACTATTTTAAAGACCGGATTTATGTACCTCCCTCTTTCAGAATTAAAGTACTTGAATTTATTCATGATTCTCCTCTGGCAGGTCATCCAGGTATGAAAAGGACCCTTGAATTGTCTAAAAGATACTGTTGGTGGCCTCGTCAAGACCAAACTATCGAATCTTATGTCAAATCTTGTTCTGTATGCCAAAGATCCAATCAATTGTCCTTGTTGAAGCCTCATCATCCTGACCCTTTCCAAAGAAATGTCACTACTTCTCCTGATCCCATATTGGTCCAGGGTGAAGAAGAATACGTAATTCAAAGTATACTGGATTCAAGGATCCATCGTGGCTCCTTACAATACCTCATCAGATGGAAAGGATATGGAATTGATGAAGATACATGGGAAAACTCCTCTGTCGTTCATGCTGACAAATTGAATTCCAAATTTCACAAGCGTTACCCTTCTAAACCAAGTCAATAGCACCCAGAGGTTGCTCATTAAAGAGGGGGTACTGTCATGCCTTAACTATGGTATCCTCTTACTTCCTGGTTCCACGGAGCCTAGCCACACCCCTTTATGACACGGTCTGCCTATTTAATCTGACTGCACCAGCTGATCTAGGCTGGATTATTGAACTACGTTCCTTACTCACAACCCGGCTACAACTTCGTTGTGAAAGCCTCTGCTACCAGACCGGACTGAAAGACTCTGCAAAGTTCCCTTCACCTCTCCTCATCCACGACTAAAGATTAAACACTCTTCATACGCCTCTGAGGAGATCTCGGGAACCAGTGTTCTATGTGCTGGAAGCTAAGTAAAACCAATGTGATAAGAGTTGCATCTAAAAGCTGTTATTACCTGTCTCCAAAAGTCCTTCGGTAAAAACAATCCCGTTACAGCTAACTTCAACTCATACTTCATATCAGTTATCTGCATCTGTCTTGCTTCAGTTAAAGTATGGAACAGCTATTGTAATTACTTATCACCTAAACCGTTAACTCTACTAAGAGACTCTTTATTGATTCAGTGTCTGCAATTTACTATCGTTTACTCCTTAAAGCTACAGTGCCTGTAATTGTGGACTTCAGTTATCGTTTACTACTTAAAGCTACAGTGCCTGTAATTGTGGACTTCAGTTATCGTTTATTACTTAAAGCTACAGTACCTGTAAATTGGAATTAAAGTCTTCACCTTTTACTTTCTTTAATAAATATTCAAACTATACGAAATCTGCAGTTGTGTTCCTTCATAACAAATGTTTAGACGTGACAGTTTGTATGTATGTTTCTTGTGTGTGTGTGTGTATGTGTGCCTGTCTGTGTCTTTGTGTGTGTATGTGTATGTGTGTATGTGTGCCTGTCTGTGTCTGTATGTGTGTCTTGTGTGTGTGTATGTGTCTGTCTGTATATATGTGTGTGTGTGTCTGTTTGTATGTATGTATGTGTGTCTTGTCTTTGTATGTATGTGTCATTGTATGTGTGTCTTGTGTGTCTGCATGTGTGTGTGTCTATGTATGTCTTATGTGTGTGTCTGCATGTGTGTGTGCATGTCTGTGTGTGTCTGTTTGTATGTGTGCCTGTCTGTTTGTATGTATGTGTCTTGTGTGTGTGTGTATGTGTGCCTGTCTGTGTCTTTGTGTGTGTATGTATGTGTGTCCTGTGTGTCTGTATGTGTGTATGTGTGCCTGTCTGTATGTGTGTCTTGTGTGTGTGTGTCTTGTGCGTGTGTCTTGTGTGTGTGTGTGTCGTATGTGTGTCTGTATGGGTGTCTTGTGTGTGTGTGTGTGTCTTGTATGTGTGTCTGTATGTGTGCCTGTCTGTTATAGTGGACTATAGTAAGTGGGCTACCTAGCTCAGCCTTCCTACTGGGCATTGCTATAAGGACGGTAAAAAAATAGAAAAAAGGGGAAAAAAAGGTGGGGAGGGGAATTGAGGAGGGAGAGGAGAGGAGATGACGCACAAATGAGAAATCATATTATGCGCAAACAGAGAAGTCGTCTGAATATCACTGAAAGAGACCTTCATTTGTTCCTTACGAAAATCAAACCAGATATCAAATATTTAGTCTCGCAGCATCAACCTCAAGGATCTCATTAATCACTAGTAACGGTAATTTCAATTTACTTTATTGTTTTCTCATTAGACTTTATAAAGTTAAAAACCTTATAAACCTGCATTAAGTAGAAATAAAAAGATAAATGTACGTACATTTTTTTTTTTTTTTTTAAAACACCCTCCTTTCTTAAAAATATTCCGCATTTGCGCGAAAACTGGTGGGCGGTAAGGAAATTTTTTCAACCAAAAAGATACATTAGTGGGCGGTAGGTAGAAAAAGGTTGACTACCACTGATCTAGACATTTGGTAGACTTCATTATCTCGGGTCTATCAGAAGGATTCCACACAGGTCTCATACATATGCCTTCCGGAATCCTGGAATGTTCTAATTTACAATCCGCACAACAAAACCCTATAGCGGTGGACACACTCATAGCCAAAGAAGTGGCAGAGGGTTTCTTATTAGGACCTTTTCAATCCCCTCATTTCACTACATGGAGGACAAACCCTATCGGGGTTGTCACGGGGAAATCATCCCACAAACAGAGACTTATCATCGATCTATCAGCACCATACACCTCTGCCACTCCTAGTCTGAACTCCCTCATACCCTCTGAGGAATGTTCACTGCAATATTCCACCATAGATCATGCCATTACGGCTATCATGCAGGCAGGGGTCGGAGCATGGCTCAGTAAGACCAATATCACAAATGCTTTCAAGCTACTGCCTATCCACCCTACACTGTGGCACCTGCATGGTATCAAGTGGGCCGGGAACTACTACTTTTTCTCACGTTTAACTTTTGGTTCCAAAAGTAGTCCGGCCATTTTCAACGTATTCGCCGAAACCCTATGCTGGTTATTATTAAATATAGCCAGATGCCCTACAGTTATACATTATCTAGATGATTTCTTACTGGTCGAGGAGAATATTTCCCCTCCCAGTAGCCTCAAAGAAACCATCAGTTTATTCGAACAGGTGGGTGTCCCAGTCTCCACCACCAAGACTGAAGGACCAGATACCTTCATCACATTCCTGGGTATCATACTAGACTCAGCCACCATGCAAGCTAGCCTGCCACGCACAAAGGTAGAAAACATTCTTACCAACATAGATCTCTGCATACAACTCGGTACTTGCAACCGCAAAGAACTACAGTCTCTGCTTGGGTCACTGAATTTTGCCATGCACATCATACCTCAAGGCCAGGCTTTCATCTCATGACTCCTTTACATGTTCCAACTTTTTAGACATGATGCACACAGGTTGCCCCTGGATACCCAAGCCACAGCAGACCTACTTATGTGGGGAAACTTTTTAACCACCTGGAATGGTAGAAGTATGTTCCTCCCTAAATTGTCTGACTCCTCACCTACCATTTGGTCAGACGTGGCGTCTACCACAGGTTTTGCAGCAATTTTCGGGAAAGAATGGCGTTGGGGCAGCTGGCCTTCAGAGGTTCAGGGCCTGGAGGGTTTTTCCACTACCTCAGCTCTGTTTGAGATATATCCCATCGTGGCGGCTGCCGTGGCATGGGGGCATTTATGGGCAGGTTCGTCAGTACGTTGCTACTCAGACAACCAAGCAACCTGTCACATTATAAACAAAGTCTGATCCAAATCACTGACTATTATGAGATTCCTGAGGAAACTCACTTGGCTGGCTGCATGTCATAATTTCTTCTTGTTTTGTGTTCATGTTCCAGGTGTATGTAACATGGCTGCTGACAACTTGTCTCGCTTTAATTTCCAGGCTTTTTGGCAAATACTCCAGTCAGCCGCACTCACAGCCACGACCACTCCACTATTCCACCATCTAGTAATGGACTAGACTCTATCATGCAACATAGCAGAACTTTGTCCCAATTAGCACTGTCTACCAATACCCGGAAAACTTACGACAGGGCTTTCATTTTATTTAAAAGATTCCAGTCGGAACACAACATCTTACAACCTTTCATCATGACATCCTTGTTGGGCTTTGCTTCTTTTTGCCACCTCAAACTCAAACTATCATACAACACAATCAAACTATATCTGACAGGCATCCAACATCACATGCTAACTTTACAACCAAACAACTCAAGTTTTCATGTCCTCCTACCAAATTAAGAACATCCTTAGGGGTATTCAGAGATCCGAACCCCCACGTACGGGACAGAGGCTACCTATAGATTTCCATATTTTTAAAGACTTATCCAACTTACTAGATTTAAAACCCTTTGCCAACAACACAAATCTCTCGTCATTAAAACCGCTATATATGTAGCTTTTTATAGTTTCTTGAGACCAAGAGAATTTACCGCCATCAACACAACACAGTCCACTCACATCCTACTTCATTCACACTTAACAAAACACATGGACTATTATATCTTGACTATACCTCACTCCAAAACCAGTCAACATGCACCTCCAGTTTAGGTTCAATACTTTCCTACTCACAACAGGTGGTGCCCCGTCAAACTACTGGACTCATATACCCAGCATAACAACGCACCACCATCTCAACCACTTTTCCGTCTACAAGGTTCGGTACTCACTACCACACATGTCAGGTCTTTACGTACACAGCTGGGCCTCAAATCAGCTAACTATTCGGGCCACTCCTTCCGCATAGGAGCGGCCTCCACAGCATCCAGTGCAAACATTCCAGTACATGTTATCAAGTCACTAGGGCGCTGGAATTCATCTGCTTACTCTAGATACATACCTAACCCGGTACAAGAAGTAAGAAATGCTTTTCAAGACATGTCTGGTTAAAAGTATGTATATTGCTGGTATGTAATAAATTTGATTTTCTACTTTTGCCCTCTTTATTTACAGGCCTACCTCATCGTCGGTTCCGGCACACCACAACCGACTTGCTCTTTTAATACCATCCTACACTTATCAGTGTTTGTTTCTTCTGTAGTATCATGAGCCCTTAACACAAATATACATATATGTATATTTTATTTAATTTTTTTTATACTTTCAAAACTATATGTTTACTATCATTGAAAAATAAGAAATAGTCACAACATGTTTTGAGTGTAGGGATTTAAGTAAAAGGGAGACTGTGTGCTTTTCCACTCTAATCACTTCTCAAAGTCATTTAACAAAGCTGCTGCTGAGATAAATCTTGATTGCACATTTAATTATTGTGCTCAAAGACTTGCCATCACGGGGATTCTTAGAAAAATATAATTTTATATTAATAAAATGTATAGCACTCACTTGACTCCTATATCAAGATTAGATGGAATACATTGTTCTCCTTTGCTGAAATTTATAAAAAAAAAAATAAAGAGGCTAAACACAAAGAAAATTATTTGATTAAATAATTTAAAAATGTTAACTTTTTAAAGTTCACGCTGCATACAAGTAGCCTCTAAGATCTCTAAATCATTTTATTCATAATAAAATTGTAAGCTACTTAGGCTAGCATCTTTCTTCTCTTTTTACTTCTGTTTGTATACTTTTCAAGGCATGACATAACATACATAACACATTGTCAAAGACTGAGCAGCGACGATATTAACTACAGATGGTGTAGGTCCAGTTCCACTGTCCGTCTACCTCTTGCGTTATTTTATAATGGTCAGAGTCACATGACTTATTAGGAACCTGCTTGAGGACTACAACATTTGTTCTTAAACACGTTCCTGATGTGTTGTACTACTTATTGATTTTGACTTGGCCTATGAGTTCATCAGGTTTCCAGACAATGGCTTATTTACAGGTTTACGATGACCTGTGTTAGGTGCTTTGTTCTACTTTCACCATGCGTTTTCTGGTTTATTTTACATTTCCTTGTTTCTTTAATTTTACAGTCTGATTATGGTCAATGCTTTATGAGGAAGGTAGTCACATATATTACAAATAAGGGTTCAACTCGAGCCCAAAATTTTCTTTTAAAGGGTTTTTCTCTGGTGGTTATGGTGCTGTAGTGTTTATGGTGCAGTACCCTGGCGCTATGCCTGGGTAAGATAGGGTTACATTAGGGTCATTGATAATTACCATTCATGATTATGCATTTCAGTCTACAAGGGGATTAGATTCAGCCAAAGTACAGATGTTGTTAAAAATAGCAGGTCACTAATCAAAAATATGGTAAGGACTTTAAAGTAAAGATCCTGTGTAGGTTCTTCTCCACATGTCTGAACTCTGCTTTGTGATGTAACACTGTTATGATGTTTTTCACACATCCTGTGTTTTGGTGTGAACAGGAATATATCTCTCCTCTCACCTGTGAGTCCCACATATCAATCGATACCTGGAGCTCCACTCTGTCAGCTTGGGTCCAGACAGACAAATCCGCTGCATGCTGTGCTCAAAGTGAGAGCTGCTACAGCCATTGAATGGGCATTTACATGCCTGTTGTAACAAAGCAGTGTGAGCAGGGTTACATCGATACCTGAGGCTCCTCTGTCATCTAGGTCCACAGCTAGGAGCCCCAGACTAACTGACAAACTGTATGCCGCGCTTAAAGAAAGCGCTGTATACCGTCCTTTAAAACACTGTTGCTGAGCAGATGGCGCCACATATCAGTGTTTCATGGCTGACAGGGGCTCAAAGGAGACCCTCATAGGTCTTCCTGCATGTGAACAGTGCTGGGATTTGTCAACTGCCCAGCACCCGTCACAGTGTAATCGGCTTGCTGAAGTTTCAGCATTACAGGTAAATTACTGTAATGCTGGTAACAGCCAGTAGATTATGGTAACATACTGCTCACTACTGTTTTAACTAGGAACCCATCTGCTGCTCTTTAATTAGTACTACTATCGGCAGAGAGTTTCCTTAGGGTTAAAAGGGACACTATAGGAACCAAAACAACTTTAGCTTAATGAAGCAATTTTGGTGTATAGATCATGCCTCTGAAGTCTCACTGCTCAATCCACTGTCATTTAGGAGTTAAATCACTTTTGTTTCTCTTTATGCACTCCTAGCCACACTTCCCCTAGCTGTGAGGACACACCCTGCATGAAATAAAATGGTTTACATCAATCCGATGTAACTTACTTTGAAAGTTTTATCTCCTGCTCTGTAAATTGAACTTTAATCACACACAAGAGGCTCCTGCTGGGTCTAGATTGCTATGAACCGAGTGGGAGATAATACATTCTAAATTAAACAGAATGTGCATTAAAGAAGTTAAAGAGAATTGATCAGTTAGACTGCAGTGGCATGATATATATACCAAAATGACTTCATTATGCTGAAGATATTTTGATGCCCATAGTGTCCCTTTAAGCTAAGGATTAGAGGTAGAGAAGTGGTAGGGTTAATTGTAGGGTCAGGGTTTGCATAGTGCTAGGTAGTGATTTCCCGAACGGTTCGCTGGCGAATAGTTCCCGGCAAACATCGCATGTTTGCGTTCGCCACGGACGGCGAACATATGCGATGTTCGGTCCACCGCCTATTCGTCATCATTGAGTAAACTTTGACCCTGTACCTCACAGCAAGCAGACACATTCCAGCCAATCAGCAGCAGACCCACCCTCCCAGACCCTCCCACCTCCTAGACAGCATACAATTTAGATTAATTCTGAAGCTGCATTTTTTTTTGTTTATTATTATTTTTTTTTTGTTTATTATACATTATCCTCCATAGCCAGTAACCTGTGTTTATTATACATTATCCCCCATAGCCAGTAACCTGTGTTTATTATACATTATCCCCCATAGCCAGTAATCTGTGTTTATTATACATTATCCCCCCATAGCCAGTAACCTGTGTTTATTATACATTATCCTCCCATAGCCAGTAACCTGTGTTTATTATACATTATCCCCCCATAGTCAGTAACCTGTGCTTATTATACATTATCTCCCCCATAGCCAGTAACCTGTGTTTATTATACATTATCCCCCCACAACCAGTAACCTGTGTTTATTATACATTATCCCCCCACAACCAGTAAGCTGTGTTTATTATACATTATCCTCCCCATAGCCAGTAACCTGTGTTTATTATACATTATCCCCCCACAGCCAGTAACCTGTGTTTATTATACATTATCCCTCCCATAGCCAGTAACCTGTGTTTATTATACATTATCCCCCCCATAGCCAGTAACCTGTGTTTATTATACATTATCCCCCATAGTCATTTATCGTTGGACCTAGGCAGCATGATGTCTTAGGCCGGCCCAGAGAGTGAGTGAGTGAATAATATAATATATATGTTCAGAAACATATTAGTAATATATGTAAATCGGGTTCATGCAAAGAGGGTGAAAAGGTATTAAAGAAAAACACACTTATTGCATCAAATTTACAAAGCCAAACTTTTAAAAGCTTTCCTCATTTCTTTCTCGGGATGAGGAATATATCGGTTGTAGACTGAGGATTTCCATCTGCCCAATCTTTTAATAATATGCACTGGAGTGTCAGTGTTGAAGGAGACCGAAGCTGCCCCTATTCTAAATGAAAGACCCGAGACATGGATACAACCCAATCTTAGGAGTAGTGTTCTGATGTAGAAGATGAATTTAGCCGTAGTCAGAGTGATTCAGTGAGAGTAGTGGTGAAATGTGTGTGGCATGACTGAGTGTGGGTAAGTAAGAGTCAAGTATTTTAACTGGGCACTAGTTCTAGGTGGGATGAAGTGGTATAGCGGATGGATGAGTAGTTTGGTTTGTTTTAGAGGTTTGTAGAGAAAGTATATAGTGATCATGATTTTTAGCGATATCCAATATTTTTAAGGTGGTCCCAGTGCCACCACTCATATCTGGTGTCACAATAGCTTGCATTTAAAAAAAACAAAACTTTTTTTGACTGTAATATAATAGCAGTCAGTTTCCTTCACACGTGTGCGTTTCAGGGCCTGCCAGGGCACAGTGTCACACCAGTGCAACTCATATCTGGTGTAACAGTAGTGTACATTTAAAAATAATAATACAGGGGGCTTGTTGTCACCTATCGGGGACCCTTGGTGTTGTACGTGGCTGGGTGGAGGAAGAGACCTTCAATGACATCAGTGAGGACAAGGAACGGGACATGGCTAGCTTGGTATCCAACCTTGTGCAAATGGGGAGTTTGCGGTTGTGCAAATAGACTGTTTGCGGTTGTTTGCGGTGCGTTAAATGGGGAGTTTGGTCTGTCACTGTGAAGCAGGCGTAACCCTTACACTACCTGATCGATACAACATCATACCTGATGTTTTAAAGCACGTTATTCCAAACAATTTAGGAATGTTAAGGGATTTATGCCCTTTATCGATTAAAACCAGACTCTGCATCAACTATGTAATTTTCCATGGGAGTTTTGCCATAGATCCCCCTCCGGCATGCCACAGTCCAGGTGTTAGTCCCCTTGAAACAACTTTTCCATCACTATTGTGGCCAGAAAAAGTCCCTGTGGGTTTTAAAATTTGCCTGCCGGTGGGCGGGGCCCGACCGCCATGCTGACCGGTCGCAGGCTGGAGGGGCTCCGGTAGGTTTTGGCCTATTTCGATGAAAATACTACGTTTACAGCCTGCCCCGGAGTCAAGATAATACCTCCCGTGTCCAGGTAGTTCACGGCACCTTTGCGGACCCGAGATCGGGAGTCTTGCAGCCCCAGGGGGTGATGCGAGGCTTCGGGGCCTGCGACCCATGTGGGTGTAGAACGGGTGGACGGCCGCCGTCCTGTTTCAGAACCTGGCACCCATGCAGCAGCCCAGAGACATGTCCTGCGGGTCCTGCTCCCCCCCCCCCACGAACTGGGGGGTTATCCCGGTCCACATTGGAGGGAATTACTGCCTAATAACGGCCCATCTAGCCTGCAGGGCACAGTGCATCCCACGCCAGGGTGCCAAAATGGCGGCGACGCGACCAACTTTGCCTACCTTCAAGCAGCTCCGTCTGCAGGAATACTGGCAGCATATACCACCGCCGGAAAACACAGCAGATCTGCCATGCCTTGCAAGCTGCGCTACCACCTAAGATACCGAGGTGTGGACCGATGTCCTGACCGCAGCTGCCATGGAATTGCAAGTCCTACTATACCAGCGTTTGTTCTAAGCTGCATCAAGAGACCACCACAGCCACCTCTGAGCCGCCCCTCATGCCGCAGACATCTCCCCACCAAGCGAGTGTGTCGCTCCCTGGCAAGTCACCCCCATGCTGGACAGTTATGCATACCCAGTGGGCATAGGCTGACAGGGACTAATTCAATGGGCATGTGGTCCTGTTCCCACATTATACATATCAAGGGACAATGTCACCGTTGGCAGAAGCTTGAGGCTCTGATACTTACCTCCAGTCCAGTTCATATTTCAGTTTAACTTACATGTACAAGCTTATACCATGCAGTATGATTTTATTTTCATTGAATTCTAAGCAACTTACTTCCTCTTGCATTACTTAAGCCTGCATAAGTCTTAATACCTCTCTCTCAGCATGTTTGGCCTGTGATTAGCAATCTATCATCACTTACCTTACCCTATGTAGGCCTAAGCATGAATATCTTGATATTATAACCAAAAAAAAAAGTGCATTTATTCAGACATGTCATGTACTCTACCAACGAATAATTTCTGTGATACCTTTGCACTGTCTGTGTTTATATGTGAAACTTGCAAAGCACTACAAAAATAAAGAATTATAAAAAAATGTTTGCCTGCCTATTGAAGTCTATGGCGATTCGCCCGGTTCGCTCGTTCGCGAACATTTGCAGAAGTTCGCGTTCGCCGTTCGCGAACAGAAAATTTAATGTTCGCGACATCACTAGTGCTAGGGTAAGGGCTAATGCTGTTTTAGGGTTATACATATATATATATATGTATGGTTAAGGTTATAAAAAGGTTAGGGCAGGTATATGGGTAGTAATAGTGTAAGCATAGGGTTACTGGTAGGGTTAGTAGAGCAGGGGAAGGGGGGCAATAGGAGTAGTGTTAACTACCTAAAACAATTTTGATCCTAAACATAGGAATTATTTAACAAGTAGGACTTATATGTGAATCCTTTTTGAGTTCTTTTTTATTAAGTTGCACTGGATGTGTAAAAATTATTATAAACAAAAATTTACCCTTATTGCCTTCAAGCCACTCTCTGAAAAGAAAGTTTGCAAATGTTTGTGATGAACATTTGATTAATAATAGATATTTCACAGTAATTTTATACTGTGCCATCTCCCTTTGTATGATTTACCCACTGAGGACCATTTTTATGTTGAATTTCTTGTTTTCCAACTTCAAGGTTCATGACTTCATGTTACAGTGTCCAAACATTTGTGAGGATTAATCTCTGCTGTATGTACAACATGTTTTCTAATGTTTAAACATGGATTTTGTTGGATGTGCCAATAAAATATAAATTTAATAGATTATTTAAATTTGTATTCCTGTGAGTGGTTGTATAGGCAGAACCCAAGGTGCACTGCTTTGCCAGGGAGCCTATAATGCTGTTAAGACAGTCCTGATCCTATCCTCTTCTCTATTAGTGAAAAATCCTGTCAGCTGATAAACTGTAACACCCATTACCTAAGCCACAAAATGGCTGAGAATGATTTGAGTTGTAGTTAAAAAAGGAGCAACAGGATAACAATCCACTGTCCTTTAACCTATGTCATTCCAAAACAGTAAAATGGATGCAATGTGAAATCAGGATTTTGTTTATTTTCATGTTAGTATTTTTGGTTCCATATTTAATGTAAAAAAGAAATGACCGTAAATAAGTTTAGAGACTTGCATGCAATAAGTATTTGTCTCTTTGACGCATCTCTTTCTGCATTTTAATAAAAATAGGTCACCAGGTGCTGAAGCCTGTTTGTGGGCGTCTGTGCACAGTAACCATGGAACATTCGTACAGAATAGTGCCCTTAATCTCTCTTACTAAATATCCTGTTATCTACCCAAACATCTGTTCATACGATTTTAGACCAAATTTAAGCTCAAGTTAAGGCAAAGCCGCTGCCAACACCAACTACTATAAACATTGAGCTCAGGGCTTCTGTGCCCCTTCAAAAAATACTACTCAGTGTTTTGCAGTCATCCTCATTCTTCTAACGTTTATCTGAAAATGAGATTATATGACTATTGTAGTGTTTGCAGGCATTTTAGAATAAAAATAACATTAACGCTATTGTGTGACTCAACATGCAAAAAAGTCCACCAGTTCTAAAAGCAAATCAGTATTGTTTTAAAATCAGCAAAGAGAATTCACATATAAAAACGCAAGGCTGTAGTCTAATCATGACATGCAAAGCATTCTTCATTATGGTGTGTGCTGATGGAATTTTTTGTGATTTAAAGAAACTAAAAAAATTTATTGATTTTATTAAAAAAAATATTTCAAAACATTTTAAATATGTAAAAAAAAATTACTAATCAAACTAAAACTTAGCTGAACACGTTATTCCATTTTTAATTATCCACTAACATTGGATGTATAGCTAGCCTATAAACCTAGGATAAAGCTAGTATAATAAAGCAATTTTGTATCAAGGACTGTCAATGTAATAAAGAATAAATTGGAGGAGTTGAAGTGCCAAGTGCAGGGTGAGCTGGGAAAGGGTTTGATGGTGCCATGCGGGTCTCTGCTAAGTATCGCACTAACACACACAGTGACTCCGTTGTAACATCACACTCACCAATCACAATTATCAGAACATGACAATGATATTAACCTGCATTCATATTACTATTATTATTATTATTGGGATTTATAAAATGCCAGTTTATTCTGCAGCGATGTACAATAAAAGGTGAATTTACCAAATGAGACAATAACAAAGTGTAACAGGAACAATACGTTATTGAGGACCCTGCTCAAACCAGCTTACAGTTTAGCATGTACGGTTTAATAAAACTTGCAGTGGGCCTGGACATTTATTTGATGAAATAGGAACTCTTGTGTTGAGAGACAGCTGTAGTTTCTTATATTTGTTCTATCACTATATTCAAATGCTTAAAAGGACACTATAGTCACCAGAACAACTACATCTTAATGTAGTGGTTCTGGTGTCTATAGCCTGCCCCGCAGGTTTTTTTCTGTAAACACTACTTCCCCACGGGAAAGCATTTGATTGGCTAAGATTGTCAATTCTGATTATGTCTGCCAAGGAGGCAGATCAGGGGTGGGTTCAGTTCTGTCGTCGGGGCTAGAATAAAGGTGAGTTTTTATTCTATTACAAATAAATTGTTATGTGTTAAATCTCTCTAATTCCACTAAATCTAAGGAGCTACTTATCTTTTTCTGTACTTAAAGGTAAGAGGCTAACAATATACATCAAAAATCTAATTAAAAATATCCAGAAACACAGAGCCCCCAATAACTCTGGAATTGTCCAGATATAGTTACAAGATCAGCTGACGAAGAAGGTGGAATAGTGACACCTCTTAAAGTGACACTCCAGGCGCCTAAAGCACTTCAGATTGCTGGAAAGCTTTATGTGTGAAGCATGGGTCATCTTTTTTTCATTTTACAAAAAGTGCAGATTTCAATAGAAGTTGGAAATATTAAAAATTAACCTTGTTACACCCCTCTGGCTTTTAATCAGATAACCATGAGTCATCCTCAATTTCAACTCTCTCCTTGACCATCTTCAATCTGGCTATCCCCGCTCCACTGCTCTTATCAAAGTTGCTAATTACCTAATCACAGCTAAATCCAAAGGTCACTACTCCATACTACTTATTCTTGACCTCTCTGCAGCCTTTGACACTGTTGATCATGCTTTCCTTCTTCAAACTCTTCAATCACTCGGTCTCTGTGACTCTGTCCTCTCGTGGTTTTCCTCCTATATCTTCCAATGCTCATTCATTGTCTTCTTTTCTAATAATACCTCCTCCCTTCTTCCTGTCTCGGTTGGCTCTGTCCTTGGTCTCCTTCAATTTTCTCCTTATACTGCCTCTTTTGGCAAACTTGTTGCCACATTTGGATTCCACTGCCACCTGTACTCTGATGACTTCAGATCTATCTCTCCTCCCCATACCTCTCCCCTGCTATCCTGCAATGTGTCACTGCTTGCCTTTCTTCCATCTCTAATTGAAACTCAATCTCTCTAAAACTGAGCTCCTTGTCTTTCCTCCTACTAATACTTATCCTCCTCTTCCGCTCTCCCTTCTATTTAGTGGTATCAACCTCTCACACCTCACTCCTCTGTCAGTCCTTACATTGGCTTCCTGTATCCTATAGGAATCAATTCAAAGTACTAAAAATCCATACCTATAAAGCATTGAAGAATTCTAGTCCCTCTTATATCTCTTCACAGATTCATTTGCAGATGACAAATATCAACTCTGGCCACTTTTTTTGCATCTTAGATGTAGTTGCTCTACTGTATGCAATTTAACAATTACTTCTTTCAAAAACTTGTTGACAAAAGATTTAAATTATAATTGATACAAGATGCAAGGGATTGGGCAAGTTAATCAGACTGGAATTTCTATCAAAACATTGTGATTTGTAATACCATATAACACATTTTTTGTTGACTCCAGGGTCTTCTGGACACTCACGCACACGTATTGAAGATGTGCGCTATTCCAGTGTCATTTTTAACAAGGTCAACTCAATGCGTGCTGATGCACACTCTTATCATTTATGGATGCCGAACCAATCCATGTCGATCATCTGACACAGATCACTTACATTATGGCGTCATTTTTGACCCAGGCCACTTGAAAGCAAGCTGGGGCTATATAAGGACATATATACCACTTCTCTTTGCCCTGCTGTGGTCGCTGGCACACAAGAGTGGGTTTTGACTTTTGGTGTGCAATTCTGGTTTTGACTTATCTCTGATATTCAACTACTATTGATCTCTGGAACCCTTGACTTTGGATTAGACCCCCTAAAAGATCATTTGAGTGTAGATAAATTAGGCAATGCAATTATTTTTTTTTCTATTATTCAAATTTATGAAAAAATTGATTAATATTGAATTTATGCCAAGCCATTTACCTGCCAAGAAGAAATCCGTTTTCTTGTAAAAAGACGATCTGAATGCATTTGCAAAATAAATGAGAGATTCCAATCAACATAACCACTACACCTCTTTGCTATAAGGGCTTCATCTTGCACATGGTCTAATCAGCCCTCAGAGCTTTTATCTTCAAAGAACTGAGCATTTCCAAGGTTGGATGGAATTGCAATTGGTAATTAAGTGTGGTTTCTTAATTACCAGAGTGGCTGAAGAGGGGTAGTCTGTGTAGTTTTAAAGAGAATCACTTGTTAGCTAATGTTTAGAAAATGGGGAAAAATCACATAGACTGATAGCACCATAACCACTACCCTGTAAGTCCTCATGGAGTTAATGAACAGAATGATAACAGAATCCTTTATTAAATAACCTTTATTTTTTTCAGATGTATTTTAATATAGCATATTATTATTAGTTTTCCTCCTCTCATAGGTATTCATAATACAATATATTATTATTTTTTCCACTCTCATGCATTTATAATACAACATATTTTCTTTCATAAGTACTCATGATACAGCTTGTTTTTTTCATCACACACTTTCAGAATATAGCCTTTTCTTTTCTCCACTACTAATATGTAATCTGTATACTTATAGAATATTATATAATATTAGATATACTGTTAGGGATTATTCCATAGATTAGATTGAAGACTAATTTGGCAAAATGTAGATGCAGACAAAAAAAACAAAAAAAAGCAGACTCCCTGAATCTAGTGTTTCTTGTTTGTCTTCACTCCTTTATAAGGATAAAAAAAAGAACACACACTGGATAGTAAATATGTGCTTTCCATGTGTACTATAGAATGTAATGAGCTAAAACGTATCCAATATGAGTAAAGGACATGCTGAAGTCCACCTCTACAGAACAGTGAGTGCTGAAAGCTTCTATTAGCTCTCCTGAGTTAAGAATGACTCTGCAGGTCTACTGCATTGGCTGAGAGCAGGAGCTGATCACTCTTGCTGGCCGGTTTAGGGTCTCCCTGAGCTGTAGTTGAGCGGTGCCTGACCGACCCTAGGTTAGATGTCAATCTGTACTAAAATGGTTTGACTCCTTACAATGGAGTGTCAGGGCTCTTCTGGCATCATAACCACCAGAGTGTTCTAAAGTGGTTTTGGTGCTTGGATTTTTCTTTTAATATAAATTTAAAAGAATACAGAATAGAAAATGAAGAAACGTAAACAATGTGTTTGAAGTGTTCCTTTAACCCCGTAAGGACCAAACTTCTGGAATAAAAGGGAATCATGACATGTCACACATGTCATGTGTCCTTAAGGGGTTAATATAAATTTAAAAGAAAACAGAGCTAAAAAAAAAAAAAAAACATTTAAGGAGCTAAAGCGTTACTCAAAGCCTTTATGAGAGGGGTACCTTTCTGGTATAAATTGCCCTATTGAGCACTGTAGAAAAGGTCCTGCCCTCCCCTCCCCAGTGTTTGCAAAAAAACTGAAAATAATATCAATTTTAATTGGGTGAAGCTTCATAGGCTGACTTAGGCACATCCTCCGACATCACAGGAGCAAAGCACCTGATTGGTCCGTTTCGCCGGCTCAGAGTGCATACAGACGCTTTGAGCCTATGAAGCGAGGGAGGAAGTAAAGAGGGAAGGAGATTTTTAGAAAAAAATAATAATAATGAGGGCAATGGATGAAGGTTGGAGGGAGCACACAGTGGGTTGGTTGGCGAGAGGGGGAAGAAGATTTCAATGTTTGTTGTCAGTGTGCAGTGCGTACTGGCGACAAACACAAAATATGCACTGAATTGACATTCAATTTACAAATTGCAATGTCACTTGTGCTGGGAGTGCAACTAGCCATCAGCACACAATTAATAACAACTCTGTATGTGCACGCAGTGTATCAGGCTGAACCACTGCATATACACACTTCTACCACCATGACCACTTCAAATCATTGAAGTGGTCATAGTGGTTGGAGTAATCCTTTAACTTGTGTCAAAATGACACCCAGATTTTCACTTACAATTGTGTGTTTTGTTTGCACATCTGCAGCTAAAATTAGTGCAGCTAAAATTAGTTTTCTTTGTTTCAGTTTGTAAAACCACCTGCCTAATATTGTGTAGATCCCCTTGTGCTGCCAAGCAGCTATTATGCATCAAGGCATGGACTCCACAAGAACACTGAATGTGTCTGGCACAGAGACATTAGCAGCAGATCCTTTAGATCAAGCATGTCAAGCTTGCGGCCCACGATGAATATATCTGCGGCCCTCCTGCCCTAGGGTCGCTTTGTGCTGTGGCTATGGGAAAGCATTAGATTGGCTGAGATCATCAAGTTTGATTATCTAAGCCAAAGTGCAGAACACGCTCACAGCGTAATTTGTTTTTTTACAGCTTTGCAACAGCATACATTCACCATTTCAGTCCTATCACCAAACTTTTCTTAATATGTCAGAGTGGTTGGACTGAAACATTGTCTCCTTAAAATAAATCCGCTCTTTTGTTTACTTTAAAGCCCTACGAGCGTGAGGACATGCAGTTTTAGTTGGGTAACTTTTTTTATACTGTACTTTTCTATAAATATAAGTTTTTATGAAAATGGAAGTTTTTGTATTTTTGCTGCCCATATAAATGTAAATCTTTTTTATTTGGCCCGTGTTAGCCTTTGAGTTTGACATGCTTGCTTTAGATCCATGGGCGTCCGCAGAGAGGGGTAAGGGGGGGCACTTGCTCCCCCTGGATTTTTCAGCTTGTGCCGGTATTTTTCTTTTCAGTGTTAGAATACACTGCAGTACCGGCGCAGGCCAGTAGGTGGCACTGTGTGTGGAGAGAGGCAGGGATAGGAAGCTACATCTTATGCCTGCTTTTCTCTCCTGACTGAATCCGCGGGTGAGCAGCACAGAGTGCAGCCAGCAACTCCCAGACTGCAGAGACAGCCTACAGATCAGGTAAGTGAGGAATGGTGGGGCAGCCTACAGGAAGGGTCAGCAAGAAGCAGGAAGGGTCTGCAAAGAGCTGGAAGGGTCAATGAGGAGGAAGGGACAGAAGGAGCACAAAGTTAAAGAAGCAGAGAGAATCAGAAGCACAAAAGTATAGTAGCAGAAAGGAGAAGGGACATCAAGGAGCAGAAAGGGTCAGCAATGATCTGGAAGGGGCAGAAGGAACACAAAGGTAAAGTAGGAGAAGGAGCAGAAAGGAACAGCAAGAAGCAGGAAGGGACAGCAAGAAGCAGAAATGGACAGCAAGAAGCAGGAAAGGTCTGCAAGGAGCAGAAAGAGTCCGCAATGAGCAGAAATGGTCAGGAAGGGACAAAGGTAAAGGATCAGAAAGAATCAGAAAGAGCACATAGGTTAAGTAGGAGAAGGAGAAGACAGGGGGCAGCAAGTAGCTGGAAGGGGGCAGAAGGAGCGCAAAGGTAAAGTAAGAGAAGGAGAAGAAAGGAATAGAAATTAGCAGGAAGGGTCAGCAAGGAGCAGAACGGGGCAGCAGGAGCAGGAAGGGACAGAAGGAGCACAAAGGTAAAGGAGCAGAAAGGAACAGCAAGGAGCAGGAAGGTAAAGTAGGAGAATGAGCAGAAAGGAGAAGGAACAGAAATGAGCAGGAAGGGGCAGCAAGGAGCAGGAAGGGGCAGAATGAGCACAAAGGTAAAGTAGGAGAAGGAGCAGAAAGGGTCTGCAAGGAGCAGAAAGGGATCAGAAAGAGAAAGGAGCAGAAGAGCGCAAAAGAAGCAGAAAGGTAAAGGAGCAGAAGGAGCCAAGGAGGAGAGAAGACAGTGTCAGAAGAAAAAGAAAAATACAATATAAACAAAAACCATAAAAGGTATAAAAAGTAATGTCCCACTTAAGTGGGACATTACTTTTTATACCTTTTATGGTTTTACTTAAGTGGGACATTACTTTTTATACCTTTTATGGTTTTTGTTTATATTGTATTAATATTAAAGTATACTTTTAAAGTTACTTTTTATACTCATTCTTTTACCTCCTGGATCCGGTATATCCTTGGTGGGGATTATACCACCTAAGCTGACCACACTAGAGCAGGTTACATGCTCTATTAATTGTAAGTACAATACTATTCATTATTTACACCATTATTGGGACTTACTTCACTATTGGCTGCTATTTTTTCCTTTTGTCTGCATATACCACGCATACTGCACTTTGGAAGCACCTGCATATACTACAACAACATATCCCAAGACGGGGATTGTACCGTCCAAGCGCTGCACAGCTGAGCTCTGTTATAGCTCATATAAATGTGAGTGGATTATATATAGCCGTACTCACCACCATAAAAATATTTTTTATTACTGTATTGCACTATTGTGTTTTATTCTCTGTTTTTATCCTGAGGTTCGGTTCCTTCCTGATATATTTAAGAATATATGTATGTATTTTTTGCACATATAATATACTAGGCGCGGGATACACCTTTCCTTTTTCTGTATATTGTTCACAAGGTTTGGGAATCCTTGTTTGTATACTGCTGCCTGCACGTTAGTTACTATAGAGAGCGCCTATTACTCCATTTTTTTCTTTCCATATCTGCATGTTGTGTATCTGTGCATCTGTGTATCTAGATGTGTGTAAATGTGTATGTTCATGTGTGTCTGTGTATGCACTTGTGTGTATGTGTATCTGTCTTTGTATGTCTATACCTGTGTATGAGTGTATCTCTATGCATGTCAGTGTCTGCATCTGTATGTGTGTCAGTGTGTATTTTGATTTTTTTTGTTTGTTTTTTGTGGGGTGTGGAGTGCGTGATTGCATGCGAGGCCCAGGGGGCCCAAGCAAATGCCTGTCCAGGGTCCAATCAGTATTAAAGACGGCCCAGCTAATATGTGCCTCCCTTTGACAAATCTAATAGATAGATAGATAGATAGATAGATAGATAGATAGATTCAAGATAAAGCAAGTCATAATATACCTGGAGCAAACTGAGTTTTATTACATCATCCTACTTCTAGAAGTTCTTTCTCCTACAGATATTACAACACATTATTAACATCTGAAGATGTTTTAAATCTTAAAGAATAACGTAGCATGCATCTATAAATACATTTGTATGGGTTGAGGACAATTGAAGAAATATTATGCGTGCTGATGTCACAGCTATTTAAATGACTGCCTACACTTCTCCCTATAGCTATTCCAGTTAATTCACCACACATTGCTAACCTACTCATCTACTTTCTGTTTGATGATGCACATGCTCTCTGTCATATCCTGACCTCAGCAGTCCATTTAGATATATTGGTTAAGTGTAGTTGTAGATACAATCACATTAGAGGATTTGATTCAAAATAGCTTTCTTATCATAAAAAGGAGCACAACTCTTAAACTAAGGCTAATTTACAAATATTGACAATCCAGAAAGTATAAATCTAAGAGGAGTTGCAAGGAATACCATAACTGTAGAATTATTTAGGGAGGAGAAAAGATCACGTCCATTAAAACTGTTTAACCCTTTAAGGACCAAACTTCTGGAATAAAAGGGAATCGTGACATGTCACACATGTCATGTGTCCTTAAGGGGTTAAATATCTGCTTGTACTTTTGGTGCAAAAATATGAAAAAAAATCCTTCCTTAGCAAAAAGAAAACTAAATTCCTCCTTGGGTCAGAAAAGATAATTTTATTAAAATACATCCATGTTTAAAGGGGAAATGCCACTTCTCAGGATTTTAAAAATAATTCAGTAAAAATGACCAAATTCTGACCGTAATGGTAATGATCATATTTACTAAAGTTAAATGTATTTGGTGTCCAGATTAAAATGAGCACTTTCACACCCGAACTATATTTAAAGTATATGATTGAGAAGATTCACAAAGCACCGCTTTCAATACAATTCGTGACTGAATGCATCTGGCAGGATGCACATTCGCAAATTATCATTCACTTGTTTTTATGCAAGAGAACAATAATTTGAAGTTCTATTTGCCCATTGGTATCACTTGCATTGTGGTGTATTTTCAAAAATACTGTATATGTATATATGAAGGGGGACGTATTTGAGGAAACCAGCCTTGCGGCAGCAGAGAGGGTTGACAGGTCAATCCGGTCCTCTCTATTTAATTTGCTAACTTTTCAATGGACTTATGAAAGTTTCAATAATTCCTTTTCAGCAGGATTGTGATTGCTGAATCTTGAGTTCTTAACATAAGCACAGATTCAATAGTTGTAAAAGCAGTCTATAAAAATATCAGATGTGTGGGGCGGGGCCTGATAGCCAACCAAAATGGTCGCATAGAACCGGAGCTCCTCAGGAGAAATTACTTTCCATACTGCTAACGGGCCATAAGTGATTCATAATTGGTCTAAATCCTGCATCTCATCCTGGGGAGCACCCTTACTGACCTCCCGAGCAGTGCAAGCCTGCAACTAATGGCTCCTGCCGGCACTTTACCTACCCACGGCCTGCTGCAATGCATGAGGTGGGGGAGGCGGCCAGTCCCCATCCTTGAAGTGTGGCTAACCGGCTGGTTTAAGGCCCTATACCCCCCCTCTGGGCAGGCGAGGGTATATCCCAGTTACCACTGGATTGTTGATGGGCTCACCAGGACGAGCGACACAGCCTGCAGCTGTACTGGACTGGCCAAGGCCAATACAGGTGGCTGCACAGTTGGGGCCAACGACAAAGAGCACCTGGACCCAGCCACCCATGCAACCCCTAGAGGCCTTTGACTGGCTCTGTGTGAGCTTCTGGACAAAGCTCTGTACTCGACGACTGACATACAATCTTGCTGTTAGAGCAGTGACTTCATGGATTCACCCTGCAACCTGGCATCGCCAAAATGTGTATCCACTTTGAGCCTCCAGAGCGGCCATCCGGCAAAGAAGACGCCAAAGATTGTTATCGCAGGAAACAGCGCCATGTTACTCGGGCGCATGCATTCGCTCTCACATACACTGGAGCTGGATCAACAAGCAAGCCCACTCTGCATATAACTCACCTGCCCCAGGGGCCTCTGATCAGTGATGCACAACTCTGTACCGAAGGGCTAAACCTGAAGGCTGCATTGCTGAACAGCCTACATGTGATAATGCTGGGGCTAAGCCAAGGGGCTCCATCAGAGGGGCCGACAGTGACAGAAAGCAGGACATTCCTATAATGGGCATAGGCTGAAGCGCCTACTATTTTGTCTCACAGCTGACATGCCTTAGTTCTAATCGTGAGCACACTGTTTCGGCTGTCACTCTACAATGCAGTTTACCATTATGCCCCATTGGTCTATATTTCCAGTGGTTAATATATCTTGTTCCACACACACAGAGATCTATGCATTAGCTTATTGTACCCTATATATTCAGCCACTCAGCAACAGACATGTAACTCTCACTTGTTTTCTAGACTGTTTGCATTGACCCTCACATATCTCTTCTATATTACTAAACAATAATAATGTCTATTGATGCTTGCTCATGCTGCTGTGGCACAGTAAGTTTGCCTGTACTCTTTCCTATATGCACAACCAAAATAAAGAATAAAAAAAAAAAAAAAAAAAAAAATATCAGATGTGTGATCGCATCAACATATTTTATAGCTCATTGACAGTTCTTGACATGTCGATAAATATTGGAGATGAGATTGTAAATTCTCTAAATGTTTTCTGAATTACCATTTCATAAAGTTTAGTGAATTATCTTGTGGTATATCGGCAATTCTGTTAAAGTAGTACTTCAGGTTAGAATTGTATTTTTTAATAAATGTTATCGCTAATGCATTTAGAAAAACACAACCAATAGAAAATAACATATACAAAAGCTACTAACATGTGAAGTTGCTGCTTTTGCAAAAAGTTCCCAGGTGTTACATGGTCTAGAGCAGGGGTGCCCAAAAGTAGATCCCCAGATGTTGTAGAACTACAACTCCCATGATGCTTTGCATGCCTTTAGACAAAGCATCATGGAAGCTGTAGTTGTAAAGCATCTGGGGATTTACCTTTTGGTTACCCCTGGTCTAGAGTAAACACTACTCAGACAGTAAATAGATAAAAAAAGGATATTCCAGTAACTTTTCTTTGGCACTTTTACTGCTGACATTTTCTTATTAACTCCTTTTTATAAAATCAACGTATGACTTTCTGATGATAATGAACAACTGTCTAATTGGACAAACACTACAGATTAGAAGGGCGGAAAAGGAATAGGTACATCTGGTTGAATTTCAGTCATCTTGACAGAATCTGCACCATTTGGCTGAATGCATTTGGTGTCTGCATTAAAATCAGTACTTTTTGCATCAGAATCCTATAGAAAATAAAATTAAAGGGTCCAGAACATTTCGAAAGCACCAATTTTTTTAGGAGAAACAGGACCGAATGCATCCAGTAGGATACACACTTGCATTCTTTAGCAGCCGAGTCACAACAGGAAAAAAACTTTATATAGGCATTCCCACACTTTGAAATGTGAGTCAGGGCACTCTGATTGGTTGGTTTGGAAGCCCCTGTCCAGGACATTAGTGGTGGGAGCACATGGAAGGTTTTAAGGCTCCCTATAGGTAGGTGGGAGTCATATTGAACCCCATAGGCTTTTTTAACGTTTTATTGTCTGCTAGTGTCTGAGTTTGAGCCATCAAGCGCCTATTGATCCATCTGAAATCTTGGGGAAAAATCTGGCTCATTGGGACACCTTTGGAACACTTAAACAACTAAACTCTTATGTTAGCAGCTGTATCCCATTTTCTATGTATGCATATTCATTTGGAGTAAGAATTGCAAAATATCGACCTTGTTAAATCTTATGGACAATGTTTGGATTTTGCTGTCCAAATTACTCTCGCTGGCTGTTTTGGCCTCAGATGTGCAATTCTGTAGACCGATTTCAACAATTTCTGGTTTAGTGAAGAAACCTCTCTGACCAGATTTCTTTTTAGCAATCAGAGGGTAAGCTAACCATTTTAAAAATGTATAAGTTGTAAATAGCAGAATGTTTGGCTTTCATTAGAAAAACTACAAAAACAAACAAACAAATGCTGTGAAATATAGTATATCGTATAAAAAACAATTCAAAAATTTTCATGCTGAAATTGAACTCAGTAAACATTGTGAGTTACAGTGCGTATCACCGGTTTTGAATGCTTCATTCTGAATCTGGTTAAAATGGCATTTTACGTTTAGGTAAAATGATAGATAGCTTGTGAAGTAACGTATTTAGCCTTAGTCTATAACATTTCCTTGCAGAGTTGAAAAAAGGAGATATGAAGTATACTGCTATACATCAAATTGTGTCCTCAAATACCTGTCATATTTGATTGAATATTGTGGAAAGATTCCAGTGAGAAATTCTATCATGATTATTAACGTCAGAAAGAAATATGCTGGTTTCTTTTTTCCAATGTACTGGTCAGAAATGCCTACTGGAACATTTTATTCTACTTAAGAATCAATGGACCAAATCTTGATTGATTTGTAAGTCTCTCGGACAGGCATGTAGTGTTGGCGCTGTCTTGCGGATATGCCTAAAAGCTTCCTTACATCATTATATTAAACTACAATAATCATATTAGAGCAAGTTGTCTTTGATATCTTTAGCCAAAAAATATTATATTACAATATATGATAAATTAGCCTCTAAGATGATTTAGATTTGGAATCATAAGTTCCAGCATTAATAAGATTACATCTCTTTAAAACAATACCTTGTTCTTGGTAAGCTCGAGATAGAAGGTTGTAAAATATTGTATACTCTACAGCGTAGACAGATTGTTTTACTAATATATTGGGTTACATTTATGTATTCGTATGAGATCAATAGTTTCAGCAATTGTACTATTTGATTTTATTTTCTGGCATATGGCATTTGACTAGACAATGTACAACAATTACTGTTAATGGCAATGCTCTGTTTATATATAGTAGCAGGCCGAATATTATATCATCATATCTGATTGTTTAACTATTGCCTTAAAGGAACACTATAGTGTTAGGAATACAAACATGTATTTCTAAAGCTATAGTGTTCCTCTACCTATGTAGGTGTCTACTGTGTAGGAGTTCATGCGCAATGGCAATGTTTTTAGTTGCAGGTTTAAACAGACAGGGGCATGGTACCCTGAGCGCTTCATTGTGATGAAGTGGTCTGGGTGCCCATAGAGTCTCTTTAAAGTGTTTAGATATGATTGCAAATTATAACAGTTTTCTTCGCATAGTCTATCATAAAGGACTTAAGGTCTATTGTTAAGGAAGTGCGTAAAACAGAGGAGCCCTAATGGTATATCCCCAGATGTTGTAGAACTACAACTCCCATGATGCTTTGCATGCCTTTAGAATGACAAAGCATCATGGAAGCTGTAGTTTTAAAACGTATGGGGCTCTACCTTTTGGACACCCCTGGCGTAAAACATGAAACAGAAATGGCACCTTGTCGCTACCCGATCCCTTTTTCTACTTCTCCATTTTTACAAGCTAGTTACTGACTATGCATTTATGTTTTGAAAGAATCTTGGATAAAGGAATACAATATTTTTTTTTTATATCTATGATTGATTAATACATTTTATTAATAAGTGCCACAATCTATTAAAAGTGCAGACTGATTTACTTGGAATTGTGCTCAAAATGCATTGATTTTGAAACTGATTTGAGCACTGCTGAATATATAATTGAAATTGCACATGTTTGTTCATTAGGTTGTCTGCACTCATTGAAGGTAATTCTCTTGGTGGATGGGGATGGGGAATAGAAAGATAAACTTTATTTGGAAATAGTTACAGAGAATTGCAAGTGACTAGTATTAAATCTGACCCTGAAAGATGTGAATCTACGAATCTACAGTAGTAGGCCATATAATAATAATATTATATATTTAAAGAGTTCCATGGCAAAAATAGATAAAAAAAAACAAAAAACAACATGGGCAAAAATACTTCAAACTCATGGAAACGATAAAGGGACACCCAACTAAAAAATACATTAAAAAGCACTATTTAGTTGATATGCTAGCATCTAATTATGCATCTTTTCATTGGACGTACATCTAAAGACAGCTAACAAAAAATGCTGATCTCTTGTGTGCAGCCTTTGCAAGACTTCTTCCCCAACCCTGACATTCTGTGGCAAGTCTTTGCAAGGCAGATGCTCTGTTCAACTTGGGCGCCTCTTGGATTTAGCTCCACTGAGCTAGACAACCAGGAAGTACATGACCGGATATCTGATTGACAGCTAGGGGGATGTAACAAGGTTAATTTATATAAGCGCCAATTTCTATTGAAATTCAACTTGTAAAATTAAAGGGCTTTAGGTGTTAAGAGAGTTAAATTCATATATTCTGAAAATTAAATGAATCTCAACAGATTGAAAAGACACCAAAGGTGTCGATAGCATGGGCCAAAGAAAGAAAAACAAAAAATATTCAAAGGACTGCTCAAAAAGGCTCATGATGAGAGACAGGAGCAATGAAAGGCAAATAAATAGGACTATTTCGTTCAAAATTGGAATATTGAAATATCCAAGCCAGCAGTAAAGTGATTTGTATTATTGAATTTGTACTATCTGTGGATATGTAATAATGAATATACACGTACTACCTACTGATATGTAATTATTATTATATACATACTCCCCTTTGATATATAATAAAAAATATGAACATTCTACCTGCTGAAATGTAATAATGAATATATACATACTACCTGCCCATGTTCCTGCATTGCCTATAAGGAGGCATGAGTATTTCTAGGTGCCATTGTTGCCTAAATAAATTCACCCTATGTACCAATAGCATTATTATCATTATCAAGTCTTGGTAATTTTGCTCAAATCTTTAAAACCAATATTAGGCAATTTATCTACATAAAAAAGCCATAGCTCTATATTTGAGACCTTGGTGCAATTCCAAAGCTATGACAACAGATAGTGCAAAAAATGAGGCATAGAGAATTATATTGCAAAAAAATAAAATAAATAACAAAGGTTTTATTTAAATCTATTTATATAAAGAACATATAATGTACATATAAATGTCACACTGACACACAACACAAACACTCTAACAGAGAAGGCTTATCAATAAATTGCAATCTTTAAGTTTGGATTCCAATATTGTTGAATGGGTTAGGCAGTGGCTGAGTGACAGGCAACAGAGGGTTGTAGTCGATAGAGTATATTCAAAGTTTGGGCTTGTCACCAGTGGGGTACCTTAGGGATCTGTACTTGGACCCATTCTCTTTAATATTTTTATAAGTGATATTGCAGAAGGTCTTGATGGTAAGGTATGTATTTTTGCTGATGACACTAAGATATGTAACAGGGTTGATATTCCAGGAGGGATAAGCCAAATGGAAAATGATTTAGGTAAACTAGAAAAATGGTCAGAGTTGTGGCAACTGACATTTAATGTGGATAAGTGCAAGATAATGCATCTTGGACATAAAAACCCAATGGCAGAGTACAGAATATTTTATAGAGACCTAACCTCAACATCTGAGGAAAGGGATTTAGGGGTGATTATTTCTGATGACTTAGAGGTAGGCAGACAATGTAATAGAGCAGCAGGAAATGCTAGCAGAATGCTTGGTTGTATAGGGAGAGGTATTAGCAGTAGAAAGAGGGAAGTGCTCATGCCATTGTACAGAACACTGGTGAGACCTCACTTGGAGTATTGTACGCAGTACTGGAGACCGTATCTCTAGAAGGATATTGATACTTTAGAGAGAGTTCAGAGAAGGGCTACTAAACTGGTTAATGGATTGCAGGATAAAACTTACCAGGAAAGGCTAAAGGATCTTAACATGTATAGCTTGGAGGAAAGACACGACAGGGGGGATATGATAGAAACATTTAAATACATAAAGGGAATCAACACAGTAAAGGAGGAGACTATATTTAAAAGAAGAAAAACTACCACAACAAGAGGACATAGTCTTAAATTAGAGGGGCAAAGGTTTAAAAATAATATCAGGAAGTATTACTTTACTGAGAGGGTAGTGGATGCATGGAATAGCCTTCCAGCTGAAGTGGTAGAGGTTAACACAGTAAAGGAGTTTAAGCATGTGCAGGATAGGCATAAGGCTATCCTAACTATAAGATAAGGCCAGGGACTAATGAAAGTATTTAGAAAATTGGGCAGACTAGATGGGCCAAATGGTTCTTATCTGCCGTCACATGTTTCTATGAGAAAAGTAGAGCGGTGAGAGAATGTGAGAAATAATGATGTATTTATTTTTTGAAATAAGCAGCATGTATGGTAAATTATCACCTGTGATTATTATCACCTGTGTATCTGCGATTACACAACATTTTCTATAATACTCAATGAACTTTGTTTAAAATTATGAGGAATTATAAGGAATAATAAACATGTCCTTTGGCACGTTTTGTTTTTCTTGTCACTAGGTAAATATAGCAGTTTCTGAACCTTTATGGGTATTTATATACACACAACTGATTTATGGATTTCACTAAAGATTGACAAACAGTTCTGCTCCCACTTTGCTCAAGTCACGGAATTTACATTTACTCTAGAATGTTTTATGGCTGGAACAAGATATTATTCAGACCACATATATTATTTCCGTCTCTTTGGTGCATTGTATTTTAAATCACAGAAAGAAATCCCAACACATTCTGAATCCAAAATACAGAAGCAAACATTTAATTCCCTTCACTAGGAGCTGGATAACGAATATACACTTGTGCTTCTTTGGTTTCCATCTGATTTCTTTATATATCAGGCAGAATTGCACACCTCTAAGAAGATCCATGTTTGAATGGACACGTGGACATGTTTCTTCCTGGATTTGTGGATTGAAAGGTTATTTTCTCTCGCGCCATAAATAAATTGTCAGCACACACAATTTCTCCTTCGGTTTAATTAATTTTACATTTTTGAGTCAATTTGAACAGCTGAAATTCTGAAACCAGATGATCTAGTTCAATAAATGTCATGCATTTGTCATATACTCCCTGCTTTTATAAGACCATCAACATGTGAGTCACAAGACAGGGGTGATGACAGTTCTTTATCTAGATTGGAAAGTTTATGTAGAATAGGTATTGCTGAGGAGGGGGATAAAGCCCCAGATGTGGGACTCTTGAGCCTTGGACCTGTACAGTTAATGGTGGAAGCAAGAGGATATTAGTGTTTTGTAAGAAAGATCGGTGCTCCGTATGACTACTTAAAGGGAATATGTGCTGCCCCCAAATGACTGTTGAGAGGGGGTACTGAGGAACAGAACTTTGCTGCACACCCCTATATTGTGCTTGTTACTGACAGTAACTGAGATCGTGTGAAGCTTTAGCAGCATGCTGTTCACAAGTAGAGAGGAAAAGACATAACATAGCAAAGGTCATGACATACCCTAACATTTCTGCTAGTGTAAGGACCGTTAAGATTTCCTTTGTGCTCAAGCCCAAGTTGTTACTAGAATCAAACAACACCCCTGTAGAAAAAAGTGTGAAGCAAGAGTCGTACCCTTTTTTATCCTCTGCTGTTAGTTTTGTAGACCAACCAGTTCAGGCTTTCCGATTACCGATTTAATTAATTATATTTGGGTTAGGAGACACATAAGGAAGAAGGAGTCACTACATGAGGGGGCAAATGAGAGTCTCAAGAATGGGGGGATAGGAGGCGTAGAAGGGAGATTGAGACATAGTGGGTATAAGAGACACAAGAAAGATGAGTAGGAGACACAAGAGGGGTGTAAGAGATGCAAGCCGATTGTAAGTGACACAGAAATGCATAAATACGCAAGGAGGGCATGCAAGGAGGTTTAAGAGACAAAAAATGGGGGTAAAAGATGCAAAGGGCATGGGACAATCCTGGCATGTGAGGCATAAAATACTCAAGGGGGCTGTAAGAGACAATTTGAATGAAGTGGGATGCCAACATACAATTTCACCCTGGGTGACAACTAACTTAAGTATGCCTCTGATTAATGAATTCCATTACAGGTTTATTCAAATATACAGGTTTCACCTTTTTCTTTTTTGTTACTGCAGACCAAAATTTGAAATTCATGTTGAATGGAATGATGTTTAGTGAATAACTAGAGGACACTGATTAGCCACAATAATAGAACCACCTAACTAATATCGTGTAGTAATACTTATGTTGCCAAAACAGCTCTGAGACATGGACTCCACAAGACCTGTGAATGTGTGAATCTAGCACCAAGACATCATCAGAAGATCCTTTTAGTCCTGCAAGTTGCTTGGTGGAGCCTCTATGGATCAAATTTGTTGTTCCAGCACATCCCACAGATGTTCATTCGGATTTAGATCTGGGCGATTTGGAGGCCCAGGCAACACCTTGAACTCTTTCATTTTCCTCAAACAATTCTTGAACAATGTTTGTAGTGTGGCAGGGTGGATTATCCTGCTGAAAGAAGCCACTGCCATCAGGGAATGCCATTACCAAGAAGGGGTTCACATAGTCTGCACCAATCTCTAGGTAGGTGGTATGTCTCTGCCTAATATATACCACCCCTTGGTAGGTGCAATTGTAACAATATAATCAATGTAATGCACTTTACCTGTCAGTGGTTTTAATGCTATGGCTGATCAAGTAAATCTAAAGCACAACTTTGGAAGATAATTAGCAAGTAGCCCACATAAATATGTTAATCTGACAATCCTAAAGCCTTTAAAAATATTTTAAGTATTTTTTTTAAATTCGATCTTTATCTTATAAACAAAAATGGATATGAAATAAAAATGTAAATGACTAAATATAAGACAAAAAATACAAAGTAAGGCATTTAGTAGAAATATACTAAGTTATTTGCAATAAAAATAACATCTTTAAATGAATACTTGAACAATAAGAAAATAAATGCCTGCTCAGAAGCAGAATCTGACATCTATAGTTAGGCTCATGTGAGACGTAATGGCCCATCACAAAAACAAGGCAAAAAAGTTTATGTTTTTCTCCCCAAAATATATCGCTTAAAGCAAAGAAATGTTGCTGTTAAAGACTTTGTTTAAGGCATGGCTGGTTGTCGTGTTCCATTATTACGGATTGTAAGAAACTTATTCCACATGAACAGTATTAGAGAATTTATTCTGCCTAACTTTTGAATACCATTTCATATACAATATAAATCAACCTTCAAAATATTTTGTTCGGTATTACCATTTTCTATTATTATTTATTATTATTATTGGTATTTACATAGTGCCAACATTTTCTGCAGTGCTTTACTACATTGTAAAACAATAAATGAGGCAATCACAAATCGGTACAGTAACAATGGGTTGATAATGATCCCGCTCAAAAGAACTTACAATCTTGAGATAAATCGTATCTTATATAAGACGCCTGCTTGGCACGCCAGATACATTTCTGAGAATTGTATATACTAAACAATCATTTCTAGTGAATTGGTGAGATTTTTACAAGGGGATATAAACATTTTATCTAAAATAGTCAATTAGGATTTTTTGCAATCTAAATATTGCAATTCCTTTGCTAATTTGTTGCAATGCAGTGTCTATAGAGCCCAGGTTTAAATTGTCATTGAAATTTTGTTTAAACTCCTACTCCTACTCTGTTTCATGTTATCCATAGCATTAGGCTCTGATGAACATTAGTGATGTCGCGAACACGAAATTTTCGGTTCGCGAACGGCGAACGGGAACTTCCGCAAACGTTCGCGAACCGGCGAACCGGGCGAACCGCCATTGACTTCAATGGGCAGGCGAATTTTAAAACCCACAGGGAGTATTTCTGGCCACAAAAGTGATGGAAAAGTTGTTTCAAGGGGACTAACACCTGGACTGTGGCATGCCAGAGGGGGATCCATGGCAAAACTCCCATGGAAAATTACACAGTTGATGCAGAGTCTGGTTTTAATTCATAAAGGGCAGAAATCACCTAACATTCCTAAATCACAATGGATATGGATTGACACCTGACATATGACATATTGACACCTTGACATACGGATTGACACCTGTCCTCAGAGACCCTGATACACACTGACACAGAGCAGAATAGGGACTATTCCCCCTACATAGGGTCACTTGGCAGATATGGATTGACACCTATCCTCAGGGACCCTGATACACACTGACACAGAGCAGAATAGGGACTGTTCCCCCTACATAGGGTCACTTGGCAGATTTGGATTGACACCTGTCCTCAGGGACCCTGATACACACTGACACAGGGCAGAATAGAGACTGTTCCCCCTACATAGGGTCACTTGGCAGGTATGGATTGACACCTGTCCTCAGAGACCATGATACACACTGACACAGAGCAGAATAGAGACTGTTCCCCCTACATAGGGTCACTTGGCAGATATGGATTGACACCTGTCCTCAGAGACCATGATACACACTGACACAGAGCAGAATAGAGACTGTTCCCCCTACATAGGGTCACTTGGCAGATATGGATTGACACCTGTCCTAAGGATCCCTGATACACACTGACACAGAGCAGAATAGGGACTGTTCCCCCTACATAGGGTCACTTGGCAGATATGGATTGACACCTGTCCTCAGAGACCTAATTGTGTAATACTGGTAATACTATTACCTATTATATAATATTGGAAGGGGCATGGAAATTCCCTTTAAATAGATGGGTATAGGCAGAGAGTATGGAGACCGGAGTGATAAAGTGTCAATAAGGTGATATAAAGTTAAATGTATCACAGACACACAGACACCCTTTCTCTTAGCTAGTTTCCAGAAATGCTGGATAGGTAGAAGGGCTATAAAGACTCAGAGAGGTCTAAGAAGAATCCTATAAACTAGCCCTAATCTCCTTAAACACCTTCAAGGGTGTTCTAAGCTAAAGCTCAATCTAAACGTTTAGATGACAGCCTGATTTCCCATCACAGATGCTGGCTATGAATAACAGTGTGCAAGACAAAGAGTGGGTCTAAGTGCCCATAGTGCAGTAAAGTGTCCCTAGTGAAGTAAAAAAGAGAATAACGACCTGGTGCCCAAGAGAATAACGAGCTGGCGCCCTATCAGGGGACGTGTATATGGCATCGATTTTAGGAACCAGGAGATGGAAAAAGATGCTTGGTCGGTCCTCCTACTTCAAATTTGGGGCACTGCGTGTGCAATCTAATGTGCCATCAGATAGGAGTGGTGTGTTAAGTAGTACTATTCCTATCAGTTTAATCCCTGTTATGTGCCTTTTTTTTTTTGGTTTTTCAAGCCACAGTGCAGCACCAGAGGGCCGAAAAATTAGGCATGTACACATGCCTGAAAAACTAGGTATTGTTGCAGCCGCTGCTGTAGCAGCGGCCATAAACATTGATGTTTGTTTCCCAGGCAGAAAGTGCCCTTAAACATTGCGGCTTGAGCCCTAGTTGGTGGCAGATAAGTCACGCATGTCAACCGGCATTCAGAGCTAAAATCAGTGGCGTCTCCAGCATTCATATTTAGGGGGGGCACATGGGGGGCCAGGGACAAAAGTTGGGGGGCAATTACAATATGTGTGTGTATGCGTATGTATGTGATATATATATATATATATATATATATATATATATATATATATACATATATATATATACACAAACATGGAGAACATTTAAAAGTTAACAAAATTCAGATTTCCAGCACCTTGTTTAATATGCTAAAGTCTATGTGCTTTACATATGCCATGTTAACAATATCTCATGATGCCAGAATGGTTACAAAACTATATAGTTTTTTTAATTTTTTTATTTTTTTTGGGGGTGGGGGGGTTAATTTTTTAAATAATTTACAACATGCAATTTAAATGGAATTTGAATTAACACTTTTATATAAATATTTCACAAACAGAAAATGGTCACTTAACAGTGTATTCTCTACACTCAGAGTTTAAGCATTTTAAAGTGACACAAAGTTGTATTTTGTAAGGCTAACTCAAATGATTTTTTCCTGTAAGAAGAGCAGATTTAGCTCTACTTCCATGAACAACTAAAAATGGATGGCACTAAAGTTTGTGCGCTGACCTATAGTTGGTGAATAGTATACCAACACTAAAATGACTTGTTTCATTTTCATGCTCACAATATGGAATCCTGGGTACATACATATCATTTAATCAAAAGCTGCAATATAAGTTCACGTTACTTACAGTAGTAGTGCCACTGTCTGGAGTGTCTGCTCCGCTCACTCAGTTCCTCTGCAAATTGCACTCTCAGGTAGGTAAGGTTTGACACCTTATGTGGGGCCGCACTGCAAACTGCCTGCAATCTCTGGTCACACCACTGTCTGCAATGTCAAGAGTAAGTGCCACTGTCATACCACTCACTGTCTGCATTCAGGGGTAAGTCACTTTTGTCACACTCACAGCACTCACTGTAATCACGGCAATTAATTCACTTTTATCAGAACCTAGATGTGGCACAGGACACTGGCCACAATACCTGCTCATCTCTGCTTGCTCTGCTCTGCCTCCTTTGCTCTTGCTCCTCTCTGCTTGCTCTACACCTCTCTGCTTGCTCTGCTCCTCTCTACTTGCTTTCAGAGGCGGCTCTTTAATTAGGTGGTTTAGGCGGCCGCCTAAGGCCTCGCGCTGGCGGGGGCCTCGCGGCCGCCTAAACCACCTGTTGGCAGAGTGTGTCAGGTCCTCGGTCACTGACCGAGGACCTGACACCAGGAGGGGGCCCGACGGCTTGCCCGGTATGCTGCCGGGGTCGAGGCCCCTCCTGGCTGCCCGGCCACCATCGCAGACACTGGTCTGCAGCTCCGCAGTGTGCAGAGCTGCAGACCATGTGACTCGCGAGAATTGGCTAATCAGAGCGTTGCCGTGGGTTACCACGGCAACGCTCTGAAATCTCGCGAGACTACACGGTCTGCAGCTCTGCGGAGCTGCAGACCGGGAGCAGTGGCCACCGGACCACCAGGGAGCCCACTGGACCACCAGGGAAAGGTAGGCTCTCCCTCCCCATTACCCCCCACCACCCTCACCATCACCCCCCACCACCCTCACCATCAACCCCCACCACCATCACCAGCCTCACCCCCCACCCCCCTCAGCCTCACCATCACCCCCTCAGCCTCACCCCCCACCCTCCTCACCATCACCCCCAACCCCCCTCACCATCACCCCCACCCCCCTCACCCTCACCCCCCCACCATCACCATCACCCCCCACACCCTCACCATCACCCCCCACCCCCTTCAGCCTCACCATCACCCCCCTCAGCCTCACCATCACCACCCTCAGCCTCACCATCACCCCCACCACCCTCAGCCTCACCCCCACCACCCTCAGCCTCACCCCCCACCACCCTCACCATCACCCCCACCACCCTCAGCCTCATCCCCCCCAGCCTCACCATCCCCCACCACCCTCAGCCTCACCCCTCCCACCCTCACCATCACCCCCACCACCCTCAGCCTCACCATCACCCCCCACCCTCAGCCTCACCTCCCCACCCTCACCATCACCCCCCACCACCCTCAGCCTCACCATCACCCCCCCACCCACCACCCTCAGCCTCACCCCCCACCACCCTCAGCCTCATCCTCCACCACCCTCACCCTCACCCCCCACCACCCTCAGCATCACCCCCCCACCATCCTCAGCATCACCCCCTCAGCATCACCCCCTCACCACCCTCAGCATAACCCTCCGTCACCACCCTCAGCCTCACCCCACTCACTCCTTCTCACATTACCCCCTCTCAAATTACCCCCCTCACTCTCACATTACCCTCACTCTCACATTACCCTCACTCTCACTCTCACATTAACCCCCTCTCACTCTCACATTACCCCCCTCACTCTCACATTACCCCCCTCACTCTCTCATAACCCCCCTCACTCTCTCATAACCCCCATCACTCTCACATTACCCCCTCACTCTCACATTACCCTCACTCTCACATTACCCTCACTCTCACATTAACCCCCTCTCACTCTCACATTACCCCCCTCACTCTCACATTACCCCCTCACTCTCACATTACCCCCCTCTCACTCTCACATTACCATAACCCCCCTCCCTCTCACATTACCATCACCCCCCGCTCCCGCTCCCTCTCACCATCACCCCCTCTCACCATCGCTCCCTCTCACCATCGCTCCCTCTCACCATCGCACCCCCTCTCCCTCTCACCATTACCCTCCCCTCTCCCTCTCACCATCACCCCCACACCATCACCCCCCTCTCACCATCACCCGTCTCTCCCTCTCACCATCACCCCCCCTATACACACAACACACTTCAAGCAGCTACCCCATACACATAGGGTCTGAGACAAAAACACAAACATGCTCACAGAGACATACATTCACGCACACAAGGATACTCTCTGTCAGACACACTCTCAGGCACATACACAGGTAGACAGTGCATCAATATGTATATGTGACACTTTTTTGTTAGTGGGGCCTCATGTTTGCATTTCGCCTAAGGCCTCATAAAGTCTAGAGCTGCCTCTGCTTGCTTTGCTCTGCTTCCTCTCTGCTTGCTCTGCTCCGCTCCTCTCTGCTTGCTCTGCCTCCTCTCTACTTGCTTTGCTCTGCTTCCTCTCTGCTTGCTCTGCTCCGCTCGGCTCCTCTCTGCTCTGCCTCCTCTCTGCTTGCTCTGCTCCTCTCTACTTGCTTTGCTCTGCTTCCTCTCTGCTTGCTCTGCTCCGCTCCTCTCTGCTCTGCCTCCTCTCTGCTTGCTCTGCTCCTCTCTACTTGCTTTGCTCTGCTTCCTCTCTGCTTGCTCTGCTCCGCTCCTCTCTGCTCTGCCTCCTCTCTGCTTTGCTCTGCTTCCTCTCTGCTTGCTCTGCTCCGCTCCTCTATGCTCTGCCTCCTCTCTGTTTGCTCTGCTCCTCTCTACTTGCTTTGCTCTGCTTCCTCTCTGCTTGCTCTGCTACTCTCTACATACTTTGCTCTGCTTCCTCTCTGCTTGCTCAGCTCCTCTCTGCTTGCTCAGCTCCTCTCTACTTGCTTTGCTCTGCTTCCTCTCTGCTTGCTCTGCTACTCTCTACTTGATTTGCTCTGCTTCCTCTCTGCTTGCTCTGCTCCTCTCTATTTGATTTGCTCTGCTTCCTCTCTGCTTGCTCTGCTTCTCTCTACTTGCTTTGCTCTGCTTCCTATCTGCTTGCTCTGCTCCTCTCTACTTGCTTTGCTCTGCTTCCTCTCTGCTTGCTCTGCTACTCTCTACTTGCTTTGCTCTGCTTCCTCTCTGCTTGCTCTGCTCCGCTCCTCTCTGCTCTGCCTCCTCTCTTCTTGCTCTGCTCCTCTCTACTTGCTTTGCTCTGCTTCCTCTCTGCTTGCTCTGCTCCTCTCTACTTGCTTTGCTCTGCTTCCTCTCTGCTTGCTCTGCTACTCTCTACTTGCTCTGCTCCGCTCCTCTCTGCTCTGCCTCCTCTCTGCATGCTGTGCTTCTATTTGCATGCTCTGCTTTTGCTCCTCTCTGCGTGCTCTGCTCTTGCTCCTCTCTGCTTGCTTTGCTCCCCTTTTTTTGCTCTGCTCCGCTCAACTTGCGCTGCTTTGCTCTGCTCCTCTCTGCTTGCTCTGCTCCGCTCCTCTCTACTGGCTCTCCTCCTCTCTGCTTGCTCTGCTCCTCTCTATTTGCTCTGTGCTGCCTCCTCTCTGCTTGTTCTGCTCCTCTCTGTTTGCTCTGCTCCTGCACACCTATTGCCTAATACATACACCCATACACGCACACTGCCTAATACATACATCCATACACACATACATCTATACACACATATTGCCCAATACCTACACACATATTGCCTAATACATAGACCCATAAACGCACACTGCCTAATACATACACCCATACATGCACACTGATTAATACTTACATCCATACACACATACTACCCAATACATACATCTATACACACATACTGCCTAATACCTACATCCATACACACATACTGCCTAATACATCCATCTGTACACACATATTGCACAATACATACATCTATACACATATATTGCCTAATACATACACCCATACACACACACACTGCCTAATACATACGTCCATACACACACACACACACACACACAAATACTGCCTAATACCAGACATCCCAAGTCTCCCGGTAGTCCTGGGAGACTCCCGCATGTTGAATGCAGCTCCCTGGCACCCGCAGATCATACACAATATACTGGAAATCATGATTTCACTAGGGCCCCGAGCAGGGGCGGACTGACCGGTCGGGCACTTCGGACATGGTCCGAGGGCCCGGCCGGGAGGGGGGCCCGCCATCAGGGGGCCCGCCCGGCCGCCCCTTTAAATGCTGCAGCCGCCTGAGCGCTCTCTTAAGAGCGCTCAGGCGGCTGCAGCTTCTCACCTCCCCTCCTCTGTAGCGCTCGCCGGTCCGCGGTGCCCGGCCGGAGTGATAGGAAGGTGCACACTGAGTGTGCACCTTCCTGTCAGTCCGGCCGGGTACAGGAAACAGAAACTCCTGTTCCGCGCGGAACAGGAGTTTCTGTTTCCTGTACCCGGCCGGACTGACAGGAAGGTGCACACTCAGTGTGCACCTTCCTATCACTCCGGCCGGGCATCTGACCGGACAGCAGCTCGGCCACGCTACAGAGGTGGGGGGGGAAATGAATGGAGGGGGGGGGAATGAAAATTAACGGATGGGGTGGGGGGGGGAATTAACGGATGGGGTGGGGGGGGAAATTAACGGGTGGGGGGAATTAACGGATGGGGTGGGGGGGGGAAATGAACGGATGGGGTGGGGGGGTGAAATGAACGGAGGGGGTGGGGGGGGTGAAATGAACGGAGGGGGTGGGGGGGTGAAATGAATGGAGGGGGTGGGGGGGGTGAAATGAACGGAGGGGGTGGGGGGGGGTGAAATGAACGGAGGGGGTGGGGGGGTGAAATGAACGGAGGGGGGGTGAAATGAATGGAGGGGGTGGGGGGGTGAAATGAACGGAGGGGGTGGGGGGGGTGAAATGAACGGAGGGGGTGGGGGGGTGAAATGAACGGAGGGGGTGGGGGGGTGAAATGAACGGAGGGGGTGGGGGGGTGAAATGAACGGAGGGGGGGTGAAATGAACGGAGGGGGTGGGGGGAAATTAACGGAGGGTGTGGGGGGGCATGAACAGAGAGGGGGGAATGAACAGGGGGGGAAATGAACAGAGGGGGGATGAACAGGGAGGGGGGGAAATAACAGGGAGGGGGGGAAATAACAGGGAAGGGGGGAAATAACAGGGAGGGGGGGATGAACAGGGAGGGGGGGAAATGAACAGAGAGGGAGAGGAGGGGGGTAAGAAGAAAGGGAGGGGGTGGGTAAGAAGAAAGAGGGAGGGGGGGGTAAGAAGAGGGAGGGGGTAAGAAGAGAGAGGGAGGGGGGTAGGAAGAGAGAGGGAGGGGCGTATGAAGAGAGAGGGGGGTTAGGAGAAGAGAGGGGGGGGGTAAGAAGAGAGAGAAGGGGGTAAGAAGAGAGGGAGGGGGTAAGAAGAGGGGGGGTAAGAAGAGGGGGAGGGGAGTAGGAAGAGGGAGGAGTAAGAAGAGGTGGGAGTAAGAAGAGGGGGAGGGGGTAGTAAGAAGAGAGTGAGGGGGGAGTAAGAAGAGGGGGGTAAGAAGAGGGGGAGGGGGGGGAGTAAGAGGAGGGCAATTGCCCCCTCCCCTGTCCGCAGGCACCGTGCGGGCAGCCGGCAGGGGAGGGAGGAAGAGAGGACCCGGGAGCTCAGCCTGCAGCTCCTCTGGGTCATTCTTGCACGAGCACAGATCGTTGCCGCGGTTACCACGGCAACGTTACGGCTCTTGCGAGAGTAAACTCTAGCCCTGGAGCTACGGGCTAGAGTTCACTCTCAACACTGTGACCACCAGGGATTCCTGGTGGTCGCAGTGGTGAGAATGAACTCTAGCCCCATAAACACACTGCCCCCACACACCATACACATTCACACACTGCCCACCATACACCCACACACACCATACACATTTACACACATTGCCCTGGAGCCCTGGAGCTACGGGCTAGAGTTCACTCTCAACACTGTGACCACCAGGGATTCCTGGTGGTCGCAGTGGTGAGAATGAACTCTAGCCCCATAAACACACTGCCCCCACACACCATACACATTCACACACTGCCCACCATACACCCACACGCACCATACACATTTACACACATTGCCACACACACACATACACTGCCCACCCATACACACACAGCACCCCAATACTAACATTGCCACACACATACACAGCCCCCTCATACACACATTTCCCCACACACCCTACACATTCACACACTGCACCCCCTCACACACACTGCACCCCTTACACATTGCACCACTGCTCCTATACCCTACTACAGCCTCATTTCCCAGCAGACCCCAGGTAAGTTGTCAAACTGTTCTTAAACGGTTTGACTACTTACTCTGAAAGGGGGGTCCGGCCCTCCTGGCACCATAACGACTACACAGAGCAGTAGTGGTTATTGTGCATGGATTATTTCTTTAAATAATCTACAAGTGCCCCAGTAGCCAGCAAGCCAGCCAGCCCACAGGCCGGCCAGCCAGCCAGCCCACAGGCCGGCCAGCCAGCCCACAGGTCACCAGTTAGGCTTACAGCCAGCAAGCCCGCAGTCTGCAAACCGCAGCCAGCAAGCCACAGCCAGCAAGCCAACAGCCTGCCAGCCGCAGCCAGCAAGCCATCAGCCTGCCGGCAGTAGCCAGCAAGCCCACAGCCTGCCAGCAAGCCCACAGCCTGCCAGCAAGCCCACAGCCTGCCAGCCGCAGCCAGTAAGCCCACAGCCTTCCAGCAAGCCCACAGACTGCCAGCCAGCAACAGTAATTAAGGTAAGAGGAGCTAACTTGGCCTAGGTATCAGCAAGCTATGTTGTGTTGCTATATTGTGAATAGGAACCTGAGTGTTGGAGAGACCCCCCTCCAGGCCCCATTAGACTCCATTGTAGTCTCTAATGGGACCTGGAGGAAATTCTTTTTAACACACTCTCTAAAGGACACTGAGATAGCCTCTGCTAGAAAGACCCCCCTCCATGGCCCATTAGCCCTCAGTTGTAGTCTCTACTGGGGCCTCGAAGGGATTATTGCACTTTTGTTCCTTGTGTCTAAAGATTGTGTAGGGTGTGGCTGGGGCGGTGCATGGAGGCGGGACATGGGTGGCGCTTGCTGCGGAGTATGGGTGGGGCCTGTAAGGGGGCCCTTGATTTATTTTGCCCGGGGGCCCTGAGGGTTCTCAGTCCGCCCCTGGCCCCGAGGTTTGCTGGCCCATTAAGAGCCGGGCCCCTGTGATATCAGCTGGCAGGGAGAAAGTGATGACAGCCTATCACTTTCTCCCTGCTTCACACAGAGCTGCCGCCCGGGAGAAGGCAGCAGCATGGAGGCAGAGCAAAAGGCTGGAGTGAGCTGCTGCTGCATGCTCACTCCCATCAGCCTCAGCCAGCAACAGAACTCTCAGCAAGCCACCCTGGCTGGACACAAAGGTAAGCTAACAGGAAGGTGGCTGCAAATCTATAAAGTATGACTTGTGTGCATGTCAATATCAATATGTGCGTGTATATGAGTGTATGTTTATCTGTGTGTGTGTTTCAGTGTGTGTATCTGTGTATCTGTGTTTCAGTGTGTATCTGAGTGTATGCATCAGTGTGTGTATCTCAGTGCCAGTGTGTGTGTGTGTGTGTGTGTGTGTGTATATCTGAGTGTATGTGCCAGTTTACGTTTCAATGTCTGTATCTGTGTGTCAGTGTGTATGTGCCAGAGTGTGTGTGTATATACAGTACGTGTATCTGTGTGTGTTGGTGGAGCGGGGGTGGCGCTGTAGCTTGTAAGGCCACCTCCCTGAAATGCATTTTTGCATGTTGGTGATGTCTGTAATACATACATTTTACATTGAATATATAATTTATAGCTGTGATAATGTTTTCATTCATTTGGTGGGATTTTATTTATAATATTGTGGGATTTAATTTATGGGTTTAATTTAAAAACCTGTTTTCCTGACACTATACAATCCTAAGGGTCTCCCTCCCTCTGGGATGAAGGGCTTACTTTAATCCAGGGCCGGGCTCCCTCTGTGCTGGTGGCCTCTCCTTCCCCCGCCGACGACAGCTCCCGAGTGGAGCCGCGTGCGCATTCAAACAGTCCATAGGAAAGCATTTCTCAATGCTTTCCTATGGACGTTCAGCACGCTGGATGCGATTTTTGCATCCAGCGTCGCAGAAGCGCCTCTAGCGGCTGTCAGGAAGACAGCCACTAGAGGTTGAATTAACCCTGCTATGTAAACATAGCAGTTTCTCTGAAACTGCTATGTTGACATCTGAAGGGTTAAAACCTGAGGGACCTGGCACCAGACCACTTCATTGAGCTGAAGTGGTCTGGGTGACTATAGCGTCCCTTTAATGTTACAGTGAACCTGTCTGACAGGTTCACTGTAAGTAAAACATTTTTTTCCTTATAATCTATAAAATGTATTATGAATATAATGGGTTGCATGGTCACTCACACACTCTTCAGTAAGCGCACATTGTCACTTACACACTCTCACTAAGACACACTCTTACTGAAGTATACACACAATGTCACACACTCTCACTAACACACACTTATTAAGTATACACACAATGTCACTGACACACTGTCACTAACACACTATTGTTAAGTATACACACAATGCGACTCACTAACACACACTATTATTAAGTATACACACAACGTCACTGACACACACTATTGCATATACACACAATGTCACAAACTCACTAATACACACTATTGTTAAGTATACACACAATGTGACACACTCTAACACACACTGTTAAGTATACACACAACGTCACTGACACACACTAACACACACTATTATTAAGTATACACACAATGTCACACACTCTCACTAAAACACACTACTATTAAGTATACACACAGTGTCACTGACACACTCAATAACACACACTCTTACTAAAGTATACACAAGTTTACACCAGTTTACAGTCACACTTTATACACAAACATACACAAAATCAGCCCCCTTAGGCTCCATGTGGGCAATACCTGTGCAGGTGCTGTGGAGGAGGAACGATACTCCAGCCTGCAGGAAGTCTCCCCTTCGTGTCTGCTGGGGGAGCAGGAGAGCAGTGCACAGTGAGCACAGCCTGCTTCCTGCTCCCTCCTCCCTCCTCCCTCCAGTGTCTGTCCGTGTTTACAGGCAGGGGAATTCCCCTGCCTGCAGGATCCAACTGCTCAGGGGCTGGGCTCTCAGTAACCTGGAGGGAGCCCAGCGAGCAGTAACTTAATTTACAGTTGGGGGGGCACAAAGGGGGGCACAGTCTGATCTAGGAGGGCCATGGCCCCCTCTGGCCCCCCCCTAGTGACGCCACTGGCTAAAATACAGCAGCGTGTGGACCATTTTTAGCCCAAGGCAGCTCATCTCATCAGGCCTTTTTTAGTCTAATGTATCGCCCACTGTCAGTCCCTTTGGGATCCATCCCTCATTCATCTTAATAAAGGTGAGGTAATCTAGACTTTTTTGACCTAGGCGACTTCTCTTCTCAGTGACAATACCTCCGGCTGCACTGAAGGTCCTTTCTGACAGGACACTTGAAGCGGGGCAGGCCAGAAGTTCTATCGCAATTTGGGATAGCTCAGGCCACAGGTCAAGCCTGCACACCCAGTAGTCAAGGGGTTCATCGCTCCTCAGAGTGTCGATATCTGCAGTTAAGGCGAGGTAGTCTGCTACCTGTCGGTCGAGTCGTTCTCTGAGGGTGGATCTCGAAGGGCTGTGGCGATGCGTAGGACTTAAAAAAATTTCCTCCATCAACAACACGTCTTTAAAGCATCCTGTCCTTGCCGGCGTGGTCGTGGGAGGAGGAGGATGACTTTCACCTCTTCCCCTGTTAGATTCCCGTTGTGCTGTGACATCACCCTTATACGCTGTGTAAAGCATACTTTTTAATTTATTTTGCAAATGCTGCATCCTTTCCGACTTGTTGTAATTCGATAACATTTCTGCCACCTACTGCTTATACCGGGGGTCTAGTAGCGTGCACACCCAGTACAGCTCGTTCTCCTTCAGCCTTTTTATACGAGGGTCCCTCAACAGGCACGACAGCATGAAAGACCCCATTTGCACAAGGTTGGATGCCGAGCTACTCATTTCCCGTTCCTCCTCATCAGTTATCTCAATGAAGGTATGTTCTTCCCCCCAGCCACGTACAACACCACGGGTACCAGATAGGTGACAACAAGCACCCTGGGATGCCTGTTGTGGTTGGTCTTCCTCCTCCTCTTCAAAGCCACATTCCTCCTCTGACTCCTCTTCCTCACAATCCTCTTCCAGCGTTGCCGCAGGTCCAGCAAGTGATGCTGATAAGGCTGTTTCTGGTGGTGATGGTGACCACAACTCTTCCTCTTCACGCTCATCTACGGCCTGATCCAGCCCTCTTCGTAGGGCACGCTCCAGGAAAAAAACAAATGGTATGATGTCGCTGATGGTGCCTTCGGTGCGACTGACTAGGTTTGTCATCTCCTCAAAAGGACGCATGAGCCTACAGGCATTGCGCATGAGCGTCCAGTAACGTGGCAAAAAAAATCCCAGCTCCCCAGAGGCTGTCCTAGCACCCCGGTCATACAAATATTCATTAACGGCTTTTTCTTGTTGGAGCAGGCGGTCGAACATTAGGAGTGTTGAATTTCAACGTGTTGCGCTGTCGCAAATCAAGCGCCTCACTGGCATGTTGTTTCGCCGCTGGATATCTGCAAAGTGCGCCATGGCCGTGAAACTGCCATATCCGGGATGTGGAATAGTACCAGGGGAGCTGGGGGGTGCCATTGATGTGGAGCAAGACGCAGCAGCAGAAGAGGACTCAGCCGAGGAGGTTATGGAAGAGGATGGAGTAGGAGGAGTAGAGGAAGTGGCAGGCCTGCAAGTCGTGGCGGTGTCACCAACTCCTCTGCAGAGCCATGCATTCCATGCTTGGCAGCCGTCAGCAGGTTTACCCAATGCGCAGTGTAGGTGATATACCTGCCCTGACCATGCTTTGCAGACCAGGTATCAGTGGTCAGATGGACCCTTGCCCCAACACTGTGTGCCAGACATGCCATTACTTCCTTTTGCACAATCGAGTACAGGTTGGGGATTGCCTTTTGTGCAAAGAAATTTCGTCCGGGTACCTTCCACTGCGGTATCCCAATAGCCACAAATTTTTTGAACGCCACAGACTCCACCAGCTTGTATGGTAAAACCTGGCGGGTAATAGTTCAGACAAGCCAGGGGTCAGACGCTGGGCAAGGGGGTGACTTTCTGACATTGGCTTCTTACGCTCAAACATGTTCTTGACAGACACCTGACTGTGGGCAGATGAGCGGGAACTGCTCAAGGCGAGAGACGGAGTGGCGGATGGTTGAGAGGGGGCAAGGAGGACAGCAGTGGTTGATGTGGCTGAAGATGCTGGACCAGGAGGAGGATGGCGGCTTTGAGTTTGTGTGCTGCTTGTACTCATGTGTTGATCCCATAGGCGTTTGTGATGTGCGATCATGTGCCTATGCAAAGCAGTTGTACCTAGGTGGGTGTTGGACTTCCCACGACTCAGTTTCTTTTGGCACAGGTTGCAAATGGCATCGCTGTTGTCAGGGGCAGACACACAAATAAAATGCCACACTGGTGAGCTCTCCAATGACGGCATTCTGGTGGTGGACACAGCATGCGTTGATTGTCGTGCTGTCGGGCTGACCCCGGGTGCCGATCCATGCTGTCTGACTGTGCCACTAGCTCCTTGCGACGACCTCCCCCTGCTTCCAACTCGTCTCCTCCTCCTCCTCTCTGTCTCCCCATCTGAACTTTCGCCCTGTTCTTCTTCTTGCCGAGCGGGCACCCACGTGACATCCATGGACGCATCGTCATCATCAACCGCTTCACTTGTATCTGACAACTCAGCAAAGGAAGCAGCAGTGGGTACAACATCATCATCATCACACCGTACATCCATGTGTGTAATGCTGCCTGCCTGAGACATATCCCTGTTATCTACAACCTCTGGCAATAATGCTTGCGCATCACTAATTTCTTCAAACGGATGTGTAAATAACTCCTCTGACATACCAAGTGAAGCGGCTGTGGTGCTAGTGTTGTTGGTGGTGGCAGGCGGGTGAGTGGTATCTTGAGAGGTGCCCGAAGCAAAGCTGGAGGAGGATGATGCGTCAAGGTTCCGAGCGGAAGCTGTAGAAGATTGGGTGTCCTGTGTTAGCCAGTCAACTATATCCTCAGAACTTTTCAAGTACGTGGCCTCTGAAAACTGGGCATTATTCTAGGGCAAAAGGGAATCACAGCACCACGACCACGATGGCCCCTGCGGGGTGGCCTGCCTCTGCCTGTCATTTTTTTTGGATTAGTGGTACTATGCGTGCAAGCTACTGTGAGACCAGATATGAGTGGCAATGTGCAGTGGCAGAGGTTGGCAGAGTACACGCTGTTGGCCTGACACACAGACCCTTGCAGACAACTAACTGCTATTCAATCTATAACAGTGAAAAAAGTTTTTTGTTTTTAAATGCACGCTATTGTGACACCAGATATGAGTGGCAATGTGCACTGGCAGAGGTTGGCAGAGTACACGCTGTTGGCCTGACACACCCGCTTGAAGGCAAGTAACTGCTATTCAATCTATAACAGTGAAAAAAGTTTTTTGTTTTTAAATGCACGCTATTGTGACGCCAGATATGAGTGGCAATGTGCACTGGCAGAGGTTGGCAGAGTACACGCTGTTGTCCTGACACACACCCGCTTGAAGACAAGTAACTGCTATTCAATCCATAACAGTGAAAAAAGTTTTTTGTTTTTAAATGCACGCTATTGTGACACCAGATATGAGTGGCAATGTGCACTGGCAGAGGTTGGCAGAGTACCTGCTGTTGTCCTGACACACACCCGCTTGAAGACAAGTAACTGCTATTCAATCTATAACAGTGAAAAAAGTTTTTTGTTTTTAAATGCACGCTATTGTGAAACCAGATATGAGTGGCAATGTGCACTGGCAGAGGTTGGCAGAGTACACGCTGTTGGCCTGACACACACCCGCTTGAAGACAAGTAACTGCTATTCAATCTATAACAGTGAAAAAAGTGTTTTGTTTTTAAATGCACGCTGTTGTGCCACCACATATGAGTGGCACTGTGCACTGGCAGAGTACACGCTGTTGGCCTGACACACAGACGCTTGCAGAAAACTAACTGCTATTCAATCTATAACAGTGAAAAAAGTTTTTGGTTTTTAAATGCACGCTGTTGTGCCACCACATATGAGTGGCACTGTGCACTGGCAGAGTACACGCTGTTGGCCTGACACACAGACGCTTGCAGACAACTAACTGATATTCAATCTATAACAGTGAAAAACGTTTTTTGTTTTTAAATGCCCGCTATTGTGCCACCAGATATGAGTAGTGGCGCTGGGCAAGTGGGCACAGTATCCACTGTGAGCCTGACACACAGACGCTTGCAGGCAACTAACTGCTATTCAATCTATTACAGTGAAAAGAGTTTGTGGGTTTTTAAATGCACGCTATTGTGCCACCAGATATGAGTGGCACTGGGCACACTGGCAGAGTACACGCTGTTGGCCTGACACACAGACGCTTGCAGACAACTAACTGCTATTAGCTTACAGTGAAAAACTTTTTTTCTTTTTAAAGGCACGCTATTGTGACACCAGATATGAGTGGCAATGTGCACTGGCAGAGGTTGGCAGAGTACACGCTGTTGGCCTGACACACCCGCTTGAAGGCAAGTAACTGCTATTCAATCTATAACAGTGAAAAAAGTTTTTTGTTTTTAAATGCACGCTATTGTGACACCAGATATGAGTGGCAATGTGCACTGGCAGAGGTTGGCAGAGTACACGCTGTTGTCCTGACACACACCCGCTTGAAGACAAGTAACTGCTATTCAATCTATAACAGTGAAAAAAGTTTTTTGTTTCTAAATGCACGCTATTGTGACACCAGATATGAGTGGAAATGTGCACTGGCAGAGGTTGGCAGAGTACACGCTGTTGGCCTGACACACCCGCTTGAAGACAAGTAACTGCTATTCAATCCATAACAGTGAAAAAAGTTTTTTGTTTTTAAATGCACGCTATTGTGACACCAGATATGAGTGGCAATGTGCACTGGCAGAGGTTGGCAGAGTACCTGCTGTTGTCCTGACACACACCCGCTTGAAGACAAGTAACTGCTATTCAATCTATAACAGTGAAAAAAGTTTTTTGTTTTTAAATGCACGCTATTGTGAAACCACATATGAGTGGCACTGTGCACTGGCAGAGTACACGCTGTTGGCCTGACACACAGACGCTTGCAGACAACTAACTGCTATTCAATCTATAACAGTGAAAAACGTTTTTTGTTTTTAAATGCCCGCTATTGTGCCACCAGATATGACTAGTGGCGCTGGGCAAGTGGGCACAGTATCCACTGTGAGCCTGACACACAGACGCTTGCAGGCAACTAACTGCTATTCAATCTATTACAGTGAAAAGAGTTTGTGGGTTTTTAAATGCACGCTATTGTGCCACCAGATATGAGTGGCACTGTGCACACTGGCAGAGTACACGCTGTTGGCCTGACACACAGACGCTTGCAGACAACTAACTGCTATTAGCTTACAGTGAAAAACTTTTTTTCTTTTTAAAGGCACGCTATTGTGACACCAGATATGAGTGGCAATGTGCACTGGCAGAGGTTGGCAGAGTACACGCTGTTGGCCTGACACACCCGCTTGAAGGCAAGTAACTGCTATTCAATCTATAACAGTGAAAAAAGTTTTTTGTTTTTAAATGCACGCTATTGTGACACCAGATATGAGTGGCAATGTGCACTGGCAGAGGTTGGCAGAGTACACGCTGTTGTCCTGACACACACCCGCTTGAAGACAAGTAACTGCTATTCAATCTATAACAGTGAAAAAAGTTTTTTGTTTTTAAATGCATGCTATTGTGACACCAGATATGAGTGGCAATGTGCACTGGCAGAGGTTGGCAGAGTACACGCTGTTGGCCTGACACACACCCGCTTGAAGACAAGTAACTGCTATTCAATCTATAACAGTAAAAAAACTTTTTTGTTTTTAAATGCACGCTATTGTGACACCAAATATGAGTGGCAATGTGCACTGGCAGAGGTTGGCAGAGTACACGCTGTTGGCCTGACACACAGACGCTTGCAGACAACTAACTGCTAATTAATCTATTACAGTGAAAAAATGTTTTGTTTTTAAATGCAAGCTTAAGCTATTGTGACACCAGATATGAGTGGTGGCACTGAACAAGTGGGCACAGTATCCACTGTGAGCCTGACACACAGACGCTTGCAGGCAACTAACTGCTATTCAATCTATTACAGTGAAAAGAGTTTGTGGGTTTTTAAATGCACGCTATTGTGCCACCAGATATGAGTGGCACTGGGCACACTGGCAGAGTACACGCTGTTGGCCTGACACACAGACGCTTGCAGACAACTAACTGCTATTAGCTTACAGTGAAAAACTTTTTTTCTTTTTAAAGGCACGCTATTGTGACACCAGATATGAGTGGCAATGTGCACTGGCAGAGGTTGGCAGAGTACACGCTGTTGGCCTGACACACCCGCTTGAAGGCAAGTAACTGCTATTCAATCTATAACAGTGAAAAAAGTTTTTTGTTTTTAAATGCACGCTATTGTGACACCAGATATGAGTGGCAATGTGCACTGGCAGAGGTTGGCAGAGTACACGCTGTTGTCCTGACACACACCCGCTTGAAAACAAGTAACTGCTATTCAATCTATAACAGTGAAAAAAGTTTTTTGTTTCTAAATGCACGCTATTGTGACACCAGATATGAGTGGAAATGTGCACTGGCAGAGGTTGGCAGAGTACACGCTGTTGGCCTGACACACCCGCTTGAAGACAAGTAACTGCTATTCAATCCATAACAGTGAAAAAAGTTTTTTGTTTTTAAATGCACGCTATTGTGACACCAGATATGAGTGGCAATGTGCACTGGCAGAGGTTGGCAGAGTACCTGCTGTTGTCCTGACACACACCCGCTTGAAGACAAGTAACTGCTATTCAATCTATAACAGTGAAAAAAGTTTTTTGTTTTTAAATGCACGCTATTGTGAAACCACATATGAGTGGCACTGTGCACTGGCAGAGTACACGCTGTTGGCCTGACACACAGACGCTTGCAGACAACTAACTGCTATTCAATCTATAACAGTGAAAAACGTTTTTTGTTTTTAAATGCCCGCTATTGTGCCACCAGATATGACTAGTGGCGCTGGGCAAGTGGGCACAGTATCCACTGTGAGCCTGACACACAGACGCTTGCAGGCAACTAACTGCTATTCAATCTATTACAGTGAAAAGAGTTTGTGGGTTTTTAAATGCACGCTATTGTGCCACCAGATATGAGTGGCACTGTGCACACTGGCAGAGTACACGCTGTTGGCCTGACACACAGACGCTTGCAGACAACTAACTGCTATTAGCTTACAGTGAAAAACTTTTTTTCTTTTTAAAGGCACGCTATTGTGACACCAGATATGAGTGGCAATGTGCACTGGCAGAGGTTGGCAGAGTACACGCTGTTGGCCTGACACACCCGCTTGAAGGCAAGTAACTGCTATTCAATCTATAACAGTGAAAAAAGTTTTTTGTTTTTAAATGCACGCTATTGTGACACCAGATATGAGTGGCAATGTGCACTGGCAGAGGTTGGCAGAGTACACGCTGTTGTCCTGACACACACCCGCTTGAAGACAAGTAACTGCTATTCAATCTATAACAGTGAAAAAAGTTTTTTGTTTTTAAATGCATGCTATTGTGACACCAGATATGAGTGGCAATGTGCACTGGCAGAGGTTGGCAGAGTACACGCTGTTGGCCTGACACACACCCGCTTGAAGACAAGTAACTGCTATTCAATCTATAACAGTAAAAAAACTTTTTTGTTTTTAAATGCACGCTATTGTGACACCAAATATGAGTGGCAATGTGCACTGGCAGAGGTTGGCAGAGTACACGCTGTTGGCCTGACACACAGACGCTTGCAGACAACTAACTGCTAATTAATCTATTACAGTGAAAAAATGTTTTGTTTTTAAATGCAAGCTTAAGCTATTGTGACACCAGATATGAGTGGTGGCACTGAACAAGTGGGCACAGTATCCACTGTGAGCCTGACACACAGACGCTTGCAGACAACTAACTGCTATTTAATCTATTACAGTGAAAAAAATGTTTGTGGGTTTTTAAATGCACGCTATTGTGCCACCAGATATGAGTGGCACTGTGCAAACTGGCAGAGTACACGCGGTTGGCCTGACACACAGACGCTTGCAGACAACTAACTGCTAATTAATCTATTACAGTGAAAAACATTTTTTTGTTTTTTTTTCAAGCTTAAGCTATTGTGACACCAGATATGAGTGGTGGCACTGGGCAAGTGGGCACAGTATCCACTGTGAGCCTGACACACAGATGCTTGCAGACAACTAACTGCTATTCAATCTATTACAGTGAAAAAAAAGTTTGTGGGTTTCTAAATGCACGCTATTGTGCCACCAGATATGAGTGGCACTGTGCACACTGGCAGAGTATACGCTGTTGGCCTGACACACAGACGCTTGCAGACAACTAACTGCTAATTAATCTATTACAGTGAAAAAAAAATGTGTTTTTTAAATGCAAGCTTAAGCTATTGTGACACCAGATATGAGTGGTGGCACTGGGGAAATAGGCACAGTATCCACTGTGAGCCTGACACAGAAGCTGGCAGGCAGGCAGGCAACTGCTATTCAATCTATTACAGTGAAAAAAAAATGTTTTTTAAATGCAAGCTTAAGCTATTGTGACACCAGATATGAGTGGTGGCACTGGGCAAGCAGACTGATGTTCTAGCCCTAAAAAATGGCTTTTTGGGGTGCTGTCCTTACAGCAGAGATCAAATTAGTCCTTCAGGACTGTAGTGGACACTGAATACCCTAGCCTAGCTATCAATTTCCCTATCAAATGAGCAGCAGCTACACTTTCCCTCCTCTATCTAAGAATGCAGCTTCAAAATGAATCTAAAATGGATGCTGTACAGGAGGTGGGAGGGTCTGGAAGGGAGGGTCTGCTGATAATTTGCTGGAATGTGTCTGCTGACCATGAGGCACAGGGTCAAAGTTTACTCAATGATGACAAATAGGGGGCGGATCGAACCGCGCATGTGTTCGCCCGCCGCGGCGAACGCCAACACACTATGTTCACCGGGAACTAATCGCCGGCGAACAGTTCGGTACATCACTATTCATTAGTAGGAGTATACAACAAACAAGAAGATGTCACCCAATGAGACTGGAAGAAAGGCGTTTTCATTTATAGCAGAGGAAATGGTTCTTAAGTAAGAACAGTAAATATGTGGAATTCTGTGCCTTAAGAGGTTGTGCTATCAGATTCAATAGTTAATTTAAACAAATGTTGTATGCATTTTTGCATAAACATAATATTCGATGATATCATTGATGTGTATGTAAACTTGTTGTGGGTCCAAGGAGATATCTGATTGCCATTATTGAGTTAAGAAGTATTTTTGCCCTTTTGTAGCAATATTGGAAAAGTCTACAATATTTATGTATTTTTACTTTGTAACTCTTTAATCATTGTTCACATGGAACACTTATCATAGAGTGATAGAACACAACAGATAATTGTATAATGCAATTGCAAACCTATCTCTTGGCTTTATTCAAACCATTTTAGCAATGGTAAGACATGTCAAGAAGAAATTTGGTTAGACATTATAAGAAATAGAAAGCAAACAGAGGGAAAATTGAATTTTAATGAGTAAAAGACACATTTTCATATGATCAATGCTTTTGTGTTTCAGACTGGCTATTAAATTACTTTACCCTACTTCCCATAATTGAACTGCATATTATGAAGGTCTGTCATCTCTGTCTGCCTCTTCAAAATTATTTTGATAATATCTTTCTTCACCATTAATTTCTGTCTACTGTTTTCTCATGCTGAAGATCAATTTTTCCCTGTCTTCTTTTGTGGCTTTTTATGACATGATGATAATATTCAATTTTCAAATTAAATACTTTTCCCATTGCTCTGCCCTTTTAAAGCTATCACATCTTAATCCAGAATAATTATTGTCTATTTATGATAAAATTAGCTCTTGTGTTAAGAAAATGCCTGTTTTTCACAACATACATACTTTCTATGCTTTAAAGCAGCTCTGAAATGACCTCCTCCCCATCCCAAACCTATGGATCCCTCCTACTAGCACCAACCAAACACCTACAACTCTTATTGGCCCCAGGACCACCCTTTGTCAATTCTGGTTATACATAAGGAAATTTAGTGCTGGGGAGGGGGAAGAGACTTCCGAAAACAAATAAAAAGCGAAAACAAAAATAAAAAAATGATAAAGCCACTTTAATCACATCTAGCTCCTGATCCTATTTTCTCCCCAGTGTAGAATTTTACCATTTTTGCCGCCCTAAGCAAAAAAAAAATTGCCACCACATTTGCTCCACCAAATCATGCAGACTAACACACACGCTGACTCAAGTAGACACACGCTGACCCATGCAAACTGACACACATGCACTAACCCATGTAGACTGACGCACACTGACCCATGTACACACACTGATCCATGTACACATCCACACATAGACACACTGACCTATGCAGACACACACACTGACCCATGCAAACTGACACACATGCACTAACCCATGTAGACACACACACTGACCCATGCAGACACACACTATGACCCATACAGACACACACAATGACCCATACAGACAGACATTGCACACATGACATACACACACACTGACCCATACAGACGAACATACACAAAAATACTGACTGAAGTAGACTAACACACATATTACCTTCATTGCTGTTCCTATATTCACCTTCCCTGTGCCTGGCAGCCCATCACGTCCTTTCTCAGCATATTTCCTGTTATGCTCCTGCCCACTTCTTCCCACGTACAGGGGAAGGGGTGGGAGCAAGGAATTGAAGCGCCCTTTCGCTGCCGCCGTTGCAATGGATGTCTGCAAGGGGGGGGCATGGCGGAGCGTGCTGATGTGTAAGAAGTACTTCAGTGCGCCAGATAACATGGTCGACGGCACGCTCAAAATAATCTAACTTGATGGAGGGGCGGCAGTGTCACAAACTCATAAAGCTAGGGTCTGCTCCCCCTTAAGCAGCACCCTAGGCGGCTACCTAAGTTGCCTATAGGAAGCCACATACTGGCTTGTAGACTTGTGTAAGGGGAAGAAATTTGGTTCAGTTGAATCATTTCATCCGAAAATAAATAAATAGTTGAGGTGTCCGAATTGCGTTCATATGGTTAGTTGGTTAGGAGGAATTCTGCACATGTAAATGATTCTGGAAAATAATGCCAAACTGTGCCAATTAGTGAACTGCAAAATATACTGCATTTTACTACATTTCCACTCTATTTCGTTTGCAGATCTTGTGAGAAGAAATATCCAATTGAAGGAAAAAGAGAAGCAGCAAAAAAAAATCTATATTTATTAACTGTATAAAGACACATTATTTTTACTGCTTCTTCCCTTTTCTCTCTATTGATCACTTCTTACTTGATTTGTAAATACAATCAATATCAATCAAAATCAACACCAATAATCATCATCTTTTTTCCCATCAATCATATCTTTTTTAGCACTATGCCAGAATCCTGAATCACGACTCAAATAAAATGGCTCATCCGTTGTCCATTTTGTTTGTGTCATAATTCATTCATATGTCGTTTCCACGTTCAGAATTTCAAATGAGTTGCTGATTGCCAACAATTAGAACGAATCACCATTTGGGAGTAACCAAAGTCTGCTGGCTTGCATTAGTAAGGGTTGCTCCAAGGCTACGCAGGCCAGGAGGATCTTGTGAGCTCACCTACTCGTGAAGTGGCAAAACTGTACAGTCAGTGCCATACGGAAAATATCAGATTCAACTCGCAAAAGTTTCACCCATATTTTTGCATTTGCCAATGTCTAATTTGTCAATATAAATCCAATTCACATACAGTATTTTGTAAATAACACAGGGCATACCTGCATGAAATTATTGAATATGTATGTGGATGATCAGAATTGTGTATTACTGAAATGAAATAAATGAAAAAATACATTCTTTATAATGATAAATTGCATGCATGTAGTGAAGCTTAAAGTTACACGTTTACAATTGAAGATTATATTAGCTTTAGTGTACTAATAATCTTAATTTTAGTAATGACAGGAGGCGAATATTTGCATATCTTTCTTTACTCAAAACTCCAGCAGCATAGAAACAGTAACAACCAATCATAAAAAAGATATGCTGCCCATAAAAGGGCCTGTCTATGACATCACTTCCTCTTTCTTTGAGGCGGAAAAAATTATAAATAACAATCAAATTGCAAACAAGTCATATTAACCAAAAGACAACATATTAGAACAACGGAAGAAACTCTGGTATGTCCATGATGCAGTAGTAAGGACGACGAAACTTCATCCCATAGGGAAACGTTCACGCTGAAAGAAAAAGGAAAAAGGTGAAAGGACTCTGGCGTGGTAACCTGTCCGCATATCATCAACAAATAGAACCTGAAGTACCAATGACTATTATGATATCTTTAACCTGAGTATAAACCTCTGACTTCTAAGGTAGTAACAATTAACACAAATAAACATAACATAAATGAGGAAAAACTTTTCAGATATACACTCTATACATAACCCGACCCGAATCTAGTAGTAAACTATAATACAAACCTGCATGCTTACCTGAGCTCTGAATGTAATATGGATAGCGTGAGGAAACCTGGGTGGGAAAAACCTATAGGGCGGGAAATATTCGCCTCCTGTCATTACTAAAATTAAGATTACTAGTACACTAAAGCTAATATTTTACCACATGACAGGAGGTTTCAATTTTACCACATGACAGGAGGCTTCATATTTGCATTTTTAAAGCTTCGAATTGACTAGAGTGAAGGAAGCATGGGCTGATTGTCGAAAGTAGAAAGTCCTAAAGGTACTCTCTCGCGACCAATCCGCGCAGCGCATAATGTCGGCCAGGAAGGCGCCGGCCGTTAAGGCTTGGGACGCCGCCGCCCCTCTGACTGAGTGTGCTCCGAAACAAGGTTTGACACCTGCTAAAGATAGTATCCATCGAATCCATCTGGCCAGCGTTGTAGTGGACACCGGTCTGTGCGGTTTCACGTAGGAGATTAGGAGTTGGCCCCTCGGGCAAGTACGCAGAGGGTTTGTGATCTCAGTGTATCTCATTAGAGCTCTGACTACACATAATTTTGGGTCCGATCCAAAATATGGGTATGACACCGATGTTGAGTCAGATTTGGTGCGTCTCGATATGTTGAAGGTAACCCCTTCCGGAGTGAGGGAGAAACCTTCCACATCGAACGCCCTGACATCTGCCACTCTTCTGAAAGAAACGAGGCATAATAGTAGGGCCAACTTCGCTGAGAGTTGCTTCAGTGATAGGTAGAGGTTGTCCGGCCATTCCCTAAGGAATTTTAACACCACTTCCACCTGCCAGAGGCGTGAGTACTTGGGTGCTGGGGGTCTCGATAATTTGGCGCCCCGCAGCAACCGGCAAACCAGCGGGTCCTGTCCGACAGGTCTGCCTTGTACTGGAATGTGTGCTGCCGAAATGGCGGATCTGATCACATTGAGGGATCTATACGATCGTCCCTGCGTGAACAGATGTGATAGGTAGTTAAGGATCAGTGGGACAGGTGCTGTAAAGGGATCTGAATCCCTTTCCATGCACCAATCGTTCCAGGCTGTCCAAGCGGAAATATAGCATTTCCTGGTGCCGGGAGCCCATGAGTCCCAGAGAAGATCCTTAGCTGGTTGCGATAGGCCGTGGACTGTCCAGGAGCCCCTGAAACCGTCCAGGCCACTAGTTCCAATAGTCCTTCCAGGATGAGGGGGTGAGGCTCTCCCCGAGGTCCCGTCAGGGTTAGTGGAGAGTTGGGGAGCAGAAGCGGGTTCCCGCACGACATTTCCAGAAGGTCTGGGAACCACGGTTGGCTCTGCCAGAGGGGTGCGATGAGCAGTAGTAATATCTTGTGAGTGCGTGTGTATCGTAGCACTCATGGAATCATGGAGAACGGTGGGAACGCATACGCCCCTTGAATGGGCCAATTCTGTAGGAACGCGTCTGTGGCTTCGCTTTCCGGGTCTGGGAGCCAGCTGTAGTACCTCGGTAACTGGTGGTTGGTCCTGGATGCGAACAGGTCTATTGTGAGTGGGTGTTTCCACCGTCGCAGTTCCTGGAATATCTCCCTGTTGAGCGTCCAATCGCTGGTGTCTCGCCAGTGGCGCGAGAACCAGTCTGCTGTCAGGTTGGAGACTCCCGGTAGATACTCCGCTTGTAGCGTGATGTTCCGTGAGATGCAGAACTTGTAAATGTCTTTCGTGGCTTCCGTCAGAGCTCGAGACCTGGCCCCGCCTAGGCGGTTGATTACTGAACTGCCGACACATTGTCCATGCGTCTGTGCAGTGTGCGCCCCATCCCCATAAGCTGGCATCCGACTCCACGACGAAGTCTGGGGAAGGGCCAAAGATCGCCTTGCCATTCCATGCTTGAATGTGTAGTAACCACCATCGGAGTTCCGTTCTCACCTCCGTCGACAGTGGGATCCAGCTGTCGTATGAGTGTCCGGTGCGTAAGTATTCCGCTTTTAACGTTTGCATGGCTCTGTAGTGTAAAGGGCCCGGGAATATTGCCTGAATAGATGAGGAGAGAAGTCCCACAATCCGGGCGAGCATCCTGAGTGATATGGTGTCCATTTTCAGTGTCCGTCTGATTTCCTTCCGTATCGAGGCCACTTTCGTCTGGGGTAATCGAAGCACGCATTCCTTCGAGTCGATATCGAACCCGAGGAATTGGACTGATTGTGAGGGGGAGAGAGCCGATTTTTGTCTGTTCACCATGAAACCCAAAGATTCCAGCAAGCGAACGACAAATTTCGTCTGCAATCTCAGTCTGGTAGCCAATTCGCAGAAGATCAGCAAATCGTCCAGATATATCAGGCAGCGGACGCCCGAGGACCGAATGTGGCCCATCACCGGCTTCAGCAGCTTTGTGAAGCACCACGGCGCCGAGCTGAGGCCGAATGGCAGGCACGTGAACTGACAGAGATTTCCGCGCCACAGGAAACGTAGGAACCGGCGGCTGTGTATGTCCATGGGCACTGACAGGTACGCGTCTTTGAGGTCCAGGCGCGTGAACCAGTCGTTTTTGATGAGAAGATCTTGGAGGAGGTGGATTCCTTCCATTTTGAAGTGTCTGTATGTCACGTAGGCATTTAGTTGTCGGAGGTTGATAACTGGCCTGTACTCGCCAGTTTTCTTTTTGACCAGGAAGATGTTGCTTATGAAGCCCTCCCCTCCTGTCGCGTACTGAACCGCGCCTTTCTTGAAGAGTGATTGGATCTCTTCGTCTACCAGGCGCCTTTGTTCCGCCGACATGTGTATAGGAGGGGGAAAAGTGGTCTGAAAAGGTGTTGTTGAGAATTCTATGACGAACCCTCTCACCGTCTGGAGTACCCAGGCGTCTTTGGTAATAAGCTTCCAGTTCTGTAAGAAAAGAGACAGGTTGCCTGCAGCAAAATTGGAAACGTTCTGGTATGTAGGTGTACTCACCATTAGAGAAACGGCCACGGCCTCGGCCCCTGAAACCTCTCGCTCTTCCAGCCCCTCGGTACGAGGATGTTCTTTGTGTCGTGGAAGGGAAGAAGCTTGGGGCTTGCGTAAATGGTCTGGAACCTGACGTCCAGAAACGGCTGGTGGCCGGGTTCCTCTGCCGACCAGCCCTCCCAAAAACACCTCGTCCCGGTGTATTGAACACCTGTTTAAGTGAAGTCTGTGCTTTGTTTAGGGTAGTGAAGAGATTCACATGCTTTTTTAACTCTGAGATAAAAGCATCCCCAAACAAGAGCCCTTGTGCTTTCGGTCCAAATTCTTTGGCCCCTAGATCCAGGAGCTTACTATCGATTCGGATCAATGCCGACCGACGCCTTTCTGTGCATAGAGCAGCATTGGCGTTGCCTAGAAGGCAAACTGATCGTTGGGCCCATTCCCGTATAATATTCGGGTCTAGTTGAGACCCCTGGCTGAGTGCCAGGTCTGCAAAATACAAAATCTTTGCGATGGGGCCGAGAAGGTCGAGCATCTTGTCCTGCGCCGCCTTCAAGCCCTTCTCCACACCCTTACGCGGGTCACGTCCGGAACGAGACATGAAGACCACTACTGTATTATCGAACTCGGGTGTAAGGGCTACTTTGTCCGATATTAGTGGTCTAGGACATTCCGCTCTGAGGCGAGCCCATACGTCCTTCTCTAGCGGCTTACGTAGCCAATAATGTATAAAGTCCGTCAGATGGTCCGGTAAAGTCCATTCGGAAGAGCGTGGGTGCCGAATGGTGCGTGGGTCGAACAGGGGGTTACCCTGGTCGTCCTTGAAACTTCCGTCTCCGATTTTACCGGCCCTCTTGCCGTAAGAATCATCTTCGTCCTGGCCATCTTCATCTAGGAACGTCTCCTTGACGAATCTGGAGGATGTGGGGGGTAAATCCTGCCACTCGTCCTCCTCTGATGGCGAGCCGTCCCCGTGCCATTCGTCCACTACGTCTAGAGTGTGTGGTACATAGGAATCCTCTTCGTCTGAGGAGTGTAGTGTCCGGGGTGCCGGTGGTCTTCTTTCCGTGCTCTTACTCCGCTTAGCGGGTAGATTGCCTTTGGATTTTGAGGACGGGGGTGAACCCTTCCTCTGCCTCTTCGGTTTGGAGGGATCGGATCCCGAGGCTTCCATCGGTTCCGGGGGGCTTGCACCACCTTGGCTCTGGGGTAGCGCCCTCAGTAGGGCCTTTTCAACCGAGGCCGCCACAGTGGCGTTAATCATTGCTTGAAAGTCTTGGCTGGACTGAGTGTCTTCCATGACTCTTAACCTTTCTCTCGTCCTGTAGGGCGAAAGGGAGAGTCAGTGGGGATAGTGTAATACTTATGTATAGTCACAGCCCTCTGGTACAACTGGGGGTCGTCCGCCAGTCAGTAGAGAAGAGAGAAGATGTGAGCCTGAGGTGTAGCGGGTGAGAAAAAAGGTGTCTGGGTGTATCCAGATTCACTACAGTTGTATCAGAGTTCGGTGCACAACAACAGGCAAACGTTATGTGATTATGTCTGGGCCTCCGTGCTTGTAATCGGGGTGTACCCCGGGTGGTGTGCCGTGGAGGACCAGAGGACACCCACATCAATCATATAGGTCAGTGTTTGACCGAGCATGCATGTCTGGGGGGTCGCCCCAGGTGGTGTGCCGTGAAAAATACCCAGAGGACACCCACATACAATGTACGGCAATGTACAGTAATACAGTAAGCCCTGTGTAGGGTGTACAAGTAAAACTTCTCCCTGGGCAGGGAGAGTGATAGCAAAAAATCCCGTGAGGGATATGGCATATATGCTTAGACTCTGCAGGTCTGACAGTATATTCTTGAAGGGTATGGCAGTGTACCATATATTACCCCAGGTAGGGTAAAAAACTGCCTCTATATAAAGCACGGAGCCTGTATGACCCTGTGGGTCTAGAGACAGGAAAATTGAAAATTTGTGACTGTCTCTTTAAATGCATGCATGTGGTAACGTTGAGGCAGGGGTATAGCAACGCCGTGCGTAGGCAGGCCTGAGCCTTTAATCAGTGACACAATGTTCCTAAGGTTGAAAATAAAAATACCAAACAGTTTGATTTTTTTTTTAATCCTCTCCCAAAGTAACCTGCAGGGAGAGGATGTAATGGAGAGCCCGGTGGTCGGGTGAGTAACCGATCCGCCGAGCGAGCGGGGAAGGCTGCCGTCCGGTATCTCGCGAGCCGCGAGATCCAAGATGGCCGCCGCCCGCGTGTGGAAACAAGAAATTCCGCGGACCGCGGCGAGCGACGCGAAAACTAGGAAAGCAAAAAACAATAAACTAATGCATAAACTAAGACAGAGATAGATGAGCCGGTCCGCGAGGTGCGTGCGATGTAGAAAATCGCCGCGATCGCGGGAACCGGCCGCAGGGGGAAAGTAAAATAAACAAAACTAAAATTAGCAGGGCACAAAGGAACACAGAAGGGTGATAGGGAGTCAGATAGGAAAAAGAACAATCCGAAAACATTAAATCCAATTCAAATACAGTAAAGTTTGCCAGAGAGGCAAAATACTCTGACCTGATGTTGGCTGGAGCAGCAAAGAAAGAGGAAGTGATGTCATAGACAGGCCCTTTTATGGGCAGCATATCTTTTTTATGATTGGTTGTTACTGTTTCTATGCTGCTGGAGTTTTGAGTAAAGAAAGATATGCAAATATGAAGCCTCCTGTCATGTGGTAAAATTATACAAATATGTGTACACTTTGTAATACAAATTATTTAGCCCATGAACATTTCAGTAGGCAATTTGGTGTTCACAAGGCTATTAATAAAGATTATTTAAATATATGATATAGAACTAAGCCAAATGCAATTTTGTAATACAGAATTGGTGCCCATACATTCCTGTGAAACATGGGTAAATTTAACATAAATTGCCACCTGTGGCAGGTTGCATTGACATTAAAAAAACATATAATTTACTATTGTTGCATAAGGTTTTTAAGTAATTTAATATTTTGGGGTAAACTTTTTAAATTATGTTTTAAAAATATAATTATAACATATTAAAAATATATATCAGTTTATCAAAAATCTTAAAATATTACACAATGAAAATATTTTTTCATATTAAATAATTTTTTAAGTTTATTTAAAATTTTTTGCAAAGTTTATTAAACATTATTAAATTAAAGGGACAAACTATGTAAAATCAAACAGTGTACAATCTGCTAACTCTCATTGTCATGTCATGTCAATGTCATGTCTTTCTAAAAATATGTCTCAAATACTTGCATTTTGGATTAGATGATGATTTTAATATTCCTCTGAATATGCTGGTATGATATTACTCTGGCAGTATGTTTAACTGTTTTACATTTACTACCTGTAAATAAAGTCAATTATTAAAGGAATGCATTATGAGTGTGCCATGCTTGGCTAGGCTGGCATGAAACAAAAAATAGTACACATTACTCTGGTATATGACTGCCTGCGCTCTCACAACCCTATGCCATCTGTCTGAATCTTGGCTTAGAAAATATGGGATAAGCCCTAGAGTGTGTCACCTGCTGCGGAAGCAATAACATTTAATACACTTCATATGAAGCTATAAAAAGATGTGGTCTGGATAATGTTACATGCTGTGAGTAACCATGGCTCAGTTCTCTTAAAGGGGCACTCAGCTGCCCACATTTAAAAACGAAATAAAAAAAATCACTGTTTAGTACATATACCCCAAATAAAAACATGCATGGATTTAATTATGCATTTTTTTCATAGTTAGTATATCTAAAGACATCTTGCAAAAGCTGCTGATCTCTTGTTTGCAGCATTTCCAGCTTGCAAGCCCTCCCCTTCTAACCCCGCCCAGATTTTCTATGTCTGTCCAATCACAGACTTCCCAATGTAGCTCAATGCAAACAGGTGCTCTGGGCAATTGCTATCTCTTGAATTTAGCTCAACTGAGCTCCACTGAGCTAACCAAACCAGGAAGTAATAGGACAGATTGTCTACTCATAAGCCAGGGGGTGTAACAAGGTTTTTGTTTATAAAAGTGCCAATTTCTATTGAAACCTGCACGTTTTGTAAAAAAGAGGGCAAACTCTTCACACATAAAGCATTTCAGCAAGCTTCAAATAGTGAGATAGTGTTAAAGCACCTGAGAATTAAAATAAAATGATTTTTTTTGTTCCAAAATACACATATTTTAAATCTATTAAGATTATTTATTACACACTAAGGTGACATTTTTTTTTTTTTAAATATAGGGAAAGTAGGTTTCTAACCAAACTGAACAAGCTGCATACATTGTTTCGGGTAGTAATAGTAACATACAATGCCTTATAAAGTGCAGAAAATTGGTATAACCATAGTTACTGTATGTGGTAGTTATGTAGGAAGCTGCATTCACAAACCTGCCAGCATATTTCTTACAAGTACCAATTGCTTGGTATTTGATCATTTTGATTAATCAATGTTTTGTTTTTTTGTGAAACATGTTATTTATGCATCTATGCTAGAATTTGAATTTGTGAGATATTACAAGATTATGGACATCACAACATAATATCTCAAATATTTTATTTAAATTTGTGTAAAATTATGTAATTTTAATTAATATAGGAATTCCAAATTGCAATCTCTGCACAAAACTGCTGCTGCATTCTATATGTATTCACTGGCAATGCATTCTGACAAAATCTCATTCAAATGCTATTTTTTCAATAACTTGGTGTGTAATGGATTAAAACAACATTTTATAATAAAAAGCATGGTCACCACGAGAAATAAATAAGTAGATATTCTAAGCACCTTTCGAGTGGTACATTGATTAGCCATGTATCAACTTACTCTAGTCATTCAATAAACTAAGGAATTTCAAATTTTATGGCAAGACAGGAGTCTTCATATTTGCTTTAACCTTCTTTACTGAACCTCGCAGCAGCAAAGAAACAGTTAAACACATAGAGAAAAAAAATCAATCAACCAATCAGAACACATCTTAGCATATATTAGTCTGTGAGACTCTTCCCAACTCCTCTGTCTTTGCTGCTTGCCTCCCAGGTGAGTCAATTCCAATTATAGACCTATATTGATTGTTATTAATCTAACATTATCCTTGTTAAAAGATAATATTTTTCCCATTTGTTATTACAATCTCTCTTTTTCTTAAAATTTATTAGGCGATTGTGTTTTATTTATTTATTTTTTCTCCTGTTATCAAGACAGACCTTTTAACTCTGGTCAGTCCACTGTTCAGGTCCCTTTTCTGATTGTATTTAGCCATTTGAATTTTTATTAATTGTGTAATTTTAATTAAAACTATCTTTTTTTTTTCGCCATGCCACTACTATGTGGCTGCGGTTTGTCACTACTCATGCCCGCTATCTAATCCGTACCACCCTTATTCGCATCACTAGATAGGCGTGCAAGCCCGCCCTCCACCTTCTTGCTGTCGCCCATTTTACATTTGGCAGTTTGTTTCCCATTTCGTTTGTTTTCCCGTTTTTTGCCCTGTTTGTTTGAACGTAGGAACAGCTTAAAAGCCCCTATATATTAGCTCTGTATTGCCTTAACGGAATTTTGTCTCTGCCAAACGTAAGTATTCCTTTAGCCTTACTTGATTCTCTCTGTCAAAGGATATTATATTTCTACATTTACTATTTGTTGCTTTTACAGGCTTCATTCCCTCATTCTATGCAGCCTATTTGAGTGTGACCCCCTTGTGCCTCATTTCTGAGGGTGACCCTTCTTGCCTCACTCCTGAGGGTGAACCCCTCTTCCTCACTACTACTATTTTGTCAGGGTGAACCCCTTATTTTACTGTACACAGGTTATACCTGTTTTTATTATACTGGCAGCCTACCTGCCATAACACTGTGGATGAATCTCACTGATGCCTTTTTGTATTTTAACATTTGATGTTACACAATTTATTTCTCTAATCTAGTCTCGTTAAGGGGGACCTAAGTATTTTACTAGGGTGAACCCCCATTAAGAAAGTCTACTGCCTTTATTTCTTGTTTAGTTGATAAGTCTGTTAAAAAAAATAAAATAATATATAAAACTTTATATATACCAGTTGGTATACTAAATTTGGTGATCCCACTACCATTTAACTGGTCATCATGTCTGACCTTCCATAACCTGCAGTGTCGGCAGAACTAAAGGACTGGCTTCAAGCTGCAATTGCAGACTCTCTTCCAAAGACCTTCCCTTGACTCTGATGATTCTAGGGTCTCTGACCATGACGAAGCCCCACGCAAGCACCCTTGAAAGGGTGACAGTGCTTGTGTTTGCAAAGGCAAAGCCCCAGCAAATGCTGCTAAATTATATGATGCTAAACCGACTTTCAATAAAGAGTTTGACCCCTGAAAGGGTTCAACATCTACCTACCACCTTTAAGTGGTGGACGAATATTGTGCAGGGTACTCAGATGAGGATCTCCCACATAACAAGAGATCACGGTATCCTTCCCCTTCTGATTATGTTATGTAGACCTTTCTCCTACCCCAAGACCAGTCCTTACAGGACACTGATCTCATGACTAACACTAAATTAGAGAATACCAAAGACGATATCCTCTTTTTGACCCACAGTGTAACAGACACCCTCGCTCCGCTGAATGGACACCTCCTGATCACATTGCCAAATACTGCAGACTATGGCCATTAGAAAAGGAGGTTAGAGCCAAACTGAGGTCAGAATGCCCACAACCTTCAATCCCTGATAAGGTGGCTGTCACTCCTGAACTTGACCCACCCCTGGTCACTTTTTTTTACTAAACCGGGTAAAGACCCCCCGTAAAGGCATCAAAATAGGCTTAACAGCCACACACGATAAGCTGATGGATATTGTGGGCCCGCTTATCCAGATCTTTATTATTGCAGATGAAACCTTGGCAGGTGGCAAATTTGATGCACACATGGTATGTAAATGGGCTCAGAGAGCATTGTGCTTGCTAGGCAAAGCCAACGTTGCCATTTCAATAAAAGGCGTAAAGCCGTATTATATAAATTTGATGCCAAACTGGCAGAACTAGGCACTAAGGAACTTGGTCCAGAGGCTTACGGTCTGTTATTTGGGGACAGGTTCATACCTGACCTGAATAAACACATATGCGTGTTTACTTCCCTCACAAAGGCACAATCGTCCCTTCGCAGAGTGTTTAGAACCCAGCATTTTTCTGTGAGAGCTGGTCGCTATAGGGGCAGAGCGAGTGGCAGAGCAGCCTTCACAGGCTACAGGCCTCGACCATCAGACGCATGGAATTTGGGCAATACCCATTTCTACCACAAACAGTTCTTTCCCTCTAGAGGATCCATCAGAGGACGTGGCTCTGCTTCCCTCCGTGGCCGCTCTGCTACAGGTAATTGACTTTCCTTATTCTAAAGTTCCTATTGCTGGCCGAATAACCCTTTTTTCCCAACTGTGGTCTCTATTAACTCAGGACCCATGGATCCTTCAAACTGTATCAGGCTTCTATATAGATTTTGCAAACAACCCTTTACAAATGTTTTCCCCTCCTCCACTTCACATGTCCCAAACAGACAATGTGACCCTAGAGGCCGCGCTCAACGACCTTGTCACCACAGGCACTATAGAACATTCACTGTCCCTTCACAGATTTATAAGCAACATGTTTCTGGTCCGAAAACAGTCGGGAGACTTTCAACCAGTTATCAATCTGAAAGACCTAAACAATTTAATTGTTTACAGGCATTTCAAGATGGAGGGTATCCATCTCTTAGGAGACCTACTCTGCAAGGGAGACTGGTTCTCCCATTTCAACTTAAAGGATGCTTACCTCACAGATCCTCTAACACCAGCACATTGCGGTTTCCTACAGTTCAGATGGCATCAGGATTTATGGCAGTTTACATGCCTCCCCTTCGGTCTGTGTTCTGCACCTTGGTGCTTCACCAAGCTGATGAAACCAGTCATGGCTTTACTACACTCTCAGGGGATTCGCTCCATGATATATCTGGATGATATCCTACTTATGGCACAGGACCCAGACACGCTATGCCTTCATACATGACCAAGGCCCTATTACAAAATTTAAGGTTCATAATCAATGTTCAGAAATCCGTCCTCATCCCGTCTCAGACGGTTCAATTCCTTGGATTTCAAATATTCTGGCACTCTTACAGCTCCCTTCAGTCAACATCAAGAATATCAAAAAAGACATCCGGAAACTCCTAGCTTTATCGAATATATGTCTGCGTGACTTAGCTCGCATAATCGGACTGCTCTCCGCCTCTATACATGTGATTTTCCCAGCTCCTCTGCACTATCGGGCAATGCAATGCCTGAAGACCCGCTCTTTATGTCACTCCGCATCTTATGATCAACAGATCTTGCTGACGGACAAGGTCCAACTCGAGCTGAACTGGTGGCTTCCCCATATGGATGCATGGAATTGGAGAGCCATCTTCGGTTCACAACCAGATTACATCCTAGAGTCAGATGCCAGCCTTCTTGGCTGGGGTGTGAAATGTTCCGATGTCTCTACTGGAGGTCTTTGGTCACCTTCAGAACGTGCACTGCACATCAATTGTTTTGAGTTGATTGCTGGTTCGTTTGCAATTCGCAGCTTCACAAAAGACACTTACACTTGTTCCCTAGTGCTAAGGATGGAAAACATATCAGCTGTTCAATAAGTGAATCACCTAGGGGGATCCTGTTCCAAGATAGTCTCAGACCTCACAAAAGACTTATTCAAATTTTGTCTGGACAGGAACATCTTTCTTCGAGCAGAGTATTTGCTCGGTTCCAACTTGCAGATTGGTTCTCTTGAAACTAGAGGGATGCCAGCGACTGGCAACTGGATCCTCAGGTCTTTTATCGTCTCCATTTACTTCGGGGTCCATTCAACCTCGACCTATTGGCAACTCGGCTGAATCGTCAGACAGACGCCCTTTTCAGTTGGTTGCTGGATCCGACCTCTCTAGCGGACTCACGGGCTCCTGGCACTAGACGTTCTTACCTCTCGGCCTGGCGAGTTTTGAATTTCTCTTGTTTGGAAAGGGGTATTGATCCCTTTTCAGCTTCTTTGATTAACGTTATGAATTTCCTGTCCTCCCCTTTCAATTAAGGGAAATCCTACAGATCTATTAATGTGTTTCGTTCTGCGATTTCGGCAGCTCATGTTCCTATTGACAATGCTGCAGTAGGGAAAAATCCCTCTCTCTTTAGACTGTTGTGAGGCTTGGTTTGTCTTTGTCTTTGTCTTGCTCGACCCCCTGTTCCTAAATACTCTCAGTTTTGGAATGTCGCTCTTGTTTTGTCCTTCTTAGAGACATGGCCATCGAATGAAGCACTTTCTCTTCACCAACTGTTAGCCAAGCTAGCTCTTCTTCTCTGTTTAGTCTACTTTAGGAAAGTGTGTGATATTCAAGCATTCGGTTTCCATGAAATTTACTTCACCCCTCATGGTGTATGTTTTAACATTTCCTGCTGCGCTAAAGCTAACTCCTCAGCAATTATTTACCCTTACTTCCAAGACAGACCATCTCTCTGCATTGCTTGTTGTGTTCAGCACTACGTCTCCGCTTTGACTCCTCTGTGTATGCCTATGGGCCCCCTGTTTATCTCATATGTCCGACCACTCAAACCAGTGTCTCCTCCCACGATTGCCCGCTGGATTAAATGGCTTCTCGTTTTGGCAAGCATAGATCCATCCTTTGCAGCTCACTCAGTTAGTGTATATATGGCTGGGAGATCTCTTGCAGACATTCTAGCATCCAGTGACTGGTCTAGGGAGTCTACCTTCCGTACCTTTTTTTATTTTTGACAATTGTCCTATGCTTCTTTTTCCTTGGTTTCTACGCCTTAAAACAGCAAATATAAAGCCTCCTGTCTTTCCATAAAATTATTCTAGTTTACAGTGACCGAATAATCTAAATTGTATTAAAAACATGAGGCAATTATTTTCCCACCCACTTTGTATCCCATCCCAGTTACTTTACGTGAGATATATTTTTAATTTTGATGTTTTCATAAGACTATATTACACTGCCGGTTTCTATGTGTTATGGTTATGTGAACTTTTAATTACCGAGCTAGGAATATTTAGATTTCTAATAGTTTGATACTCGTGATATCGATATGTGTTGATCTGTATATATATATATATTGCAGACACCCAGTCCAAGTCACTATACTTTCACAATGTTTTCTCTGTCTTTCTAGTGTGAAGTTTCGTATGCATGTACCGCTTCATTATCCCACAGACTGCTCTCCGGAGGCTTACAGATTCGACTTTGTTTTGGTTTACATGGTTGATTCATCGCTCTGGTTTACATGGTTGACTACACGTTTGATCGCCTGCATCAAGAAAGAAGAGTTGGAAAGAGTCTCACAGACTTATATATGCTAAGATGTGTTCTGATTGGTTGATTTTTTTTTTCTCTGTGTGTTTAACTGTTTATTTGCTGCAAAGAGGTTCAGTAAAGAAGGTTAAAGCAAATACGAAGCCTCCTGTCTTTAATACAATGTATATTATTCTGTCACTGTAAACTAGAATACCGGTAATCCTGAATTTTAGACCAACATCTAGAAAAAGAATTGTGACTAATATTTTTTGCAGTTGAGCTAAATTGGCAAATCATTTGCTATTTCCTGGTCAATTGCCATAGGATTATGCAATAACTATACATTTTGGGAATTAACCCAGAACTTTCAAATCATGGCCAAATTAGTCGACCTAAAATAATTTATTTTTTCCTATTCAACAATTTTGGCCAAAAATGTAGAATTTCCTTCTCAATTAAAAAAAAAACCAAATAGCAATCACATTTATAAGAATAACCCTGCATGGTTGTATAAATTGTGCAGCCTAGACACGCAAGTCATCCTGGCCATGTACTTTGACATCAGAATACTCTATACAACAGATGATGTCTGTCGAAATAACTGGGGAAGATGGGCAAATGCAGGTCAATAGGTGGTCTAGTAAGGCACAGATAGCTGTAAGAAGCACTCTGCATTCAGTATATAGATCTGACAGATGGAGGTTACTGGAGTCACAATCCTGGAGAACGTCTTTAATATTACTTGCACAGCATGACAAAGCATTCACAGAGATACAAACTGTTTCTGGCATTTCACTGTCACTGAGGTAAACTGGGGCACATGATGAGTGTCTACAGCACTATCTCATCTCACCCCGAGGGCACTTGCAAATACCAGGGACAGTATTCATACTAATCATGGTCTGGCAGCCTGGTCAACTCAAATACTGCAGTCCATGGGGAAATCTTCCAGTAACCCAATACAGCTCAGACAAGCATTGAGAGTGTGAACCACCAGCCCATGCACAAAAGGTTTTTAACCTGTATACTACTGGGCAACACGGGTTCTCCAACAACACTGTGCCAAAAGCCAACCTGAATGTAGCTTCTACTGGACTTAATCAACTGAAAAATGGTGATGCAAGGCTGAAATTCTCTGTATGCTAGTGGTTCATGGAGAAATTGCCCCTCTGCTGCTCAGACCTGACAGCCCTTGCATTGGGCCAAGAGACATATTTCTATTACTGGAAATATATTCATGACATTTTGTTTATGGGTAATCAAAATAAAACCTCTTTTGCTTAGGTGTTAAATGTGCACATCCTTGGTGATGCTGAGTTTTTAGACTTTCAGGGAATTTTGCAACTTGATGCATTTTTGTATCATAAGGGAATTTCCCCCCAAAAAAATCTCATTCATATGTTTTATATATATATAAAACAAAGAGAAAAGTAATGTGAAAATTCAATCTCACAGCCTAATTTCTATATTTTGATTGTAGACCATGCACCTTCTGTCTTACAATTAGTGTATAAATAGCTCCAACATATTGCACAGAGCTTTACATTTATAAAAAAAAAAGTAAATATTAGAGGCAAAAATGGATCTGCTCAAACAAAATATTACAATCTATGAAGAGGTAGGCAGATATATATTGTTAGGTGTCTTGCCTGGGGATTCAAAGGTACTGCTCTTACCCCCTCTGAGCTTTCTGAATTTTACATAGGTTAAAAGAGACCAACAGAAAAAAATAGATACAGAGATAGCAATGAATAAAGATTGCACCTCACAGCCACTTACTTTCCTTACTGTGTGAAAAAAGCAATTAAGAATAAAAACTTTCCAAGTTCCTGGAATTTAACTAGTTTAAGTCATTTAATGCAAAAAAAAAAACTGGATGAAAGGAAGAAAGGTCAGAGGACAGACATATACATGTGAGAGAAGGAGTGGGCATCTTTACACATCTGAAGGAATGTGTTGTGCATATCTGGAATTCACATTTTAAGTTTCTGGAGTATGTTGGACTAAACATCTTGAAGTTTCCACAAGATTGAAAATGTAAAGTGATGAGTACTTTCAAGTGGGCTCCCTCTGCATGTGGCTGGCTATTTAGTAAATTAATGTCTATCACCCAATAGAGGCCCTACAAAGTGAATTCAAATTTAAGACCAGCTGTTTTTATAATTTTATTACTTAATATTATATTTTATTTATAAAGTGCCATCACATTGCACAGCACTGTCCATGGGTACAATGGTACAAGTAGAAATACATAGTACTATATAACTAAGAGACAATACAAAATTAGACAAACAAATAAAGGAGGAGATTAGAGCCATGTTCCTGGTAAAAGCTACATTCTATATCGATGGGAGGGGGGGAGGAGGTTTGGAGAAACAGGAGGTGGGGAGAATGACGTTAATACCAAGTGAGATGAGGGGAATTATTGGGTAAGTGGAGTGCATTTGTTACTGAGTTGAGTGGTAGGCTTCATTGAATAATAATTTTTAAAGGAAGCATTTAAAAGAAGACAGACTTGTGAAACTTCTAACAACGCAGTGAAGCGTGTTCCAGAGAGTTGGCGCAGCACAAGAGAAGTCCTGTAGTCTAGCATGAGAAGACTACATGATAATAGAAGATGCAAGGAGCAGGTGAATGATACATCTTAGTGGGTGGGCTTGAGAATATTTGTTGATTAGTGTAGCGGAATGGACATTTGCAAGATACTTTTACTTCCACACGATGCTGTTACCATTCTACCAAACCGATCTGAGTGATTCTTGGATATATTGGTCTCTCAGATCAAGGCTATTGGGGAATGTACTTTTTGTGGGGTTCCTATGTATGGTTGGGGGACTTTGGGGGGACAGGATATTTCTGGGATTTTTTTGTGCTTGAGGGATAATTAAATTGGAGTAGTTTACTCAGGCAATTATCTTCCAGGCACAAATGATTCTGGGATTGAAACCAATAGGGATCATAGTAGAGCTTAAGGGGCAAATTAGAAGGAGCTCAGTCTTGGACATATTAATCTTTAGGTAGCGGGAGGCCATGTAGGATGAAATGCCATATAAGCAGTCACTGATGTGAGAAAAGACAGAGAAAGGGGGCCGAACCTGGACACTGATGGTGCAAGACGTGCTGTAGATCAGCTCTGCAGCGACTAGATCCTTAACATCATACCTACCCCATCCAGAGAATTCAGAAAAACTTCTATGCAAGGAGTGCTAAAACCGGGATGACCAGCATGAAACATGCAGGCATGTTACGATCTCCTCCTCACAGCAGAAATAAAGCTCTCCAGACCAGGAACCCCGGCAGAGGGTTTCTCGGACTCTGAGAAATTGGGACTCAAGACAGGGGGAGCATTTCCCAAGTTCTCTCTGATTTTAGGAAGGATTTAAAGGATATCAAGACTAATATTAGGTCCCTCAAATCCAAGTGGGGATGAACCAATATAGGGAATAAGAGGAGAAAGTGGGATATAGTGTAGTATTTAGGGAAGTGCTTATTATAGATAAAACAAAATGCACTAACAATTTTCTGAAGCCTGTGCTTGGCTCCAGAGATACGCGCCTGGACAGTACAATCCCCGTTTCTGGATATATCGGTGATCTTTGTAGTATGTTGAGAGGTGTCTTCAAGAGTAGTGGAGATATCCTTTTTCAGCGCACCACAACGTAGCAATCAGAAGTCATCGGTATATAAAAATGCAAATAAAAACAGAATCTAGTGCTCTCTGTGTAGTTAAAATAGCTAAACGGATAAAAATGAGGTATGCTCACAAGAGGAGTGCAATGTCAAGTATTGCTCAATCCTAATAGGCGTAGGTGGTATATTGAATACCAATCATAGGTTACCTCTTTTTACGGAGGGATGTGTGTAACAAAAATACTTTAAGAGGTGAAAAATGATTTACAAGCAGCTCTATACACTTGTGTGGAAATATCCTCAATTCCACTAAACAGATATGTAAATTATAGTGCGGTGTAAGTGACAAGAGACCTACACCTATAAGTGGAGCACTCAAAAACATATACAGCTTACCCAACGTTAATTCATTCAATGATGCAGTATCAGGTACATGTTAAAAATACAAAGGAATACAATATAGTGCAGATGGTATATAAAGTGGCAATGCAGAAATAATGGTTATATTGTGGTGAACATATACACTCACATTTTAAGGAGCCTGTATATGGAAAACACTGGCTCCGTATTACGGCTTGTGTGCTTATAATGGTAGCACCACCCTTCTACTTCAGCTTGGATGAGTTCTGGTCCTGAGCCTGTGGGTCCCGGCTCTAGGTATATAAGTATTGTACCAATTCAAGTGGGGATGGTACTACCCCTATGAAGATCCCTTGGAGGCTCCAAAAAGGACTTGAGAAAAATTTGAAAAAGTAACAAATTTATTGATATACAACAAATTAAAAGCAAAAAAATAAATATATCTTTAAAAGAGTTCTCAATAAAAGTCCTTTAAAATGGCCAATACGCGTTTCACTCTCAAAATAGAGCTTCTTCAGTCAGCTGTAGTGTTGGTCCTCTGAATCTTCATTTTTAAATGTCTTTTGGGTCTTCCCCTTTAATGGATTAAGTATTTATTGTCCAATCTCTATTGAGTTTACATTGCCCCTATGAAGGGAAATGTGTGTGTGTGCCTTTAATTGGTGGGGGTGCTCGGCGCCTTTATTTGTTTGTATTCTCATTGGTGGGCAGTGGTGGTTGGCGGAAGTTTATTCTAAGCTATCCGGGCGGCTGGCGGAAGTGACGTCACGGACCCACGTGAGCGTCACTTCGCCACCGCCCGGAATCCACCGAGCCCTCCGACCCTGCCGCACATCACACTTGCGTGCAGGTCGGAGGGAAGCTGCCAATCAGGACAAGTGGAGTGTGGGAGGGGGTGGTCCGCGGGCACGCCGATATGTGCCGCCCAGAGGGCGTGTCGGCGTGTCCGTTGGCTCCTCCCCCTCCAGAGTCTGACTGACAGCTTTCCTGTGAATAGAAATATGCAGGAAAAAAATTCAAACGAAGAGGAGTGCAGATGAAATAAAGATTAAATGGGAATAAAGATGAGGGAATATATGGATGGGGAGAGGGATTGAAGTGAAATAATGAAAAGGGAAAAATTGAATAAAAAATCAATGTAAAAATAGAATAAATAAATACAAATAATAATAATAATAAAAAATAATAATAAAAAATAAAAAATAAAATATAAAATAAAATAAAAAATAATAAAATATAAAATATAAAATATAAAAAATAATGAAAAGAAAAATAAAGAGAAAAGAAAAAGAAAAGAAAAAAAGAAAAGAGAAAAAAAGAAAAGAAAAGGAAAGAATAAAGGGAGGAAGGAAAAAGAGAGGTTATACAACAAATATAATAATAGTTGCATATCCAAATAAATGTGCAATTATAAAGTGCTTTCTAGTGCTTATACAGTGCTTAATACATATAAAGTGGCGGTGTGGTATATATCCTCATGGATATTACATATATCCAATGGTGATTGAAATTAATATTTATATTTATATTTATATTGTTATACTGTGGTCTTCACAGTGCAGAGTGGATCATGGGTAATAATCCCCTAATTGAGAGTGGGATATATATGTATATATGTTATTGTGTATATGTGGTATATATATATATATATAGGGCAAACAAATGTGTAATAAAAAATGAGAGAAAAAAATATGTGAGTAAAATATACCTACTTAAATGAAATGGCAAAGTTCGAAGTCTATATTCAAACCTCGGGGTTTTAAAGTCCCGAGGTTGAATATCCATCTCATCTCACTTTGTCCTAATAATTTATTAAGATCCCCTCCTCGCCAGTTGCCCTTAACCTTATGGATGCCCATTAATTTAAGTGCAGTGGGGTCGCTGTTATGTGCCAGGGTAAAGTGATGCGATACACTGTGTCCCTCAAATTTTTTCTTTATATTTCTAGTGTGTTCTTCTATCCTGGTGTGTAGATTTCGTTTAGTACGTCCCACATATTTCAAACCACAGGGGCATTCCAGTAGGTATATTATATTCTTTGAGTAACAGGTTATGAGATCTTTAATGGGGAATTCCTCGTTATTGTTAAAATTCTTGAATTTTTTAATATGCCTTTTTTTGTTATTTGTATTTCTGCATGCTAAGCATGTACCACATCCATAAAAGCCTTTTCCTTTATCTAAAAAAGTGGTAGTCTTTGCTTTTTTAAAATGTTTTTTTTACCAGGAGCCTATTTAGATTGGCAGCGCCCCTGAATATTATTTTGGGTTTGGCTGGCAGAATTTGAGATAGGGCATGATCTTGTAATAAAATGGGCCAGTGTTTATTTAAAATTTTCCTTAGTGCCTTGTTATTATGACTGTAATTACATATAATTGGTATGTTAGTCTCACTTTCATTACCTATTGTATTCTTTTCCTGTAGTAAAGTGCTTTGTGACATCTTAGAGACTTGTGTATAGGTCTCTCTCAGTTTTTCTTTTTCATAACCCTTATCTAACAGATCGTTGATTAATTTTTCCGCTTGTTTTTTAAAGATGTCCTCATCCGTACAGTTTCTTTTAATACGTATGAGTTGGGACTTAGGTACACTGTTTAACCATGGGGAGAAATGGCAGCTGGATGTGTGAATGAAACTGTTGACATCCACATCCTTGAAATGAGTTTTAGTTTTTATTCTTTCATTGTCTATAAAAATGTCCAAGTCCAAAAATGTAACTGTGTGTTTACTAAAATTGGTGGTTAAAATAATACCCCATTCATTATTATTGAGTTAGTTTAAAAAAGTGTGTAAGGTGTCCTCTGTACCCTTCCAAATAAAAAACAGGTCATCTATGTAACGGCGATAGGTCACCAGGCCCTCCACCCAGCCTCCATTGGATTGTAAATACTGGCGTTCCCAATCTGCCATAAATAGATTGGTGTAGCTGGGTGCGAACCTGGTGCCCATCGCCGTTCCACATGCCTGCAAGTAAAAAATATCATCATACCAAAAATAATTACTCGTTAAAATAAGTTGTATCCCTTCCATGATAAAATCAATTTGGTCCGGTTCAAAAGAATGGGATTGTTCCAGGAAGAATCTCACCGCTGTACAGCCTTTCTGATGTGAGATGATAGTGTATAAGGAACTGACATCTGCAGTTACCAGATAGTAGTCTTGTTCCCATTTAATTGTCTGCAGGTGTCTCAAAATACTTCCTGTGTCTTTAAGATAACTTGGAATGCCTTGAACTGTAGGTTGGAGACATTTGTCTACATATTCTGAAAGTCTGCATGATATGGAATTTATACCCGAGACTATAGGTCTTCCAGGTGGAAGTTCAGGGTTTTTATGGACCTTAGGAAGGTAGTAGAACACTGGTATCTTCGGGTGTGTCACATTAATATATTCAAATTCTTTTTTGTTTAAAATCCCTTTTTGTAGGCCCTTGTTGATGAGATCATTAAATTTATTTTTGATTTCACTTGTTGGATCTTTTTTTAGAATTGTATAAGTGGTATGGTTGTTTTGTAGTCTCATGCATTCTGTGTGGTAGTCTTTTATATCTAAAATGACTATTCCCCCCCCTTCCCCCCCCCCCCCCCCCCCTGTCTGCCGGTTTGATTATGATATCGTTGTCTTTTTGGAGTTTTTTTTAAAATTTGTATTCATCTTTTTTAAGGTTCTGTTGATAGTGATTGGCTTTTTTTAATTTGTTAATGTCTGACATCACCATTTATTCAGATTCCTAGTTGGTGCGAACTTTAGACCTTTTTGTAGTAATTGAATTTGTGTGTAATCTAGTTTGGTGGAAGTGAGGTTAAAAATGCCTGCTTCCTTTTCAATCTCCTTTTGAGTCTTTATGGGTTGCGTCTATTCCCCACCAAGGAAATCAATGTGTGAATACTCAAATTAAAATCTAAAAAAGGTCCAAAATGCATAAAATAACTTGTTTTATTAGAAAAACAAATAATAAAACCAAATACAATATAAAAACACTAGTGCGTTTTACCCAAAAATAAGGCTTTTATTGGGGTTTTGCTGGTGGTGGGGCACTTGCTAAATTATGTCAGTCATGCTCATTTGCTCTCTTCTGGTCTGGGAGCTCTGCAAAATCTTGTTTAAATATAACTGATATTGTAATGGGTTCTTTGACCTGGGTCTTACACGGTTGGCCAACCATCTCTTCACCTGAAGAACTGAACTTCTTATTTACAAACCCTTGTTGATACAACCGTTTGGGAGGAATAAGCAAACAGACAGAGTTTCTTGTGCAATCTGACAATTTGTCAATCTATTGATAAAAGTTCATGGTTTACAAAGGTATAGTTTCAAAAGATCTATAGATCAATCAATGGATGAGTGTCACAGAATCAAAACAGTGCTAACAATTGATTGCTTGGTAAGTTGTAAACATCTAGATTTCTGACGTATACTGTATGTTATTTTGACCAATTTACAGAATGTTTAACCCGTTAATTGCTGATCACCAAATAAACTCTTAATACTCTTATATGTTTATTTTTTTTACTGCAAACTTATCACACTGCACTGTAAACATTGTGCTGTATCTTTAGATATATCTATGTTATTGGTATGTATGAAATATCACTTAATTTACAGTTTATTCCTATAGTTTAAGATTCAACTTAAGCCTTCATATTATGAAGCACTTGTAGTGGCAGGTGGATACAAGATGAAAGGAGAAAAACAAGTTTATCTGAGGTTGTATAAGGGTTCCTCACTCAGCTAGATGTGACTAAGCATATTTGATATTTTAACTTGAAAACATATTATATTGGTTTATGTGCTTGAAGCAGCTAATTTTAAATATGGCTTCTTAGCATACAAAATGGCTGTACCGGGTTTAAATTGTCTAGCAGATATGCAAAAGAGAATCAGCAAGGGATCATAGGGGGAAGTATATTTTATCTTTTTGATGGATGTCACTGACATATTATGTATGCTAATGCTCTTATATTCAATCAGAGGGAGGGTTTTTGATGTTTATTACTAAATGTAGTGGAGCTCCCTGTACCCCGGCTGGGTACCTTCACCAAGGACTGCTTCCTAGCTGGAACAGGGGAAAACCTCAGCACTTCTACCCCAGTCACCGTGGCTTGACTGGGGTCTTCCTGGAGCCTCTCGGTCCTGGAACAGGATAGGGGTCTAGCTCTATTCCCTCCCAGGGACTGGATGACACACAGTCCTGGGAGCTCTAGTCCTTACAAGAACTTTCCCCGCCGAATCCTCCACGAGCTGGAACAAGGTGCTAAGCAGTGATTATAGCTCTTACCCTCCCAGTAACTAAATGACAAATAGTTCTGGGAGTACAACTGGTTTAATGCATCCAAGCACATTATTTTTATGCACAGACCCCAGCAGGGGATCTGGATTGTCTTCACCACAAGTCCCTCCCAGTAATCTCTCTCTGGTCCTAGGAGATAATTGCAGTCATGGCTAAGTACCGCTGGGATTATTCATGGCTTGGTTCATGGGAACGACCGCCAGTGAACCAGCGTTCAGTTCTATTCACATGAAGGAAAAGTGCCGAACCAGGGGCACCCAGGGAAAGCTACTAGTGGTGGCTAGGCAGGGTAACTCTCAAATGTATCCCAAACCTGGACCATAGTCGGGGGCCAGGAGGTTGGCTTTTACACTCCTCCAGGGGTCCGTGGTAAACATACATGGGAAGGAGTGTTTGTCACACTAAATATATTGTTATATATACTTTTTTTTGAATATACTCTTTATTTAGATTTTTAATATTGTTTACATAATGTTGATTTTGTTTTCTAGTCTCCTGTACGGGAGTCTTGGAGGGGAGCAGGTGCGAACATGTGGCTTCATGTGAGAATGTGAGAATTCAATATCCCTAGTGAGTTACAATACTAATTATTCTTCACATTTTAATGACACTCTTAGTTTTCTCCCTAAATGTTAAGTGATTAAATACCCTGGTTAATCCCCACCAACTCTTTCATGATTTGCACAAGTCTTTAAATGTTATACGATATAGTTCTTGGACCACTTGCTATTGCCATACTTTCCAATCCAAGTATTTCAGGCTGCTCCCTATCCCCCTCCTTTATTACAATCCTAGGGGTATTTGTCAGTTACATTATGGTTGATCTTACTAACCCAAATGACTCTCTACCTGCACTCCAGGAATTACTAGCAAACTTTGGAAATGTGTCATACAACAAACGTAACTGGCCAAAGTGGCAGACTCTACCAATAAAATGGAATTAGTGACATCATTATGACATCAACATCGAAATAAGTGGAGGGATACTTACCTTTTGTATCTAGGGAATCATATACCTAAAAATATTCAGACTATTGTTACACTTAATTTAACAAAACAATTGACCCAGATTCAGCTTGACCCGATGAGATGGAAATATCTTGATTTGTTATGACTAGTTAGAATTGCTACACTTAAGATGTCAGTTCTTCCAAAATTACTATTCCTAATACTTGCAATTCCCCTTTGCATTCAGGACACCATCTTAATGTCTATCCAAAAAGATCTATCAAATTTGTAGACTTTCATAAACTTAGATGTGTAACTAGGGACTCCATGTATCTGCCACGCTAGGCAGGTGGATTGTGGCTCCCATGCATTTGCACCTAACATAAGGCCACAATACTAGTACAATGTGCACCCACGTTTAATACTGATGGGTTGGTTTCCTGGTGGACTTGGAGAACTCTTTGATGCACCAATGGATGATCAGTCATTTGTTTATTACCTGGTTGGCTTTATGTCTCACTCACACCAGGTTATTACCCTCTACTCATTACTCTCTCAAGGTGTGGGGCAATATGGCTGACATGTACCAAAACTTATACCAGTTGACTGCTAACACACCCATAACCTATTGGGAATACCATAATTTAAATTTGTCCTTATGCTCCCGGGTGACAAAGCAAGTTAAGGCTGTGGGAGACCTCTACGAAACTCAGACCCTCTGCTCATTTCAAGAACTGCAACATGACTATGGCTTGCCTTCTCAAGACTGTTTTCTGATATCTTTAATCAGACACAATCTGGCCAGCAATAAGGTCAATTTAGAATCTCATACCCTAAGTCTGCTACTTCAATTAGCACAACAACATATTTACACCAGGCAAGGCATCACCAAACTTTAGGAAATACCTCAGCAGGGTGTTTCTCAACACAGAATTCATTGGGAAAGGGAATTACAAATCTCATTTACAGACGAGGTGTTGGGCCGCTCACACAAATTACACAGAAAAGGACATGTTGGAAAGATAAGAGTGGATCCAAAAGAGAGCAGTGTCACAGAGGCCAAGAAAGCTGAGAGTCTGTAGAAGGAGGGGGTGGTTGACTATATAAAAGACATACAGGTCTAGTAAGATAGTAGTGACCATTATTTTGGCAAAAAAAAAAGGTCTTTAGTAACCTTGGTGAGAATAGTCTCAGTTGAGTGTTGGGGACATAAGCTAGATTGCAGGTGGTCAAACAGGAAGCTGGAAAGTGGACTAGGCAGTTGTAAACTAGGTTTTCCAGTAGATTGGAAGCTAGGTATGAAGTAATGAAATTGGGGTAGTTTGCAGGAGAGTAGAAAAATTATTATTTTTTTGAGTATGAGATTTACCTTTGTGTGTTTGAAAGGGGATGCGAATGAACCAGTAAAAAGGTATAGTATGAAGATGTGAGTGAGAGCAAGAGAAGACAGAGAATGTATTAAATGTGACAGAATAGGGTTGAGTGGGCAGGTAGTCAGATATAAAGAAGACAGTAGAGAAGAACCTTCATCCTTGGTGGCTGGGGGAGGAGAAGCAGAAAGTAATTGGCCTGAAAATTTTACATTGTGCTAAAAATAAACATACTATACATTTTATAATTTTTTTTAAAAAGGTAAACAATATGACATATAATGTAAAACAAACACAGAGGTTATGGCATAAAGTATGACCTTACTAGTTTTATGGACCCTCAATAATGTGCATGGATATTACATGCTCTAGTATCAGGTTCACTGATTGGGTGATATCTGTGACATGTAGCTTACCACAATCAAATTAAAGATAACATATCAACTGAAATAATAACTAATAAATGGTACTCATTATACTGTTCCCATGGAGACAATCAGTATGAAATGTAGATAATGTGTTTCTGACATATATGGTCAGTGTGTGTCTTTCATCTTTGAAATAACCCGTGCAAGTGTTGGGGCCAATTTAGTGAGCCATGGCTGTGCTAGTGCTTAGTTTGCTGCCAGAACTAGCATATGAACAAGCGTATTTTCACTTGTAGCATTCCCTCAGTGGGTCTACAGACCAAAAAGCCCACAGGTTCATATCAATGAGAGGCTGTTGTTTTTTATGAAGTAGTCTGCAAGGTCTTGGGCATTGAAGTCAGATGATGGGTGCGATGCAGGTGAGTATGGGAGAGAGCTGAAGGTAGAGAAAAGTAATTTAGGAGCAAAGTAAAGAAGAGAAGGCCAATGTTGCTTGGCTAAGTGGACTGCAGAATTATACATATTGAGAATTAATTTATAATAGATGAAATGAGCTTCAAGTAGTGCATTTGCTTGGAGTGCTAGGACTGTAACGGTCAGTTTGGGGTTTTGTGAAGTTGGAAAACAAGCACGTCTAGTACAGAGGAGAGAGTGTTGTTATAGTGGGCTGTTGTGGGATCAAGGCAGGTTACAGTGAAAACACAGGGGATAAAAATGTTAGGATTGTGTGCCAAGCAGGTTCTGGACTACCAGGAGTCCAGTGGAACTTCAGATATCTTCTAGCACAAAAAGTACTCAAGGGATTCCAGACAGCTTCCTCACAGCACACGTAAATGGAAATCCTCACTGGAGTAGAGCAGTCCGCAGCTATTGCATTGTTATTGCAGTTCCTGCCCTTGACTTGTACCTGGCCAGCACAGTCCCCACTGGATACTTTAGGCAAGCCACCCACACTGTCAGATATACACAGAGCAGGATAAGCCTGCCCCTTATACAAATAATACAAACAACCCACACACAAACACACACACACACTGTCCCCACAAACACAACATAATCCACATACATGCACACAACCCCACAAGTAGTCTTTCACATGCAATTCCACAAGCAGCACCACACATACACACACCACCAAACACACTATGTGACATATAATCCACATACACAATTCCACAAGCAGCCACCATACACAGCCCACATTCATAAGTATCATACACAATACCACAAACTACTCATGATCATATACAATATAACAGCCCACATGTGCAGAAGAAGGGTGGTGGTGGTGGTAAAAGAATTAGATTGTGAGTGGTTTCTAATAATTTTATTTTAGCACTTTGTTGTGGGTCGCCATGGGGTTTGAGAGGAGGGAGGGTGGAATATAGGTAGTTTGGGGGGTTATAATTGTAATGAGGTGATGAAGTGAGATTTAGGAAAGGGCAAACAGGAGGAGAAGAAACGATAAGTAGAGCATTATGCAGCTGTATAATTAGTGAATATAACCTGTTAGTGAGTTGTATGATGATGCTTACGTTTCCTCTCTCTAGTTTCTAACTTCAGTTGTATCTCATGCTAGCCACTTGTAACCAGACCAATTAGAACCTTTGCTTCGAGTTTGCTGTTAAATTTGAAATTCACTTAGAAATCAATTTCTGACAATTCCCACATTAGTGAATAACCCTGATAGTTTAATTGATAGACTGGATATATATATATATCAAAATAATTTTTAAAAGGGACTTGTTTCCATGGCTGGAGAGTTGCTAAAAGTACAACACATTACCTTTAAATGGTAAAAAGGCATATCAAGTGATAACATCAGAATAATTTGTTTTAGAAAGAGTTGTAGATTTGTAAATGCATAGCACAACTTTCCAGCAGAAACGTAAAGATAAATACAGTGAATGGGTTAAACAGGGCTTCTCATAGACACATTGCATTGAAGAGCAGAAAGCAACATTAAGAATACAGCCTTTGCTTTTAGGTAAGTAATGGGCAGACTCATAAGGACAAATAGCTTATTCTATATTTCTATACGTCTTATATATTTTTTTATCAGAATAAACACTGAGTAAGGGTGTTTGATAAAATATAAGTGCAGTGAAGTGTTAAAAAACTGAATGTTTTGCAAATACATACTAAATAAGAGTTTATATATGTGAAGAGTGTCCTGTTATTTTTTCTCTTATATCCTTCATATCACACTTTCATCCGATGAGAGTTAGAACGCTAGGGTTAGTTCCCTCCCCCATCAATCTTGCTTGCACACTGTAACCATGACAACTAAAAAGAAATAAAATAGGCCAATGAAGTTTGGTACATAGTCAGAGAAGAAAGATTAGGATATAAGGCTGTAGATTTTGGCATATTTTGCTGTTCAGAAGATCTGCTTATGGCTGGGGGGAGAGCCTGGATCGACCACTCATAAGAATGAGGGCTGATTGCACATGACAGTAGTTATGAATAGGCACTTGCATTCCACTATTGCACATTATTTTTAAGAAAAATGATGAATACATTGTTGACTGTTACCCCGAATCAGCCTTGCTAATGTCACAGCCTTGTTAATGTTGCTGTGCAAGACATAAATATCATTTCATCTTATTCTCAACACAAATACAGAGAAATAAATCGTGCAATGAAAGACAAAGGCATACATTGTATTCATGTTAAAGAAAAATGCTAGGGTTAAAAGGTATAAGAAGGGGTAAAATCATTTCTACTCAAGAATTTTAAAGTGAATTTTGAAGTGAAAATTGCTTAATAAATAATGCAAAAAAAAATATTAAAGATTTTTTAAAGTTGTAGTCAGTGAGAAATAAATTTTTGTAATCCATAAGGAATTCATTGTGTTTTATAGATATATCTTTGACATTAATAAGGAAAGTTACCCATTATACCAATTGTAAGAGTACAATTACATTAGATGTAATGGCATGTACAGTAGACCTCATTTTGTGTAGTTATTGTGAAGATATGATGTACCTCCAACAACATCTCCTTTCTATGTAATACCGGAGGCAGTCACATTTATTGCCTTTGGAAAAGCGTTGGCAGACACGTGATGTAGAATAGAGAATTATGGGGATTTTAAAGACAAACAGGGCTATTTGCTGAAGTGAGAATTGTTGGGAATTCAACTTTCAATTTGAAATTCAATGTGAATTTCAAATAAACGGTCAAAATATCTAGACTGGATAAATTCTCCAAGTCATTACAATTTATTCTCAACAATTATCACTCAGTGAATAGCCCTAAGGGTATAAAATGTTTGGTTTCAAACCTATTTGCTGATGATTTACAAAATATTCTATCTATAGAATGTCTAGCAAACATCTGTCAGAGCATCATGAAATGTAGATGACAACCATCTGGGTTCCAAAGGTTAGCCACTGTAGCTCCATGTCATATACTAACAAATTATCAGCCACTATACCTTCTGAAACACATAAAAAACACATAAAGACGAACAAACAGTTATATAACATACAAAGATGCTTAAGAATTTAAAAGAAAATATTAAGTACAAAAAAGAACATAAATAGGAAAAATGTTTATTTCGTATTACAGACCAACTTCACTTCTCCTTATCTGTTGTTCATTGAAACTGATTGCTGTGAACTGGGATTGAATTTAATGTTTATTTCTATTGAGTTTTTTCATGAAAACCTAACAATATAATTTTAAAACAATATTATAACTAATCAAACAATATTAAGGTTGGGGAAGGGGTTCCATCTTACCCATCAACTAACATTTTTAAATGTTGCATTTAAATATTTATACTATAGGACTGATATTTGCAAGGATTTTCTTTGTCTCTAGACATTTCAAGCAATCCCAACACCATCTTGAAGATCTACAGAGTATAGCAGATGTTCAGAAAAGCATCCCACTAAAATAAAATATTATTGCCACTTCTGTTTCTGAATTTCCTCTGACTCATAGCAATATGTTCACATCAGTGAATGTCAGCCTCTATTCGTATATATATAGCAAAAACCAGAAAGGTTATGGTGGGGAAAAAATTGAAAACCCCTTCCACCTGAAGCATGTGGATAGTTAATACAATGTTAAACTCCAATCAAGCCATAAGACTTGCTTTTCCAACAGAAATCACACATTTGCAGTGATGTTACTACCGCAAAGGATTCTGGGTGGGCATTTGCAAATTAGTTTAACAAAAAATTAAATGTTTGCCTCATTCCATTTTAAACATGCGAGTCTTATGGCTTGACTGGTGTGCAGATTTTTGTTTAACATTATATTAACTATATATATATATATATATATATATATATATATATATATATATATACTATGGTATGGTTTTCCCCACATTTTTAGTCAATTTTTAGTCAATGAAAACAAGACGGTCAATATTTCTTTATATAATGAATTTTACAGATTGCCAATTTAATAATCTATTTGGCTAAATGCTTTAGTTGTGTACATTCATCTTTAAACTACTGGTCTTAACATTTAGCCTCTTGTATCAGAGGGGTCCATTCCATTAGATGTGATAAAAACATATTAAGTAAGCCCTGAACACATACAAAAAAATTAAAATAAATTGGGCTAACCCAATGACTCACTTAATACAATATTTTACAGCTTGTGATTGGCTAGATTGATTTGTGACACATATGCCCATTTTTATCTCTGCTCCCTCAGGATTCTATACAGAAAAAAATGTGTACATTACTCACAGTAGAATGGGTCCAGTTGTATTTAACTGTAATGCTATATCATGAGAATACATGACAAAGTCTGTGCATACAACGTATTGGATCATACAGCTATTGTCTTGTTATACACAACAATATGTCATTATACACCCTACAGTTAGGTTGGCTCATTGTAGAGCCTTTAAACTACAAATATGTTTTACACTCACTGACACATCAAATAAAGTAAATTGAAGCTGGAAGTAATCAGCATTTACAGTTTAGTTCCAAATTATTACTGATATAAATTAATTCAGGAGTGGATTCATTTAGGAGCTGGTGGAACCCCCTATGGTAAGCAATAGGCCCCGTTAGATACACAACATAAGCATTTATTTATTTGTTATTAGTTTTTATAAAGTGCCAAATTTTACAGCGTTGTACAATGGGTAGACTAACAGACAAGCAGATGAGTTGGACGCACAGGAACAGAGGGGTTGAGGGTCCTGCTCAATGAGATTACATGCTAGAGGACCTATAGAACTGAATGTAATCACCCTTTCCTTTTTAAATTAGCAACATCAAAGGCACCCAAGAAATGTACAGAATGAGTTGACGATTTGCTGCCTGCATCAGCACCTGATGTTAAATAGCATACAATTGAGAAAAAGAAAACTAAACAGAGAGCGTTATTTGGTGCCCCGGATAACTAATTAATTGTACATGCATGTTTTACTATTTTAAGACCAGTAATTAGTTTTTTAATAATTAGATCTGTACCAAATTTTATATAATCGATTTGATCCTGGATCAAATTGCAATGTCTCATTTTGCAGTACAGATCTGCAAATGACCAGATAACGAGGACATTCCATATTGACCTTGGCATTTTAGGGACCAGAGTGTGATGACTGCATGGAATTTCATTGGTTGTTAAAGGCTTAAGGCAAGAAGGGATCTCCAAAAGATGGTACGTGGACTTGTAAATAGATTTATATATAATTGTTGCTCCATCAAAAATATTAATGACAATGCAGAAGCACATGTAGATGGAAATTATGCATAGTGTAACAATTACCCAAAATATTCCCAAAGCAGAATCTTTTCTAATGACGGAATTAAACCAGGTGGTGTTTATATCTGTGAAATAAGCGCAATATGACTTAAGTCAACTCGAAATCCACTCAGTATGTTTATCCTATAAAACGTGTGACATACACAAAAGAGTGTAAAGAAGTGTCTGCTTTGAATGCATTATATAAAGACATATGCTTATGACTCATACGAGTTCATTCTCAAGAGACTTTACAGTTGTCATCACATATAGGGTTTTCCTCAAATGATAATATAGCATACATGAAGTGGAGGTGAAAAGTGGAGAGGAAATGTATTCTTTGTGCGTAGATATAAAAGCATACAGCTGTAAGCTTAAATGATTGTACTTGTGTGGCAGAGAAACGTCCCTGCTTATAAGAAATATGCCTCGACTAAGGATGTTAAAGGGGAACCATCAATTTTCTGGAACTAACACTATTGAATAAAACATAAAAAATTGCCTGTAACTTGTGTTAATCTTTTTTTTCATGTGATGTTCTGTTTTCATTTAAATGTACAGGGAAGATTTAACAATTTACATCCCAAAACCTGTTAAGTCAGGGCACAGCCAGGGCACGCTATGCAAATATCAGAGGAAACAGAAACATTATTTATTTTTCTTCATCTCTACTCACATTGTTCAATCACAGAAAGGGCTGAGCTTATAACAATGGTTAATGAAGAATCAAAATGGAGGAGTTCAGTTCCAGGATAGAGGTAAATACAACAATGTGGATTTCCGCATATAATTCTTTTTCAGACCTCACAAAAAACATGTTTGTTGTACAGGTTCTTCTGATTTTTCAACTCATGGAAGGTGTAGCACATGATTGAATCATTGCTGCAAGAAGTTAACCTTTACCACATCAGCCTTTCAGCTGAAGTGCTAGAGGTTAGCACAGTGAAGGAGTTTAAGCATGCATGAGATAGGCATAAGGCTATCCTAGCTATAAGATAAGGCCAGAGACTAATGAAAGTATTTAGAAAATTGGGCAGACTAGATGGGCCGAATGGTTCTTATCTGTCGTCACATTCCATGATTTCTTGTTATTATTCTGTTTTTGTTTTAACTCTTTCTCTTCTTTGTCCCCTTTCTGATTTTCTTCCCTCCCCTCTTCTGATTGTTTTTCTCTCTTGACCAGATATCTCTGAAACTGATTTAACACCACTAGTCTGAACATGCAAAAAAAAAAAACAACAAAACCCCCCAGCCTATTAATGCATTAAAGTTGTTGTGGTACTCCTTTAATATCACTGTCATGTTGGCACTTTTGCTCACTCATGTCTGTCCGACTGGATAGGTAATTCCGTCAAATGTACCATTCCTTATTTGATTCTCAATGAAAACTTCATTAAATGGACACTATAGACACCAGAACAACTACAGCTTAATGTAGATGTTCTGGTGAGTATAATAATTGCCTTCAGGCATTTTCATGTAGACACTTTTTAGAGAAAAGGCAGTGTTTACATTGTCCCTAGGGACACCTCCAAGTGGACACTCCTTAGATGGCCACTTAAGGGGCTTCCTGGCTCAGGGCTGCACAGTAGGCCGCTCTGCCGTTCAGCGTCCCCACGCTCTACATGGAGACACTGAATTTTCCTCATAGAGATGCATTGATTCAAAAAAAGTGACTATTTTGATGATGTCACAAAGGGTGACGGACCCATGCGGCGCTGGAAATAAGGTGAGTGTTATACTTTTATACGGGGGTTAAGGGAGGGCAAGCCACCAAAATGGTGGGTTAAACACTGTAGGGTCAGGAATACATGTTAGTGTTCCTGACCCTATAGTGATCCTTTAAACAGACAAGCAAAAAAAAATAAATAAAAAAATCCAACGTATTTGTTGAACATAGAGAATAAGTAAATCTAATACAAATTGAAGGATGTGGTGGTTTTCCTTTCAAGGCTTACTATGCGTCACTAATTACCATTGATTTTTACTGCATTATAAAAATACATCAAAATAATTACAAATACAAAAGTGATTTCCCTCGAAAATAATTTTTGCTGCCTGTTTTGTGATTCTGCTTGCAGCTGCAGACAGACATATTCCACACCAAGAAGAAACTCGTAATACCTTCTATGCATAAGTAAAGTGGTTCTAATAATCACTTAAGAAGGGTGGAACTGCTTTATAAGCTAATAGCATCTATACTGTATTTGCTATCAGTTTACACATAGCCTGGTTCAGTATTTACTGATGTTAAACTCACAGGTTCAATTTGATAGTGTTGTCTTCTTTTCTTCACAGTGTGTATCATATAGTCATATTGGGCAAAATAAGCAAAATAATATTTGTTTCATAATTAACCATTTAACAAAACATTAAAACATTTATTGAGGGGGCAGGACCTGGCTGCCATGCTGAGTTGAGGAAGCTAGTGTGAGCACTGCAACACATTATGGTATTTTACAGTTTACTGATTTTCATTCAGAATTTATTATTTTATTTATTTATAAAGCGCAAACAAATTCCGCAGCGTTGTACAATCGGTGGAGTAACAGACACGTATTAGTAACCAGACAAGTTGAACACACAGAAACATAGAGGTTGAGGGCCCTGCTCAATGAGCTTACATGCTAGAGGGAATGGTGTATGGTGACAAAAGCTTAATTGGCTACATTGTACTTAAGAACTCAGTAGGGGTTCAACCGAGCTTTTTTGCACTTACCCAATTTACGCCCATTACAGATCTTAGCTTTCTAACTCTGAGGCTTAGTGTCTTATCGTAGTGAGAAAGATGGCAGGCTGAAACAGTGCTTCTCCTCAGGTCCCCTCTCCCTCTTGGTCCATTGGGAGTAATCCCAGTTTCTTCTTTCGAGATTTAATTGATTAGGACTTAGTTAATGGCAAAAGAGTGTGCAAAATGTTTTTAGTAGAGACTTACCTAAGATGGTGGCTGGGCATGAAATGGAGACTTCTATGGCACATGGGAGGTTTGCACAGCTTTCTCAAGGTTTTCTAGACACATCGGACAATGTTTATTCTTCATTCTGGGCTTGGCCGCAGCTCTTACAAGGCCCTTGGGTCAATACACCCTATTGACCAGCGTAAGTTCAGAGTACAGACACTCATATAGAGCAGACAGTCAATCCCACTCGACCTGGGCCAGAGACATCCAAGTGCCTATTATATGGCTTGAAGCCAAGGCCTTCAATAATCCTCTGTGATGAGCTATTAGGGGTTGCACCCCCATGAAATGCCATTATTTCTGAAAAAAAACATTAAAGGTTGGGAGGGCATCATCCCAAAGTGGTGTATCACCACCATTTTCTACTTCACATACAGCCTCAATTATACATTGGGACAGACCCGGAGGATATCTGGACTGTTCGGTATTCTGTATCTGCTTGTTCTCTTACCTGAGGGTTAACTCAGATTGCACAGATTCGTCTTCTGGAAGTGGATCCATTTTCTCCTTGTTCGTAGGCCCTATCGTAGGCCCCATCTTGTTCGTAGGCCCCATACAGACTGGGTATTGGTTAGGTGACCGGGAATACTGTGTAAGCCTGCTCTTGTTTTTGTTTCAAGTCCCGTTCCTCCAAGTCTAGGCCCATTATCATATCTCATGGTCTCTTACTTAATAGCACAGTTATATGTAAAGCAATATTGCTTAATATTTCTCTGTAATACACTTTTTTCTTCATAATTAAAAAAATGTGGTATTGTTTTTGTTTGTAAGTCAACTATGCCAAGTGTTTCTTTGTTTAATAATACCACAATATGTTTGGCTATGTACAATCTTTATGCCACTTAATAAAGAACGATTTACACAAAAGCAGTTATCGAGCATTATATTTTGTGATACTGAATATTATTATTTCTGGTAAAGAACAAACTGAACCTTTGCCTATTATATTTATTATATTATATTTTTGGGTGTGATTGGGGAGTTCACCTTACATATGTGCACATACAACTTTGGAGAATAGAGTTAAGTCTCCTTCGCCACCGCTCGCCTCTCCACCTTTCGTGACGTCCTCGAGGAAGCATGGCCATAATGATCCAATAGAGGAGCATTGGAAAACTAAACTGATACACATTTGTGGTGAGTGAGGTGCACATCCATGCTTCCTCACAGGAAAGCATTTTATTCAATGATTTCCTGTGAGCTTCTGTGTTTTCTTGCAGTTTTGGGACTGAGTTTTAATTGGTCAGTGCAGCTGAAGTTGATGACTTTAGTACCCATTTAAGTGCAACTCTGATGAAATTACCTGAAACGAAATGGAAGATTTTCTACTTTTGTTGCAGTTAAACATATCACTAAATTTTGCATGAATGCTTAGAAATATAGTAAGAAAAAAGAAATAAAAAAAAAGCCAAAAAAGCTTTATGAATAGTTGCTCTATGGATGCAGATCTAGACAGCTGATCAAAGTATGCTTTCAGTCCTGCGGTTATCACAGGACAATAAAATGAGTTCCATACCACAGGTAACAATAATATCTGTCCTCGGGAGGTAGACAGTCTACAAGGCACCATCTTCCCACCACAAATATAGTATTTATCAGACAAAGTTATACAATTCCTTTTAACCTTGATCTGGCACTGTTTAAAACTATCAGCAGAAATTATATTCAGACTTAATAATATTATCAGCATAATTTCTACTGTTTTGCATAGACATATACATATATTTATTCATATTTTATTGTAAATAAAAATACAGAACAAATTAAAGGTCATGTCTTCTAAGAAGTGCTGGAGGTAAAAAAAAAACTAAAATAATCTCGCTACCTAAAAAAATCGAGAGAATGAATAATTTACTAAAATGTGTAACATTTCAGTGTGTTAAGGTTAAGCACTATATTCTCAGGAATGTGAGTTGTCTCATTAGGTAAAGAAAAATGACTTGATTAACTATTTACACAAGAACTCTGTGTACAGTAAGAACATCTATTGGCTCTGCCTTCCAAAGCTCTTGGGCAGTCGGATGAGTTCTTTTTAAAAGCTTAGCTGGATTTGTTCACTAAATGCAGACATTTTGTTCATAAGTCTGAAAATATCTCATCCGTCGGTTTATTGATCTGACAGTACTCTGTCTGCTATTATTATTATTATTATTATTATTATTATTATTTTATTTATATAGCGCAATCAGATTCTGTAGCGCTGTACATATCAAACTATTACTAAAATAAGTTACTGATTTAATTGCTACATTTCAAAAGAAGACCAGTACATACGCATAACTTGCAATAAAGGTATCTTCTAACCAGATGTAAACAGTTAGTGAGAACTTGGTTTGAGCAATGTTCAACAGAGTTGAAGTTTTTTTGTTTGTTCTAAACTGCAATTCGGGTGATCGGTTTAATTCCCTAGCTCCAAGCCTAAATGTATTGGAATGTCAAACCAACTGAAATGTGCAATCGACGAGTATGTTTGTTTGTTGATTTGTGCTTCTGAATTCCGCACTTGGTGCCAATAAAAACACATGATTGATGGGGAAAAAAAAGATAACTGACGGTTAGGGGATAATCACTAAATGTTGATTGTACTCACAGATTAAATAAGAAGTGGCCAATAGAGGTATAAAAAAGGAGGAGCAGAAAAAAAGCAAATGAAAACCAACAACTTTATTTATAAAACCAATTAGCGTATTGAAAAAAAATAATGATAATAAATAACTCATTAATTTAATTATATTTTTTTTAAATATACGGACAGGCTTAATATTTAGAATAGAATTCTGGAAGTAGCATAACTAAACAGAGTTTATTCCAGGAGAAGAATACAAATGTTAAATCAAGCAAGCAAAGCTCAAGACAAGAATAACTCTTGCTCAGAAACAAAAATCAGGTACAGCAGAGACATATTCTTATGTGTTAAAAGAAACCACTAAAGTACATTGGACAAAAAAATTCACAAAGGTTTTTATATGCCCAGGCTTCTGCATCATTTCGGGATCATTGGCACATGTGCACTGCATCAGTCGAGACACCAAGTTATAAATAGGTGCTAAGGTTGAGGTTCATATTATTAAGGGTTAGTTGGAGGTAGAATGACATGCTTGAAACCTTGTAAAAATTGTAAAGCATTTCAACTGATGTGATTGTGACTGAATTGATGCGGCTGAGTCAAAACTGGAGTAAGGCTTCTGGATTCATGTGTTTGCATCAAAACCAGACCCAGTGCCCTAGGATTGTGGTCGAACCTACACAGGCATGCCAACACTGACTAGTCTCCTAACAACCTCACTCTAAAAACATCACACAACATACGCCAAATAATACATTAAGCAATAAAAACTTTAAAATGAACCCAATCCCCATATAGAAAACCCATAAATATAGTGTAGCGGTACTTACCTTTTATAAGCCTCGCAGCCCTCCTCAAGCTGCACAGCTTGGCCCCTATAAGTGGTGTATTTAGGTTTTGTGCTGCCCTAGACATGACTAAACTGGACACCCCTCTAATCTAAATTTGCCCTACCCATGCTGGTCAAGACCCCACCTCTTCCTGATTAAGAACCCACACCTTCCTCTTTAGACTCCACCTTATCATCATGCTGCCCCCCACTTGGCAATGAAGGGGTTAAAACTCCTTTAGTCACTTACCTGAATTCAGCACCGATGTCCCTCAGTGCTGGGTCAGGCTCCTCCTTCGCACTTGCATTTGCTTCACCAAAGGAAAGCATTTTGTATCAATTCTTTCCTATGGGGATTAAGCAGACACTTGATGTCCTAATACACAGTGTGAGGATGTCCAGCATCAGTTAGGTGACTTTTGGTCGCCTAACCACCCTGTAGGAGTTAACCCCTCAACGTAATTATTGCAGTTTCTGAGAAACTGAATGAGCTGAAGTGGTCTGGGTGCCTATAGTGTCCCTTTAAGCACACACTCATTAACAGACACACAGACACACACTGACAGGCACACACTGACAGACACTTATTGACAGACACACACTGATAGTCACACACAGACTCAATGGGAAACAGACTCTCACTGATTTCACAGACACTCACAAACACACACACTGACATACAGACACACACAGACCCAACCATACACTCACATGCACACACAGACAGACACATACACTTACAGACACACACTCACAGACACACACACACATACACTCAGTAATTATAAATATTATTAAAATGCTTTGAAAATTTCCACTCAGCCTCCCTACCTGGAGAGCTGGCGTGGATCTGTCCCTGGGGTCCAGTGGTGCTGCTGGGAGGCGTGCGGTTTAATTAGAATCTGAGGCAGCGAGGGAGCTCTGATCTCCCTGCTCTGCTCCCTCGCGGGGCATCTACTGATGCCGGGAGCCGTGATATAATGTCATTTTCCGGCTCCCACGTCAATCAGCAAATGGAGAGGGAGCAGGGCAAGGAGATCAGAGCTCCCTCGCTGCCTCGGATTCCAATAAAGCCGCACACTGGGAGGTCCATAGGGGAGGAGCAAAGGGGGCGGCATGTTTTGCCGCCCCCTGGTTAATGCCACCCAAGGCAAATGCCTAGTTTGCCTTGGGCTAAATACACTACTGGCCTCTGTGAAAAATAAACATACCCTTCAGTGCCAGCAAATCACTCTTCCGCATTCACCGGTGTCTCGCTGCTGCACTCTGCTGTCAGAACTTAGAATGCTGCCCGCTCTAAAAGCACGTTGTTATATAAGATTGCTGCATGACGTTACACCCCCTCTTAACCCCTTAAGGACCAAACTTCTGAAATAAAATGGAATCATGACATGTCACACATGTCATGTGTCCTTAAGGGGTTAAAGGTATCACATCATCTAGGTAATCTGTTTTGAGTAGCAATGCTGGCGTGGACCAATCAGAAAACAGATAAGCCTATTTAAGGCTTGTTTAAGCTCCCATTCATTGTCCTATCATGTTTCTTGTTAGATCCACATTTTGTGCTCCTAGCGATTCCCTTGTGATTTCATGTTTATGTAAGGCAATGATAGATCTCTATTTACATAGGAAACTCAAAAGAATAATGGATTCAAAACAGATAACTTAATAAAAGGAAGGGAACAGGGTGTCTGGAACACAGAAAGTACGCACAGGATAGCAGCCTGCTCTGGTACACCAAGGGTGATGTAGATTAATTTAGAAATAAACAAATATGTTTAAAAATCTATCTGTTCCTGTCCAAATCTGAGATGATTAAATTGCGTATACGCAGAAGTAAATTCACACTGACACACGGAGTTCAGGTTAAAATAACTTCGAGAAAATTTATTAGCATCTGCTTAAAAGCGGGCTCGCAGACCCTTATAAGAGCAAAATTACATCATCATTGATTATCGAGATATCAGTAAATAAACATTATTAATTGGATTAAGTGTTAAGTGGCTATGTCAATGTCCACCCATCAATATTAGTTATTGGCTCAAGAACTAAGTGGTTAGCTAGGTGTCCTCCCACCGGGAGGTTGTATTGTTCTGGACACGGGTGTGGACAGATGGCTCAAGCGCCATCTTACCCAGCACGAGGCTTACTCGGTGGGAAGGGGGGCTTGAGCGTCATTTTGGGTAGTTAGTGATGTCAGACTCGTGGTCAGGTGCAGGGTTCTTTTTATGAATAGAACATTTCATTAGGCCAGCTTCTCATGGCCTTGGCTATGGCCTTGGCTATACTTTGTTGCATGTTACAGGAGATTCAATAATTCCAGGGTTAGTCATGTCTTTATAGAAAATACAGTCTCTATTCATTACACTAAATGCTGTTAGGAAATTCTGTCATGTAATGTAGTCTAAAATGGAGGATCTGTCAGGTAATGTGGTTTAAAATGGAGTTAGTGCAAAAATTCAACACAGGTTCAATACAGGTTTTTAATAATTCTACATCAAGGGTAACACAGGATACAGAGACCAGACCTAAAACAATAATATGGACAGGCAAACAAGAAGGGGCAAGTCTAAACTAAATAGGGAGGAGATAATTATGAGGTAGGGCCAGCTGCGAGCAGAGTCAGATCTATTCAGCCTAGGTGCAGCAGCCTACAACAGCACCACAAAAAGGTAGTGGCACTGTGAGGTATTGCACAGAAAGAAGAGAGAAAACATATATTCGTGACTGTAGACAATGTAAGACAGGTTCACCTGATTTCTGGGTTCAAGATGCCATTATAATGTTTTAAAAGACTGAAAATGTTACAGAAAGAGCAGGGGTCAAGTCCTGGGGAATAAAGTGTGGGAACTCACTCGAGTTCTACCCTCACCCCACCACCAGAAAAAAACAAAACTTGCATGCATATTTAAACACGTACACACACACTCAGGTGCACACATACACTCCCAGACACACACACACACACACACACACATACATACATACACTCACATACACATACACTCCCAGACACACACTCCCAGACACACACATACACACACACACTCCCAGACACATACACACACACTCCCAGGCACATACACACACACACTCCCAGACACATACACACACACACACACACAAACACACTCCCAGACACACACACACACACACACACTCCCAGACACACATACAAACACTCCCAGACACATACACTCCCAGACACATACACAGACACACACACATACACTCACAGACACATACACACACACTCCCAGACACACACACACACACACATATACTCACAGACACACACACACACTCCCAGACATACACACATACAGACACACACACACTCACAGACACACAGACACACACACTCACAGACATACACACATACACTCACAGACATACACACAGACACACTCACATACACAAAAATTATTTGTATATATTTTTTTCAATTTAAAAATGTCCACCCAGCCTCCCTACCTGGAGAGCTGGCGTGGACCTGTCCCTGGGGTCCAGTGGGGCTTCAGTGCGGCCGGCTCTTGTTTCTCTCTGTCAGACGCGGCGAGGGAGCTGTGTCCTCTCTGCTCCCTCTCGCCGCGCGGGCTGTCTGCTGATGCCGGGAGCCGGAAATGACGTCATATTCCGGCTCCCAGCATCAGCAAACGGCGCGGCGAGAGGGAGCAGAGAGGACACAGCTCCCTCGCCACGTCTGACAGAGAGAAACAAGAGCCGGCCAGGGGGGGTCCTTCAGGTGGCCATTAGGCCACCTCTTGGGCCCCCCATGACAGGGGGAACACGGGGACATTTGGGGGGCGGCATTTTTTGCCGCCCCCTGAGTGCCTGCAGGACCATAAACGGGAACGGCGTTCCTGCACTAAAAAAAGTGCAGGAACGCCGTTCCCACGCGTTCCTGCAGGACTCGAGCCCTGAGAAAGAGTATACCTAAATGTGTATCCTGGCTTCAAAGCAACACTGCACCCATAGTCTCCATACCTTGTTAACGCCTTAAGGACACATGACGGAAATACCCCGTCATGATTCCCTTTTATTCCAGAAGTTGTGTCCTTAAGGGGTTAAAGAGAATACCATGTAGAAAGGATTGTTAAGCCAAGATATTTATTCCACTGGCCACAGGGGTATTTACTTTTTTAAAGCATTTTAGATGCAATCTTAAAAAAAATGTGTTGTTTAGTAAGTAAATATACATATGAATGAATAACATGCGAAACTCCTCTGGTTACAAATACGTGTCTGTTAGTCCACCGATTGTACAGTGCTATGGAATTTGTTGGCAATTTACAAATTATAATAATATTAATAATAAATATGTACCATGAGCTTGGTGTACCATGAGCTTGGCAGATGTTATTTGCTTTTTCTTTCTTTCTAAGCAGCACATTACTATTGTTGTAACAGCTTTACACCAACAGTAAACAGTTACAGATATGAAATAATTGAGAGTGGCAGCAACTAAGCTTAGCCTAAAAGAATGACCGTGTCTCTTGACAAATATGCTATGCCCTTTGCAAATGTTTAATCAGTTTTCCAGAGAAGATTACAAAGGACTCTTGTGTCTGATTCATATCCACAGAACATTTCGCTAAGAGGGATTATTATGCAGAAAGACTTATAAGCACAAGATGACTACTTACAGTTAAAAGGTTGACTTTTCTGAGATTAGAAACTCGATAGAGGTCCTGTAGGGAACCCTCAAAAAGTATGAAGAATAAATGGTCCTTTTATTTCATGACATCTTTTGATACACAAATTCCTCATCTGCTGGTTTAAAGCCCAAAGCCCAAATCAGGCCATAGATTTCTTTGAATTTTATTCAGATTGTAGCAAGCATATTTTTTTCATGTGCAGTCTTAAATATTTATGCATGTGCCATAAATTTGTTCTCTTTTAGACATATTTGGATGTAAGCATTGGTAAGCCATCCGGGAGCACATTACTGGAAGACACTCTAATGCTTCAGCTTTAAGATCTTGTTGAGCATAAACGTAAAAAAAAATGTGCAAGTTGTATGTATGTATATTTAATTTGATATTTTTAGGCCTTCATAAAAGCACTACAGTTTTATACAAAAAAATCAGATATTGTTGATTGCACTTGTATGAGGATAATATTGTATATTCAAATTAAAGGTGCCATTTATTACACTCGATAAACATTGCCATCAAATTACTTAGTAGTGAATCTGTCAGGTATAGGTTTGCAGTTTTCTAACCATATTATATTATTATTATTATTATTATTATTATTATTATGTTATTTATATAGAGCCAACAAATTCCGCAGCGCTTTACAATGGGTGGACGAACAGACATGTAGTTGTAACCAGGCAAGTAGGACACACATGAACAGAGGGGTTGATGGCCCTGCTCAATGAGCTTACATGCTAGAGGGAGTGGGGTAAAATGACACAAAAGGTAAGGATAGTATTAGACTAGTGACAGTTGCAAGAGAGGAATCAGTCGGGAGCTATTAACAGTTTAATTGATAAGTGGGTTTTTAATGATTTTTTTGAAGGAGTAGAGACTGGGTGAGCATCTAACGGAGGAGGGAAGTGAGTGGGTTTTTAATGATTTTTTGAAGGAGTGGAGACTGGGTGAGCATCTAACGGAGGAGGAAAGTGGCTTATGGTTATACAATTAAGTGTTTCTTCCTGTAATACTATTAAAAGTTTTAATGTTTTAATGTAATTCCATTTCCCCCTGTCTCCTGCTTAGAACATCAGCCATGTTTTTGGTGTGTATTAAACTTACTGTAGGAGTAAGATCTGCTAGCACAATATATAGATGCAATTTGATTCTCTATCATTTAAGATTAAGTTGCTTTTATGATGACAGGTACCCTTTAAAGGAAGACTCCAGACTCCCTTTAAATGAATACTCCAGACAGCTCTAATTTATGGATTACCAAGTAATGCATTCAAATGTAAAGTTAAATAATAATTATATATATATATATACATTTTTATTTAAATTATATATATATATATATATATATGTATAGGTCCAAACAAAAAAACAAACAAATCTCCCCAAAACAAATCAATATATGTATAAATAGAACTAGCCTGGGGCTTCCTAGTGCAGCAATAAAATAGGTCAAAGAAGGAGCACTCACAGGATTTTAGATGAAAAACAACAACAACAACAACAGTGTATTCACAGAATCAACAAAAAAAATAGCATTTCGACTCTCCTGTGTCTGTATCAAGATCAAGACCCATGAGGGTCGAAACATTTATTTTTTGTTGATTCTGTGACACACTGTTGTTGTTTTTTTTTTTTTTTATCTAAAACACTGTTGACCTAATATATATATATATATATATATATATATATATATATATATATATATATAGCTGCAGTTTTTCAAAGGAGAGGGAAACAGCTTCGGAGCTGATCATAGTCCTCCCTTTGTAATGGGAGCACTGATCATTTGCCTTATAGAAGGCACATTATGCTGACATTGAGTTATATCTTAGTAAGAGACATGATGCTACCAGTGGAAAAGAGAGAAGAATTTTTTGCCATTGACAAGGCAGGTGCCCTTTTTGTTTTTGACTTTATTTTAATTGGAAATCAATCCCTGGGCCTTAGAAAAAAGATAAGGCTTGAAAAGTTGATGTACCGTAGTATAGTTGAGAAGTACAAGCATTGATTCAATGTACATGTATTGGTAACAAACACCGCTTCCCGTGAAATAATAAGGTATATTGATTAGAAGACAATCCAGAACTGGTTTTCTTTGTTGTATGTATCCATCATATTTGAAATATATGTCACTGTTCTGTTTGTCATACTATTGCAAATAAATGTCCATAGTATTTTAAAAACTAAATAGAATGTACGAAACAAATATTTAACAGGTTGTAGGCTTTTAGCCATGAAGCTATGTAAATATTATGCGTTGAAAATGATATTATAATTGGGTATACTTTTAGTAGTAAAATCTGTACATGCTTGCAATATTTAATAAGTAAAGTATTAAAATTCTGTGTTTCTTGCGTAAAACTGAAGGATTGTAAGCACATCATACACTAAACACATCCCACTCACACAGCCAATAGTACACCATATGTGATTATTTTAATCACTGCCAGCACAAGGTAAATTTGCATATATATTTTTTTAACTGAAGAAAACATATCAGCAATGAATTGCTGAGAAATTCTCAACAGTTAATAGTATACATTATTTATATGCTAAATAAACAAGTAGTTATCAAATCTGATGAAAAACAGGTCAAAGATGAAGTTAAATTAAAATATGGCCTGTCTTAGCTTGGAAGTAGTTTAAGAACAATAAAAAAAGATAACTTGCACAATTCTACTAGTGTGAGACCACTTGTTTACATAATTTTAATGTTAAGTTTGTATTATAGACAATATATAATATAATATATAAGTATAGAACAGAATCGGACATTGTATTTTATTGTAAAAAGTAAATAAAAAATACTTTCTGAAGGTAATTCATCTTGCCATGATTATGCAGGAAATATAAATGTAGTGTTGTGTGTGTGGTGGCTTAAACTTGTTTGTGGAGGAGTTGTGTGTGTTTAGGAGAGTCTGAGTGCCCCCCTGCTGCTTACCTTTTGACTGGAGGGGAATGTTATCTCTGGTGGTCCAGTTGAGTGCCTTATGGACAGGATCTCTGGTGGTTCAGTGAGGGGCATTGTGATCTACACTAATATCGGGTGCAATTGACGTTAAGAGGTCCTTTGTGGTGCACCACTGTCTGTGGCGCTCTCAGTCAATGAGATGCGCTTTGGACACATGAGGGTGCCGTCAAAGTGATCTGTACCTGATAGAGGTGCAAACCACAAAACACCCTTGATCAGGTTAGCAGGGTGATTCATTTGATAATCATGCAGGCTCAGGAAGGCCCCCTTGCAGTCAGAGCTGGAGCTCCAGGCCTGGCTACCAATGGCACTATATGGGTAATCTGGCTTTGGAATATAGCAATAACGTTGCCAGCTTGTAATATAACAGTTTTTTTTTTTTTTTTTTATAAATATGGCATTTGGACCAGTTTTCTCTTATTTTTTCTTTGGCAAAGACTGATTTGGATAAATGAAAAAGGACTCAACATCCAGCGAAAGACCCAAAGACCTTGCACTAGAGTTGGTTTGGTTGCAGGGTATAAGGGCATAACCCTAAAAATATATGAGAAGAGAAGGAGACTGGACAGGGATTAGAATGGAATCCTCCCAATTCACAGTCCCTATACCCCAAAGCAATATTAGTTCCTAATAGAATGGCAATAAAAATGCCCGTATAGAACTTGAATGAAATATAAAGAAAATAATAAAAAAAATTATTAATCCCTCTTAGGGAGAAAATAAATAAAGATAGGTTAGAAAAATCCGTGAAAAGTGTGTATAAACAATAAAAACATATATACAGGAATCGTCTAATGTTTGCTAAATGCTCTGTGCACCTTTTAATACTAGTACAAAGCTACTGAAATAGGTTTCTGGGATAGACAGTGTAAATATGTATTCATATGATTTGTAACAATGTCTCAATGCCCACAGTAGCTATCTTAGTGTGCAGGAGAGAGAAGTTGAATCACTGTACTACCAACCCCCTCAAGGGTGAAGAGCTGGTAGATATCGCGCCTGAAGGAAGAAAAAAGGGTAATTAGATGTCTGCCATACATTGAGGGTACACCCAGAGAACAGAGAGTTACTAATTTGCCTTAATCTATGGCTAAAATTCGTCAGGAGAATCACTCTAAGTTTAGTAATAACGGGTCCCCTCAGAGAATGAATACAGCAAAGAATAAGTAAAGTATACTCATAAGGTCACCCTAATTTGGGAAAAAATAGGGTATAAGTACATGATTCTGTGAACCTCACCAAAGAGGCTCTTTAGGTGAAAAATGCTGGCAGTAAAAAATCGTCGCTTCCCTGGTAGGCTTATTTGTTTAAATATGAGCGTAATTGCTACACAAGCTAAAAGAGCGACGAAAAGACCTGAGTCTCAGCCAAAATTCTAAGTCCCAAATACTAGAGTACAGTCAGATTAAACTCCTATTCCTCCCCTATTGTAAACTGCAGTGCACAGGATACCTAGACTACCTGAGCTAAATAGAACCCATGTGGTTGCGGTTAAAGCTCAACGCGCATTTCGGCGCTGCTAATGCGCCTCTCTCAAGAGCTCTATTTAGGGTTCTATTTAGCTCAGGTAGTCTAGGTATCCTGTGCACTGAAGTTTACAATAGGGGAGGAATAGGAGGTAGTGTCACATTAATACATGGGGTTTGGTACTTTCTGTTGATCATGTTCCATTTATCCCAAATTTGAAAAGGGAAGCAGAAAAGAGTCATTGATGTTACAATAGGGGGGTTGGTAGGTGTTGGAGGAGTATTCATGGGTATTCTGTCCTGTAGTTGCATGCTGTTCTTGAGGCCACTATGTACATATATCCATGTTCAGTTCAGGATACTGTATTTTCTCATCTGGTTTATTCACTTTTTGCTCTATTCTGTCTCCCAATTATGGTTATTATAGTTGATACAGGTTTTGTTTTATGCTATGCATGCATTTACATGACAATGTTTATTTTGATACTAGCACTTATTCTGAAATATGCTTGGTTAGAGACATTCCATGAATTTCTGAACTCAGAACTGGGTTAGCTCACTCTATTTCATGATAATGCATTATAATACAGTATCTCACAAAAGTTAGTTCACCCCTCACATTTTTGTAAATATATATATATTTTTTAAATTCTTTATTTTTGATATGCAGGTAGTTACAACAGTGCCTGTATCGCCACAACGGCATCAGCAGGCTCAATTTTCATGCACATAAGATAACAGTGTTGTGGCATGTTGGATTTGCATATAATTTTTGAAACAATAAGGTATAACAAGTCGAGATATCATCGTTGCTTTAACAAGGCTTAAAAGTTAGGCTTACAGTACGCTGGGACAATAGGGTCAGATAGGGATCGCGTTTGCTTTAAGTTGTACTTTGTATTTACTATGTATATTGAGACCTAGCCAGGTGTCATACTGTAACATGCATAATTGTAAATAGTGGGCTACAAGATTCATGTTATTAGGTGACATCTAGCTTAACTAATAGGTTACATTGCCAGGTTAAAAACAAATGAAACAGGTAAGAAGAGTGAGAAAGATTAACGCTTAACATGCTGGATTACCCACGTGAGTGTTGGTATAGTGTACATATCTAGTTGCATATAGCAAGAGGGTAATTGTTAGGATATGTAGTCGGTCACAGGCTAAACATGCTAAGTGAAGCTGCTAACACCTATACGTGTAATTCAAGATGAGTCATATTGGTCACTGTTTAAGCAAAAACATGCTTGGCAATAGTATTCTCCACTGTCTGAGATAAAAGGCTCTATATTAGTAGGTGATCAAGTGTAGACTGCACACTGAGCAATACATTCAAGATCATTATAAAGGTTGAAGTGGCTTAAACAATATGCTAGACAATTCCCAATACCCAACCTGCTCTAGTTAGAGTATAAGAAGTATAGTGTGCTAGTGAATTAAGCAGGCGAGTGCAGGTGTGTTAAGTGAGCTAGTCACATGCTAAACATGCTGCGTAACATGCATGACTAAGTAATGCCAGATGAGATATTCAGTTCAATAGGAACACATAGTGCGAGGTGGGTGTCCGGGCTGTGGGTCGTTGCCAGCGGTGATAATGTCCCTTTAAGTGGGCCCCTTCAGCCTATGCCCACCTGGTGTACCGTCCAGCTTGAGGTTGAGCAGGAACCCTGTGCTTTCAGGGAGAGTATTAGTGCACCCCAGTGTGATCAGAGGTATCAGCAGCCGGGGATGAGTCTTGTTCCTGTAGGTGCTAGTCAGCCTTGTCTTCTCCGGTCCTGGTTGTGGTAGGGAGTTGTTTCTTGCCAGGTGTGTACCCGGTGGCCGAGTATCTCTGCCCTTCAGGTCTGTTCCAATGGGGCTGGCTGTGCGGTTGGCGGATGATGTCGGCAGGGGTTTAGTCTGGCGGTGGAGCCCTAGAGGTTGCGGTCTGTTGGGGCCCCCCTTTGTGATGGGCGGTCTGCAAGAGCCTCTCACCTTTTTCTGTGACGCCTGTGCCCGACTTTTGCGTGGCAGATTCATGCTGGATGCACCCGGTCTTCGCTTTATCCACCTGGTCTCCATGTTTTTTGTCTGCATTCGCGGTGGTTGTGCTGAGTGGTGGTTGTGCTTATGAAGGTGACCTGTCTGGGTGGTAAGGGGTGTGCGCCGGTTCGTTGCCGGTGAGGCAGGCACCCTTACATGTCGTGGGCACCCAGCTTCGATGCGGTCCCAGAAGCGCTGGCAGGTTGCGTCGAACTTAGACTTGAATGCCGCTGCCCAGTCCTCCCTACTCTGCTGTTGCAGAGAAGTAGCTCTGACGACGGCCATCTTGTCCAGGCCAGGCCTCGCGGTGCTGTCATGGCACCCCCCAGAGGGATATGTGCTTGCCTGACGCTGGGGGACCGGGATGACCCCCACCGGTCCAGGGGGGGGGGGGACAGGGATCTGTCTGCAGCGAGGTCCTCAGTCTTGGCAGGGGGAGAGCGGCCGTCTCTCCTGCTCCCGCCTGTTGACTAGGCCTCCGACGATCGTCGGGTATAAAGTTATCGTTTCGCCGCTTGAGGGGCATCATTATGTTCCTCTCAGTATTCCCCATCGGTTTCTGGCTCTGTCGGCCCGTTTAGGACACGTTGGAGTCTGGAAAAATGGGTTAAATAGCGGGTTCATGCAGGAGCCCAGGAGATTGTCGACCACTCGGCTCTGCGGTCAGGCCCCGCCCCGTAAATATTTTATCATTTAAAAACTTATTTATAAATTATTATTTATTTTATTTTATCTTTTTAAGGGGAAAAAGACAAGAAATGACACTCTACTACAATGTAAAATAGTAAGTGTACAGCCTGTATAACAGTGTAACTTTGTTGTCCCCTCAAAATAACTCAACACACGGCAATTAATGCCTAACAGTTGGCAACAAAAGTGAGTACACCCCTAAGTGGAAATGTCCAAATTGGGCCCAATTATCTATTTTCCCTCCCCGGTGTCATGTGACTCGTTAGTGTTACAAGGTCTCAGGTGTGAATGAGGAGCAAGTGTCTTAAATTTGGTGTTATAGCTCTCACACTCTCTCATACTGGAAGTTCAACATGGCACCTCATGGCAAAGAACTCTCCGAGGATCTGAAATAAAGAATTGTTGCTCTACATGAAAATGACTTAGGCTATAAGAAGATTGCCAAGACCCTGAAATTGAGCTGCAGCACGGTGGGCAAGACCATATAGGGGTTTCACAGGAAAGATTCCAATCAGAACAGGCCTTGCCATGGTCGACCAAAGAAGTTGAGTGCACATGTTTAGCATCATATCCAGAGGTTGTCTTTGGGAATTAGATGTATGAGTGCTGCCAGCATTGCTGCAGAGGTTGAAGGGGTGGGGGGTCAGCCTATCAGTGCTCAGATCATACGCTGCACACTGCATCAAATTGGTCTGCATGGCTGTCATCCCAGAAGGAAGCCTCTTTTAAATATGAAAAGAACAAAAAAAAAAGAGAGAGAAAAAGGAAGCTAAAGGAACACTCTATAAGGGGTTAACCCATAGACAAAAGCGATAAACAAACAAGAAATGAGTGTCCTATCAATAAAATATAACTTTTAATTAGTGAATTGACAAGGATAAAATATCCAATTATCAAATATATGTAAACAAGTACTTGTTTACATATATTTGATAATTGGATATTTATCCTTGTCAATTCACTAATTTTAATAGAATTATTAAAAGTTATATTTTATTGGTAGGACACTCATTTCTTGTTTGTTTATTTTCTAAATATGATGCGCAAGAAAGCCGGCAAACAGTTTGCCGAAGACAAGCTGACTAAGAATATGGATTACTTGAACCATGTCCTGTGGTCCGATGAGACCAAGATAAACTTATTTGGTTCAGATGGTGTCAAGTGTGTGTGGTGGCAACCAGGTGAGGAGTCAGAGACAAGTGTGCCTTGCCTACAGTCAAGCACGGTGGTGGGAGTGTCATGGTCTGGGCCTACATGAGTACTGCCGGCACTGGGGAGCTACAGTTTATTGAGGGAACCATGAATGCCAACATGTACTGTGACATACTGAAGCAGAGCATTATCCCCTCCCTTCGGAGACTGGGCCCCAGGGCAGTATTCCAACATGATAACGACCCCAAACACACCTCCAAGACAGCCACTGCTTGCTAAGGAAGCTGAAGGTAAAGGTGATGGACTGGCCAAGCATGTCTCCAGACCTAAACCCTATTGAGCATCTGTGGGGCATCCTCAAATGGAAGCTCCGTGATGTCATCATGGAGGAGTGGAAGAGGACTCCAGTGGCAACCTGTGAAGCTCTGGTGAACTCCATGCCCATAAGGGTTAAGGCAGTGCTGGAAAATAATGGTGGCCACACAAAATATTGACACTTTGGGCCCAATTTGGACATTTCCACTTAGAGGAGCCAACGGCCAACGGCTTAGACATTAATAGCTGTGTGTTGAGTTATTTTGAGGGGACAGCAAATTTACACTGTTATACAGGATGTACGCTTACTACTTTACATTGTAGTCAAGTGTAATTTCTTCAGTGTTGTTACATGAAAATATATAATAAAATATTTACAAAAATGTGAGGGGTGTACTCACTTTTGTGAGATACTGTACATGCACAACCTTGTATGTCTGTCAGTCTATGTCTGTGTGTTTATGTATAAGTATGGGTGTGCATGTGTACATATGTTTGTGTATATGTATGTGTAGATGTATATAGGCATACATATGTGTGTGTATTTGTACTTGGATGGATAGATATCCATTGTTTGTTACACTTTTCTTTCTTTGTTTTCCTTGGTACTACTGTATTACAAGCTGGCTATGTTTACTGTGGGTGCAGTTTGGAAGTGTTGTATGTTTTGTTTAGTCAAGCATGTACTTCAGGGGTGCATAGTCAGGATGCAAACATTACCGTTGCTATCATCATTTGATACATTACCATAGTGTTACATTAGAACTGTCTGCCAGTACACTAGTTGCGATTTTAGCAACATATTTTGGATCTCAGAAGTCATTGGGTTGGAATTACTTGTATGATATATCCAAGTATTATAGTTGACACACCTAGCAAAAAGAAAAAGAAAATTAGTTTCACTTCATGACACAGGACGAGCAGTCACCTTTTGCTATAATAAGCAGGTACCAAGAAGGTTACCATATTTAGTAACGCATGTATGAGTCTATTGTAATCATGTCAGTCTCTCAATGCATGATTATTACTATTGGATATTAGTTTAGTTTATATATTGCTATGTAGGCTACTTATGTTTTTATATGGTGGTCAGTCCATACCTGCTACATGATCGTCAGCTTGAGATAGACTTTGTTCACTATATGATTTCTGGTTACACTGTGCAAAATCCAGTGAAATCCGTAAGTTCACGCTATGCATGGTTCACTATATTTCAGTCACCTCAACTTAGTTGAGGTGACTGAAATATAAGCCTCTCTTAGGTTTGGCCCTGTGTACCTCAGTCACTCTCTGCCTATTTCAATAGTTAACATCAACCATTGTTAACATCTTTAACCATTGTCAAGGTTACGCTCTTAGTAAGTAATATGTAGCTATCCTCTACTGGCGCAGTCCACTGTTCGTCTTGTTATCCACATTGGTTGCAGTATGTTTCAATATTCACAGTATTATATGTATATGCTATTTTTTACTATATATTAATGTTTTATATGTATACATAGTGCTACTTTGTGTGCCTGTCAACTTGATATGATGACCTTGAGTAATTTGGGCTGCGTCCACTCACATTCAATGGGTTCACTATGTTAGCGTGTATTGGCCCACCACAGTTCACATAAAGCATTATTGCAGTTTGATCCACACCTTAATTAGAGACCAAAGCTAATGCTTTGGTGGCCTTATCTCAGCCCAAACAGGTCAGAAGTTTGAGCTGTTCTTTGATGTTTTGTGAGTTTCTCTGGGTGCACTTATGTAAATTGTAGGTTGTCTTTAAATCATAGTAGGACTTTCTTTTATCCACTTGTATACCATCAACATGGAGCAGGGGGGAGATATGCAAAGACTTACAACATAATTTAATCAATTACCGTATGCCAACTTAAGGATGTGGACACCTCTGTCACTCTTTTATATGATTTTAATCTTGTTTAATCATGTTACATATGCTTGGTTTCACTATGGCAATATCAAATTTATCTAGATATAATAATAATAATAATAATATTAATAATAATAATAATAATAATAATAATAATATTAACAACAAATTATTTAACCAGGAAAGGTACATTCAGATTACTCTGGTTTTCGAGTACGTCCTGGGGATGTTTTTTGTTACAAGTTGTTTCACCTCCAATAATTATAGGGATTACATGACCCTCCTCCCCATTTAATGATTGGCAAAGTGTATATGTTCATTTTGTGATCATGTACCCTTGCTCCTTGGTTAACTAATAACAGGGTTTTGGCCTAGTTCATGTATGTCTATTCATGCACTGGTTAACAATAGTGATGTCCCGAACTGTTCGCTGGCAAATAGTTCCCGGCGAACATCACTTGTTCGCGTTCGCCACGGATGGCGAACACATGCGCTGTTCAGTCCGCCCCCTATTCGTCATCATTGAGTAAACTTTGACCCTGGCCTGTACCTCACAGTCAGCAGACACATTCCAGCCATTCAGCAGCAGACCCTCCCTCCCAGACCCTCCCACCTCCTGGACAGCATCCATTTTACATTCATTGTGAAGCTGCATTCTTAGTGAGAGTAGGGACAGTGTAGCTGCTGCTGATTTGATAGGGAAATTGATAGCTAGGCTAGTGTATTCAGTGTCCACTACAGTCCTGAAGGACTCATCTGATCTCTGCTGTAAGGACAGCACCCCCAAAAAGCCCTTTTTAGGGCTAGAACATCAGTCTGCTTTTTTTTTTCTGTGTAATGTAAGTGCAGTTGCCTGCCTGCCTGCCAGCCAGCCTGTGTGTCAGGCTCACAGCATATACTGTGCCCACTTGCCCAGCACCACCACTCACTCACTGGTGTCACAATAGCTTGCATTTAAAAAAAAAAAACACTTTTTTTAATGTAGTATAATAGCAGTCAGTTTCTTTCACTACTGTGCGTTTCAGGGCCTGCCCAGTGCCACCACTCACTCACTGGTGTCACAATGGCTTGCATTTAACAAAAAAACAACCTTTTGGACTGTAATATATTAGCAGTCAGTTTCCTTCACGAGTGTGCGTTTCAGGGCCTGCCAGGGCACAGTGTCACACCAGTAAAAAAAATTTGACTGTAATAGATTGAATAGCAGTTAGTTGTCTGCCAGCGTGTGTGTCAGGCTCACAGCGTATACTGTGCCCACTTGCCCAGTGCCACCACTCACTCACTGGTGTCCCAATAGCTTGCATTTAACAAAAACAATTTTTTTTTTACTGTAATATAATAGCAGTCAGTTTCCTTCACGAGTGTGCTTTTCAGGGCCTGCCCAGTGCCACCATTCACTCATATCTGGTGTCCCAATAGCTTGCATTTAAAAAAAACTAAACTTTTTGGACTGTAATATAATAGCAGTCAGTTTCCTTCACGAGTGTGCGTTTCAGGGCCTGCCAGGGCACAGTGTCACACCAGTGCAACTCATATCTGGTGTAACAGTAGTGTACATTTAAAAATAAAATAAAAATTTTGCCTGTAGTAGATTGAATAGCAGTTAGTTGTCTGCCAGCGTGTGTGTCAGGCTCGCAGTGTATACTGTGCCCACTTGCCCAGTGCCACCACTCATATCTGGTGTCACAATAGCTTGCATTTAACAAAAACAAAACATTTTGGACTGTAATATAATAGCAGTCAGTTTCCTTCACTAGTGTGCGTTTCAGGGCCTGCCCAGTGCCACCCCTCACTCACTGGTGTCACAATAGCTTGCATTTAAAAAAAAAAAAACTTTTTTGACTGTAATATAATAGCAGTCAGTTTCCCTCAATAGTGTGCGTTTCAGGGCCTGCCCAGTGCCACCACTCACTCATATCTGGTGTCCCAATAGCTTGCATTTAAAAAAAAGTAAACTTTTTTGACTGTAATATAATAGCAGTCAGTTTCCTTCACGAGTGTGCGTTTCAGGGCCTGCCCAGTGCCACCACTCACTCATATCTGGTGTCCCAATAGCTTGCATTTAAAAAAAACTAAACTTTTTGGACTGTAATATAATAGCAGTCAGTTTCCTTCACGAGTATGCGTTTCAGGGCCTGCCAGGGCACAGTGTCACACCAGTGCAACTCATATCTGGTGTAACAGTAGTGTACATTTAAAAAATAAAAAATATACAATTTTGACTGTAATAGATTGAATAGCAGTTAGTTGTCTGCCAGCGTGTGTGTCAGGCTCACAGCGTATACTGTGCCCACTTGCCCAGTGCCACCACTCATATCTGGTGTCACAATAGCTTGCATTTAAAAAAAACAAAACTTGTTTGACTGTAATATAATAGCAGTCAGTTTCCTTCACGAGTGTGCGTTTCAGGGCCTGCCAGGGCACAGTAGCTTGCACGCATAGTACCACTAATCGAAAAAAAAATGACAGGAAGAGGCAGGCCACCCCGCAGGGGCCGTCATGGTCGTGGTTCTGTGATTTCCTTTGGCCCTAGAATAATGCCCAATGTTCAGAGGCCACGTACCCTGAACTTGAAAAGTTCTGAGGACATAGTTGACTGGCTAACACAGGACACCCAATCTTCTACAGCTCCCGCTCGGAACCTCGGCGAAGCATTCTCCTTCAGCTTAGCTTCAGGCACCTCTCACGTTACCACTCACCCGCATGCCGCCACCACCAACACTAGCACCACAGCCGCTTCACTTGGTATGTCAGAGGAGTTATTTACACATCAGTTGGAAGAAATGAGTGATGCGCAACCATTATTGCCAGAGGATGTAGATAACAGGGATATGTCTCAGTCAGGCAGCATTACACACGTACGGTGTGATGATGATGATGTTGTACCCACTGCTGCTTCCTTTGCTGAGTTGTCAGATACAAGTGAAGCGGTTGATGATGACGATGCGTCCGTGGATGTCACGTGGGTGCCCGCTAGAAGAGAAGAAGAACAGGGGGAAAGTTCAGATTGGGAGACAGAGAGGAGGAGGAGGAGACGAGTTGGAAGCAGGGGGTGGTCGTCGCAAGGAGCTAGTGGCACAGTCAGACAGCATGAATCGGCACCCGGGGTCAGCCAGACAGCACGCCAATCAACGCATGCTGTTGCCACCATCAGAATGCCGTCATTGCAGAGCTCAGCAGTGTAGCATTTTTTTTGTGTGTCTGCCTCTGACAACAGCGATTTGCAACCTGTGCCAAAAGAAACTGAGTCCAACACCCACCTAGGTACAACTGCTTTGCGAAGGCACATGACCGCACATCACAAACGCCTATGGGATCAACACATGAGTACAAGCAGCACACAAACTCAAAGCCGCCATCCTCCTCCTGGTCCAGCATCTTCAGCCACGTTAACCACTGCTGTCCTCCTTGCCCCCTCTCAACCATCTGCCCCTCCGTCTCTCGCCTTGAGCAGTTCATGCTCATCTGCCCACAGTCAGGTGTCTGTCAAGGACATGTTTGAGCGTAAGAAGCCAATGTCACAAAGTCACCCCCTTGCCCGGTGTCTGACAGCTGGCTTGACTGAACTCTTAGCCCGCCAGCTTTTACCATACAAGCTGGTGGAGTCTGAGGCGTTCCAAAAATTTGTAGCTATTGGGACACCGCAGTGGAAGGTACCTGGCTGAAATTTCTTTGCACAAAAGGCAATCCCCAACCTGTACTCGATTGTGCAAAAGGAAGTAATGGCATGTCTGGCACACAGTGTTGGGGCATGGGTCCATCTGACCACTGATACCTGGTCTGCAAAGCATGGTCAGGGCAGGTATATCACCTACACTGCGCATTGGGTAAACCTGCTGATGGCTGCCAAGCATGGAATGCGTGGCTCTGCAGAGGAGTTGGCCACGACTTGCAGGCAGGCCTGCTGCCACCTCCTCTACTCCTCCTACTCCATCCTCTTCCATAACCTCCTCGGCTGAGTCCTCTTCTGCTGCTGCGTCTTGCTCCACATCAACGGCATCCCCCCAGCTCCCAGGTACTGTTCCACATCCCGGATAAGGCAGTGTCACGCCGTCTTGGGGTTGACTTGCCTGAAAGCAGAGAGTCACACCGGACCAGCACTCCTGTCCGCCCTGAACGCACAGGTGGATCAGTGGCTGACTCCGCACCAACTGGAGATCGGCAAAGTGGTTTGTGACAACGGAAGAAATTTGTTGGCGGCATTTCATTTGGGCAAGTTGACACATGTGCCGTGCATGGCACATGTGTGTAATCTGATCATACAACTCTTTGTGCATAAGTTCCCAGGCTTACAGGACGTCCTTAAGCAGGCCAGGAAGGTGTGTGGCCATTTCAGGCGTTCCTACACGGCCATGGCGCACTTTTCCGATATCCAGCGGCGAAACAACATGCCAGGCGCTTGAGGCGCTTGATTTGCGACAGCCCGACACGTTGGAATTCAATACTCCTAATGTTCGACCGCCTGCTCCAACAAGAAAAAGCCGTTAACGAGTATTTGTATGACCGGGGTGCTAGGACAGCCTCTGCGGAGCTGGGAATTTTTTTGCCACGTTACTGGACGCTCATGCGCAATGCCTGTAGGCTCATGCGTCCTTTTGAGGAGGTGACAAACCTAGTAAGTCACACCGAAGGCACCATCAGCGACATCATACCATTTGTTTTCTTCCTGGAGCGTGCCCTGCGAAGAGTGCTGGATCAGGTCGTAGATGAGCGTGAAGAGGAAGAGTTGTGGTCACCATCACCACCATAAACAGCCTTATCAGCATCGCTTGCTGGACCTGCGGCAACGCTGGAAGAGTATTGTGAGGAAGAGGAGTCAGAGGAGGAATGTGGCGAGGAGGAGGAGGAGGAAGACCAACCACAACAGGCATCCCAGGGTGCTCGTTGTCACCTATCTGGTACCCGTGGTGTTGTACGTGGCTGGGGGGAAGAACATACCTTCAGAGAGATCACTGAGGACGAGGAACAGGACATAAGTAGCTCGACATCCAACCTTGTGCAAATGGGGTCTTTCATGCTGTTGTGCCTGTTGAGGGACCCTCGTATAAAAAGGCTGAAGGAGAATGACCTGTACTGGGTGTCCACGCTACTAGACCCCCGGTATAAGCAGAAAGTGCCTGAAATGTTACCGAATTACAACAAGTCGGAAAGGATGCAGCAGTTCCAAAATCAATTAAAAAGTATGCTTTACACAGCGTATAAGGGTGATGTCACAGCACAACGGGAATCTAACAGGGGAAGAGGTGAAAGTAATCCTCCTCCTCCCACGACCACGCCGGCAAGGACAGGATGCTTTACAGACGCGTTGTTGATGGAGGACATGCGGACCTTTTTAAGTCCTACGCATCGCCACAGCCCTTCGGGGTCCACCCTCAGAGAACGATTCGACCGACAGGGAGCACACTACCTCGCCTTAACTGCAGATATCGACACTCTGAGGAGCGATGAACCCCTTTACAGTCTGCTTTACAGACGTGTTGTTGATGGAGGACATGCGGACCTTTTTAAGTCCTACGCATCGCCACAGCCCTTCGGGGTCCACCCTCAGAGAACGATTCGACCGACAGGGAGCACACTACCTCGCCTTAACTGCAGATATCGACACTCTGAGGAGCGATGAACCCCTTGACTACTGGGTGTGCAGGCTTGACCTGTGGCCTAAGCTATCCCAATTTGCAATAGAACTTCTGGCCTGCCCCGCTTCAAGTGTCCTGTCAGAAAGGACCTTCAGTGCAGCAGGAGGTATTGTCACTGAGAAGAGAAGTCGCCTAGGTCAAAAAAGTCTAGATTACCTCACCTTTATTAAGATGAACGAGGGATGGATCCCGAAGGGACTGACAGTGGGCGATACATTCGACTAAAAAAGGCCTGATGAGGGGGACTACTTAACACACCACTCCTATCTGGTGGCACATTAGATTGCACGCGCAGTGCCCCAAATTTGAAGTAGGAGGACCGATCAATCATCTTTTTCCATCTCCCGCTTCCTAAAATCGATGCCTTATATACACGTCCCCTGATAGGGGACGTAACAGGGATTAAACTGATAGGAATAGTACTACTTAACACACCACTCCTATCTGGTGGCACATTAGATTGCACGCGCAGTGCCCCAAATTTGAAGTAGGAGGACCGATCAAGCATCTTTTTCCATCTCCCGCTTCCTAAAATCGATGCCTTATATACACATCCCCTGATAGGGGACGTAACAGGGTTTAAACTGATAGGAATAGTACTACTTAACACACCTTATAATAACGTAGAGAGAGGCAACGCAGAGAGAGGAGTCTGAAGAAGAGGAGTCAGAGGAGGAAGGTGGCTTTGAGGAGGTGGAAGACCAAACACAGCAGGAGTCCCAGGAGGCTTGTTGTCACCTTTTGGGGACCCTTGGTGTTGTACGTGGCTGGGTGGAGGAAGAGACCTTCAATGACATCAGTGAGGACAAGCAACCTTGTGCAAATGGACTGTTTGCGGTTGTTTGCGGTGCGTTAAACGGGGAGTTTGGTCTGTCACTGTGAAGCGGGCGTAACCCTTACACTACCTGGTCGATACAACATCATACCTGATGTGTTAAAGCAGGTTATTCCAAACAATTTAGGAATGTTAGGTGATTTATGCCCTTTATGGATTAAAACCAGACTCTGCATCAACTATGTAATTTTCCATGGGAGTTTTGCCATGGATCCCCCTCTGGCATGCCACAGTCCAGGTGTTAGTCCCCTTGAAACAACTTTTCCATCACTATTGTGGCCAGAAAGAGTCCCTGTGGGTTTTAAAATTCGCCTGCCCATTGAAGTCTATGGCGGTTCGCCCGTTCGCGAACATTTGCGGAAGTTCGCGTTTGCCGTTCGCGAACCGTAAATTTTATGTTTGCGACATCACTAGTTAACAATTTAAATAACTTTTCCTTCAATTCCATTCGTAACAAGTATTCCAAACTCATGCTTACACCTACCTTATCTTCAATTCTTAAATTATCAGCAAGATTTACAACACACCTACAGCACGCATACTGCATCACCGGTGTTTAGTGTTCACAATTCACTACTACATTATATTGTCACAATCCGGTTTTGGGTATTAAGATTATGGACCTCGGTACACATATAGATTGACATTAAGCAAATTGTTACTTCAGTGACTAAGTTTATACACATATCTAGTCAAATGAAATTTCTTTGGTTATGCATTCAGGTCTATTGGTCACAACGCAAGTGACTCAATCATCCAATCTTACCTTCTGCCCCTAGCATAGACTCTAACAGGACTTTAAACTTAGCTTGGTCTGGCTGTTAGGATTTCTTAGTTGGCCCTAGTTAACTTTAGCTTTTCCATAGATACTATTTGAGATAACAATTTTTCTTCAGTTTCAGGTAAGGTAGAATCACCTGCAACAACTCTAGGAGGGCAGAAGAAGGAGGAGAAAATGGAAACTTGGAGAAGACATGCATCATACAATTATGTTTTATGGTTCCTGTTCTAGATGATGCTTCAAGACATGGACCTTCTGGAACAGCCAGTATTTCCTCACAACAGTTAATCTTGGGGAAATGCTCCATCCACATTCCTACTTTACACACTGCTTAGTTTTCCAACTTTACAAACCTTTTGATAGGTTAAGATTTTTTTTGCCTATTTATACCAAAATATGATATAATAATTTCCTTCTCTTTATTCTTCCTAGAAAACTGGGAACTTTTTTGCTATAAGTAACAGATTATATACCATTTAGGGAATAATGCAGGCCACTAAAAGTTGGCTATGTGCAATCATGTTTGTTCCAAGAAAAAGTGGTATTGATATTTTTGCACTCTTTATTCTGGCCTACCAAAACTTTCCTTACTCATATTGGCTCTAACCTTCTACTAGCTTTCAGCTTGTGTCCACAACAACAAATGGAAAGGTAGTATGACTGGAGTTATAGTGGGCGTTTATCCCAGTTAACCCTGGACGTTATGCCAGTTTTGAAACCCCACTCAACTCTCTCTTTAATTAATTATTTATTTATATACAATATATATATATATATATATATATATATATATATATATATATATATATTTAAATTTAGTATTTTGAACAAATTATTTTCAATGCTTATTAAAAAATATTAACTAATTTGAAAAGCATATCCATATATATTAAATCAAAACTACATATATTATATATGATACGTGGATGGATTGATGGACGAATAGATGGCTATTTTATATGTACAGGTAGGATTATATAAATCATTTGAAAAAAAGTAGAAAACTGTGCTCAGCAGTTCACTAAACAGCAAATTGAGGTGAGTTGAAAACTTTTGTACAAAAGCAGAAATTTAAATTGGCTACTTTAGCTTATTTTAGAATTTTCTGCAGTTATGTGTTGAGAGCATTACATGAAGTCTAAGCATATAATAATGATGGTTTTTGTGCAGTTTTATACCTAAAAATATAGCAGAGTGCATTTCAAAACAGGACGATTGTAGGAAATATTTTATTTTACATTGTAAGTAAGCACTTTATATGAAAAAGCTTCAAGAGGTACATCTCATCTCACAGGAAGTACCTTTTGATTTCCTCTCAGTTATACATCACTGCATATTATGTTTTCTCTTTATAAATGCCACTAATAATACTTATATGAACACAGAATATATGTTTTACTTTAGGAAAATCCACAAGTCCTAAAGTTAAGAAGAACTTGATTTGGTACCCTAGAGTGCTGGCTCTCTTTCTTGCTATATTTTTGTGTTGCTTAACACCAGGTATATTTTCTATTCATCAAGTAGTCGGAGTGCAGAGCTGCAAAAATAATAATAATAACAACAAAGTACTTAACCAGGAAAGGTACATTCAGATTACTCTGGTTTGCAAGTACATCCTGGGGATGTTACCTTAGCCCAACATCCAGGAGTTGTTACTATTACCCAATTTTATCTACCTCGGAAGGATGAAGGGCTGAGTCAACCATGCCAGGATTTGAACCTGTGCATCAAGGGTTTAACAGATTCTACTGATAATGCATTAGCCCACTGAGCTATCGTTATATATTATATCATATACCAACATAGATGTAGATATAGAACTATCCTGTCCACAGTCTATCGACATGTTGGTTTACCTCTACAGTACAAACTCAGAAGTATCCCCAGTGCAAAAGGAAATATCATGGGGTGGGAAAAATTAACATATAACCATTTTATGATGTAAAAATATAGAGATATACTCTGCCTGTATAATCTGCTGTAACACTTAAATTGCCATCTTTAGTGTGTCCCAACCAATTGGAGTCAGACTCTTTGAGATGACAAAATCAATCAACATCTTCTGGTGGAGACAAATCAAATAGCATCACAGAATCAATGTGTTCCCCTGAGGGGAACATACATTGGATTTTTGTTCATATGTTGCATTGGTTTACTTTGGATTTGCTTTGACTTGGTTTAACTTTCTAAATTTTCAGTGAGATATTATGTTCCTAAGTCCACTTATAGCTTCACTAAACAAAACATTTTGAAAATCTTAGTGGCCAAACTTCTGGAGCATCTTAATTTGCCAGGTCTAGAATACATGGGGAGATTTATTAAAGTTTTATGTTCTAAAGAGTGGTCTAAAAAAGGAAAATGTAGGATGATCACCATGAAAACCAGTGAAAGCATTAGGCACATTGATGACTCCTCCTATTTTACATTTTTGCACCACTTTTTACAACAGAACTTTGAGTTAACAGTAAATATAGCTATAGTTACAAATATTTCAAATTGTATTGCTTAGCATGTATTTATTTATTTTCACAATCTACTGAAATACATAAAACACAAGATGCAACTTCACTAAACAAAAAAATACACTCCCAGGCATTTTTTTCTTTCTGTCAGAAACTGACTTTCTTAGTCTCAGAGCGTATTAAAAGCAATAGCAAAAGAAAAATGTTTACAAAATGCACTGAAACCCTTGTGAGCAAAATTTTATAGAACACTAAAAATATATAACACAATAAAAACTAAGGGATACTGTCTCCTTTGAATTCATAGCTACTTTTCCCCTATAATAACCTTTTTATATGATGCTTTATTAGAATGTAGTACCATTGTTTTTGACACACAGCTTAATAACAAGAAGATCTCTCTAATTCTACTTTATTAAATAGTAGGTATTGAAAGAATCTTTCAAATCCCTGTTATACAAGAGGCAAAAATTCTAAAGGAGTCAGCATCATGGAATTGTAGTTTCTGTTTTTTTTGTTTTATATTGACACCCCTGGCTCTATATGATGAGAAAATATATAAGGACTTTTCCATTATAATGACTGCTTTCCCTTCTCCCACACTAACCCCTTCATTTATTAGAGGTCAGCATTAAAATGTTTTGCTTTAGGTAAACGTTATTCTAAAATTACATTTACTTGTGTCCTTATATAAAATCAGTTAAGCTGGTATAGAAACTTCTTGCAGCAAGTTCCATAGAAAAACATAGAAATAGCAAAGAGGAATGACATTTATTAAATAAACAAAGCAACTTAGGTGCAGCAATTGATATCATTTATGAAAAATTACTACACATAACCTAGGCAGGCACAGGGCCAGCATATCTCCATACCTGACACTAATTTTTACCGACCAGTCACTACTTACTAAAGTGCCTGTGAATACTGTTAGAGGCTGTTTTATGCCTGCCAATTACACAGGTAGCACCAAGGAATTGCCCCTATGCTCTACTAAAAAAAGCCACCACTAGAGTAGACACTAGTTGTTCTGTTTTCACTGGGGTATTTTACTCTTATGTTCCCATAACGTTTATCAGATGAGTTGCTCAGTAAATGCTCAGTAAACCAGGTCTTCTACTGATCCTCTACTGGATTGGGGGTGAGAGTACCATTAGTCTATCACTGGCAATGCTTTTCTGCTTATGAGTAGAATGAAATCACTGAACATATCCAGGTTTTGACTATATCATCTATAAACAAGAAGATGAGGTTACGATGGGTACATGATTACCAAAACTGGAATATTGACAAATGGAAGAACCTTGTCTGACAAATATTGATTGATGAATACTTTATTAAATTGATCTATTCTATCTTATGCCAGTAGTGCTGACTGCTGGTGGTATTGTAATGGTATGATCATCATTTATATTTCACTCATATATGAACATTACTGGTAAATATTTGCATTCTTGTGTGGTTACAATCTCTGCTAAGGGCAAAATACAATATCAAAACTCACATCTTGTTCCATGTTTGTTTCATGAACTCAAGAGTAACTTTAATTCACTCCAAAAATTGTCAAAGTTCACAGATCTCTGAGTTACCCTAAATTTCAGTGTATTCCAAAGGCTTTACCAGTATCCAGATCTCTCCAGATCAGTTCAGCAATGGAATATCAAGGTAAGAAGCATCAGAAGGATCACATCATAAATGTGTAACTTGAAATTTTCAGATGATATTGTTTCGGAGTGGATCAATATCTATAAACCCATAACAAATGTATTGAATACTTTGCTGATCAGGCAGTCAAGAAATGATGGTGTTTCTACAGAGGTAGAAATATTGTTATCTGTACTAAATAGGTGAACCTAATTAAGGCGACATTCATTGAAAATTTACGAACTTTGTTCTGGGACCCTTCTTTTGAACAATTTTGAAAATATTCAAGTTGCAAACTATATACCATTTTATATAAGCGATATCAATCTTAGGACTTATTTCTTATATCTACCTCTGTATTTATGTATTTAATAAACTAGAGCTGCTAATCTGGTGTTTTTGTCAAATTTAATAAAGTAGATAAAATTTGACTGAGATGTTTAATGCACAACAGGGAACTGTTATCTTGTTGCAGTATAAATTGAAAAAGTTTGTTGCTCTGAAAATAAAACTACATAATGCTACTAATACATTATATTAAAAACTTGACAGGAACCTTTTGAAATGTTGCCTTTTGTTTCCCTTTATACATTTTATAAATTTACTGATTTAGTGTGGTGTTATTAATCCTGATCTTCTAATTACATTAGTTATGTATAATACACAACAGTCATTATATTATATATTAATCAACAAAATCAATTTGGATATGCAAGTACATTTACCTATTTGATAGGCTATTGGAGTATTTAAAAACTAATAATTTGCTCCAACGCATTTTGCGAACCTGTCCTCACTTCTTCAGGGAGCATGAACATATGTTTCATGCTCCCTGAAGAAGTGAATGCAGGCTCACGAAACACAGAGGAGTAAACGCTCACCATAGCCATTCTTACTTTGATCTTAGTGAGCAGTTATAGTGCACCTTCCCGGCACAGTACAGCGGGCAACTGGCGGGAACCCCAGGAAGACTTAATCCTGCTCACCTGATCTTGGACTGCCTTCTGCAGCCTGCAACATCTGGACAAGGCTACATATGAGGATATCATTATATGTCATTTGTACTGTAAACTATAAATATACTCTGATTTTTTTGCACCCTTTTGGTTCACTTGAAAACAAGTTTTCAGGTCTGAAATTCTGCCGAGCCGAAACAAACATGCGGGCAAATTCAGCATTCCCACAATAAATTCAGTTTTCAGGAAAAATGGATTCAGCCAAACCAACTTTTCTCTCATGCACAAATCTAATGAACATATTTTCTGAAATTCAAATATTGCCTGAAAGCATAACACAATGATCAATGGCATGATCAATAGATACATATGAACTAAGGGAGAAAATTCAATTGATTGATTTTCACAGAAACTCTATGTTTAAAATGCTGACTTCTTTCACTTTTTGTGACCTGCTTATTGATATTATAAAGCATTCCAAAATCAGTTCAGCTTTTTACTGCAGGGGCTATCTTGGAATGGAAAACGTATAGTATGCAAGACTTATGGAATATGGGATGTCATATCTCACTTGCAGACTAGACATCCAACCATTCAGAGATGCTATCAATCTAAAATACATTTTTTGTTTCCTTTCTAATTTTATCTGAATTAGAAATAACACTAGTCTCTGAGACTCCAGCTTAGGAATCAAAAGGAATCTATAGGGGAGGGGGGAAGGGGGAGGGGGGAAGGGGGAAGGGGGGGGGGGGGGGGGGATTTATCCCCTAGTTTTTATGGTATGGCAAAAATAATGCTTTAAAAATATGTAATAATTTTGATTTAAATAAACATTAAATATGTTTACCTTTAAAGTTCCCGTATTTAGCACTGTTTAGTGGTTGTACCTGCAGCTACAACAAAATACTATTTTTTCATAGCAGAGGTTATGAGATTAAATAAAATATTCAGATTAACAGTGATATTCTTTTCCTGGCTATTTTCCATGGAAGGATATATAATCAAATCCAAATCATAGCAGACAGCACAGAGAAATGCTCCCCCCCCCTAAAACTCTATATCTATCCAAGCATAATCTATGGAGGGAACCATATGTAGCTATGGATAGGAGTCAATAAAAGAAAAGTAAAGTAAGTATGAATAGATATTCAGTATTTTTATAAATGGACAAAGATGGACACTTTAATTTTAGGGGTGTGAGTGGGGATGTAGTCAGGGGTGGGGCTGTTCTATAAAAAATGGTGTGACTTACTAATGACAATTTATGCAACTAGAATGCACTTTAAAACAATAACAATGTATGTTATTTAAACAGACTGACTTCTCAACACACTAGTAGTTAGGGACAGAGGGATTTGGACCCAAATAGAGATTGAGACTGATAAATAGAGACATTTGGAAGGTATGAAGTAGCTAAAAGCACCACAACCAAGCTGCAGGAATATATATTTACAGAAACACTAAAGATAAATAAATAAATCACTATTTATTAGATATACCCCAAATGAAAACATGCATTGATTTAATTAAGCATGTTTTCATTGTGTCTAAAACCTGAAGTTCTCGTCTGCAGTCTTTGTAGGCCCTCCCCTTCTTAAACAGCCCAGACCTTATGTCGCTGTCAAATCCCAGACTTCCCTATGCAGCTCAATAAGAAATCTTTGCAAGGCAGGTGCCCTGGGCAAATGCCTGCTTCTTAAGGTCAGTTCAACTGAGCTAGACAACCAGGAAGCAACTAGATCAGTTGTCTGATTGACAGCCATGGGGGTGTAACAAGGTAATTTGATAAAAGTCAATTTCTGTTGAAATCTGTACTTTTTGTCAAATGTACAAAAGAGCAAGCTAAAGGGTGTTTGGTGTGTTACTTCAATATCCTGAGGTAAAAACATCATAGGTCAGTACCCTAGTACTCTAAAGGGATAAACACTCACCTGAGAAAGGAAAGCCAAACTAAACATCTGGAATATAGTGAGATGAACTACTGCAGGCCTGCTTCACCAGCATCTGAGAAATTGGACAAACCTCTCTAATGTTCCTAAACTAGAGGCTTCCTTATGTGTCCCATAAAGAACAGAGGTTAGGTTGGTTAGTAAAAGGGGTACACCCAGAATGTCACCTCTGCACAGGTGTGTAATATTTTAGATTGTAAAATCGTGACTTGGAATGCAAAAATAGTGTCTTAGTGAGCATACATTAAAACCCTGTCCTACTCAAGCAAACTCCTTCCTAACTGCTGTGAAGGACAAAAAAAAAAAGACTAAAGGGCAAATGACGAGGTTTCCTTTCTTCCGATTGCAAAGTAGTATTAAGATGCAGTAAAAATTCAAATTTGAGACAAACTTAATTGTATTCATTATTTGATGCTTTCTTCTCATTGTGGATTTGTATTCAGAAAAATCAGGTTTGCAGGAACACAAACTTATAAAAGTCCACCTAGAGAGAGAAGGAGAAAAGTGAGTTTTTCCACTTTATATTAATTATTATTTTGTACTGTAGATTCATTATTATTACTTTTACATATTTATGACATTGAACCATTATGATAAATACTAATAATCATTTCAAACATTAAGTACAAAATCTCTAAAAACAGTTTCTACATTTGATAACCATTAAAGATGGTATAGCAGGGTGCAACAGTAGATAATGGAGATTTCAGAATGATCATATAAAAAAAAGTCCCAACAAGTCGTTGTTAGTGATGATTATAGAACATGGAATTCTCTCTAATTGTGTGCAAAAATAAATATATTAATTAATATACAACATTTTTTATCTATTAGTTACCTCCTCTGTAATACAGTATAAAAGCAATATATTTCATTACTATTAAAAAAACACAAAAAACAACAACAACAACAAAATGAACATGTATATTTTTATATATTAATAATTTCCAATGACTTTCCACCTGCTATGAAATCGGTTGCTAACTGTAAGTGAATAAAAAACACTTGGGAAACACACATACTATTTTGTGCAATAAAAAAATTCACATTGATGCCATTTCATTGCAATGTTTTGAGATTAATGCACTCTAGAATTGTTGACAAAGCATACAACACACTGATCAATGTTTGAAGGTATAGATAGATATGAACTGAGGGAGTAATATTTATTGATTTTATAAAATAACATATATTAAAATGTTGATTGCTGCTCTTTGTGCGACCTCGATCAACATTGTGAAGAGTTATGCAATAAATGTAGCATTGTTATTAAAGTGATATTTTATTTTCTATATTTTCTAGCATGCATAATGCAGAGAGTCTTGGAATACATGATGTTAACTTTTTTTTTTTTTAATAGAAGAATATATTAGAAAAATATTTGTTTTCTCCTAACTATTCTCCCTTTGCTGCCTCTCTCTGACCAAACATTTTCAATAAAGAGGCTATGTTGACCATAACTATGCTTAGTATTATTCAAATGTGGTGTTTCCCTACAGGAATAATGATCATTGTATTTATCATTCACCAACATGTTCTGCAGTTCAACGGGTAAAAAAAAAAAAAACAACCCAACAAGTAAATGTCAAACAAACTTATGTAAACAGCAGAAAAAGTAAAAGGTTTGCAGTATTAGGAAAACAGCATAGAAATGTATAATTACAGAAAATGGAAAGTACAATAGTTTGTAAATTGTGCTGAGATTTATGTTTTGTTAGAAAGTGTCAAAAATTTACTTTTTAAAAAAAAAATGTGAAAGCAGTGAACATATGGGGTAGGAATGCCTATGGCTCTGAGATGAAATTGAGGTTTAGTATATGGAATAAAATGTTTCACTTGAAAAATTTGAGTTTCAAGAAGTAGGCAGACTGACTTGAGTAAAACAAAAGACAAAGTTTGGCTGGACTTGGTTGGACTTGAGTAAATCAGTGACATAACCTAAGAAGGAAGGGAAGAAATCGAGGGAATTCAGGGGGACAAATGTAGATTGATGAGTTGATGGAAAACCCTCATTATCAGTCTTTGTATTTGATGCATGAAATGGCCCCCACCAATAGGGGTTTTAGAGCCTCTTACAACATTAACTTTGTAGCAGTCCTATCCTGGGGACCAATGAGTTTGAACATATGAAGAGTTACAGTATATACTATGGAGTACAATATTAATAAATAGTTTATATTCTAGCAATTAAGAGCACATTTGATACAAAGTGCACCTTTGATACCTAGCATTCAAGAGCCCGATTGATATAAAGTACGAATCAAGATAGACAGTAAGCTTACAATCTAATGCTAATAACGGTAGTCAAGACATTGTCCATACATTTTTACTATATCTTTGGGTCCTAAATGCCATTACTATAAAGCTCCAACAAATAGAATCAAAGCCAGTTATTCGTTTTCCAGGCAGAATAGAGTGAAAATACAAGAGGCCCATGACTGGAATTAGAGCATTGTAATTAAATTACTAGAGGGATGAATTGCTGGAAAACAATCTGAACTCGGGAGTTTGCTGGAAGTAAATAATGTTTATGCTGTTTAATGTATTATTCATATAATGTTTTGTGATACAATTGGCAGAATATATTTTTAATACATTAAATGTACTATTCTTTGTATACCTCTCACGTTTTAGTAAAAGATAATCAACACATTACACATTGTTTAATGACAAAGTATTTAAAATAAACAAAATCTGTAATAAAAACCACATCTTACAATCTACATCGATCTAGAATCAAACTAGATTCTGGAAGGGTAGTCACATCTTGTGAGTTATGGGCTGTAGCAGAGAGACGTGATATAGAACACAATATATTTCCATGTTTTTCAAAAAACTGAACATTCTACTAGCTTTGAAAGTTAAAACAACATTTGAAACATTCTAATGACAAAGTCATTGGAAATCAGAATTTATCTTTTCAACTTTTGCTTTTACAGTGTTAATACTTTAAAGTTTACTATATCTACAAATTACGCATACAATAATATCTACAATGTACAGGCCCTGCAAGGGAAAAGTTACTAGAAATAGCTAGATAAGCTCCACATAAAATAGCTGATTATGGTGTGTTCCCCGTGCCTACAGGAAAGATGTAAAACACTGTATATCAGAAATACATCAGGCATGTCTCTGCCTAAGGAAAAAAATGTAAAGCCTGCAAACATACTGCATATCATGACCCATTGGGAGAAGATTAGAATAGTCTCTATGCCTACAGAAAAGCATTAAAACATATGATAAGAATTTAAAGAGTACAAGTAAAAAAGAATAAATGGAAACTTATAATAACTGGCATTATGACCTAATTGGAAATATAGTTTGTACAATAAACTAAATGTTCATATTTTTGAAAAACTCTACAGTTTTCAACAAAATAACAAATGCATTTTTATAGTGATACTTGAAGGACACTGTGTACATGTAATCATTACCTGTCACATATTCATGTTTAATGTGCCAATCGAATCCATCCAGCCTGACAAAATGGATGACATGCCGAGATTTATTAATGGTACGCCAGTGATTTATTGAAAATGTTAGCTTCTAAAATGTTTGATTGGATTGATTGGGCTGTGAATGATCGCAACTGACAGTTTTAATATATACTTGGCTTCTGATATGTTTCAAAGTTGCTTTTCATGTCATAGATCTGTAAAAATAAAAATCAACCGTCATCAGCATAAATACCGCATATTCATTAGATGCTTTGTTAAGATGATACAAGGGACTGAAATGTCGAAGATACAATTACATATATGAAGGCAAAAGTATTATGAACTGAGTGTCCTCCAATGTCCTCTCCAACTGTATTAGGATGATTCATTCAAATGAGAATTATTGGGAATTCAAAGGGAATTTCACATTTTAACTTGGAGAATTATACAAATTTTGCTATTTTGGTTTTAAGTTTGAAATTTACTTTGAAGTTACTTTTTATTCCAAACTAGTCTCACTTTAGTAAATTACCCTAATACAGGGGTGGGCAGGGCAATCTTTGGCCCTCCAGATGTTATGGACTACATCTCCCTTGATGCTTTGCTAGCATTATGGCCCTAACAGCATTATGGGAAATGTAGTCCAAAACATCTGGAGGGCCGAAGATTGCCCACCCCTGCCCTAATACATTTCAATTCACTTAGAATTTCCAGCAATTTTCACTTTTTTAAATTTCCTTGTATATCTTGACTTTAGAGTAATATCCAGTGAGCGTATCTCTAAAAAAAAAGAGTGTATTCCTTTTTATGTATTTTTCCATTTGTATGTCTCTGTTGGCTAACTCATACATTTAGGAGGACTAATTAAACAAGTGATTTAATTCCTAAATGGTAGATAATTTAGCAGCGACGCTGCTGAAGCATGATGCACCACAATCGGTACATTAACCTTAAGTTGTTTTGGTGCTTAGAGTATCCATTTAATAAATACAAGTATAATATTTTTTTTATCAATAAATATAAATGTTAATGGTATTTTTTATTCTACAGCAGTTACTATGCTATTATGTTTATATATAGTGTGTGATGATGATGTATTATATTAATTATGCAGAAAAGTAAAGTTTGAAAACATGCGAATACACAATGGAGAGATGCACATTAAATGAATGGCAGGCTGTCACAGCTATCGTGGCCCAGATAACACATAGAAACATAGAAACATAGAATGTGACGGCAGATAAGAACCATTCGGCCCATCTAGTCTGCCCAGTTTTCTAAATACTTTCATTAGTCCCTGGCCTTATCTTATAGTTAGGATAGCCTTATGCCTATCCCACGCATGCTTAAACTCCTTTACTGTGTTAACCTCTACCACTTCAGCTGGAAGGCTATTCCATGCATCCACTACCCTCTCAGTAAAGTAATACTTCCTGATATTATTTTTAAACCTTTGTCCCTCTAATTTAAGACTATGTCCTCTTGTTGTGGTAGTTTTTCTTCTTTTAAATATAGTCTCCTCCTTTACTGTGTTGATTCCCTTTATGTATTTAAATGTTTCTATCATATCCCCCCTGTCTCGTCTTTCCTCCAAGCTATACATGTTAAGATCCTTTAACCTTTCCTGGTAAGTTTTATCCTGCAATCCATGAACCAGTTTAGTAGCCCTTCTTTGAACTCTCTCTAAGGTATCAATATCCTTCTGAAGATAGGGTCTCCAGTACTGTGTACAGTACTCCAAGTGAGGTCTCACCAGTGTTCTGTACAATGGCATGAGCACTTCCCTCTTTCTACTGCTAATACCTCTCCCTATACAACCAAGCATTCTGCTAGCATTTCCTGCTGCTCTATTACATTGTCTGCCTACCTTTAAGTCATCAGAAATAATCACCCCTAAATCCCTTTCCTCAGATGTTGAGGTTAGGACTCTATCAAATATTTTGTACTCTACCCTTGGGTTTTTACGTCCAAGATGCATTATCTTGCACTTATCCACATTAAATGTCAGTTGCCACAACTCTGACCATTTTTCTAGTTTACCTAAATCATTTTCCATTTGGCTTATCCCTCTTGGAACATCAACCCTGTTACATATCTTAGTATCATCCGCAAAAAGACACACCTTACCATCAAGACCTTCTGCAATATCACTAATAAAAATATTAAAGAGAATGGGTCCAAGTACAGATCCCTGAGGTACCCCACTGGTCACAAGCCCAAGCTTCGAATATACTCCATTGACTACAACCCTCTGTTGCCTGTCACTCAGCCACTGCCTTACCCATTCAACAATATTGGAATCCAAACTCAAAGATTGTAGTTTATTGATAAGCCTTCTATGTGCAACAGTGTCAAAAGCCTTACTGAAATCTAGGTAAGCAATGTCTACTGCACCACCCTGATCTATAATTTTAGTTACCCAATCAAAAAAATCAATAAGATTAGTTTGGCATGATCTCCCTGAAGTAAACCCATGTTGTCTCTGGTCTTGAAATCCATGTGTTTTTAGCTCTTTAGAACACTCTTTCATAACTATGCCATTCTTTTATATTAGCATTAAAATGTAACATATCCCATCAAATAATATAAAAGTGTACAATCAAACCTGTTCAACACTATGGGTTTGCCCATAAAATCCCTAGCCCCCTTTTGGATAGCCACTTGTCTGTTCACCTCTGCTAACTCTAGCGCACAGCATATCAATACAGCTCTTATTTAAAAATTGCTATATTGAAATATTTCAAGTGGCTCTGTCACTTTTTGGGTCTGAGCATATTTTAATGGGGAAAACTCCTCCTATTTAAAACCTTTGTCATCTTCAGGTTTAATTAATAAAGACACAGTAATCCCTAATTTATCTTACGATATGTTTTATTGCGTTGGAATTTCCGTGAAGTTCCAAGATGTTATGATTATGAAATAGTCAAAGTGACAGAGACTTAACAAGCATCTCTTCCCTGTGCTTCAGATCAAGTTCATACTCTTAGGGATATGTTAACTGCAATTTATTATACAAACTTGTTATGTGCCTACGGCCAAGCTGCTTGAAATGTGCAAAATGGATGCGTAAACGTGCAGAGCAGAATTAATAACTACATTCCTCTGAAGTGCTGTTCAGCATTTTTCTACATACATTAGACTAGTTAATGAACAACTACTTATGTCAGTAAAACTGTCAGAGCGTAAAACAGCTTTACTTGCAAATTATTGAGAAAATGTGTATATACTTTGTTTTGCAACTATTACTAAATATAGCATTATGTCTTCCAGTATGGCCGCTGCATAATAGGTGGTAAAGTATATTGAGCTGCATTTCATGTAAACTATAGGTTCCATCACAATAAAGAAATAAAACATGCTTTCTCATCTGTCACTCAAATGTTTACATATAAAATTCTTTAGTCAAGAAAATCGGCATCTACCTATTAAACCATACACGTTTGAAATTAGGCAGTAGCAAGGACTTTTATGGTATTTATTATCCCAAATACATAACGAAATTAAAACTAAAAACTGCCTTTAACCCCTTAAGGACCAAACTTCTGGAATAAAAGGGAATCATGACGTGTCAGACATGTCATGTGTCCTTAAGGGCTTAAAGGGTCACTATAGGCACTATAACCATCTTCATCTCAATGAATTGGTTATAGCACCTGGAGTCCTCTGGAACTGCCCCTCCATTTTGCATTAAACAATTTCAGAAACTTGGGACTATAAAATGGTCCATGGCCACCCACAGCCCATTTCCTGCTGAAATAGGGCTAAGGCACATTTCCTTTTAGCCATACTAATTTGTACCAGCAATGGGCACAGTGATAGGCTGACAGCTGACACTTTCCACCAATCACAGTTACCTATTCAGGCTAATGCTTCCAAATAGCTCAAGCAGCACAGAGGGGATTGGCGGCTGGGGACTTTTGTTTATCGTTAAAATGTTACAAATGACAAGGTTGAATGGAAGGACAGTGTCATGGGGCAAAATATACTATAAACACTTCAATGAGATAAGGAAGTTATAGTGCCTATGTCTATTAAAAAAATAAAATACTTTTTTTTCCCCACAGGAATTAATTAATTTATAAAGCTCAAATTGGGCATTTTACAAACTAATTAACACCAAGTAGGGCACATATGAGTTGGGTGTCTGTTTGCTTGCAAGGTTGTGTAATATGGAGGCAAACAATAACATAAATATTACCCTTGCACTCAAGCTCCTGCTTCTCGTAGTATTAGCTCAAACATTAGCAAACCAAAAACCAAAAAGTCCGTTAAATATTTTCCTGTGGATACAAAACATAAAAAAAAACAGTTAAAGTATATATATATATATATATATATATATATATATATATATATATATATATATATATATATATATGTAGTTTTACATTTTTTTTCATGCATATAAATAACAGAAATTTGTGTAGCATTTCTCATAACCCAAAATCAAAATATATAAATGTATGCAAATTCTAGGAACTGAAATTATGAGCAATTTAAGAAATATCCACACATATGTTTTCAGAGGACCTAGCTCTTTACGATAAATTTAAATAAATGTTATGAAACATAATACTTGTGATGCATTTGAAATTATTTAATTTTCCTATCACTCCACAACATATCTGAACAACTGATATTGATATATAAATGAAAATGAATAATGCATTTCACATCCACAGTGTCAAACATATTTGATGTGACTAAAATTCCGTCTATCACAGTTTTTGTTTCATATTTCTTTGCATGCAGGTTAGTGCCAAGAAAATACAATTCTGATGTAGATAAGCGGGCTGGTCTACCTTAATAGAACACTTGAGCATTTGCAAGACATATTTGTATTCCTAATGCTGCAGTCCCTATTAGGCCACATACCTGTTAAAAAAAAAAAAAGGAATAAACAGGAATTACTCACCGTTTCTTCAATTCTCAGTGCTCAGTGCTTCCTCCACCTCCTCCTCGAGCAACGTCAGGTTTATGGTCCAATCTGACGCTCCTAATAGAAGAGCCTTGGGGACCTTGGTCAATGAATGGTGCTCACCTAAATGTGCCTAAGAGTCTGCCATAGAAAATCATTAAATCCACTGATTCTCTATGGAATACAGTGATGGCACTGTGTGTGCATGCATGATGGCATGCTATGTTACAGTATTACAGCCCAGGCTCTCAATCCCAGGGGACTCAATCCCAGGGGACTTGAAAGCGTGGCTTGAAGCTGTGCCTCCAAACTTTCTAAATATTAAAATAAAGTTTTTTAGGGTAGGACAGGAAGGGCAGGAATGAATAAGAATAAGTTGTTATAGTTCCCACAGTGTTGCTCTATCCAACTTCCCTCTCAATGTGGTCAATGATTCAATGATTAATAGTGGTTACTTCTCATTTCGGGATACATAATGATCTATTACCAAACATTTCAAGGAAAGGAATTGGTGTTCAATTGTAGAACAATGTTGAACAATGTTATGCCCCTGGTTTGTCTTGTAAATCAATCAATGCGCATCAAACATATCAGATTTTTCCTTGGACTATATCAGTCTACTTCACCTACACCAACTCACAGGGACAGGTGATTTTGTATATTATATATTACATGTGAAAAATGGTCATTTCCGTGATCTTTTATTTTTTGATAGTGTGTGGGTTTTAAAAATAAGTTGTGATACACACGGGATTATTCCTTTCATTCCCAAGAATGACCCCAAAACATGTCAAACGCAAGTTGGCTTTAATCATACTAGCAGTAAGGAATCTTATCGCAACTCAGTGGAAACAACCCCAATGCCCGTCTAAATCCCAACTCCTAACCAAAATACACCAATATTATACTTACGAATATATGTCCATTACCACTGCCCCACAAAGAATGGCCTTCCAAGTTTCATGGGCACAATGGACAAGCCTTTGGGAGAAACAGTTGGACGGCCATATATAGGCACAACAACAGCATTATATCGCCGACACCCATTAAGCATACACTGATCAGTCCGATACATAGGAGTGTGAATGTAACTAGATGTGAGGTACACGCTGTAATTCTATAATGCTATTATTGACTGAATTTATGGGACATGCAGAACAGGAGTGCCGGATGTATTAGATAGCCTCATGTGAAAGAGCATACTGTTATTGGTACTTGCGAGCTGCGACTCGAGACTGTTTATGTGGAAAAATATGTATACCCACTACCCCCCTTCCCCCCTTCCTTCTGTACCCTTCCCCATCACCCATGTTTATGCACATACAACAAAATAAACAAAACTTAAATCTGAAAAAAAAAATAAGTTGTGGGTATCATATACCCACAAGTCACACATTTCAAACAAATTCACGGTTTTTAAATGTAAGAATCAGTCTGTAGGGATCTTGTAACAGTACATAGGAAGCTTCCTAAAAACAGGTGGGAGTGTGTGATCTTCAGATGAAGTCCAAAAAGTTGTTTGCACATTATTCTCCAATTCCTCTTTATAGGTCTTGTTGGCGTGTTGGACTGCTGCTGAATTTCATGTATATTTTTTTGATTTATTCTTTTTTTTTTCTGCATATGCATATTGCATATGTATCAACACATTGTAGAAGCCTATCCAGACAAAATCCTCCTAAAGATGAAAGGTGTGCAAGAGAAAGAAGTGACCAGCCCATTTACATCAAAGCAGAGCCAAATGAAATTTAATCTATAAAGCCTCAATTAACTTCCTTTAAACTCAAGAGAGGATTTTTAGCTTGGAAATTTAACTGCCAGGGCTCAGTTCTGACCGTCTGAATCTCTGCAAATTACAACTCAAATAAAGCTTGAAACAATAAAAACGTTAATGATACCTCATAATAACTGGGGGGAGTGGGAGGGTGTGCTCTTTTATCACTAAATACAATACAGAGATCAATGAAGGTTGCTATTAATCCCTGTATATTACAACTATATTAATTACTGTATTTTTGCATTAAGCTCAGATACAGACATAATTTTAGGAACCCATATTACTAATAAGTCATTACTCATAAGTAGGTTATTTGAACATTATTTTGTCTATTTCTGTTATATATGTAAAGTAATGTTTTGTTTTTCCTTCTATGCTATATCTAGTGTCTCGAAAGTCCCATTCATACATAAATGATGAATTAATCAATAGTGATAACTGATGTGCTATAAATTGTTGGTGTATCTGGAAACAGCAATAATATTTTTTTTCCTTTATCCAGTTTATAAGTTTTTCTTACTCACATTTTTTTATTTAGATGCATTTCTCAAGGTCTTATAACATAATATACTTTTTACATATTGTATCATTGTATCATTATGTAGAAAAAAGAAAACCTTCGAAAGGCTTAGGTGCATTATTAATCTTGCAGCACAAAATGGGGCGTTGGTTTCAATCCTGGAACTCAAAATGTAACACGGAGAGATGAGCTAAACTGCATTCTGTTAGAAATCAGATCATTTGTTAATAAATCAATTTACATTTATCTATAGGTCTAATACATGATTTTATGAGTTAATTTTTATTATTATACATACTATCACTTATTTTATTACTTTTTCACTGCATTTATTAGTATTGCTTTCTTGCTTTGTATATAGATCCCAAAAGCACCTTAGCTTGCCACTTTTATGAACTAACCTTGTTGCACCCCCATCTGTCAATCTGATGTCAGGTCCTGTTATTTCCTGGTTGTTTAGCTCAATGGAGCTAAACTCAAGAGGCAGCAATTTCTCAGAGAACCTGCCTACCAAAGACTTCTCACTGAGCTGCACTGAGAAGTCTGTGATTGGACAGCCACAGAAAGATTGGGTGGGGTTACATAGTTACATAGCTGAAAAGAGACTTGTGTCCATCAAGTTCAGCCTTCCTCACATATGTTTTTGCTGTTGATCCAAAAGAAGGCAAAAAACCCAGTCTGAAGCGCTTCCAATTTTGCAACAAACGAGGAAAAAATTCCTTCTTGACCCCAAAATAACAGTCAGATGTCTCCTTGGATCAAGCAGCTATTACCCCACTAATTAGAAATTATATCCCTGCCTGTTATGTTTTTGCAAGTATTTATCCATTTGCAGTTTAAACATCTGTATAGACTCTGACAAAACCACCTCTTCAGGCAAAGAATTCCATATCCTTATTGCTCTTTCTGTAAAAAAACCTTTTCTTAGCATTAGATGAAATCTCCTTTCTTCCAGCCTAAATGTGTGACCTTGTGTCCTATGTATAGCCCTGTTTATCAATAGATTTCCAGATAATGGTTTGTACTCGCCCCAAATATATTTGTATAATGTTATCATATCCCCTCTCTCTGATATTCTCATGCAAGTTATTCTATGCATGTGGAGCTCTAAACAAAAAAAAAACAGCTCTACTGACCTCTTTCTTGGGCATTTTTGTGGTGCCCCCAGGTGATTTTAACTATTATTATTATTAATATTATTATTTATATAGCGCCAATAAGTTCCGTAGCGCCGGACAATGGGTGGACTAACAGACACGTATTTGTGACCAGACAGGTGTGACACACAGGAGGGATTGAGAGCCCTGCTCAATGAGCTTACATGCTAGAGGGAGTGAGGTATAGTGACACAAAAGGTAAGGGTGGGGTAGCAAAGTAGGTTGCTAAGATAGTATTCATTGAGGGTTTAGTGTTTCGGTTTTGATGACAGTTTCAGGGGAGGAATAAGGGTATGGGGAGGGAAAACTGTTTACAGTTTAATTGATATGTTTTCCTAAAGAAATTAGTTTTCAAAGATTTCTTGAAGGAGTGGAGACGCGGTGAGAGTCTAACAGAGAGGGTAAGGGGGTTTCATAGGAACGGTGCAGCCCTGGAAAAGTCTTTAAGGTGAGCATCAGAGGTAGGAGTACGTACAGAGGTTAGACGTACGTCTCCAACAGAGCGTAGGGGCCTAGATGGGACATATTTGTGTATTAGTGAGGATAAGTAGGTGGGAGCAGCATTGTTTAGAGATTTGTAAGAAAGTGTCAGGATCTTAACTTGAGCCCTATATCTCATGGGAAGCCAATGGAGGGACTGACAAAGGGGGGGAGGCATAGGAGGTGTGGGTTGCTCCCACGCCTATGTAGATGTTATCTACATCTCCTATTTGACCTTCTGGTACTTGGACCTTGTGAGGGTCCTTCCTGGTCTGCATTGGTATGCCTGGAATTAGTCATTCATCATGGGAGCCTGTTGCTAGTAGCAGATGTATTTGTGCTGCTAGGCATTCATGCAGCATTGTTGGTTTTTTTATCCAGTAGGTGTGGATCATTTTAGGTCTTGGGGCTGACCAACTCTTTATATGGGCTACACACTGTGATTGTGACAGGTTCCTACAGTGATCTGCTTTCAGGTTTAGTAGCCACTGTACTATACTATACTTTTTAAGCACAGTTTTCTAGGACATGATATTTCTCATATGTTAGTGGAGTCATTACTCTTTTTCTGTTCAACAACCTTTAAAGGGACACTATAGTCACGAGAACAACTACAGCTTATTGTATTTGTTCTGGTGAGTATAATCATTCCCTTCAGGCTTTTTGCTGTAAACACTGTCTGTTTAGAGAAAATGCAGTGTTTATATTACAGCCTAGTAATAACTCCACTCCTTAGATGGCTGCTAGCGGCGCTTCTTGGGGCAGTGCTGCAGAGTAAGCAGCACTGCCATTCAGTGTTTCCACCCTCTGCATGCATACACTGAACTTTCCTCATAGAGATGCATTGATTCAATTCATCGTTTGAGGAGATGCTGATTGGCCAGGGCTGGGTTTGACTTGTGCTGCATCTGCCTCCTTGACAGTTTTAGCCAATGCTATGGGGAAGCACTGTGATTGGCTCAGACCACCGCTTCTGATGATGCCAGCAGACAGAGGCAATTTATAGGCAAACAGGGGCAGAGCCAGGAGATGCAGAATGCAAGTAAGATTTTACTATATTTAGGGTGGCAAGACAGGACCAGGGGGGCTAGATGGTGGTTTTAACACAATAGGGTCAGGAATACATGTTTGTGTTCCTGACCCTAGAGTGCTCCTTTAATCAAATATAAATGTGAGATGTAGGGAATAAATTATGTACAAGTACAACCAACTATAAATGATTATAACTTTAGGAATGCTTTAAGAATATTGAGAGAATGGTGGTTGAGGCATTACAGACATAGTAAATATCTGAATGAACTGAACTACTAGTGTTACTAGTATTGAGTTGGCTAATTAAGCACTACCTATCAGTATATATTGACATAAAGAAACACAAACAACACAGTGTTATCAATATTTGTCTGCTATAGGATTGGCCCTGTGGGTATACAATCAGATTAAAATACACTTGTACTTTATATTTCAATAGTGAGATGCAGACCAATTAATCCAGTGTGCCTTTACATACAACTTCATTACACTAGTATGGCTTTACATCCCACACAGCATCCTGCAATTCATTAAACTGTGTTTAATATGGGAAAGCACACAGGGGTAATCCATAACATTTTAATGCCATCATACAGCAGTAATTCTTTTAATTTCCTAATAGATAATTACTCTCTTGCTGGGGCAAATAACCTTTCAACTATTGTGCCCCATGTGAAATGATAAACCCACCAATACATAGTACAACATCCACCATTGTCATTGACTTTGGCCTTGACCTGCTGTTTTCACTTTATTAAAATATCCAAAAGAAATCCATCCACTCATGTCTACTACAAATCACCTTGCCCGAACGTACTAAACTTCACGGTCTACTGCAATTTCCTTCTCTTCTGCTTTTGTTAATAATCAACTAGTCCATTTCTCTTAATTCATAATGCTGTTGTGTGTATCCCTCTCAAAGTAAAATGTTATGCTATTGCACTCCTTACTTGCTATCTCTGACTGACTTCCTATCCACACAATTTCTGTTTTCACTTTCTTTATTTATGTATAGAAATCCTTTTAAAACCTTATATTCCTTCACTTTTGTCATTTCATATTGCATCTTCTCAGCTGTAGGACCTCCACAAAGCTTACTCAACCACTTATGCTCCATATATTGATTTTTTGTTTTACTCATTCCACTGCTTGCTTAGTTCTTCTACTTAAAAGCTCTTTTTCATTACATCCAGTCAGCAACCTCATAACATACTCTTGAAAACCCACCTATTCACAAACTCATTCTGTGACCCCCTGTATCTCTAGATACCATTTTGAATGCAACTGACTTCAGTTAAACTCATCTGATCTGAATTCTTACATCCTTTACATCCTCTTCCTTCCCCAGTGTACCCATCACTCTGAAATCTACGGTACTTGTCCATTTCTAAAATTTGACAGCATTGATCATAACTCAATTGTAATGTTTTATATTATTATTTATGACTATATATTCACTAATGAATACAAACATTTTGGGATTGCATTGATTTTTGTGGGGCGATTTTTTTAAAAAACTTTTATATATAAATTGACAGTAGTACAAGTTTGTGAAAACAATTCATTCAGTCTCTCAGAATGGAGAGTTATCCAATCACAATGTGTATTGCACAAAATTAGTGAAAGGGTAAAACACACACACACACACACCACCCTCACTCACACACACACTGCACCCCTGACACTCACAACACATAGACACACGTACACACACACACACACACCACCCTCACTCACACACTGCACCCCTGACACTAACAGAGCACACACACACACACACCACCCTCACTCACAAACACACTGCACCCCTAACACTCACAGCACACACACCACCCTCACTCACACACACACTGCACCCCTAACACTCACAGCACACACACACACACACCACCCTGACTCTCACACACACACACTGCACCCCTGACACTCACAGCACACACACACACTCATACTATGTTAACTTAAAATAACATTTCATCCAAATATCATGCACAGGTCAAACACCATCAGAAACAGAAAACAATATTTACATTCACACACTGTTTTTTTTTATTCATGTGCAAAATGAGTTCTTTCTTTTTTAAATACAGCACTAGGTTGGGGAAAGATTTCACTACTTACATACTTTGCCTGTAGATTGGAAATTCCTTTAAGCTGATCAAGGAGCAGATGGGTCTCAGAGCTGAATTAATCCTGGACACATTTCTTACCTACAGTATGTGCCTTGGACATTTGCAGACTCCTGATTACACCATTGACACGATCATGCATAAAGCACGACACTTGATATTAGCAGAAATGCCATCATACATAATTGACATATTTTCCATGACACAGATGAACAGTCTGATGTATTTACCTAGACAAGTGGCTGAAAACTTATCATGCAACATTGAATATATGGTTTGCATCATATTTTTAAGCATATTTTTTTAACTTAAAGACATCCTGCCAAAACATAAAGAAAAACAAAATGTAGAACAATTTTGCTTTTGTGGCAAAAAAATACAAATGTGCACTTAGTGTTATTTCATTGATTTCTCCAGTTATATTTATGCTTAGTCCTACTATTTTGTAGAAAGAAAACAATAAACCGACTGCTAAATTTATAGAAAAATACATACATTTTTAGATTTCCTCCGGACGTGGAGACTTTGAATATAAAAAAGGTGCACAAACACAAGCAATTAAACACTCACTTGTTTCTATCTGAATAGATTATTTCTTAAGAAATCATTAAACTATCCAGGAGCCATTAAAACCATTGCAAAATATTTTTTAGCTTCTCAAAACCTATCACCCAAAATTTCTCCACTTAATATAAAGTGACATCAGCTTGATTCAAAAATACAGCTTGATTCAAAAATGACTTTAAATTACAAAATTGTAATTATATGAACGTGGATATGTGAAATTAATTAATCAGCATCGGAATGGAGTGTGTTTTAGGTGTAAGAAAAATAATGCTTTGTAAAAATATAATTTAATCTTGCAGCAAAAGAGCTAAAATTCCATCACACTCCAGCACTGGTTTCATTGTTTCTTACATAATGTTTATATGCTCTTTGTACTGTTAGATTGTGAATAACTGTCCTAATTCCTATCAATCTCCAGCAGTTGTCTATCACTAAATCTCAGCAATGCATGAATCACTAGATTATTCTCTTACCAAATCAGAGACTCTCCTTTTTTTTGTGTCTGTTTTCCCTATGTGTAGTAATAAAGATCAAATCAGAAGGACAAATTAAAGAATGTAGTCATTTAGTGGTGAACGTGCATTGAAAAAAAAAAAACTGAAAGAGGAAAACACATTTCGGAGAAATCACGTCATATTTAATCTCCCTTTTAATCTTTGTAAATAATATTATAGAAACCACAGATCTTGCATAATCTAATGTGCATGCATGCAGTGTATGGCTGACCTTATTCACGGACCTACCTGTAGATGGCACCAAACTCCCTTTTCCAGTTTGATTGCCGCTGTCCATGGTCCTGATAGATAGATCACCGTTAGAATAGCAAGGGATAAGGGAACTGCTTTGGAGAGCAAAGAGTGCAGCATACATCACATACAACAAAGCGCCGTTCAGATTTTGCATGTTGGGGAATGATTTCGCATGGCCCCTTTAAGAATGCCTTGGAATGCCGAGTTAACTACACTTTATTGATTTATTCGAAGTTCTTGCATGAAATAGCAATAAAGTAACCCATGGTAACATCATCACTTGCACAAGTGTTCCATAATACTCTTATTGCACTGCATGCTGATTCCCCTTCCCCGGAGCACAGGGTTAATCAATAGGCTGTGTGAAGGAGGGGGATCCACTTTATGGGTTTTGGAATGTGTGTTTTGACATTAAGAAGCAAACATTCTATAAGTGTCCTGGTAACAGAAGGCAAGTCATCCCGAGACTGTCACTGAGGCAGGAGATCTGAAAGCAGTGCTAGTCTATGCAATAAATGGTCTTCTAAATGGAGAGCACAGAAGCCAATCTCTCTAGCTCCGCCTGCTTTCCTGATGAAAGGGACCAAAATACAATACCAGCACAGCGAGAGGAGAGACTCTCACAGTATGCTGTTGTAGTTCATTTAGTGGCAACATAGTAACAGGATTCTTTTATACATTTTTTTTCCCCTCTCTCTCTCTCTCTCCCTCATCAAGGGATTTTTTTCCAGCAAAAAGGATATCACAGAAGAATCACAGAAAAGAAGTGAATCTCCTCTTCCTGGGAGGTGCAGATCAATGTGCTCCAGGGTCCATATCCCAGGGGTGACCCCCATAGCCGCTGACGTCCTCTCTCTGCTCCTGTCCTCGGTGAGATTTCAACTTTTCCCAGCAGTGGTCCGTGATTTTCCGAAGCATGAAACGTAGGCTGAAGTGGTACCAGGCTCCCCTGTAATTATGCCTGCTTTAAAGAAGCGAAAAGCTAGAGTGGATCCTTTTCTTCAGATGAAGTGAAAAAGTCCAGGACTTATAGACCCTATTCCCCTCTCTTTCTGTCCGTGGTCCTTTTCTTCTGCTGGTAATGGATGCTTTCAACAACACTACCTCTCCCCTCTACGCTTTAGAGAAGGGCAATGGTGCAGAGTTCGAAGAGGTGGCTTTGAGCTATCAGATCATCACTTCTCTCTTCCTGGGGACTCTGATTCTCTGTGCAATTTTTGGCAATGCATGTGTGGTGGCAGCCATAGCACTTGAAAGGACTCTACAAACTGTGGCCAATTATCTCATAGGCTCCCTGGCTGTCACTGACCTCATGGTCTCCGTTCTGGTGTTACCTATGGCAGCACTTTACCAAGTGTTGAACAAGTGGACTCTTGGCCAGGTAATATGTGATATATTTATTTCTTTAGACGTGTTGTGCTGTACCTCGTCCATCCTTCACTTGTGTGCTATAGCACTTGACAGATACTGGGCCATAACTGACCCCATAGACTATGTGAACAAGAGGACTCCTAGAAGGGCTGCCATACTCATAAGTCTGACCTGGATAGTAGGGTTTTCCATATCAATCCCACCCATGTTGGGCTGGAGGACAAACGAAGACAGGTCAGACCCAGATGCTTGTAAGATTAGCAAGGACCCTGGATACACTATCTACTCAACGTTCGGAGCGTTCTATATCCCACTGATTCTCATGCTGGTGTTATATGGCAGGATATTCAAAGCAGCCAGGTTTAGGATAAGAAAAACCGTGAAAAAGACAGAAAAAACGAAAGTGGCAGACACCTGTCTCTCGGTATCCCCAGCAACCATACAACGAAAAAGCAACGGGGAACCCAGTAAAAACTGGAAAAGGAGTGTGGAACCCAAGCCCAGCTCTTGTGTGAATGGGGCAGTAAGGCATGGGGAAGATGGAGCTGCTCTGGAGGTTATCGAGGTCCAACATTGCACGAACTCCAAAAACCACCTGTCTCTGCCAAACCACTCAAGTGACAGCCAAACTCCCCCCTGCTTTGAGAAGAAGAACGATAGGGGCACAGATGCAAAAAGAAAAGTCGCTTTGGCCAGAGAGAGGAAAACTGTTAAGACCCTAGGCATCATCATGGGGACTTTCATTTTCTGCTGGCTACCATTCTTCATCGTAGCTCTGGTTTTGCCATTTTGTGAAACATGTCATATGCCCCACTTACTTTTCGATATCATAAACTGGCTGGGTTACTCAAACTCTCTCCTGAACCCTATCATTTATGCTTATTTTAATAAAGATTTCCAAAGTGCTTTTAAGAAAATTATCAAGTGCAAATTCTGTAGACCGTGAAGAAACTGCAAGAACATCTGCCTGCCTCCTTATTGTCACCATGTATATTTTGACATGCTTTGTGTCCTTTACAACATGGAAATATCATCAGATTCAGGATCGGCAACAAAAAGTTAAATCCCCTGACTTGAGAACTCTAAGGGGTCCGGGTACATTTACTGTGAAGAAATTATTTTTTATTTTTTATGGCTACCATTTCTTAATTATGATTATTTCACAGCCAGTCTCAGCAACATGGCCAGTGCATTATTGTAATATGTTTTTTGGTCTACTGAAACTCTGTCCATGGACCAAGAGATGTTGAAGTGTTGCTTGTTGTTCAGTCATTTCTACTCACCAAGACAACACGGTAACAATTCAACTGGCACAAGGCTGGCATTATGTAACCCTCGTCCCCCCCCCCCCCCCCTTTCCCTTCCACCCCCACCCTCTCCCATCCACCCCCACTCCTGGTTTCATTTTGGAAGAGTGATGAGGTTTGCAGATATTTGCTAGCCATGTCTGCAAATCCCATTGAACTCCCATTTCAATAGTATTATCAGAATAAAACGTCCTATGCATAAACTCAATCATCTATAATTATTACAATAACGAAAAAAAAAAGATTGTCTAAACTAAAATAAAGACACAATAGAACAGTGAGTATTGTATGTAGAAATGTAATTATGGCCTGAATGTACAGTATTATATTGCAATATTCGCTGATATGATCCTAACACATACATTGCAAGTTTGTTGCAAATAAACTTTTTGCCTTGCAGTGCAAATAAATCATGTCATGTCTTCTTTAATTGATAACCAATTAAAACACGGATTTTTGTAGTGAAAACTACTATTGTTAAACTATCAAGTATCGAGTTTTGTAAAAGGGCAGGTTAACCGTTTCATTGCTGGGTGGGATTCTCACCCATGTGATCCAAATGGTTCATTGATGGTACCCAGAAGATTTAGATCCACCACTGAGGTTTGAACAAGTGGGTCACAGCAATGTTACAATACTGTGCTTTAATTCTAATAATGACATATTTTGGCGTTCTATCATTTCTGCAGCATTTTAATCATGTTGTAGTCTCTAATCGTGCGCAGGGTTAATGCATTAAATGCGCATGCCTCTCTTTGGTGATGAGATTTTGTAGTTTTGATCCAGTTATGGCTCTGATATTGACATTAATATCCACCAACCCCTGTAATCCTCAGATCCAGAAATTACATTATGTCTGTAATGATTTCCCTGCATGACAGGGAACTATGTAAAAATTAACAGTTTGTTTCTATTTGAAAGGGCTTTTTTTAACATCAGGATGCAAGGTGGTTTAAATCATATTTTGTTTATTGGCATATTTGGGGAGGTTACCATTATCTCTTATGGACTTCAGTTCCTCCAACAGTAGCTGTCCTTCCTAAGAACGTGTTCTGTTAGTATGTACAGTGAAATGCACTCTGTGTTTGCTGGGGAAAACAGCAATATCTTTTAATTCAATATTTAAGTCTTATTACAATTACGAATTCTAGCCATTTAAACCTATAGTTTAATACTATGTAACTCTCTTGTAACTATGGGGGAACTTGTCTATTGCATGTACATTCTACATGGATTCCTGGGCATAGCCAACTGAACTAGCTACAAAAAAACAACTTGGGTTTTAACACAAAGACAATTCAAGCAGCAAGCTGAAAGTTCAACTATAAATAAGTAATGTACTTTAAGCATTCAAGCACTTTAGAGAAAAGAGAAAAATTCAAGCCACATGCTAATTATTGGTTTGGTTCATTTGTTGAACAAGCCTTGCAAAAAAAAAAGTAATGATAAAAATCATAATACAGTAAATTAAGCAATGCATTATTTACAACAGTGGTTGTACAAAAAATATTCTCCTTTTTTACAGAACCACAACTCTTAAGATGACTGGTAAAGCATCCTGGGTGTTGTAGTTTTATAACAACTTGATATCTACCCCTTATCAGTCTATGATAGAAAAACATAAGAATCAAAAGGAATAAAATGCAAGTGGGTCATAGTTGGAGCAAGCAGGATGCAGGTGTTGGCAGCTACAAAGATCTTCCTTCCTCTCCCTTGCCCATCCCTATTTTCTATAGCTCACTGATTCCTTTATCCATCCAAGTGAACAAAATTAAGCACGAGAAGTCATTTCCCCAGGTCTTAGAGAAGGTAAAATTACTTTCCCTGCTGTTCTCAAGCTCTCTCTAAAATGTAATCAATACTTTTCTTGTAAGATGAAAGGAACAGCACATAGTTGAACTGCAGTAAAAATGATTTTGCTTTATGCTGTCACAGTTTACTATTTGTCTCATACTTCTACAGGGAAGGAGCATGCCAAAGCATTAAAGGGTCTATTTACTAAAGAGTGGCTTAGGTGATCAGCTGACAACCTAGTTACAAAATATATTCCAGTGTAGAATATTTAAAAAAAATAGCCTGAGTGTTGCCCAAACTCAGCTAGTTTGTTGGTAGCTAGAGCACAATTCATTGTTTAGTTGACAGACCCCCTCTTAAAACAAACTGCTTATTATTAACAGGAGTGAGTCAACAACAGAGCTCAAAAACATATATATGTAGATCCTGACATTTTTTTTACATATAGTTGGGAAGGTTGTCACTCATTTTGAAATGATGTGTTTATGGCTTCTGATATAATCATTACCTAATACTATCTGCTTGACTGATTTCAAATGCATCACTCTATATAAGAGCATGTTGTAAACCACCCACATATTTTTTTTAGCATTAGGTGACACATATAAGCAACACTTTATATATTTTTATTTCTTTAAGCACATGATTATATTGGCTATCTCAATAAAAGGGACATATGTGTTTACATCACAATGCAATACCAATCGCACTGTATACATTTATTTGATATTAGCCTCATGCCATAAAACCTATAATTAATTATACATTTTTAAATGCAAAATGTAATTAGTATTTTGTCGGATAAATTATTAATATTTGTGTGAGTGTGCATTGTGAGTTATGACAAGCAGCTAATTGCATGTGTAGTACCTATCCACTTGTGCTTTTGTAATTGGTGAGATCAATGTGACCACAAGTCTATTTTATCTGTAGCTATACCACTGTTTGGATATATAATAATGGAATCTCTGGGCAATTATTTCGGTGTTTGCTGAGTTAAGATTTTATTTCAGTCTACAGCTTCCAGTGGTCATGTTTGCAAAGTCATTTCACATTAATGTCTGTTTCTGGTGAGTCTCAAAGATCCATTCATTAAGCTCCTGTTGAGTTAAGTTCACACAGCTGATGAAATGATGCACAAAGTAAAAATATCATCCACACTGCAATTTCCTTTTAATATGCTCTATTCTGGGCATGTCAAACTGTGCATTTCAGCTGCTGTTGGACGGCAACCCCCATTTATGGCCCCCATTTATAGCCTGTAAGCCTAAAGCAAAGGCAAAGTATTGTGGAAGTTGTAGGAACGCACAGCATCTATATCCTAGAGGGGGAAAAAAATGCTATTTTTCCATTTCAGGGTGCAAAAAGACAGCATGTCATTTACCCATAGACTATTTAAAATGCTCAGATTTTTTTTTATATTATGGGTTAAATTGTGCTTTGATGACAGATGACTTGTATAATGTTGGCAACTTGCACAGTATCTGTTAAAGTATCCATAGTAAGAAAAAATGGCAAGTTGGCTAGTAAATAAACAATAAGTCAGTTGCAAGGTCACCTTTTGCATTAGACACACACAATTTGGACTGGTTACAGCTGGATTAGAACTGCAGAATTGTTATGCAATTATATCAAGTCAACTTTTTGATAAGCCCTGGCTTATTAACAACTGCTGGAATTGAGTGGATTTGGCTGTTTAAGTTGGGAATGTCAGGTCACATACACTATTTCTGACTTGCATAATTGTACATTGAAAAAAATAAACTGCTGGCAGTATTGAGCTGCTAGAGGGCAAACATTAAAAGAGTGCCACCAGCACTAAGCGTGCCCAGTATAAGCCTAGATACTGTACCAGGGGGTGTTCAGTCCTGTAAAACATGAATCTTCATTGCCAGAATTCTTAAATGTAACAGAGAGCTTCAGGGTACAGTTGGTGACTGCCAATTGATTCTGAGTTAACTTGTGCTGTGATCAATCAATGAAGTCAACATGGTTTTTGCGCAAGTCAATAAATAGATAATTAGCTCAGATTTATATGACTGGCCTCAACAGAGAAAATAAATGTCAGATTGCTGAGTGAATTCGCTACGAGCTTTGACTGATTGTAGGAATGCTATGTCTAAAATCATATTAATTTAGAAAACAAGAACACAAGTCTTAAGGAGGGCATATTATCAAAGATTTTAAATCTCAGTTTGTTATTCCTTCATCTGTAAATTACATTTACGATATATTTGTGATTTATATTTCTTTATTGCAAGCATGTATTCTTGTGACTGACCAATGTTGTAGTAAATCAGACAAAGTTTTTCTTTAAAGTCTGAATTTAGAGCACATTCAAAGTGGATTTTAAGCAAACATAGCCAGACTGAAAACACTGCTGCTTTTATTATTTAGTTATTTTGTATTATTTTTGTATTATTTGTTCGTTATTTTTGGCCTAACATTAAAAATCACTATGGATTCATTTTGAATTCCTGACTATTATGGTTGGAATGTGTCACTTTTGATATGCCTTGCTTGTAACATAATGTTCACCACAGAGGTCCATCCTTGTTGGTCAGTCAGAGTGTCAGTGAGGGAAGGGTGCATGCCCTGACATGAAAGTGAGCTGAGGTAGATCTCCACTGTTTCGTGAGATCATTTGGTCATGTGCATGTGCATTGTACAAGCGTGATCTGCAAATGCAAAATATGGGTACTGTCACATAATACTCACAGAGTGACGACACTGTGCATCTTTTTGGAAGCAAGATCTTGTATCTAATGGGCAATGTACTCAGTTGAGTCAGAGTGCCTATCATTCCTTGCCTTTCATGTCAAAAAACAGTACCACAGATATATATATATATATATATATATATATATATATATATATATATATATATATATATATATATATATATAAAAGAAACCAAGAGGGCTGCACTCACCTAAACATGCATACATTATAGGGTGCTGCTGGGGCCAAAATATACAAAATACAGAATCCAGCGCACTCGCTATTAACTAAACAATGCTTTTTAAATCTTAGAGATTGTAATAGTTTTATTTAAAAACACCTCACGTAGGCAAAAAATGATGGGGGTTTAGTTACATTATATGATCATACATTGCATAAGCCTGCCAACTACGTCAAAGTACCCCATATTCGGTAGGTCCTATCCTGATAGCAGCCTAATGCTTGCTCTTATGAGATTAATCCACTTACTTGGGAAATACTTCCTTACTGGGACTCTCTGCAAGTCAAGGCTAAATAGGGTCCTGGAATGAGGCACCTGTAACAGGGAGGGGTGCAAAACCAATATATATATATATATATATATATATATATATATATATATATATATACCTATAACTAGAACACTAACAATCGTGCAGCCGTACATGTTAACAAAAATATAGTTGGTAAAATGTTGACACCTACATAAAACAGACGCGAGAGTAGGAAAGTTCATTGTAAGAAAAGAAAATGAAGATTTGTCATTTAATCTTTCCATAATAGTTTTAAACATAAAGAATTGGGTAAGATCATAATGCTATATTTAGTTATTCAACAAAGGAGGAGATAAATACTTTGAAGGGAAAATTAATTCGCTGTAGAGTTGAATAAATGTGTGATATTTGTGATATTATTTAATCTTTTATCATAATGCAAGAAGCTAAAGTGTCTCTTTGTTTATCTAGCAATATGAAATAAAAGTTGCTCATGAGCATAAGTGATAATTGCTAATTATACTCCCACCAGCCAAAGAAAAGGTTCCTGTTAATTAGCTACCAGCTAACAAGAGGCAATAGCCGATCTATGAGTTTGTTACTAATGGACATGAAGTCTCATGCTTGATGGCCAGAGTTTAATTACTAAGTGCCATGACTTCCATTTCTTACCAAATCTTCACACTGACATGTATACACACCATAATTAAGTCAGTCTTTTAATTTATCAGTGGAAAAAATATCTAGTGTAATAGGTTGTTTTTCAAATCTGATACCAACTGGCACTAATGACAAAAAGGAATGAATGACTTCCAGCTGAAAATGAGCATAAATTACCCTTTTTATTAAAATTTAAGGCATTTGCTTGAGTTCCAAATATTTTGAGTAGCATATTATCAAAAGTTTACTTGGAAAGTAGACGTTTATATAGTCTGTTCTCTAAGAACATAGACAGTGAATTGCAACTGTCCACAAAATATAAATCAAAATAGCCCAAAAAATTCCAAACACTTATCCTTTCCAAACTCAGCCAGTTTGCAATTCAATTGTCAACTCACTACATCCAACTGTTTAGTAACCCATTGGTTGTCACGTAGGATGCAACCTTAATCCATATTTTAATTATTTGCAAACGTTAAACCTCTTCCCTCCCAAAAACGTGAATACTCATAATGTTTATTTTGCATCGAAAATCAATACAAAAATAAAATTTCCCACCAAATGCACATTTTATTCTTTCCCTTTCTTTGAGTACAGTTTTTCATCTTGAAGAGAAATACATTTCTTTGCCATGGCCCCATTCTGTTCTTTATCTCTGCAGAGGGACAATGAAAGGCTCCCCTCTCCCTAACCACTAACTCTGCATGATGTTTTTTAAGACCAGAGAGAGGAAGGGATAGCATACTGAACATACTAGTGGAATACTATCTAAAGGCTAAAATAGTAGCTGATGATATTTGTTTTTGAATATTTTCTACTTAAAGTGTCTCTTATATCAGTCCTTACATATATTGCAAAGTCATCCATAGGGGACATATAAGCTAGGTGTGCTACAGTCATAGGGGAGGAAATGCTCCTTACCTGAAACTCTCCCTTGAGGGTGCCATCCTATTTCTTCAGCTCCTGATGCTTCATTCACCAGGTGTCTATGCCACTGCTCTAATCTAATGTATGAGTGAAAGTACAGTAGAGATGTCTATGGACAATCTCACAAAACTGCAGGAACCTACAGAGACCAACTCAATCGATGCTCAAGAAGACACTTGATACCCACAGCCATCAGTACTGACGGCTGAAGGAATTGACAAAAGCTGATGGCATAAACTCCCCTTTTTGTCCAGTTTTGTCAACTTCATGCTTGAACATAACATTCAATAGCCCCTACTTTGTCTTTTGATATGTTTTGACTGCGTTATAATTCCAGTGAAATTCAAATGCAGTCAATCTGAGTATTTAAAAAATATTTGATCTTTATGAAACACAAAAGATTTTAATGTGGTGACATAGCCACTTTAACGTAAGTGAACAAAATGCCATCCATACAGACATTATTTTTACCTTCTGGAGAATTTTGAAAAATGAAACAAAAAAATATCCAGATAAGGAAAGGATACTTAAAGGGACACTATAGTCACCAAAACAACTTTAGCTTAAGGAAGCAGTTTTGATGTATAGATAATGCCCCTGCAGCCTCACTGCTCAATTCTCTGCCATTTAGGAGTTAAATTACTTTGTTTATGAACCCTAATCACACCTCCCTGAATGTGACTTGCACAGCCTTCCTAAACACTTCCTGTAAAGAGTCATCTAAAGTTTATCCTTCTTTTATTGCAAGTTCTGTTTAATTAAGATGTTCTTATCCCTGCTATGTTAATTGCTTGCTAGACCCTGCAAGAGCCTCCTGTATGTGATTTAAGTTCAATTTACAGAGAAAGATATAAAATTTGTAAGGTAAATTACATCTGATTGAAAGTTTTTTTTTTTTTTTTTTGCACAGGCTGTGTCAATCATAGCCAGGGGAGGTGTGGCAAGGGCTGCATAAACAGAAACAACATGATCTAACTCCTAAATAGCAGTACAGCCGGAGAGGCGTGATCTATACATTATAACAGCTTCATTATGCTAAAGTTGTTTAGGTGACTATATAGTGTTCCTTTAACAGATAAATGTGCAGAAGCCATTTAGTCACATAGTGTAAAAGACATTACAGGAACATTGACTAAAACAAAACCTCCCTCTGATGTTTTCCATCCATGGTGATGGTCCTAGTCATAGAATATAATAATCAAAGGGCACATTAGGGCATACATACCAGCGTGTCCCTTTCCTTTGTTATTTGCATTTTTAGAAAGCTGTATACTTAAAAAATTCTGGTTCCTTAGAAACAACTTTAAGTGGGGTAATTGACCATATGTACTTGTCTGTTCTGTTATAACTAATGTATGTGACAAACATAACATTTCTGCATTAATGGAAATATAATCAGACCCTCTATGAAATATTGCAAGACAAGGACATTTCTATTTAAAATGTACCATGCAGAATATTTCAAGTAAATAAAAAATAGTAATGTCTGAATGATACATAAATTTATTTTTTTCTGGAATTCCTTAACAGCAATCTGCACATGCAATTTCTGGTTTATCCTGTGTGCTCGCTATGCACACCAGGCGTCAGATAAATGTGAGGCAGAATTTATTTTTACAACATATAAATAAAATAAAATAAAATAAAGTATAGTGATGAAATGGTTAATAGCCATCTTTCCATGTTGATTGCATTATGTAGGTCTTGTAATGACACAAAATGCAGTATGGTACCTGTAAAGAGGCATTCATATTTTCATTTTGAATACTTCACCGTTAGATGCCAATCTGTAGTTTGAACAGATTACAGGCCATATGCTGCAACTTGTCAGAATTGCACAAGCTTCTCCAGCATTTCTTTGCCCTTTATAAATTATATGGTGAATTATAATGCAATGCATATTTTATTTATGTACTCACAGTATATATATATATATATATATATATATATATATATATATATATATAAAACATCTGAAAATGCAGTGATAGAACACACATATCTGTTTGTCTCTCTGTCAATCTGTCTGTCTATCTAACCTCTGTGAATATATCCACTCTCTATAATTTATTTTTTCTTTGTTTGCAAAACATACACAAAAACCTGCATGCATGCTCACTCGTGCATGCACATAAACACAAATATAGTTATAAGTATATACACTTCAGTGAGATTATAATACCATTTTCAACTTTTATGCAAATTATTGAAGCACAGTTTAACCCCTTAAGGACCAATCTTCTGGAATAAAAGGGAATCATGACATGTCACACATGTCGTGTGTCCTTAAGGGGTTAAGGGGTAGTCAACCTTTTAATACCTACCGCCCACTTTTGTATCTTTGTTGATGGTAACATTTCCTTACCACTCACCAGTGCCGCAGTAAGTAATTTTAAAGCGCAGGTTAGACTTAAAAAAACATGTACTTAAATTAAACTATTTGTTTTATTTTTTTCTATGTTTGTGTGTGTGTGAAGGGTGCTGTGTGTGTGTGAGAGGGGGAAAGTGTGTGTGAGGGGGCATTGTGTAAGTGGTGGTGTGTGTGTGTGTGTGTGAGGGGTGCAGTGTGTGTGTGTGTGTGTGAGGGTTGCAGTGTGTGTGTATGAAGGATGCTGTGTGTGTGTGAGGGGAGGTGCACTGTGTATGAGGAGGGCAGTGTGTGTGTGAAGGACATTGTGTGTGTGTGATGGATGCTATGTGTGTGAGAGGTGCAGTGTGTGTGAGGGGGCTGTGTATGTGAAGGGTGCTATGAGAGGGGGTCAGTGTATGTGTCGGAGGGGCAGTGTGTGTGTGAGGGGGCAGTGTGTCTATGAGGGGTGCAGGGTGCCGTGTGTGTCTTAGAGGGGATGTGCGTGTGTGTGATGAGGGTGTGTGAGGGGGGTAGCATGTATGGGAGGCAGTGTGTGTAATAGGTACAGTGTGGGTCTGTGTGTGTTAAGGTTGCAGTGTGTGTGTGTTTGTGTGAGGGTTGCAGTGTGTGTGCGTGAGGGTTGCAGTGTGTGTGGGGGATGCAGTGTGTGTGTGTGGTAGGGGGCAGTGTGTATGTGTGTGAAGGGGCAGTGTGTGTGAGGAAGCAGTGTGTGTTTGTGTGTGAAGGGTGCATATTGTCTATGCTGTGTGTAGGTGGGTGAGATGTGAAAATCTATCTTAATTTCTTCCCCTCCCTTCTTCTTACCTGTTACCAGGGAGGGGGGACATAATGCTGCAAGTCCTGGTGGTCCAGTGGTAGCATGTTCACTTTAGCCTGCAGCTCTTCCGGCATCATGCTGACTCTCCTGTCCTCCCGCGAGCACAGCACTGTATCCCATGGTAATGTGTGGCAAAGCTCTGTCAGAGCCTCCCAGGCCCTTTTCTTCCCCCTGCTCATAGTAAGTGCCAGTGGGCCGGTGAGGGAGATCTTTGATCTCATCACCAGCCCAGAGGACCCTCAGCAAGGCTGGCTATGCATGGGCCGCTAGGGGAGATTAAAGGATTTCCCCTGCTGGCCTTGGCCCATGGTCATCGCCCAACGTTCGGTTTCCGCAGAACCCACCACCGCCCACCTGAAATCCCAAACTACCCACTAGTGGGTGGTAGGGACCAGGTTGACTACCCCTGGTTGAAATGCAGCTATGCCCCAGTTTGACTCCATTATTTGAAATGTTTGAAAATTCACTTAACCACCATTTGAGTTATGCTATAGGTGTAATTGAATTTGTTCAATTATATGCAAATGATGTATTTAACTGCTGCAGTGAGACTTTGGTTCTATCTATATTACCAATATAATTGTGAAAATACAATAATAAAGAACAATGGTTCACCACAGGGCCGGCCCGGGCATTTTTTAATCACAGCGGCCCACTGAGAAGAAGGCGGGGCCAGATAGGGTGTGTTTTGTCATCACCAATGGCAAACATACCCCATCACAAACTGAGCATGTTGGTTCAATGCTCTGTCAGGGAAGACCATACGCAGAGCTCTGCTGAAGAGCTCTAGCATGAAGAAAAAGTCCAATATTTGTTCTGCACAGTGCAAGCATTTTTATTAACATGCTTGCGCTGTGTTTGCTTGAAACTTATCTCTGGTGTCTCCATAGATGTGATACTAGAAGACAAAAATGGCAGGAAAGAGTATTGTACATGTGTTTGGACCTGCTTGTTGGATTGCGTGTGTGTAGAGTTAGCTGATTGTGGTGTGGTATTGTGTAAATAGTTTGGGTTTAGTCGTGTTGTGTTTGTGCTGTAATGTAATGTATGTATGTCTAGGTGCTGCAGAGTGTGTGTATAGAGGACATAGTGTGTATAGGGAATGTAGCAAGTGTGTGCATACTGGCTGTAGTGTGTGTGTGTATTGGTGATGTAGTGTGTGTAGGGGTTGTATAGAGTATGTGTTTAGGGAATGTAGTATGTGTTTGCTTACAAGGAATCTAGTGTGTGCATAAGGGATCTAGAGTGTGTATTTCAGGAATGTAGTGTGTGTAGGTGGTGCAGTGTGTGTGGGTATGTAGGGGATCTAATGTGTGTTTGAAGGACCCAGAGTGTGTGTATAGGAGATCTGGTGAGTGTGTGTGTGTAGAGAATTTAGAGTGTATTTAGGAATCTAGTGTGTGTATGTATGATCCAAAGTTGGGCAATTGATCTAGTGTGTGTCTGGAATGTAATGTGTTTAGGAGTGTAGTATGTGTGGGAGAGGTTCTGTAATATATATACATATATTTTTGGAAGTATTGTATGTGTGTGTGTGTGTGTGTGTGAGAGTGGTGCAGTGTGTTAAGGGGATGCTGTGTGTATGTGTGATGGGTACAGTGTGTATGTGTGATGGGTGCAGTGTATATGAGAGGGTGTAGTGTGTGTGAGAGGGGTGCACTGTGAGTGTGAGGGGTGCAGTGTGTGTGTGTGTGAGAGAGTGCTGTGTGCTGTGGGTGTGAGGGGTGTAGTGTGTGAGAGAGGGGTGCAGTGTGGGTAAGGGTGCTGTGTGTGAGGGGTGCAGTGTGTATGTGCTGTGTGTGTGAGTGAAGGGTGCAGTGTTGGTGTGAGGGTGCTTTGTTTCTGTGAGGGTGCTGTGAGTGAGGGTGCTCTGTGTGTGAGGGTGCTGTGAGTGTCATGGGTGCAGTATGTGTGTGTGTAAGTGAGGGTGCTGAGAGTGTCAGGGGAGCAGTGTGTGTGTGTGAGTGAGGGTGCTGTGTGTGAGTGAGGGTGCTGTAAGTGTCAGGGGAGCAGTGTGTGTGTTTGAGTGAGGGTGCTGAGAATATCAGGTGTGCAGTGTGTGTATGTGTGTGAGTGATTGAGGGTGCTGTGAGTGTCAGGTGTGCAGTGTGTGTGTGTGTGTTTGTGTGAGTGAGGGTGCTGTGAGTGTCAGGGGTGGAGTGTGTGTGTATGTGTATGTGTATGTGTGTGTGTGTGAGAGTGTGTGAGTGAGTGTGGCAATGCTCCAGATCTCGCGAGAGGAACCCGGTGGAGCTGCAAGATAGAGCATCTCACCTTTCTCCCTCCCTCCCCAGCCGGCGGTCACATCACACTGCATGTGGGCCGGTGAGGGAGATCGTCATGGAACACAGTGGGACCGGTGCTCGAATAGCGTGGACCCTGCATGGACCGGCCGGGGATGTCCTGTGACTAGTGATGTCCCGAACGGTTCGCTGGCGAATAGTTCCTGGCGAACATAGCATGTTCGCGTTAGCCACCGCGGGCGAACACATGCGATGTTCGGTCCGCCCCCTATTCGTTATCATTGAGTAAACTTTGACCCTGTACCTCACAGTCAGCAGACACATTCCACCCAATCAGCAGCACACCCTCCCTAGCAGACCCTCCCACCTACTGGACAGCATCCATTTTAGATTAATTCGGAAGCTGCAACCATTTTAATTTTTTTTTCAATTTATAATTTTTTTTTTGTGCATATAAATGTTACAAGCAGATACTCCCCCCAGACACGGACACAGAGCAGAATAGGGACAGTTCCCCCTACATAGGGTCACTTGGCAGATATGGATTGACACCTATCCTAAGGATCCCTGATACACACTGACACAGAGCAGAATAGGGACTGTTCACCCTACATAGGGTCACTTGGCAGATATGGATTGACACTTATCCTAAGGATCTCTGATACACACTGACATGGAGCCCTCCATGTGTGAAGATGGATTATTTTTTTTTGCGCTCTTTTTTTTTTTTGTTAATTGCGTCGGTTCTTATGGCTTTTTATTTGGCCTTTTTTGGGGGAAAAAAGAAGATTTTAGAAAAAAGAAGACGTCAAATGGAAAGTTGAATTTTTCTTTACAGGTTAGTTATTTTATTCACCCTTCACTATTTTTTAGGGTGAGGGGGGTAGGTAGGGGGTAACTTTTTTGGGGGTGGGGGGCTGGGTGACTAGGGGCTTGGGGACCACTAGTCATCTTTGATTGGGGGGGTTATTTAGGGCCCCCACCCACCACTAAGGGGTGGGGGCTGGGGGTGAGGACATTAGGTCCCCCACTTATTCTGATTTAGGGCCCCCACCCGCCGCTCAGGGGTGGGGGTCAGGGGGGAGGACATTAGGTCCCCCCCTTATTAGTATTTAGGGCCCCCACCCACCGCTCAGAGGTGTAGGCCAGGAGGGAGGACATTAGGTCCCCCCCTTATTCCAATTTAGGGCCCCACCCACCGCTCAGGGGTGGGGGTCAGGGGGGAGGACATTAGGTCCCCCCTTATTAGTATTTAGGGCCCCCACCCACCGCTCAGGGGTGGAGGCCAGGAGGGAGGACATTAGGTCCCCCCCTTATTCCAATTTAGGGCCACCACCCGCCATTTAGGGGGCCCGGGGGGAGGACAATAGGTCCCCCCCCCCATTATTTGACATTAGGGCCCCCACCTGCCGCAACTTCGGGACCTCGGCAATTCAGCACTTCGGCAATTCGGACATTTGGAAGTACCCGAATGTCCGAATTGCCCGAAATTAGGTACCCCCCTTATTAGTATTTAGGGCCCCCACCCACCGCTCAGGGGTGGGGGCCAGGGGAGAGGACATTAGGTCCCCCATATTTTACTGTAGGGCCCCCACCCACCACTCAGGGGTGGGGGCCAGGGGGGAGGACATTAGGTCCCCCCTTATTTTACTGTAGGGCCCCCACCCACCGCTCAGGGGTGGGGGCCAGGGGGGAGGATATTAGTTTGCCCCCTTATTATTGTTTAAGGCCCCCACCCACCGCATTAGGTCCCCCCTTATGATAATTTTGGGCCCCCACACCACCACTGGTGGGGGCCAGGGGGAGGACATTAGGTCCCCCACTTATTCTGATTTAGGGCCCCCACCCGCTGCTCAGGGGTGGGGGTCATGGGGGAGGACATTAGGTCCCCCCTTATTAGTATTTAGGGCCCCCACCCACCGCTCAGAGGTGTAGGCCAGGAGGGAGGACATTAGGTCCCCCCCTTATTCCAATTTAGGGCCCCCACCCGCCGTTTAGGGGTGGGGGCCCGGGGGGAGGACAATAGGTCCCCCCCATTATTTTACATTAGGGCCCCCATATTTTACTGTAGGGCCCCCACCCACCACTCAGGGGTGGGGGCCAGGGGGGAGGACATTAGGTCCCCCCTTATTTTACTGTAGGGCCCCCACCCACCGCTCAGGGGTGGGGGCCAGGGGGGAGGATATTAGTTTGCCCCCTTATTATTATTTAAGGCCCCCACCCACCGCATTAGGTCCCCCCTTATGATAATTTTGGGCCCCCACACCACCACTGGTGGGGGCCAGGGGGAGGACATTAGGTCCCCCACTTATTCTGATTTAGGGCCCCCACCCGCTGCTCAGGGGTGGGGGTCATGGGGGAGGACATTAGGTCCCCCCTTATTAGTATTTAGGGCCCCCACCCACCGCTCAGAGGTGTAGGCCAGGAGGGAGGACATTAGGTCCCCCCCTTATTCCAATTTAGGGCCCCCACCCGCCGTTTAGGGGTGGGGGCCCGGGGGGAGGACAATAGGTCCCCCCATTATTTTACATTAGGGCCCCCACCCACCACATGTTACTTGATTGTTGTAAGTGTTGCAAATGCTTACAGCTGAATCCTGTATTATTTAAAATTGTATACAATGTAACATTCTTCTTCTTTCACTGGGTAAGTATATTATATACTATATATATAGTATATATAGTATATTATATACTTAGGCAATACTGTGCTTCAGAACTTCGGCACTTCGAGACTTCGGCACTTCGGAACTTCGGGACCTCGGCAATTTGGCACTTCGGACATTTGGGAGTACCCGAATGTCCGAATTGCCCGAAATTTGTCCGAATTCATATTCGGACCAAAACGAATAGCACATGTCTAATTGAGACCATATAAAGGAGTTATATGAAGTGGAAGTATACAGAAGATGATATATTGACATGTAGCATGTAAAGGAGGCTAATGTGGCTGAAAGATGTGGAGAGGGAGTTAAATGGACTGTGATCATGTAAAGGAGTACATTAAAGGAGCACTATACTAATTATCCTATTATAGTCAGCTTAGGTTATAATAAAATATCCCAATATTAAACATCTCCTGTGTAATGGAAGTTTTCCAAATCTCGTGACTAGTTTCCTAGTTTGTTGCCTAAATTTATTTTCTAGTCAGCTGCTACTCTCTAATTTGCCTGTTAATACTGTAATCACACTATAGTGTTGTAATGAGGCTTTAGGTCCTCGACCCCCACTCTCCAGAGAATTAAGGTGGTTTTACTCACATTTTCTACCACCCCGCACTGGTCTCCCCATGACTGGCTTCACCTCCATGACCAAGTTAATTAATCTTGACAAACTCAACCAATTCAAGGGTTTACCATATGAAAGCATTGAGAGGCTAGTCCTCATGCATGGCAAAACGCAGTGCTGTGCCAATTTGCATCTCCTCATCAATACCAATACATTTCCATGGGGAATGTTCAGTGTCTCCATGAAGAGCGTGGAGAGCTGAACGCCAGCGCTGTGCAGGAATAACCTCTAGTGGCCATCTGAGTGACTGCATCCAGAGGCATTACTAGACAGCAATGTAAACAATGCCTTTTCTCCGAAAGCTAGTAAAGCTCCGGCACAATTCCTGCCTGCTGCTTCACTACTGCATAACTATGTAAACAGACATTCCAATGCACCTTCACTGTTTGAGCTTTGAGAAGAATAGTGTGAGTCTGAATGCCTCCAATGCTAATGGCCCAATGCTACCAGCCCTCCCATGCTTACAAAGAAGCATCACATGTCTTTCTTATAAATTATATATTGTTTGCCTGATGAAATGAAATCTTTTAAAACAAGCTTGTCATGACAGCAGGTTTGGTGACGTGTTGAACGCTAGTTGATCATCTTCGATATATCTAAATATATAAATTTTTTAAGGCAGAATGTAAAGAGTTTGCTCCTTTCTGTACATACAATGCTTTGTTAAAACTTTTGTGGTGCCTTTAGGTAGTAACTTTAATGTTCAAGCATATCACTTTCTGAGCTAGCTAAGCATGATGCAATGTTGTCTTCTAAATAAACAAAGTAAAATGATATGGCAACAGGTTTGCTCACAGGCAACTCGTGTTGATATAACAATGCTTCATTCACTTACAGGTGGAAACAACACTGCATTATCTTGAGCCACATAAAAGTAAATGGGCGTTGATGCTCAAAAATGACATGAGAGTCTCAAGTAATTTCACTCTCTCTGTGTCCAAAAAAGCCTTTGTTACCTTTCATTCCTAGTGCAATAATCATATTGCTTTAATTTTTTTTATGAATTTGCAAACTCAAAAGTTTTTTCTAGTTATATATTAAACTATAAAACATAAATGTATCTACTTTATGTGATGTAGTTTGAAATATAATTTGTAGGATTTTTTTGTGATCTTAAAGGGATATTGTAGTGCCAGGAAGTAGTGCCCTCCCTCGCACCCCACCACCCCGGTAAATAAAGTTTTAAAAATCCTTCACTTACTTGCCTTATCCCAGTGCCTATGTCCCTCAGCACTGGGTTGAATCTCCGCCCCGTCCTCCATCCCGCGATGAGTGGAATCTAATGCGAATGCGTGGCAAATGCCGCGCGCACATTAGACCTCCCTATTGAAATGCATTGAATCAATGCTTTCCTATGGGGAAAATCTGACGCTGGAGGTCCTCATGCAGAGCGTGAGGACATCCAGCATCAGATAACGGACCAAAAGTCCATTACGATTCTGGATCACCCCCAGTGGCTCTTGGTAAACAGCCACTGGAGGCAGACTTAGTGCTGCAATGTAAATATTGCAGTAAATAAACAGGCCCCCCTGTATATTTACTTAATAACCCCAATCAATTCCACGTGGATCCCTTTTTTTATTTATTTTATTAAAATCCTTCACCAGCTGCCCATTAGGTTACCTTGTTAATTTAGTTAATAGCCCCCACCCGCCGATCATGGATGGAGGCTCCAGCACTAGGCGCCCCTGCTCATTAGAGGTGTGGCTAGGGCTGTATCAACAGAAACAAAAGTAATTTAAGTCATAAATGACAGATAACATAACAGTAAGACTGCAGAGGCATGATATACACACCAAAATTGCTTCATTAAGCTAACGTTATTTTGATGCCTATAGTATCCCTTTAAAACATTTTAACCCCTTAGTGACCAGACCGTTTTTCAATTTTCTTACCGTTAATGGCCAGGACTGTTTTTTTCATTTCTGCTGTGTTTGTGTTTAGCTGTAATTTTCCTCTTACTCATTTACTGTACCCACACAAATCTTTCTAAAGATACCACTATTTTCATAATATCATATATAAAAAAATGTTTAATTTTTTTTTTAAAACACACTTTTTCTAACTTTGACCCCAAAATCTGTTACACATCTACAAAATCCAAAAAACACCAGTGCTAAATAGTTTCTAGATTTTGTCCTGAGTTTAGAAATACCCAATGTTAACATGTTCTTAGCTTTTTTTGCAAGTTGTAGTTCTATAAGTACAAGTAGGACATTGCTGTTTCAAAATATATATTTTTCAAATTGATCAATAGTGACATTGTAACACTGTTATCTGTCATAAATCTTTGAATCACACCTCACATACATAGATATTTTTTTTAAAGTAGACAATCAAGGGTATTCAATATGGGGTATGTCCTGTCTTTTTAGTAACCACTTAGTCACAAACACTGACCAAAGTTAGCATTTATATTTGCTTGTGTGTTAAAAATGCAATTATGAACGCTAACTTTGGCCTATGTTTGTGACTAAGTGGCTACTAAAAAAGACTGAACATACCCCATTTGCAATACATTGGGTTGTCTTCTTTTGCAAATAGTATGCCATCATGGAGTTAATTCTCCTTCCTGGGCTACCATACGGTCTCAAAGGAAATATAACTAATCTGGCAAATTTCAATGTGAAAAAACTGAAAATCAAGCCTTATATTTTACCTTGTAACTTTCAAAAACATTATAAAACCTGTACATAGGGTGGAACTGTTATCCTGGGGAGACTTCGCTGAAGACAAATATTAGTGTTTCAAAACAGTAAAACGTATCACAACAATTGATATCATCAGTGAAAGTGCTGTTTGTGTGTGAAAAATGCAAAAAAGGTCACTTTCACTGACAATATCATCGCTTTGATATGTTTTACTGTTTTGAAACACTAATATTTGTGTTCAGCAAAGTCTAATGAGTAAAACAGTACCCATCATGTATGGGTTTTAGGGTGTCATTGATAGTTACAGGGTTAAATACAGTGCTAGCAAATTAAATTCTCTAGACTTTTGGCCTGGGTTGTCAGGCAAGGCTGTCAGTAAGGTCCCTTAAATTGCAATCAATAAAATTACTTAATTGTGTAAAAATATTACATAAATATGCACGTATAATTTAAATATTTTTAAATATTTATATATTTGAAGTCTACGTGTATATTTATAAAATTATTTATGTAATTATGTATATGGGTATATATATACATATTTCATATTATTTGTATGTATATATATATATATATATATATATATATATATATATATACATACAAATAATATGAAATATATATATATATATATATATATATATATATATATATATATATATATCGATGTACATAATTACATAAATATAATTTCATTCTAAGTGTATTTGGATATAAATATATATATTAATATGAAAACACAGTTAGAATAAAATTACACGTAATATCTAATATATATATTTTTATTTTATTAACATTTTATTTATTTACTTATTATTTATATTTTATAATAATATATATATATATATATATATAGTTATTATATATATTATATATATGTGTGTAATTTAATTATGGTAGTATTTTTATATTAAGATATGTATATATTAATATAAAAAATACACTTAGTATAACTTATATATGTAAGTTATATACACACACACACACATATATATATATATATATATATATATATTTAAACTTATTAACATTTTTATTTTTATTTAACCCAAGCAGGGAGACTGCCTGTCAGTTCAGGCAGTCCTCCTGCAGGCAGCACTATGGACACCTATTGCGGTCATGTGATCTTTCAGAGCGATCACATGGCCCGCGGGAGCCTAATTTGCCAAGGTGGGACTGTCTGGGCTGTCAGGCAGTCCACCCAGACCAGGAGGAGCACCGATCGCTGACAGTGGAATGGCAGTGATCGGTTAAGTAATTTATTTGCCGCGGACGTACTAGGTATGACCGTGGTCCTAAAGGACCATTTTTGTCGGACATACTTAGTACATCCGCGGTCCTTAAGGAGGTAATAACTAACAGTTTAATAATTGAAAAAAGGCTGATATATGTTTTTCAGATGCTTATTTCTTAGTGGCTTGATTATGAGCAAGGTTTAACTGCCTGGATTTCAGATAAAATGCTCATAAATAAATAAAAAGCCAAACACAGTTGATAAAATTAAATCATACTGGGGCATATAGTTTAGAAAATACAGCACATGTCTGTTTGAACACAAAAGTTGTGTTCATGGATCAATATAGATGGGAAATTAAATTATATATCTTACATTTTAAATAACCTGGTTTATGAAATCTTTGACCCTGAACAACGATTGCTAAGTATATCCTACCACTGTCTCTGCTTGACATCATTTATGGAAACATTTCATGATATTTATATCATTGGGTGGTAATATTGATTATACCACTACATTAAATATTTATGGATTATAAAATGTGTTAAAGCTTATCCATTTGCTAAAATAGCTATAAATAGGTATTTAAAACTATGACAATTTTATACTTTGAATTATAAGTCCTTGTTTAGATGACATGTTATATAATTAAGTATTATTTAGGCAGAGTAGGTGAAAAATATCTAATTTAGTGGTTTCACAATCTTAAGAATTAATTTCTCACTAAATTTCTCAGTCTGTATGTCCATCAGGCTCACCTGGTCTTTCAATGGTGGGATTCCGCCAGTACCTGGTCTTTCAATGGTGGGATTCCACCAGGTCCACCAGTATCTGGTATTTCAATGGTAGGATTTCACCAGTACCTGGTCTTTAAATAGTAGGATTCCGCCTCTACCCATCTTGTGATTCATGGTTATCTTTATTTATTTTTTTATTGAGCATCTCAATTTGATATTTCACCTTGATATCAGTCTTGATGTGTCTGCAGCTGGACTGAACATTGACATAGTCAATAATCTGTCTCCATATACTATTTGTGATACTAATTGTGGTGGTTCTGAGAAGCCTTCGAGTAACACATCATAATTATATTATCCAATATACAAATGATCTAACAAAGGAACGGCCAGGCACAAAAGTGAATACAATCAAGGGCATTTTTAGTAAAGCATACTATGCAATACATTGGCTTAATATAAGTTCCTTTCTAAAAATTAAAATCCCTTCAAAATAGCAAGGAAAACCGAGAAATGTCAAGACCATTCTTACCTAAGCAAGCAAACATAGGAGAAACTAGAGAGGAAAACATGTATACTAGTATGTACCTTAGAGTCTCTGACTTAAAAACACAGCTAAGATAGGTAAAACAGTCTGCAAACAGACAAAGTGATCAAAAATAGGCCAAGGTAGAGGTGTACAGAAAGGCGCACATATGACAGACAATACAAGGTCAGGATTGTAGGAATCAGGAAAAGTCAGGCAACAATTCAAATCTAAACCAGAAAAGACTTTTAGGTAAATTGACATGCTCTCAGGTATACAACGAAAAAGGAGCTGGTGTGTAATGAAGAGGTTTATACCCATCAGGGAAAGGCTATTGGTCAGCATCATATATGTTACATGATGTCAGAATGCCACCAGGTTGATGCAACATTCTTGGGCTCCAAAAAGTGATAAAGTCTAGTCTAGCTGTGAGACATGATCAATATAAAGTGGTCTAAAGGGAACAATCAAATAGCGCACAGTGTCAATATGAAGATTGCAATGGCGTTGAGATAAACCATGCTCTAAAGGTACTGTGAGAAGAAGACATTTCACAAGTGATCACAGATCATGACGAAAAGGAGCATGTGTTTTTTTTTTTTTTATTTTGCCAGACACAACAAAAACTAGACAGCGACAGGAAAACAACACCTGAATCTCACAGATCTGTGAATGTTTAGATTACTCATGAGCCTAAATACAGTGCAGAGTGACTGATAAATCAAATACAAACATGAGTAACAGATAAATCACAGAACTAAAATGACCTGCCAATTTACAATCAAACCTAAAAAAACTCTTCAACAAACCTCACTGGTGTACTCTATTTCAATAAGGAAATAAATAAGCCTATGGTAATCTCCTAACACCAAGGGCATATATTTCCAAATCCTCTAGCATCGTGAATTGCTCTTCTGTAATTTTCTTGTAACAGTACTACAAGACAGCAATGCTTGTTTGCTTTCATCCTAAGAAAATCTGCTCACTGCAACATAGTCAATGGAAACAGAAGACACATTAAAGGGGTAGACTAAGCCTTTCCAGTGTGTAAATCCACAGCACATGACGTTTCCAGGTTACCAAGCAATAAAATGAGTTAACACAAATGTTTCAGAGAGTAAAACAAATAGAGGGCAAGCTTCCTTTATGAAAAAAAACAACAACATTGCTTTAACACATTTTGTTTGCACTTCAAAAAAGAACAATAAAACAAATACCTATGAAATTTGGTATACAGAATCGTTACCTAACTGATAAGAAATAAAACACATTGTAGATATTGGCACAAATACATAAACATTTTGTTTTACATTTTATATATATATATATATATATATAACATTTACATTTAGTATGTGTGTAACATTTAGATTTAATATGGATTTTTTTGCATTATATATTCGAAGCACCTCTGAAGAGTGGTTGTGTTTATACAGAATTCCCAGAATTCCATGCAATACATGCAAATTAGCATGCATAAAATTGGTAGTTTTGGACTTTCATGTTTTTCCAATTTCGGTCAGCTAGTACCTGTTTATTTAAAAAAAAAAAAAAAAAAAGGATTAATTATAATTAAGTATTATATATTGTCACAAGCATCAGTTTTGTTTTATGGTTGTAGTGAGGTAATTGCTTATTTCAAAGAGCGCCATTCTCTTGAAAATGATAAAAGCCCCAAAGAAGGTTTTTATTGCTATGTACACTAATGTCCCTGAGTATCACAGGGCTCAGCATTTCTAGTCCTGGCTACTAACTAGGCCGGGGAGTGGCAGAATGATTTGTACAGCTGGCAGTAGGCTATATATTCACATGCCTTTACAACTATACTAAAAGCATAGAAGCAATGCCAAAGAAATAAAATATATTTATTGAAAGCACAATATATTGATAAAATCTTGTAGCACATGATTTAAAAGTCACAGTGCAGTTAGATGACTGATCCAATTTTAACTTCACTGTGATTTATTTCATTTTAGTTCTTGCTACATGTACATGTATGAGGGAGAGAAGAGAAGAAAAGAACGTCTTCTCCCTTAATAATTTGACAGCCTGTGTGGGAAGCATGTAGGCTTCAAGTACTATATGAGTGTACTATAAGACTTGTGGCTGACTAAAGATCTACAGAGAGTATACAAAACCTGCCAAACAGTTCATGTATGTTGTTGTTTGACATATGTTATGAATTAATTACCTGGCCTGAATTTCCATTTGTCAATGGCAAGTGAGCTAGTGGAAGTTTTGAACATTGTTTTGTAGTGTTTCTTATTATTCGAAAGGCATACACTTTTATATGGGTGATGTCTTAACACTCGACAAACAAACTGAAACTAGCAGATCAAACAAAGTAAAACAAAGTAACAGTCGCAAAAAATGAAAGAGTTAACATTCAGAGTTCCTTAGCAAAATACTATTAAATGTGAAATTAGTACTACAGGTATTACAAGAAGGACAGTGGTTGTCATAAAGAAGAGGTAGAAGATTCTAAAAGGCAGATGAAGATGGCGGATGTAGGTACACATGGCAGTGCATTGACAGTGGCCAGCCACACAGGGTGTCCATCAATAAGCAATAAACTGGGACCCATGCCTGGACAGGTCTTACAGATGGCCATGACGCCAGGTCGTACCAACACCTGGTAAGTAGTAAAACACAACTAACTTTAAACAGCTATTAAATAACTGCTAACAATATAATAATTATGTTACAATACCCAATGGCATTGCACAGACCAAACACTGTATATATATATATATATATATATATCAAACACACAGGGATCAATCTTGTGGAAGCATATGTTGGTAAAAATATGTGAACCTGCCATATGTGTCTGGGTGTCTGGTCTATCACAAAGTGCATATGCCATATTAAATATTTATTCACGTCATGTTTTTTTAAATGTGCATTATCATGTTTTTGTTTGCATTACATATCATAACCATATTATGATGACATAAATCTCATATATATGTTAATGAATATGTCCCATTGCCTCCCACAGTTTAAAAACAACTTAGCAATTTTCTCCAGCCCCGACTCAGAGCACTCCAAAATGTATTCATTGGAGTTCAAAAAAATTGAAAGTGTTGGTCTTAAAATGGTTTATGTAAAAATCATTTTTAATTTTTTTTTTTATTATTCGTTATTTTTATTGTGCTTTGATTGATATAACATACAAGCTCTTGGTGCCCCAATAGCATTCCTCGAGCACATTTTCAAGCGAAACAGTTGGAGCATTAGGATTATCGGCACATTTTGTATACGTTAGGATAAAGTTGATTAGAGTAGGTTATTAGTAAATGCAAGTCACAATAGCAAGGGTTGTGGGTACAAGAAGTTAATAGACATGACTGACCTGGGTTAGTAGCATGCTGAGTTGGTACAGAATCCTAACAAATTAACAAATTAGTAGGTTGCAGTTTTAGTTAGGTATATCAAGCTTTCCAAACAGTTATGTTATCAGAGTGAGGTTAGGTGGTCAATGTCTAACAATGCTAGGGTAACTTTGCTAGTATATCTATCATATGAGGCAAGTGCTTATTTGTATAGGCATAGTAGGTAGGCTAAACCAAGGGTCTAGGCATATAATCTGAGGCTGCATAAGTGTAAGAAGAGATGCCTAGGATTGTTGTATGGCTGGCTAAGCGTATAAACACATAAGTATAACAAAAACAGGTTACTGGCAGATTGCATAGCGCATAAGAGTCAATAGAGGGGGAGATCACCAAATTCTATGTGCGTTTTACAACTCTCAGAGTTCAGTGTCCAGTGCAGCCGGCGGCTGCCTGCCTCAGTTAATCAGTCCGGTGCTTGCTTTAGCCGATACCCATGGTAGGCATGCCACGCGGGCGGCTGAGGGTCCTGTAGCATGTTCGTCGCTTGCGGCGGATTGTTCTCCGTCCACGCGGCATCTGCTGCAGGGTGAGTGCCCCTGTTGCCCTCAGCTTGTGCGGGCTGGTCCTGGGTTTGGCAGCTTGCCGATTGTGTTTCGCGCCTGTTTGATGGCCAACAGTTTCTAGGCTTAGGCCCTTCTGGGTTCTGCTTTGTGTTGGTTGCTGTGTGGGTCGTGCATGCCTCTCCAGTTTGGCCCAGAATCGAGCAAATAGTTCATCTATGTGTTGGAGTGTTTGCTCCACGAAGTGCGTTGCTTTGTGCAAGGCATGTGCGTCCGCCATCTTGGGCACCCCGGGGGATTGTGGCTGCCGATGGTCTGTATCAGCCTGTTGTTCCATGTGGCAGGTGTCTGCCGCCCGGATACTTCGTGCTTGCCAGGTAGGACCGGGATGACCCCCGCCGGTCCAAGGGGGGGGTGACCACATAAGTGTGGCGAAACCGACCTCGCCACGTGTCCTTGGAGGGGGCTGATTGCCCGCCTCTTGCCTTTGGACTATGGACCAGACTTTATGGGAATGTGATACCCCAGATAGCCATACCATGGAGCCAATTCATATAATGAAAGACTATGGGAAAGACTTTAGCTCCATGGCAATTGTACTGTGTGAGTAGGATCTGTGCGCTATTCGGTAGTTTTGTGCGTGCAGATCCCAGCTATCTGGGGATAGGTGAAATGTCTGTGTGTTATGTGTAAATGTGACTTTATGTATTTTAAAGTGTTTTATGTTGTTTTGCAACCATGTGGTTAATGGAGTCTGCCTTTAGTCCTGGGTAATTGGATTACTTCTCCAATTAACTCCAGGGCAGAAGGGAGGAAACCAGGGTGCATTGTGGGGATGTTTTTCTGCCAGCTAGAAAGGAACAAAAGATACTTTTAGTAACTTTTGAACCCCTGGTCGGATTCATGCCATTTTTTAATATGTTGTTCCCCTGAATGGATTGATTGTGGATATGTATTTTTATGTGAATGTGATGTATGGTTTTAAAGTTATGAAAGTTGTGTAAAAGTATATTTTACACTGTATGCATAATGGGATTATGTGTCACACTAAGGGGAGGGGATGTGTGGGAGGTAACATCTATGTCATTGGTTCTTTTATGCCTCCCCCTGGGTGTGGCCTGTATGTGTGAGTTGGAAATAAAAGCCAGGCTGGATGAGCCAGTCGAGAGTTCCTGTTTTACCCTCAAAGTGATGTGTCGTCTCATTATTGGGGGAAGGATTTATTGCATGCTGTTCCAGTTGACTGCTAGGAGTACAAGCCATTCGTATGGTTCCTATTCAATGGTCTACAGCATTCATATGCTTGGGAGAATTTAAAGGTTTCTCGGATTCGGTGATTGTGGTGTCTGCCAGAGTGCTTGGAGTCCTCAGGAAGCACTAGGAGCATCCATTAACGGAGGTACCCGGTCGGGGTGCCAGGTGATCCGTTACATTGGTGGCAAGCGGTGGGATGGCGTCCTAGTGCGAGGTAAAGCAGCTCAGAGACACTGTTTGGATTTACAAATTGAGGGCAACGCTAGCACTCGTGCAGCGCCCCTGGGAGCAGACTAGTATGGAAGGTTCTGGCTCTGGAGATGATTGGCTGGCCGAGGTGAGGCAGCGAGTGGCCGAGTATGGGGATGATATACCCATGGAGACACGCCGAGTGATCTGGAACCAGGTCATGGCCGAGCGAAACACAAGGCTGGACCGAGAATTCCGTTTGGCGAAAGAGAGGAAGTATGCTCAGCAGCAGGAGCGTTACAGCAGCCGAGTAGAGGCTGCATCCGAGGAGGTTAGCCGTCTTTCCATGAGGCGGCGGGAGGAACCCGAAGTGGGGGTCCTCATAGACTGGTCCTGTGAGGAACCACAACAGGCAGGTAGAGATGGGACCAAGGTCTCTCCACCGGGATGCTGGGCAGCCGGCCCAGATCCCCAGCAGCAGCCAGAGTTGCCAGGTGGGAAAGCAGGTGGCCCTTACTCACAAATGTTGAGGGGCCTCACGGATTGGTCCTGGGAAGACCCACAGATGGCAGGTGGAGATGGGACTGCGGTCTCTCTACCGGCCCTACAGGGATGCTGGGCAGTCGGCCCAGATCCCCAGCGGCAGTGTGCGTTACAGGGAGCTGAAGGTGCCGTTCTTGCTCCTCAGCGGCAGTCTACGGTGCAGGGAGAGGAGCCTGTTATCCCCTCTCCCCAGCGGTTGAAGGTGTGTAAGGGAGAGGAGTTTGTTATTCCCTCTCCCCAGCGGCAGCACAGCTCACCAAGGGGAGAAAGTAAGCCCCTCACCAGCGCAGATAGGACCGTGGTCTCTGCGCCCTGCCTACAGGGAGTACAGAGGGTCAGCCCTGCTCCCCAGCGGCTGAAAGTGTGTAAGGGAGAGGAGTTTGTTACCCCCTCTCCCCAGCGGCAGCTTAGCACACCAAGGGGAGACAGTAAGCCCCACACCAGCGCAGATGGGACCGTGGTCTCTGCGCCCAAGTTACAGGGAGCTGAAGGGGCCGTCCTCCCTCCCCAGCGGCAGTGTGATTTGTTGGGAATTGGGAGCCCAGTCTCCATTCCCCAGCGGCAGAGTATCCAGCAGGGAATGGAGAGCCCAGCCCCCTTTCCCCCTCAGCAGGACTCTGTGCTGGGAGGAGAGACAGTCAGTCTCCCTCCACAGAGACGGGAAGTATGTATGGGAGAGGATATTTTCACCACCTCTCCCCAGCGGCGGATCATTAATGTACAGGGAATAGAGAGCCCAGTCTCCATTCCCCAGCGGCAGAGTGTTCTAATGGGAGAGGAGCTGGTTACCACCTCTCCCCAGCGGCAGCTTAATGTACCAGGGGGAGACTGTAAGCCCCACACCTGTGCAGATGGGACAGTGGTCTCTGCACTTCCAGCACAGGGGGTAGGGACGGTCGGTCCTGCCCCCCCACGACAGGGCTGTTTAGCCAAAGGGGAGACAGTCTGTCTCCAGCAGCAGAGCTGTGTACCCAGAGGGGAGACGGTCGGTCTCCCCCTCCCACAACCAGGCTCCAATCAGGCTACTTCAGTGGTAGCGCTGGCACCAGGGCAGAATACCGCTGGTCTCTGCCCACTCAGCAACCCACCAAGGCAGACTACCAGTCCCCCACACAGCCGTGGTGAGGCACCTGGACCTGGACAAAGTTCTCCTCTACCCAGGTGTAGTAACCAGTTATTGTGGGTGGGAGGTACTGCTGTTTGTGCTTCATGGGTGGGTTGCTGGACTAACCAGGGCACTGACCGGCAGGAGGTCAGATACCCTGTTAGTCTGGGGGGTAAAGGGGAGAAGTGTGGCGAAACCGACCTCGCCACGTGTCCTTGGAGGGGGCTGATTGCCCGCCTCTTGCCTTTGGACTATGGACCAGACTTTATGGGAATGTGATACCCCAGATAGCCATACCATGGAGCCAATTCATATAATGAAAGACTATGGGAAAGACTTTAGCTCCATGGCAATTGTACTGTGTGAGTAGGATCTGTGCGCTATTCGGTAGTTTTGTGCGTGCAGATCCCAGCTATCTGGGGATAGGTGAAATGTCTGTGTGTTATGTGTAAATGTGACTTTATGTATTTTAAAGTGTTTTATGTTGTTTTGCAACCATGTGGTTAATGGAGTCTGCCTTTAGTCCTGGGTAATTGGATTACTTCTCCAATTAACTCCAGGGCAGAAGGGAGGAAACCAGGGTGCATTGTGGGGATGTTTTTCTGCCAGCTAGAAAGGAACAAAAGATACTTTTAGTAACTTTTGAACCCCTGGTCGGATTCATGCCATTTTTTAATATGTTGTTCCCCTGAATGGATTGATTGTGGATATGTATTTTTATGTGAATGTGATGTATGGTTTTAAAGTTATGAAAGTTGTGTAAAAGTATATTTTACACTGTATGCATAATGGGATTATGTGTCACACTAAGGGGAGGGGATGTGTGGGAGGTAACATCTATGTCATTGGTTCTTTTATGCCTCCCCCTGGGTGTGGCCTGTATGTGTGAGTTGGAAATAAAAGCCAGGCTGGATGAGCCAGTCGAGAGTTCCTGTTTTACCCTCAAAGTGATGTGTCGTCTCATTATTGGGGGAAGGATTTATTGCATGCTGTTCCAGTTGACTGCTAGGAGTACAAGCCATTCGTATGGTTCCTATTCAATGGTCTACAGCATTCATATGCTTGGGAGAATTTAAAGGTTTCTCGGATTCGGTGATTGTGGTGTCTGCCAGAGTGCTTGGAGTCCTCAGGAAGCACTAGGAGCATCCATTAACGGAGGTACCCGGTCGGGGTGCCAGGTGATCCGTTACAATAAGTCGAGTGTCACCTCCAGTTGAAACTGTAGGAGAGCAGCCGTCTCTCCTAGGCCCAATTACTGGTAGGCCACAAAGCCTCGATTTGGATTTGCCAGCGGAGGAGAGGTCTGCGAGAGGTATCCCCGGAAGCGCTGGCATGTCAGGCTCAAGTTGAGTATGGCTTTGCAGCCCGGTAGGTTTTTAGTTTGTTTGTTTCGTCAAATGTAATGTTTCAGACACCGGAGCTCATGCAGCACACGTCTGGGCTGCTCTGTAGCCAGGCTCCACCCCTCTAATTTGTTTTATTTTAATGTTCAAGGAAGCAGCCACTTTCATTCTCCTGTGGAGAGTATAAAAAAACAGGGTGTAAGAGAATACTGCCGGGGAGAGTGCGGGGCTGAAAGCTTGTTCACCCCATGTGTAGCAAATTCGTGGCACCTTTAGCTACAAGCTTGAGAGCGCTTGATGACTGCAGAGTGCATGATGGGATATAGAGCATTAGAAGTTATTTTAAGTAGCAGAGTCCCTGATTGTTCAGTCCTTTGAGCCACAGGAAACCGATCTTAAGAACCATGCTCCACTTTTTAGCTACCAGTGTCTGGAATGGAGGTTGAATGTCGTATGACAGAAAAATTAACACAGCCAGGAGAGGGCACCATAGCGCAGTGAGCAGAATATCCAGCAAATACACAAGGGTTATTTAACATACCTACCAAAGGGATACTTTAATTTTAGGGGCGTGAGTGAGTGTGTGGCATTTTAGGTGACTTACTAATAACAATTTATGAAACTAAAATGTAATTTAGAACAAGAGCAACATATATTAGAAAAGGAAGACGAGCAATTACAAATTCACACAATGTTACAATCGACGTTTCAGTCTGTAAAAGACTTTTACAGACTGAAACGTCGACTGGAACGTTGTGTGAATTTGTAATTGCTCAATAAAGCAACAGATTAAATTTACCTTGAAAGACTCCTGAGAGCTCTCTACTGGTATCGTATACAATTTGGTTGCAGACAGCACCGGAGCATTAAAAGACCGGGAGCTTTGAGTGCTGGGACCTGGGACGTAATATATATATATATATATAGATAGATAGATAGATAGATATAGATAGATAGATATAGATATGTGAGTTTAATATATGGTGATAATATACTGTGTAATAAATACATAGAGTGTATAGCTGCTTTTTTATCCTAAAGAACAAAAAGGCTAAATCAGTTTAAAGTTTCCTAATGATATATTAGATCGTATCTGCCATCACAATCCAGTTTCTCTATGTTTCATGCTGTATTTGCCCAACAGGCAACTGTGTCTCTCATGGTGCGATCTATACCATTAAGAGGAACCTGTGGTTTTACTGAATATTTTCCTGGAAGCTAGACTCTTTAGGTACAGATGAACAAGCTAGAATGTTAATGCTTTTAGAAGGTATAAACCATGGCAATTAAATGAACTATATATTTTTTTTGCCTTGTTTTTGTAGTTTTGGTACAAATGAGCAACTTTGTTACGTGTGAAATTACTGTTAAAACATGATGAGTAACATGTAAATTTAGCCCTGAGTCTACCAAACGTTAGTAATATCAGGAGCTAAGTGAACGATGTTTTAGTTTCTCAATATTTTCTTTGGGTATCATTATTTATTTTATGAAAATAAGGCAAGAATCAGTACTGTGAAGTTAGTGTACACAGATTCAAACCATCCTCTGTGTATCCTTTATATAATTAGCATTAATACAATTGGTCGTTGCTAATGATGGAATAACCGTCTTGCTTTACATGCTTAAATCATCTACAATACTTTAATTTTCCCTGTTAGATTAATTGCATTAAACCCACTTTCTTGCTGTAAAGGGGAATAGTGAGAAAGATGCAGAATGTAGTAAAGAGGATACTGGTGTGTACAGAGCTGGAGTGAGCATATTGCTTAGGTAGTGTAGTAAGTAGAGATGTCCCGAACCTTTCGCTGGCGAATAGTTCCCTGCGAACATAGCTTGTTCGTGTTCGCCACGGATGACGAACATATGCGATGTTCGGTCCGCCCCCTATTCGTCATCATTGAGTAAACTTTGACCCTGTACCTTACAGTCAGCAGACACATTCCAGCCAATCAGCAGCAGACCCTCCCTCACAGACCCTCCCACCTCCTGGACAGCATCCATTTTAGATTCATTCGGAGGCTGCATTATTTTATTATTTTTTTGTATTATTTTTTTTGTATTTTGTTTTTTTTTAGACAGAAGTGTGTTATATTTGAGCATGCTAGGCTGAACGTGCCTATATCATGGCTAGTTGCACTGAGGGTATGAGTATATAGCAGTACATTGTTGTGAAAGATGGCTGTCATGTTTAGGGTGTAGCTTGCACGTTATCAACTGTGTATTTATATCAGCAGCTCCACCACTAGTTATAAATCAAGTGTGAGTCGCCCCATGAGATGAGACTAGTGAATAACATAATACATGAACGTTAAGGTAAAGGCATGTAAGAAACTACGACAATAAAATCTTTAGGAGGTGAAATAATGACATGTTTAAACGCTTGCTACTTTACGATTAGTTAATGTGCAGAGAGCAGTTCATGTGATCAAAGGCATGGTGTGGAGGATCGGCTATAGTGGGACATGCTTGGCAGGCTGCTGTTTACTGCTTGTGCTCATCCGATCCCTTCTGGGCGCCAGGTGCAGACCCTGGGAGTCCCTGATACCTGGAACAACAAAGGCAAGTCTCTGGCTGAGTGCCGGGTTTGCGGCTTGAGGTGGTGGAAGCTTGTTTTGTTGGGTGGTCGGATCTGTCCCGGTGGTGCTTCAAGTCCGGTGCGGGATTGTGGTGGCTTAAGGTGGAGGCGAGTGCTTGACGTGGGGCATGCTCTGCATTTCTGTTTGTGCCTCCGGTCCCGTCTTCGATGCCTTTTGCGTTGGTGGATTTTAATGGGGACTGCTTCGCTTAGCTGTGGTGGAGCTTGTTGGGGCTGTGGTGGAGCTTGTTGGGGCTTCCTGCTTGTTATTTGCTTCCAAAATTGATTAAAGAGTATGTCCAGCTTGGACTCAATATCCTGCCATGCTTTGCTGGTACAAGGAGGACACGCGGCTGCCGCCATATTGGGAGAGTCGCAGATGAGTATGTCAGCCTGGGCGGCTGTGCTCTGTGCGTCCATTAGCTCCAGACAGCCTCTCAGGGGTGGACCGGGATAACCCCCACCGGTCCGAGGCGGGGGGGTAACGGAGCTCCTGCCGGGAAGTAGCTGCTCCTGGGCATCCCAGGATCGGGAGATCGGCCGCCTCTCCCGCCCAGTGAGCACCAGGCCACACTTGCCACGCGGACATCAGTCTTTTTTTTTTTTCCCTGTGTAATCTAATTGAAGTTGCCTGCCTGCCAGCGTGTGTGTCAGGCTCACAGCGTATACTTTGCCCACTTGCCCAGTGCCACCACTCATATCTGGTGTCACAATAGCTTGCATTTAAAAAAAAAATAACTTTTTTGACTGTAATATAATAGCAGTCAGTTTCCTTCACACGTGTGCGTTTCAGGGCCTGCCAGGGCACAGTGTCACACCAGTGCAACTCATATCTGGTGTAACAGTAGTGTACATTTAAAAAAAAAGTAGAAATTTGACTGTGAAATAATAGCAGTCAGTTCAGCCTCTCATATCTGTTGTCACAGTAGCTTGCACGCATAGTACCACTAAATGACAGGCAGAGGCAGGCCACCCCGCAGGAGCCGTCGTGGTCGTGGTGCTGGGATTCCCTTTGGCCCTAAAATAATGCCCAGTGTTCAGAGGCCACGTACCCTGAACTCGGAAAGTTCTGAGGACATAGTTGACTGGCTAACACAGGACACCCAATCTTCTACAGCTTCCGCTCAGAACCTTGACGCACCATCCTCCTCCAGCTTAGCTTCGGGCACCTCTCAAGTTACCACTCGCCCGCCTGCCGCCACCACCAACACTAGCACCACAGCCGCTTCACTTGATCTGTCAGAGGAGTTATTTACACATCAGTTGAAAGAAATGAGTGATGCGCAACCATTATTGCCAGAGGATGTAGATAACAGGGATATGTCTCAGTCAGGTAGCATTACACACATGGACGTACGGTGTGATGATGATGATGTTGTACCCGCTGCTGCTTCCTTTGCTGAGTTGTCAGATACAAGTGAAGCGGTTGATGATGACGATGCGTCCGTGGATGTCACGTGGATGCCCGCTAGAAGAGAAGAAGAACAGGGGGAAAGTTCAGATGGGGAGACAGAGAGGAGGAGGAGACGAGTTGGAAGCAGGGGGAGGTCATCGCAAGGAGCTAGTGGCACAGTCAGACAGCATGCATCGGCACCCGGGGTCAGCCAGACAGCACGCCAATCAACGCATGCTGTTGCCACCACCAGAATGCCGTCATTGCAGAGCTCAGCAGTGTGGCATTTTTTTGGTGTGTCTGCCTCTGACAACAGTTTGCGGTGTTTGTGGTGCGGTAAACGGGGAGTTTGGTCTGTCACTGTGAAGCGGGCGTAACCCTTACACTACCTAATCGATACAACATCATACCTGATGTTTTAAAGCACGTTATTCCAAACAATTTAGGAATGTTAGGTTATTTATGCCCTTTATTGATTAAAACCAGACTCTGCATCAACTATGTAATTTTCCATGGGAGTTTTGCCATGGATCCCCCTCCGGCATGCCACAGTCCAGGTGTTAGTCCCCTTGAAACAACTTTTCCATCCCTATTGTTGCCAGAAAGAGTCCCTGTGGGTTTTAAAATTCGCCTGCCCTTTGAAGTCTATGGCGGTTCGCCCGGTTCGCCCGTTCACGAACATTTACGGAAATTCGCGTTCGCCATTTGCGAACGGAAAATTTTATGTTCGCGACATCTCTAGTAGTAAGTAGATATCAACCATGCACAAAAGTGAAGGCTTAATATACAATTGAGCATTAACCATTTTATCTTCATCTAGGATGGGATTGTAGTTTAAAGACAAATTCTACAAACCTATAAGCAATGACTAACACTGGCATGTGTTGCTCACTAAATAATATTCTGTATAGCAAAGGTGTCCAGGCACAGTCTTGAATCGGTGCCTTCAGCTCCCGCAATCCACTTGATTACGTACACAAAAAAGTAAGAAATCACTGCATATTATCTGATGCATTTCATCCAGATTACAAATGTATCTACTCATAGACTAAGTCCATTTGTAGACACCAAGATACAGAAAAAAGATTTCAGACCCAATGGGTGTTGCCACTCCTTGGGTCTTCTATCTTTAAGAGTGCAGCGCTGTATTGAATGTGAGAACACAGTGGATTACCTGTGATTCAAAGACAATTATCTTTTGTATTCTCCAATGCAGTGTACATAAAAGGAAAACAGAAATATATACAAATAATAGTGTAGTATATTAAACACTGTGGTGAAGAATTTAGTGAGTAACAGATATATCTACACTCGCATTTTTTAGAGCCTTTTCAAGTAGATTAGGCTCTAAACTTCTGCACATCTGTGTCTTTAAAGGTAGACCACACGACCCCTCTCTCCAAGGTAAAGTGTGTTTTTTTCTCTCCTCAGCGTATATAAAAGACACAGAATTATCGAACTAAGTGTAGCTTTCTTTGTAATATCTCCATATATTTAGATAATAGGTTAAAAATGCTCACCTTGTTTAGAGCCTTTTGGTAACTGGCTCTAAGTATGTAGGCCTAGTGTCAATTTGTGGGGTGACACTGCCCCTTCCCTGGAATCACTGATGCTGGATACAGTGGATTGTGTATAATAAGAAATTTATTACAGAGTATATAAAATCAGTATAAAAATATTTCTAGAAAATAAAATTTAAAAAAATTAAATAAGAACAAAGTATTTTCAAGTATTAGTGGTTTAGAAAAAATGGTGAGTCCACTTTAAAAGCCAAAACGCGTTTCGCCGGTAAAAACGGCTTCCTCAGTCAGCTTGTGGGTGTCCTCTTGGTATTCCGTGTTTTAAATGTCCAAAATCCCGCCTAAAAAGTCCTCCTCCAATCGGAATGGTCCTTTGTATCACGTGACCCGACCGGAGAGCCGTGTCGTCACTTCCGGGTTTTTCGGCACTACAAGGTCCATAATGCTTTGCGCTTTAGCGCGTCATTTCCGGTTTCTGTCCGTTTTTTGTGGGAAATGTAGTCCACAAGTGGGGGATTAACTAGTTCATATTAGAGCCTATTCAGGCTCATATACATTTGGAACGGAAATAAAAGAAAATAAAAGAAAAAGTGTGTAATTAAATGATCTTAAGTATGACTTCTATTTCAAAGTGCATCTTTTTTTGGTAAACTTGCTTATATAATTTAATTTTTTCATATGTACTTTAATTCTTTGGTAGACTGCAAATTATTTAAACAAATAAATATTATTAATTATGCTTATGGATTCTATTTAAAGCAATATTGTCTCATATAGAAAAAACATGCAGATCTTTTGTTCATAGTGTGCAATTTATATAACGTCTTTTTTGTGCAAACATATTCCACCATATACACATTAATTAATCTATTTATTGCAAGAACTGTAATTGCTATATATTCTAATTAATAAAAATATTTAATTCACATAAAACGTATACATTTTGTTGTTCATCGTTTAAAATAGTAGTGTCTTATATCTAGAAGGAACATGCAGAGAGATAGACCCAGTGGAAAACGAAGATGTTAATAATTTGTATGTTATGGGTATATCTATATACAGGCTGATTCATAAAAAAATGGCATAATTCGAAGTCTGCATTTAGACCTGTAGGGGCTAGAGTGTTGAGATTAAAGATCCATTTAGTTTCAATTCTTCCTAATTTTCTAATTTCATCCTCCCCTCGCCAATTGAGTGTGATTTTTTGGATTGCCATAAATTCTAGAAATTGGGGATCTCTATTATGTACTAAACTGAAGTGTTCTGAAACACTGTGTTTATCTGTGTTCGTTTATTCGTGTTTGTAAGGGACGTTTTGTTCTGCCTACATAGAATAAATTACAAGAACATTTTAAAACATATATAACCCTTTTGGAGAAGCACGTAATCATTTGGCGTATTTTGCATTTCTTTTCTCCTTTTGGGTCATAAAATTCTGTAACGTGCCTTTTCGTGCTTTTTGTGTTTCTACAGGCAAGACATTGTCCGCAGCCAAAAAAAACTTATTTCTGAAAGAAAGGGGTGGGTGTATTGTCTTTAATGTGGTTGTGTGTTATTTTTTGTTTTAGGTTAGGGGCTCCTCTGTATACTAGTTTTGGCCTCTCTGGTAATACGGAGTGAAGCATAGGATCATTCCTTAGCATGGGCCAGTGTTTATTTATTATTTGTTTAATTTTTTGGCTCTCTTGGTTAAAATTGCAAATGAATGGTAGATTATTATTATTATTACTGCTCTTTGGTTTGTACTTCAACAATGAGGATCTTTCCTTCTTTAATGGTATTAATGAGCGAGGTTTCTTCATATCCTTTTTCCATAAAATCTTTTTTAATTTTAATGGCCTGAATCTCAAAAGTGCTTTGGTCTGTGCAATTTCTTGAACTCTCATTAGTTGTGCTTTAGGTATGGTTTTTAGCCAGGGGGAAAAATGACAACTGTTTAGGTAGATGTAGTTGTTTACATCTACTGGTTTAAAATAAGCCTTAGTTTTAATATTATTGTCTTCTATAAAAATCATTAAATCTAAAATATTGACACTTTCTTTACTGTATTCTGTAGTTAAAATTACTCCCCAGTCATTTGTATTTAAAAAGGTTAAGAATGTATTTAAAAGATCCACTGAACCATTCCAGATTAAAAAGATATTGTCTATGTACCGCTTATAGGAGACAAGGTTCGCTCCCCATTCTAGATTATTGTCTATGAATTGTGACTCCCAGTAAGCCATGAATAGATTAGCATAGCTTGGAGCGAACCTTGTCCCCATAGCGGTACCGACTTTCTGTAGAAAGAAATCATTATTGAACCAAAAGTAATTATTTTGAAGGATAAGGTCTATTCCTTCCATAATAAAACATATCTGTTCTTCTGAATAAGTGTTGTCCTTTTTAAGAAAATGTTCGACCGCTTCTAGACCTTTCGTGTGTGAGATGATAGTGTAAAGGGAACTAACATCTGCTGTTACCAGGATATAGTTTGTTTCCCATTGGATATGTTGTAATGTTTGTATAATGTTTAATGTGTCCTTGAGGTAGTTGGGGGTTTGTTGAACCAAAGGTTGTAGACACTTGTCCAGTTATTCCGATAGCCTACTGGATACAGAATCTATCCCTGAGACTATCGGTCTACCTGGAGGTTAAGTCCATTTGTAATCTGGACAAAATGTCAGATAATATGCAGTGATTTGTAAACTCTTTTGTATACATAATATAGAAGCACATAGGCCAAATTCCCTTATTCGTTTATCACAATGGGTAAGATCAAGGAATATAGCTGTCACGTGCGGCAAAAGGTTGTTGAGCTTCCAAATGGAAAAATAAAGAAAATAACAAAAGCACTGCAAATGACAATTTCTACCATCAGGACAATAATTAATACATGCCAGTCAACTGTAAAAACTGTGAACCAACCAGGAAAACGACATGTGTCTATATTGTCTCAAGCTGGTAAAACTGGTCTGATGCATCGATGCATGGATTCCACAAGACCTCTGAACATGTCCTGTGGTATCTGGTACTAAGACATTAGGAGTAGATCCTTTAAGTCCTGCACGATGCTAGGTGGGGGCCTCCATGGATTGGATTTCTTGTCCCAGAACATCTCACAGATGCTCAATCAGAAAGAGATCTGGGGAATTTAGAGGCCAAGGCAACACCTTAAACTCTTTGTCATGTTCGTCAGACAATTCCTGAACAAGTTTTGCATTGTGACAGGGTGCATTATCCTGCTGAGAGGTCACTGCTATCATGGAACACCATAGCCATGAAGGAGTGTAATTGGTCTGCAACAATCTCTAGGTAGCTACATGACAAAGTAACTCCCTCACTGTGTTAACCTCTACCACTTCAGCTGGAAGACTATTCCATGCGTCCACTACCCTCTCTGTAAAGTAATACTTTCTGATATTATTTTTAAACTTTGCCCCTCTAATTTAAGACTATGTCCTCTTGTTGTGGTAGTTTTTCTTCTTTTAAATATACTCTCCAAATAGTGATGGCTAGACGACTGGGCCAGAGCATTCCCAATACAGCAAGTCTTGCCAGGACTCAGCAGAACATTGCCCAGAGTATAACACTGCATCAGCCAGACTGCCTTCTTCCAATAGTGCATCATGCTTCCATCTCTTCCCTAAATAATATGCATATACACCTGGCCATCCATGTGATCTAAAAGAAAATGTGATTCATCAGACCAGGCAAGCTTTTTCCATTGCTCCATTGTCCAGTTCTGATCCTCATGTCAGAATTGAAGGCACTTTCGGCAGTGGACAGGGCACTCTGACTGGTCTGCTGCTATGCAGCCCCATATACAGCAAACTGTGAGGTACTGTGTGTTCTGACACCTTCCTATCATGGCTAGCATTAAATTGCATAGCAATTAGAGCTACAGGTGCTCTTCTGTGTGATTGTACAAGACATGCTAGCCTTCACTCCCCATGTGCATCAATGACCCTTGGGCACCCATGATCCTGATGCCAGTTCACCAGTTTCCTTGCACCACCTTTGGTAGGTACACACCACTGCATACTGGGAACACCCCACAAGACTTGCTGTATTGGAAATGCTCTGACCCAGTCATCTAGCCATCACCTCAGGGATCTGTACTTGATATTGCAGAAGGTCCTGATGGTAAGGTACGTCTTTTTGCTGATGATATTTGTAACGGACCGTTTCAGCATAAAAGGGGAAAAATCAGTTTAGGCGATAATCCCCTTTTCACAAAAAGGCACAGCTACTGTAAAAGCACCAAAACTCACGAATTGGATATAGGTGAATGCACCAAACTCCCGAACTGCATACAAGGGAATAAGGTAGTACTCCAAACTCCCGAACTGGAACCTCACGAATTGCTGCTAGCAGACGAACAGGAAAAGCTCCCAAGCGGCTTACACTCCTGGCAGTCAGTCCCTATCAGCATACAGTGAATCCCCCCAAGAACGAGACAAGGCTCTGTGTTGAGGGTCAAGCAGTGGTCTGTTTATTCAGGGCTACCTGCCCCTGTATTTATGCAGGTCTCCCACCTGGTGGACACTCCCCTAGGGGACCAGATGGAAGACTGAAACAGCAGACAGACATGTATCATTTTCGTACACACAGCCACAATACTTTCCCACAATGCATCTTGGTTTCCTCCTCCCTGCCCTGGAGATAATTAATGAATTAATTCAATTATCTCCTAGGACAAAGGCCAGACTCCATTATGCACATGGTGACACAGAAACAGACTATCACTTTAAAATACATACAGACACATTTTATACATAAAACACAGACATGTAACATATCCCCAGATAGCTCAGGTCTGGGTGCACATTATTAGGTGAATGGCACCCAGACTACACAAATACATTTTAATTGCCATGGAGCCAAAGTCTTTAATTATACGAACAGGCTCCATGGCAGGCTATCTGGGTTACTACAGTTCACATAAAACATAAACTACCGAATTTCCCAGCATTCACCAAATTCATACGAATGAGAACCAGGGGCTGGAGGTTCAGCGGTGCCTGCACGTAAAAGTGTCCGATTTTGGTGCATGAAAGCCGGGCAGAAAAGTGTTGGCTGCCCGGGGAGCTCCAGAACAGCGCCACCTAGCGGCCGCTAAGTGTAACAGCGGCCACACAGTTAACAGGCAATTAAGCTGCGGTTAACCGCAGCTTCAGGGAGGTAAATTGGCAGCACACTCCAGCTTCTGGGTGGCCAATTAACAACGCCGGCTGGCTTCCCACGGCTCTGGGGAGGTTGGTGAACGGCTGTTTGTTCGGTAGATGAAATCTACCGAACTGCTGTGCAGAAAGGGAGAAATAAATCCTTCTGCACAGTAAAATTAACCCTTTAGCTGCCGGTCCATAATCCAAAGGCAGCAGGCGGGCAACCAGGCTTCTCCAATACAATGTGGCGAGATTGGTTTCGTCACAATACTAAGCTATGTAACAGGGTTGATGTCCCAGGAGGGATAAGCCACATGGCAAATGATTTAGGTAAACTAGAAAAATGGTCAGAATTGTGGCAACTGACATTTAATGTGGATAAGTGCAAGATAATGCATCTTGGATGTAAAAACCCAAGGGCAGAGTACAAAATATTTGATAGAGTCCTAACCTCAACATCTGAGGAAAGGGATTTAGGGGTGATTATTTCTGATGACTTAAAGGTAGGCAGACAATGTAATAGAGCAGCAGGAAATGCTAGCAGAATGCTTGGTTGTATAGGGAGAGCTATTTGCAGTAGAAAGAGGGAAGTGTTCATGCCATTGTACAGAACACTGGTGAGACCTCACTTGGAGTATTGTACGCAGTACTGGAGACCATATCTTCAGAAGGTTATTTGTATGTACGTAGTGGGGAATCGCGATGCAGCCTAGAACAAAATCTAACCATATTCAACCCCCCAGTAATGACAGACCACTTAGTATGGATGAAACAGTCCACAGCATTTATTATCACAAACTAAATTACTGCATAACACATCCATAACTTTATTTATTAAATCTCTTCTTTTCTGTAACCAAAACGTTAGACATAAATAAGCATAAATTAACATATATACATATATAACTCCACACATAGTGTTATACAGTGAAGAATAAACATAGATTGGTTCCTAATCACCACTCCCTCTCACCTCCCCCCTCGTCATAAAAATCATATATTTCCAATGCCTGCCATCAGCCGACCTTATCCACGCTCGATGGGCACAAGACCTCAAGCAACCTAAAGTTTAACCTTTGGAGCAGGGGAGGTTTGAGACCTTAAAAAAACTTGTTCATCTCATTCCATATACTTAAACGTAACCTCAAACTCAATTGGCAAGGACATATCCCCGGCTAGCTGTGATTAACTATACTAATAGGGCGGGCGGGAGGGAAGCTGTTTGCTGGCCCGAATCCCAAGTGGCACTGAGGTAAGACCTCCCCCACACTAACTTACACAGAACATAATCCCACCCACAGACTCTTTCCCAACCAATCCCATGCATCTATCCCCACACTCCTACATGTGCCCTTGTCCGCTTAGCTGCGATATCTCGCCAGGGCCTGATACTTTAGAGAGAGTTCAGAGAAGGGCTACTAAACTGGTTCATGGATTGCAGGAAAAAACGTACCAGGAAAGGTCAAAGGAACTTAACATGTATAGCTTGGAGGAAAGACGAGACGGGGGGAATATGATAGAAACATTTAAATACATAAAGGAAATCAACACAGTAAAGGAGGAGACCATATTTAAAAGAAGAAAAACTACCACAACAAGAGGACATAGTCTTAAATTAGAGGGACAAAGGTTTAAAAATAATATCAGGAAGTATTACTTTACTGAGAGGGTAGTGGAATGGAATAGCCTTCCAGCTAAAGTGGTAGAGGTTAATACAGTGAAGGAGTTTAAGCATGCGTGATAGACATAAGGCTATCATAGATATAAGAGACTAATGAAAGTATTTTAGAAAATTGGGCAGACTAGATGGGCCGAATGGTTCTTACCTGCCGTCACAGTCTATGTTTCTATCACTATTTGGTCCTTGTCAAAGTAACTAAGAGCTTTTCACTTGCCCATTTATCCTAATTACATGAAATTCAAAAGCTGACTGTCCACTTGAGAGGTGCCATTCTAACAATATAATTAATGTTATTCACTTCACCTGTATGTGGTTTTCATGTTGTGGCTTATCAGTGTATATATCTGTGTTTCCCTTTTATTTCATTGTGTTGAGTCATCATTTCCCTACATATAGGTTCCTACTTATTTGCATTGCTGATGGCAGCACCCCTTCCCAACCAAACCCTGACAAATTCAGAAGTTCCTTTTACCTTTCTTGTCTGAATCATAACCACTTCTTTAAGAAACTCCCAAACAACTTGAGCAGTAGCTCCTTTCCCTATGTCCCATCATTCAATTTCTTGCTCCTTAATTGCCTTACCACCTCAAAAAGGAGGTTGGTCGTACAGCTTTCTCATATCGAGCTCCACCGATATAGAATCACCTGATGGAGGAAATCAAATGTAACACCAGTCTGAAGTGACTGAAACATGCACTAGTGGTTAATTTATAACTATTTTGTATATGTGTCTCCCGTGTCTGTCTCCCTCCAAGTCAACGGTGCTACCATCAGCTCCACCACACAGGCTCGCTGCCTAGGTGTTTTTTTTTACTCTGACCTCTCTTTCAAGCCTCATGTTCAGTCTATCGCCAAATCCTGCCATTTCCATCTCAAAAACATTGCGTCCATCCCAACTTGAGCCTTTACAGTCCATAATGAATGCGGGGGCGAGGCTCATCTTCCTGTCTGCCCAGACCTCCCACGCCTCACCCTTCTGTCAGTCCCTACATTGGCTTCCTATAAGATATAGAGCTCAATTTAAAATTCTGGTTCTTCCTTTCAAATCTCTACATAATGCTGCTCCCACCTATCTATCCTCACTTATACACAAGTATGTCCCGTCTAGGCCCTTACGATCTGCTGAAGACTTACGTCTATCTCCTGTCCGTACTCCCACCTCTGATGCTCGCCTTCAAGATTTCTAGAGGGCTGCACCATTCCTGTGGAACTTGCTTCTCTCCTCTGTTAGATGCTCACCCAGTCTCCACTCCTTCAAAAAATCGTTAAAAAACCACTTCTTCATAAAAGCGTATCAATTGAACTGTTAATAGCTCCCGACTGATTCCTCTTCTGCAACTGTCACTAGTCTAATACTATCCTTACCTTTTTGTGTCATTTTACCCCACTTCCTCTAGCATGTAAGATCAGTGAGCAGGGCCCTCAACCCCTCTGTTCCTGTGTGTCCAACTTGTCTGGTTACAACTACATGTCTGTTCGTCCACCCACTGTAAAGCGCTGCGGAATTTGATGGTGCTATATAAATAACATAATAATAATAATAATAATAATAATAATTATTATATGTTTATTGTATGTGTAACAATATCAGCATAACTGTACTTTATATCAAGTGTCTCCTATTATACAGTTATTATTGGATTTACATGTACTCTACACGACGTACTTAAAAAAGAGAGAAATCTTAACTTATTTTTCCTGGTAATATATTTTATAAATAGGTAATATTTGGAAATCATAATTTGGAATCCAATATGCAGAAGGATTTAAATTGATGAAACTTTGTTTTCTTGCTGTTAATGTGACCTAATGCATTGTTATTATAGATGTAATGTAACATCGATTTCTTGGAATTGTATATATCCAAGAAACCTTTGTACTCCCATTTGTAGATGTTAGAATAATGCATGTTTAGAGCGGATGTTAATAATACACTATACAATGTAATTATTTTGCTACAGGCAAGAGCGCTTTATAATATTAAAATGAATCTCTTTATAATATATTAAACAGTGTCCGGGTACATCATAGCTACCTATAAAATTTTTACATAAAACAAACTAGCTCTCAAAAAGTGATATTGAATAAATAATTCACTGTTCATAAATTATACTTAATAATAACAGGTATGTATTGATCAGATTTAAAGTGATGTAAAAACTGCAACAAGGAACACCACAAATATTAACACATATTATGTTACAAATAACTTTTATATGAGCAAAGAATACACGCTGTGTACTAAAACAAGATAAAGCTATAAAAAAAAAGCACAAAAGTAAAAGAGCATTGAGAGATGGAGGGAATGAATTCAGGAAGAAATCCAGTAGATGAAAGGGTGTCTATTACTGGTGACTGGGAGTTTGCAAAGGACCATGCATGAATACAAAAACCTAACCTTTTAAGCTTCTCTTTGATTATAGTACAAAACTCACTAGAATGTGATAAGAAATAAGAAACATTCAGCCCATCTAGTCTGCCCATTCTTCTAAATAAATGGCCTTATCTTATTTTATGCCTATCCCATGTATGCTTAAACTCTCTCACTGTGTTAACCTCTACCACTCCAGCTGGAAGGCTATTCCATGCATCCACTACCCTCTCAGTAAAGTAAAACTTTCCTATATGATTTTTAAACCTTTGCCCCTCTAATTTAAGACTATGTCCTCTTGTTGTGGTAGTTTTTCTTCTTTTAAATATACTCTCCTCCTTTACTATGTTGATTCCCATTTTGTATTTAAATTTTTCTATCATATCCCCTCTGTCTCGTCTTTCCTCCAAGCTATACATGTTAAGTTCCTTTAACCTTTCCTGGTAAGTTTTATCCTGCAACCCATGAACCAGTTTAGTAGCCCTTCTCTGAACTCATTCCAAGGTAACAATATCCTTCAGGAGATACGGTCTACAGTACTGCGTACTATACTCCAAGTGAGGTCTCACCAGTGTAATAGTCTCTTCTCCTCTACCGTTTACTTTTTTGGTTAAGTTAGCTTTCAAATAATTATTGGTATTTGATTAAAAAATAATAATAATAATAATAAAATTAGGGGCACTTATTTGAGTTTTCAAATAAAACAACACATTAGAGAGACAAGACCACACTACAGTCAAGGGACATGTATGTCTATATGTAGTAAAAGTATAACAATATAATTTATGTGCAGACAAACTTTATTCAGTAAGCTACTTAAAGCCTCTAATGGAATTATGCTTTATGTTTTTGGTACTGTCAAGCTTTTGTTATCCTGTCAATATATTCACACCAGTGTTAAGAACATAGCGAATATTCAGTTAAACCACAGTGCTTTTGTTGGCAGCCCATCATTCACACCATATAAGCAGCCAGGAACAACATCTCCAAACATTGGAAGTTGGTTCACTCCCTGCCAATACTATTTCCCTCATTGCAGAACACTGAATACCAGAAAGAAATGGCTAAAAGAAAGATAGATCCCTAGACATGGTCTGCAAGATATTGTCTGATTGGGATCAATTCTACTACTCCACCAACCATTCATTTGTTTCTTTTCTTCCTCTCCCTTATAGTAAATATAGGGTTTTAAATGTAAAAACAATTTTTTATAGTGGTTAGGAAAAGGTCTACCAAAGCTTTATTGCACCATGTGTGCCGTCCAATCTATATCTCATGTAGCATCACCAAACAAGCAACAATAAGACAGACGTTTTACAAAGCAGGCGTATGGAGTAATATGAGTGAGAGAAAAAACTATCACATCAAAAAAACCCAGTGGACATACTGCACCATTATCTCCCTATTTATCTCTGTCTCCAGATATTTGTTGTACCATATATTTTGTATCCCTTATTTTAAGGGTAAGTTCATTAATATAGCGCTCCACTGTTTTTTTTTTTTTTTATGTGAGAGGTTTTTCTCTCACTCATATTACTCCATATGCCTGCATGTTTTTGTGCTAAGTTTAGAGGTATTGGCATGTGTGTTAAACTGCTTATCCCGGTTTCTGTATTCTACAGCAATTTCTAAGCGCCTATATTTCACAGTTTTTTGTATCTTTTATTGCTATCATTTTACAAAGCATCTTTATGGAAACTGTTTGAGAATTATGAAGCAAAATGACGACCTTTCATAAATTCTGTGAAAACACTGAAATAAATAAAACACGTTATTATACACAACACAGTGGCTTTATAATAATGTATTATACATTAGGACTTTCATCTTTAAGTAACCGGGGCAGTGAGTAATATGGTGTTATATATACTCATATGTTATTGCAACAATATAGCTTTAGAGGGTGTTATAGTTCTGCATCTAGTGTCTCTTACTAACTTACCAGATAACCAGCTTCACTCTGTTTTCAATGCATTTTGTGATATCAGCGACTTATTTGAAGAGGAATAGTGTTATTTTTTCATTCTGGAAAGTTTAATGACACATCAGACCTCACTCGTGTGACAGCATGCAAAGCTATCTGGCTGGATACATACATTGTTAGACACAACAGGAGACAGAAGTTCCATCAATTGAAAAAGGGGAAACTGTCAGAATCAGTCACATTAAAATATGCCAACTGAAAATAAATACTCAGCAGATGCTTTGCAAAATGGTTTCAAAGATACATGAAATAGTACACAATTTACATGTAATGACTGAGCGATATTAACTCTTTGGTTTCATTAAAACCCTCCAAGCACTACAACTGCATTTCAAGGTGTCATTTAAAATCTCAATGACAGCATTAAATAATAATACATGAGCAACACAGAGAAATGCATGCGTGCGTGCGTGCGTGCACTCACAGATATACTTAAAGGGACACTATAGTCACCCAGACCACTTCAGCTCAATGAAGTGGTCTGGGTGCCAGGTCCCCAAGGTTTTAACCCTTCAGATGTAAACATAGCAGTTTCTGAGAAACTGCCATGTTTACATTGCAGGGTTAATCCAGCCTCTAGTGACTGTCTTCCTGACAGCCGCTAGAGGTGCTTCTGGGACGCTGGATGCGAAAATCGCATTCAGCACCCAGAACATCCATAGGAAAGCATTGAAAAATTGTTTCCTATGGACTGTTTGAATGCGTGCGTGGCTCTTGCCGCGCATGCGCATTCCACTCCACTCGGGAGCCGAAGTCAGAGTGGGAGGAGAGGTCACCAGCGCCGAGGGAGCCCGGCGCTGGATTAAAGAAGGTAACTGAAGGGATTTTAACCGCTTCATCGCCAAGGGAGGGGGCCCTGAGGGTGGGGAGGACCTAAGGGTTGTATAGTGTCAGGAAAACAAGTTTGTTTTCCTGACACTATAGTGATCATTTAAATAGATAAATGGAAAGATAGGTAGATGTTAGCAGCCCATTACTGTAATATCACGGCCGGGCTGATGACGGCCACAGGCCCTCAGTCAGTGCTTGATGTGCAGTATGCTCTTGGATTCATATGCCTTGGTTAAATTCACATCCATGCGTCTTTCCATAGGAATTTTTAGGCAATGTTTTAACCCCATCGCTAGTCTTTTTCAAGTCTGAGAAACCTTGGTACACCAGTGCAATAAATAGCAAGGAATCTAAAATGCAACCACATGTGCTTGAAACATTAAACAGACTCTCCAGTGCCAGGAAAACAAACCGTTTTCCTGGAACTGCAGATCCCCTCCCACCACCCATCCCAAGTTGCTAAAGGGGTGAAACCACTTCAGTGACTTACCTGTATCCAGCGGCGATGTCCTTCGGCGCTGGGTCAGGGTCTGCCCACGCTCCTCCCCCGCTAACGTCAACAAAAGTTTAGAGGACTTGTGGAAAAGTATAAACATATGGAGTTGAGGCCTCATCCAACGTTCTGCAACAGTGTAGTGCAGAAATTCCGCTGTTTAAGTGCTCCCACAGAAGGGAAAATTATTTAAAATCTGTAAATATCCTATGCAAATTATGCGTTGGAGATCATGAACAATAAGAATGTGTGAGCTGAAGATCCCTAAATTATCAAGTAAAGTAGGTGCTCTATCTGGAAAGAGAGATGTGATTGGCAATATGTTATCCTCAGTTGAAGGCTAGTACCTCCCTCCTGACAGTTCAATAAACCAAAAACATCCTATCAGGTTGTGCACTGGTGGTAAAGAGTGCCAGTTATTGTTGAAAGCACTAATTTTAACTGAATGGAATTTTATGCCATCAACGTTGCCTCAATAGGTGGGTAACCTCTAAAATGAGGAGGTAAATAGTTAGCATCCAGCCACACCAAGTCTGGTAATGAGTCATTGGCCTCATCTAGTTCTAAAGACAGCCATTTAGAAAATTGACAGTGCCAACCAAACCACTATCAACAATTGTGTGCCCTGAAAGTATTGTGTTAGGGATGGAAGCCCCAAACCAATAGCTTTTGGATTATATATATATATATATATATATATATATATATTTAGACTTAAGACAAAATTCCATATGAACAGGGACATTACCACAGGGACAAAATAAAGTCTGTGGTATATGACGGGGATAGTTTGGAATGAATAAAATATAAAGTCTATATTTGAAATGAAAATTCTATGAAAACAGCTTGTCTGTATAATTAGGGATTGATGTTCTGCTTAGCATTACCAATAGCTTTACTGAGTAGGAGAATGAATGGTTGGACCAGAGAGTGAGTATTACAATAATGTAATCCCCACAGGCCTCCAAGATTGGCTACACCGGGTGGGAGAAAGCAAGTAAAAGTAAAACTAAAAAAATATGGTAAAGCAAATAAATATTTAATTTGTCTTTCTGTTTTTTTTTTAATTTTTTTTATTTAACCCCTTAAGGACACATGACATGTGTGACATGTCATGATTCTCTTTTATTCCAGAAGTTTGGTCCTTAAGGGGTTAATATGATTTCAGATTTTTTTTTTATATATAGCAAAGTAAACATCATCAGATTTTACAATGAAAACATGTATTGAATCTAGTTATTTGATCATTTAAAATGGTATGTGATAGTCATCTAAAAAAAACTAACTGAAAACATTTTTCATTTTTATACTCACTAATGAGACATTAGGGGTGTGACGTTCCAATACTAATTATCTGATCATGTAAGGTTATACAAACGTCCCAGCTTGAACACAGGTGGCTAATTAAAAATTGCCACCTGTTATTAAGTAAAGACAACTAGTTTACTTTGCTTGTTAGCCTGCCTTGAAATGTTATGGCGTGTGGGTTATTTATAAGAATGCATCAAATTATGTTGCTTCTATGGTTAAAATACAATTCTTAAATAAACTGTATAGAAAAAAAATATTCTGCATGGTTTATAAAAAAGGCTCGCAGGCAAACAGATATTACAAATAAATATATTATAGAGCAGTTCTTAAGTACAATTGATGCATTTTATATGTAAACGTATTTAAAATAATATTCAGGTTCTCTGGTTTGCACAGTATTGATTTTTCAATTGGTTATTTCATTTTTAAAAAAAAAAAATATATATTACAATATTATGGCAGAGGAGTTTAGTTAAATAAAAAATGGAGAAACTGAGGGTATACTTTAACTTTATAACATTTGATTCTGTCTGTAACATCCCATTGGCTTAGCAGTTAGAGTCATCAACTAGTGTTTATCTATCCCTGCAATACTAATGTTAAGTATGAAACTCACGTGAATATTACACTTTGTTCAATTGTTTTCCTCCTAAAAAGGAAAAAGCTAGGTCCTACCCTGCATTTATCTAAACCATGGACAGGCAACCTTTGGCACTCCAGATGTTGTGGACTACATCCCCCATAATGCTCTTACACACATAATGCTGGCAAAACATCATGGGAGGTGTAGTCCACAACATCTGCAGTGCCAAAGGTTGCATATGCTTGATCTAAACCATTGGCTTAGAGCAGAGGTTCCCAACCCAGTCCTCAAGTACCCCCTAACAGTCCAGATTACCCAGTTGTGTCTAAGGTGTTTCTAGAAATAAATAAAAAAAAACACTTTAGACACTACAGGGCAATCCCTAAATACTGGACTGATAGGGGGTACTCGAGGCCTGGGTTGGAAACCCCTGTATTAGAGGAACTTCTAGAGCAGGCTTCCCCAAACTCCGGCCCTCCAGTTGTTGCTGAATACAACTCCCATGATTCTCAACCTATTTCATTAATAGAATCATGGGAGTTGTTCAGTAACATCTGTAGGCTAGGAGTTTCGGGAAGCCTGTTCCAGCGTCATCATCCCAATGTATAAACCTAATTGTGTTCATTATATTGATGTTACTACTGGCGCTAAGCACTCTGTGGAAACGATACTGACCAAAGTATCCAATAATCTACTCACTGCAAAATCTCATGGTCACTACTCTATCCTAATTTTCCTTGACATTTCTGCGGCTTTTGACACTGTTGATCATCAACAGCTTCTTCTCATCCTCCGCAATATCGGTCTACAAGATATTGCTCTCTCCTGGTGCTCCTCCTACCTCTCCCAGCGCTCTTTCGGTGTTTCTTTCTCTGGCTCTGCTTCTTATCCCCAACTCCTCTCTGTTGGAGTCCCCCAAGGTTCAGTCCTTGGTCCCCTACTGTTCTCTATCTATACTGCCTCCCTTGGTAAACTCATTAACTCCTTTGGCTTCCAAAATCATTTCTATGTGGATGACACGCAAATCTATCTGTCCTCTCCTGATCTCTCCCCGTCCCTCTTCACTAGTGTCTCTGCCTGCCTCTCTGCTATTTCTATCTGGATGGCTGCCCACTTCCTTAAACTCAGCTTGACCAAAACTGAAATTCTGGTCTTTCCTCCCTCAAGTGTTGCTACTTCTGTGTCTGTCTCCCTCCAAGTCAACGGTGCTACCATCAGCTCCACCATGCAGGCTCGCTGCCTAGGTGTTCTCCTTGACTCCAACCTCTCCTTCATGCCTCATGTTCAGTCTATCGCAGAATCCTGCTGCTTCCATCTCAAAAACATTGCACGCATCCTACCCTACTTAATGCCAGATGCGACTAAGGTGCTGGTCCATTCCACTGTCCTTTCTCGCATTGACTACTGTAATCCGCTTCTCAGTGGTCTTACGTGCTTCCAACTTGTGCCATTACAGTCCATAATGAATGCGGTGGCAAGGCTCATCTTCCTGTCCGCCCGCACCTCCCACGCCTCACCCTTCAGTCAGTCCCTACATTGGCTTCCTGTAAGATATAGGGCTCAATTAAAATTCTGGTTCTTGCTTTCAAATCTCTACATAATGCTGCTTCCACCTATCTATCCTCCCTAATACACAAGTATGTCCCGTCTAGGCCCTTACGCTCTGCTGAAGACTTATGTCTATCTTCTGTCCATACTCCCACCTCTGATGCTCGCCTTCAAGATTTCTCGAGGGCTGCACTGTTCCTATGGAACTCACTTCCCTCCTCCGTTAGATGCTCACCCAGTCTCCACTACTTCAAAAAATAATTAAAAACCTGCTTCTTTATAAAAGCGTATCAATTAAACTGTTAATAGCTCCCGACTGATTCCTCTCTTGCAACTGTCATTAGTCTAATACTATCCTTACCTTTTGTGTCACTTTACCCCTCTAGCATGTAAGCTCATTGAGCAGGGCCCTCAACCCCTCTGTTCCTGTGTGTCCAACTTGTCTGGTTACAACTACATGTTTGTTCGTCCACCCACTGTAAAGCGCTGCAGAATTTGTTGGCGCTATGTAAATAAAATCATAATAATCATAATAAAATTATGAGTAAACCAGACGGACTGTATTGTCCACTACTTACCAACACCCACGTTGTCCTATGTTGTCCCACAAGGTGTCCTTTACAGAACCCCTTTTAACACCCAATCTATGATGATCGATACACACACCTTGTACTACTACCTAGCCCACTAAGCTTGGCCATTTAGCAAATAAATTCCCACCTATGGCAGGTGTTACTCCCTCCACCCCTCATAGTTGAGACTGGCCGGTCTCCATCTCAGACCAATCATCCCCAATTTCTATCCCTGTTCCTACACCTCCCGTCCTCCCTTCTTCCCCCATCACCCCCATTCTTTCCCCTATCCCACACTGACCTTGCAACACAGCTCGGTGACCGAGTTCTGATATTGTGGTGCTGATACCAATCCCCGGAGGATTCATTCCTTGCGGGGACAGCCACCACTGGTACTAAATGCTGCCCTTACTTGAAGGCTCTTGGTAATTACCACCAAATGTTTTACATGTTTTAACTTTATATAGTTATCCTGTTTATAGTTCCCATTTTACTTCTAATCTGGAATATTGACTTGATTTCACCAGGGAGTAACTTAAATATATCACTAGATGCCGACATGGACACTACTTCAGGCACATCTAGATACCAATCCACTGCAAGGAAGAGAATCACTTCCCTTTTGGACAAAGCACACTTATTTGATGCCTGGCAAATAACTCACCCACACATTAGATATTACTCCTTTTACTCACATGTGTCAAAAACGTACTCTATACTTCACATGTTGTTCATGCCACATACATTCCTCCACCTGATTGCATCCTGCGAATACAGTTAAATTACATGGATGGACCATGCGCCCCTCTCTCTTGCCATTCGAATCCCTTCCACTTCAAACATTTTAATGGAAGTTCAATGATAGGTTGCTTAACAATCCAGATACCGTCTTACAAATACATGATTCCTTGAGACACTTCTTTGCGGAAAATACACACCCATCAGTATCCCCCACAATCACTTGGGAAGCACATAAAATGTCCTAAGGGGCAAACTCATAGCCAAAAGTAAGAAAGACATAAACTAACTACCTCACCTTTGGAAGACATTAGAAACTTAGAAATGAAACACAAAAGTGATTACACCATAGACAAACAGTTAATACAGAAGGGAACCAAACTGCAACAAATTCTACCTGCACAAACAAAGCGTAGGATGATGCTGACAAATGATACCTACTACTCACAGGGGGGTAAATGCGGTCGCCTATTGGCACATTCGCTGCAAGAGGACAGACAATCGACCTTTATTCCTAACATCAAAACTTCAAAGGGTGACACTTCCTATAAACTACCCGACATTTTAGCTGCCTTTCATGACTTTTACTCTGATTTCTGATAAAGAACCTCCCTCACAAGATGACATACAGCAATTCCTCTCAATAAGAATCAAACAAAGGATCCCACAAAACAGATTACAGATGTTTCTCACGCCTATTACTAAAGAGGAATTTGTGATGGCGGTGAAGAACCTGGCTCTTGGCAAAAGTCCGAGCCCAGATGGGTTCACGGTCAAATATTTCAAAACATTCTCACATTCTCTCTCACTGAGCTATTTATTACAGCCTTTAACTCTTTGACACACTCAGCTATATTACCAAATTCCGCACTAGAAGCGCACACAGCCTTAATATCCCAAAACCTGACAAAGACTCAACAAATTGCGGAAGCTACCACCCAATCTTGCTCATCAATGTGCATCTAAAAATCTTCACTAAGATATTGGTCAAGCACTGGTGACCCCTCCTGCAGGAGTTAGTCCACCCTGACCAGGCTGGCTTTGTGCCTGCAGGTCAAGAATAACACCACCAAAATACTCAACATGATTCATCTCTATAAGCGTATTCGTACAAGAAGCCTCCTATTAGCAATTGACTCTGAGAAGGCGTTCAATAGGGTGGACTGGTTCCTGCTATTCGCAACATTGGAGGCAATGGGCTTCGGCGCTAGTTGGCTCAAATGGATGCATATACTCCAAGTGCAAAAATCAGGATTGACGGGCAACTCTCAAAACCGGTACATATTCAAAATTACACAAGATTGGGGTGCCCCCTCTCTCCATTGCTATTTATCCTCATAATGGAACCCTTCCTACAAGGTATCAGAGACAATGAGCGCATATACAAAGTAACTAAACACGCAAAGGAATACAAGATAGCAGCATTTGCTGATGATCTCCTCTTCACTATAGCACAACCTAAGATATCTATGACAACCCTTCTTGAGGAAATTGATACCTACAACCGTCTCTCCAACTTCTCTCCAACTAAATAACTAAATGCATATATAAATAAAATAAAACGTAGTAGATATAGATTAGCTGAAAAGGAATGTGTTAATGGATTGGTACACATAACGTGTGCTCCTACAAATGTAATATATTTGATAGAATATAAAAATGTCACTTACAGCAGAGTAAATGTCACTGCTAGATTGTTGAAATACCAGATGAAGAAACATATCCTAGATATAAAATAGGGGGAAATCAACAATGAACAATTTATATATAATCACATGAATTTTTTTAAAATTGTTCTCTCATCAGAAAATATAAATATATAATATTATAAATATATGTGCTGTGAATGTATTGTAGCTGCCTATATCTTGTGCTGATCTTTCTTATAATCTGTTCAGCAGGTTGTTGCATTAGCATTTTTTAAAATAAATAAATGATTTATAGTGAACCATAATGTACTAGAAATAGCACTTACAGCATCAGACAGGTAAAATAACAATTTTGTCTTCACTACACTGTGAAATGGCAGAATTAAACCAGCTCCTGTGCGTGAATCTCAGGGTCTGATTGGCTTCTGACAAATCGTGCTCTCAGCAACTGTCCCTGTATGTTTGAACATTTTTGAAGCTATTTTTAGATATACAAAAAATCCCATCATATCAGAAATGGTAATTTTTGGAAATGTTATTTAACCCCTTAATGACCTCGGATGTACTAGGCAAGTCCGACAAAAAAACGGTCCTTAAACGGTCTGCGTCATGTCCTTATCGCTTACCCGATTGCTGCCGTTCCTCCGCCGACAATTTGTGTTGCTCCCGGTCTGGAGAGACTGCCTAACAGCCCAGACAGTCCCCCCTCAGAATATTAGGCCCCCACGGGCCATGTGATCGCTCTGAAAAAGCGATCACATGGCTGCAATAGGCGTCCATAGTGCTGCCTGCAGGGGGACTGCCTAAACTGCTGCTGTAAAATAAATATATATGAGATATATAGATATATACATATATTATATCTATATATGATATGTATATCATATATATACATATATATATATAATATCATTCTAAGTTTATTTTTATATTAATATATACATATATTAATATAAGAATACACTTATAATTAAATTACACACACACATATATATATATATATATATATATAATATATATAATAACTTTCATTATTATAAAATATAAATAAGTAAATAAAAAGGAACATAACTCCTGCCACAAATTCAGGCCTAATGGCCTTCCTACTGTGGTCGGAATTTAATAGATTACGGAATGTGGTAGGTGGTGTAGAGTTGGTGGAGGTGTGCCGAAACCAACGAACAAGTAGGTCTGTAATAAAAGAGGACAAAAGAATGATGAAAAAAAAAACAACACACTTTATTGCTTTTTATAAGCAGGGATGTGTCTACCGCGAGGCAAACAAGGCATTTGCCTTGTGCGGTAATTTCCAGGGGGCGGTCCAGGCAAATATGTTGTTTGCCTCGTTTTATGGGAGCCCAAGAGCTGGCCACCTTTGGGCTCCCCCGGAACAGGCGGACAGTTGTTTCCCAGGTGGGCGGCGAGGGAGCACTTTCCCCTGAGCTCTCTCTGCTCAGCTCCCTTGCGCGACCCACAGTAATGCCAGGAGCCGAAATATGACATCATATTATGGCTCCCGGCTTCACTCTGCGGCACGCAAGGGAGCTGAGCAGAGAGAGCTCAGGGGAAAGTGCTCCCTCGCCACCCGCCCGCCTGCACGTGAGGCCGCCTCCCTGCCCAGCAGCCCCACTGGATCCCAGGTGAAAAATCCACCCAGCTATCCCAAAAGTAGGGAGGCTGGGTGGATTTACATTTTTTAAATAATAATAATAATTGTGAGTGTGGGAAATGTGTGTGTGTGTCAGTGAATGTAAGTGAGTGAATGTGAGTGTGTGTCAGTGAATGTGAGTGAGTGTGTGTGTCAGTGAATGTGAGTGAGTGAATGTGAGTGTGTGTCAGTGAATGTGAATGAGTGTGTCAGTACATGTGAGTGAGTGTGTCATTGAATTTGAGTAAGTCTGTTTTTCCGTGAATTTGAGTGAGTGTGTCTGTCAGTGAGTGTATGTGTGTTTCAGTGAGTTTGTGTGTTTCAGCGAATTTGAGTGTGTGTGTCTGTCAGTGATAGTGTGTTTGTCAGTGATTGTGTGTCTGTCAGTGAATGTGTGTGTGTCGGTCAGTCAGTGTGTATGTGTTGATCAGTCAGTGTGTATGTGTCGGTCAGTGAGTGCGTGCGTCTGTCAGTGAGTGCGTGCGTCTGTCAGTGAGTTGCATGCATCTGTCAGTGAGAGTGTGCGTCTGTCAGTGAGTGTGAGACTGTCATTGTGTGTCCAAGCAACAGTGTATGTCTGTCTATCAGTGTGTCAAATCAGTGAGTGTGTGTATGTCGTTGTCAGTGTATATGAGAGTGTGTGTCTGTCAATGAGTGTATGCATCTATCAGTGAGTGTGTGCATCTGTCATTGAGTGTGCGTCTGTCAGTGAGTGAGCATCTGTCAGTCAAAGTGCGGCCTTGACAGAAAGGGGTGGGAACAATTTAAATTAGGGGGGGTGCCCGAGCACCGTTCTGCCTAGGGCAGCACAAATCCTAAATACACCACTGGTATAAGGCTGCTTTCCTTAGCTCTTGTTCTGGTCGTGGAATATAGGTATTATATATGGATGACTTCCAACGGCCTAGTCTTTTGATGATGTGGACTGGTGTGTTAGAGCTAGATGCTGATGAGGCTGCTCCTATTCTGAAGGAGTGTCTGGAAAAGGAAGAGGGGTTGTAGCCTTATCTTAATAGCAGTGTTCTGACGTAAAACACGAACTTGGATGTGGTGAGAGTTTGATCGTGGAGTAGTAATAGCGGGGGGTTAGGTGGGTGACTGAGTCGAATGCTTAGAAAAGAGTCTAGTATTTTAACTGGGCTCAACTTGTTTCCTGTAGGAAAGAGGGAGATTGCGGGAGGCTGTTTGGTTTGATTAGTTTTTGAGGTTCGTAGTGAAAGGATGTAATGGTCATTGTTTTTTACTAAGTTAGAAATGTTTAAGCTAGTATTGGCATCTGAATAGCATATGATGGTTAACTCTCTAGGTCTAAGAAAGCCATAGAAGGCGATGAATATAGCGACCTTAACAAATGCATCAGTCTGTGAGCAAAAGGGGATGGTGTCTAACAGGTCGCTGAATTTCTGGAATATAGGCCCATCTATGGGTAGTCTACTGGTAGTAGGAGGGCAAACTGTTTTGTTGATAGCTTTAAGGATATTCTTTATGGGGTAAGAGGATAGAAAAGGCGGGTGATTGGAAAAAGTGGTGAGAACGTGATGTTGAATGCCTGTGAGATATAATTTGATGGTGTTGAGTGATAATTTGAGATGTAAATGGCAGAAGGAGGCAAAAGCCACCATCATCTCTATGGAAAAATTACCTTGTACTTTAAATTCCGCTGTGCATTTTTGGAAAATGGTCAGTACCCTGTCATAAGTGGCCTTGGTGCTGGCTGAAAGTGCGTTGTGTGTAAGTGATTGGGCGTGTCGTAACAGTTCAGCAAGTAAATAATTTGTGGAATGTCAGTATTCTGGATGGTTGACTGTTGGCGGAAGGGTGTACCTGGAAGAATACCTGAAACCCATTTTACTAGAATTTGTAAATACTTGTTTATTTATTTATATTTTTACACTGGATGCGGGGCATCTATATATGTGGAAAAGGTTACCTATAATGTAGATCTACATAAAGCTCTGTGTTTTATTTTGCTGTATTTTGTGTATATACTGCATTTTATGTTCTATTGAATATTTAACTAAATATGTGTATAATGTATTATATTATACACAGATCAATTACTATAAATAAAACGACTTTCCTAATACTGTGCAGTTGTCGTCCCCCAATGCTGTTTAAAGAGACATGCACTCCACAAGATCTCTGAATGTGTCCTGTGGTACTGTAGTATCTGGCACAATGACATTAGCAGCCAATCCAATATATTGGATGTGCTGTTCCAGCAAATCCCACAGATCCTCAATCAGATTGAGATAAAGTGATTTTAAGGCCAAGGAAACACCTTGAACTCTTTGTTATGTTCCTCAAACCATTCCTGAACAATTATTGCAGTGTGGCAGGATGCATTATCTTGCTGAAAGAGGCCAATGCTATCATGGAACATCATTACTATGAATGGCTATATGTGATCTGCAATAATCTCTAGGTAGGTGGTACATGTCAAAGTAACATCCTCATGATTGCCAGGACACAAGGTTTCCCAGCAGAACATTGTCCAGAGCATAACACTGCCTCCGCAGACATGCCTCCTTCCCATAGTGCATCCTGCTGCCATCTCTTCTCCAGATAAACAACCGACCATCCACCTGATCTAAAAGAAAACGTGATTCAACAGACCAGGCAGTTTTCTTCTTCCATTGCTTTGTTGTCCTGTTCTTATGTTCACGTCCCCATTGAAGATACTTCTGGCAGTGGACAGTTGTCATTATGGGTACTCTGACTTGTCTTTGGCTATACAGCATCATGAGATGCACTGTGTGTTTTGACACTTTTCTATCATGGCTAGCATTAAGTTTTTGAGCAATATGAGCAATGGTAGGTATTTTGCGTGATCGGATCAGATGGGCTAGTCTTTGCTCCTCACGTGATTCAAAAAGAATTGGATTCCCATGAGCATCATGCTGGTTCACCAGTTGTCCTTCCTTGCATCACTTTTCGTAGATTTTACCCACTGCATACAGGGAACACCCCATCAGATTTACCTTTTTGGAGATGCTCTGAACCAGTCGTTTAGCCATCATTATTTTTCTCTTGTCAAAGTCACTTTGGTCTTTTCACTTGCCCAATTTTCCTGCTTCCAAACATGCTACAAACACGTGAAATTCAAGAACTGACTGTTCATTTGCTGCCTAATAGATCCCACCCCTTGACAGGTGCCATTGTAGCGATATAATCAATGTTATTCATCTGTCATTGACTGATCAGTGATCACTGTATTTGTATCACTGTATCACTGATCAGTATATTTGCTGTGTAGCATGTCTACATTTATGTTAGACATGTTTGACAAATTTGAGTAATTACACATTTAAGTTTAACTTAAGCATATGTTATAATTGTACTTCATAATGGATTTAAGGTGATAAACATTATTAAATGATATGTATGATGAGATGTAAATTAAAGACACATTGCGTCTGCAGATTATGTGGAATTTTAAATAATGGGTTTCTTTTTATACCATGCTGAAAGTGGCTAACACTAATTATTATGTGTTTTTTTTATTTTGCCCATCTTCATTTTATGACGTATTGCAGTTGTATATTGATATTTAATTTATATAGAATATGGTTGTATCGACACTTCACCTTCTGATTCACTCTCTCTTTCCTTCTTCTCATCCTACCACCTCTTTTTCCTTTACAAAGGTGATTGAATGCATACCAGTACAGACACCTCGTCATCAATTGCCAGCATGGGAGATTAATTTACTTCTATGAACTGCATATAATATGGATTTTATTTGTACTGTGGGAATAACTATTTTTAGATTTCTTGCGTCAGAACTACAACTTATTTGTGACAACTATGTACAATTTGAAGCTAACGTGGTTCAGATTATAGTTTAGAGGTACCCAGGGCTTGAACATGATTTCAGGAATCCTCAGATTGGATATGGATTATACTTCCGAACAAAAAGGTTTTAAAGATGGCTGCCCAGATATTTTGTTGAATGTATGAAAAGCAAAAACACACAGAAGAAGCTATAATACACGCAATCTTTAATGTTCAATATTAATAAAACAAATTATGAAAGTTTTCCTTTAAGCAATGTATCTGACTTTTTAATTTGCCACAGTACATGGGCTGTTTTTATATGTCAGTTTACCTTTCGAAACAGGATTTATGGAAGGGATTTTGCATGTTTGCAGAAACTGACCTCGCTTTATAAGAAAAAACAAAAACCTGCAGCTCTCAACAAGAGCTAAGAGATGGGTTTTCTGTATGCCAAAGAAATTGAATCAAGAAATTATTTGCTATATTCTCAAGTAAATTGGTAGTATGCCGTAAGGAAAATGTGTATGGCCATTAACAAGAAATAACAGTATTCAGGTTCCCTTGGGAGGAATAGTATAATATGCTTTGTCACTTTAAGGTGATAGAAAGGTACACAAGCAATGGACCAAGTGTGCAGGGGAATCTATTAATAAAATGGGATTATATAAAATCACGGGGCAGGTATCTGAAAGGTAGGAAGGAAAGGGGGAGTGGGACATAAACATATTTACTCAGTAGTAGGGAAATAATATGATAAATATCAAACTAGAATGCTCATTTATAATTTCATACATGTTTTTCTTGACTTATTAGAACATATGCCAATAAATCTTGAATTCCGTTAGCATATAACTATATACTCGAGTATAAGCCGACCCGAATATAAGCCGAGGCCCCTAATTTTACCCCAAAAAAACTGGGAAAACTTATTGACTCGAGTATAAGACTAGGGTGGGAAATGCAGCAGCTACTGGTAAATTTCTAAATAAAATTTGATCCTAAAAAAATTATATTAATTGAATATTTATTTACAGTGTGTGTATATAATGAATGCAGTGTGTGTATGAGAATGCAGTGTGTGTGTATGAGAATGCAGCGTGTGTGTATGAGTGCAGTGTGTGTGTGTATGAGTGCAGTGTATGTGTGTATGAGTGCAGTGTGTGTGTATGAGTGCAGTGTGTGTGTGTATGAGTGCAGTGTGAATGAATGCAGTGTGTGTGTATGAATGCAGTGTGTGTGTGTGTGATGCAGAGTGTGATGCAGAGCCTTGGTGCGGGGTTATTTTTTAATTATTATTTTAATATTGTTTTTTGTTTCATTAATTTTTTTTATTATTATTATTTTTTATTTTATTATTATTTTTTTTATTATTATTTTATATTTATTATTATTATTATTATTATTATTATTATTATTTATATATATATAAATTTTTTCGTCCCACCTCCCTGCTTCCTAGCTGGCCAGGGAGGGGGGCTCTCACTCCCTGGTGGTCCAGTGGCATTGGTAGTTCAGTGGGGGAAAGAGGGGGGCTGGCAGGGAGCACTTACCTCTCCTGCAGCTCCTGTCAGCTCCCTCCTCCTCCGCGCCGGTCCGTGCAGCTCCTCTGTCAGCTCACAGTGTAAGTCTTGCGAGAGCCGCACTATGACCCCGCGGCTCTCGCGAGACTTACACTGGGAGCTGACAGAGTTGCTGAACGGACCGGCACAGAGGAGAAGGGAGCTGACAGGAGCTGCAGGAGAGGTAAGCGCTCGCTGCCAGCCCCCTGTCTGTATTATGGCAATGTAAATTGTGCTGAAAAACTCATCTTTTACTCGGGTATATACGGTACTTTTGTTGGAAATCTGTTCTAAGTGTAAGTTATCGTTTCCTTAAAAAAAAAAAAATAGTTTAATCCCTTCAGGACGGACTCAATAGTGCACGTTCTGATCAAAACAAAACGTAAACAAAAACTGGAATTTGGACTATATGTCTGTTCAACTGTAATTCACCGCTGTCACATTAAGTGCACCCACACTTATTATATATCATTTTATTCAGGAGAAACAGGGCTTTAATTTATCAATAACTATTCATATATGGAACATAATTTATTATGAACATTTTTTTTAAAAATGTGAGAAAATAAGATGTTTTTTTAAATTTGTATTTCCGTCTGCCATTTTAGCTGTGAATGTCATAATACTATTTTACTGCAAAAAAAATGCACATATTTGTAATCAGCGATGTCTCACGAGTACAACAGTACCCCCATTAACAGGTTTTATGGTGTTTTGGAAAGTTACAGGTTCAAATATAGAACGTTCCATTTTCAAATTGAAATTTGCCAGATTAGTAATCTTACCTTTGAGACGGTGTGGTAGCCCAGGAAAGAGAATTACCCCCATAATGGCATACCATTTGAAAAATTAGACAAGCCAAGGTATTGAAAGTGGGGTATGTTTAGTCTTTTTTAGTAGCCACTTAGTCACAAACACTGCCCGAAGTTAGCATTCATATTTGTTTTTGTGTGAAAAAAGCAAAAAATGAATATTTGGCCAGTGTTTGTGACTAAGTGGCTACTAAGAAAGACTGGACATACCCCACTTGCAATACCTCGGGTTGTCTACTTTTGCAAATGGTATGCCATCATGGGGGTAATTCTCATTCCTGGGCTACCATACGCTCTCAAAGGCAACATAACTAATCTGGCATATTTCAATGTAAATGCAAGCCTTATATGTGACTCTCTAACTTTCCAAAACACCATAAAACCTGTACATGGGGGGGTACTGTTATTCTCGGGAGACTACATTAAACACAAATATTAGTGTTTTAAAACAGTAAAACATATTACAACAATAATATAGTCCATAAAAGTGCCGTCCGTTTGTAAAAAATGCAAAAAACTTAACTTTTACTTAAAATATAATCGTTGTAATACAATTTACCAGTTTGAAACACTAATATATGAGTTCAGCGAAGTATCCCGAGTAAAACAGTACCCCCTATGTACAGGTTTTATGGTGTCTTGGAGAGTTACAGTGTCAAATATAGTGCTTGCGAATTAAATTCTCTGCACTTTCTCCCTGTGTTGTCAGGTATGTCAATCAAATTTTAATTAATCAAATAACATAATCATGTTAAAAGATTACATAAATATACATGTAGAATTTTAAAATATATACATATATATGTATTTAAATTCTACGTGTATACTAATGTAATCTTTGTATGTAATTATATGTATTTATCTTTTCTGACCAATTATTCATGGCAGCATTTACTCATGGGTAGCTCCTCCCCTCACAGCAGAAAGGACAGGAAATAGAACTCTGAAACTGGTATATATAGATCCTCCCCCTACCCATCAGGCAGTCTTTGAGGGTTGACAGCGTTACACTGCATACATGAGGCCCAACAGAGTTGTGACTGCCGGGGTATACCTATTCTTTGTGTTCCACCTTGTATGGTGATGATGAATGGCATATGGGGTACAGATGGAAGCCTATAGTTTAAACAGTTTAGGCTCTCAGTTGTTCAAATCCCCATTTTTCTGCTGAAACACAGGCCTGCAACGGTTCAGGTGAGTGCATTAAAAGTTTAGATTAAAACTAGTATAGGCACCTGGGTCTCTGTTCTTTCAGTCCCTCCCAGCTGCTTATTTTAGGCTTCCTTCTAACAAATCGGTCACATTTAGGAGATTTGTGTGGTGAGCATTTGGGTAAGTTTATATAAAGATGTTTGGTGCAGGTATATGTACCCAAAAGAGTGCTGATGATACAAGTATGCATTGGGCAAAGTAGTGCTGATAATGCAAAAAAGAGTGCTGATAAGGCAAGGAGGCATTGTGCAAAGGAGTGCTGATAAAGCAATGAGACGCTATGAAAAAGAGTGCTAATAATGGATATCCTGGCTGTACAAAGTCTGCAGGAATTCCACAGCCTGGTGACAGAGGAATATCCAAGGTGACAGGACCTTCCTGGGTGTCTGTTTGAAGTACACATATGTATATGACAGGTTTTGAAAAACCTAACTCCAAGTCCACACACACACTTGTTTCTATCAAGGTATGTGGCATTGATTGCTGTTATCTGTGCATTATCACAAATAAGCAGGCTTTTGCAGACAGTGGAAGAATATACTGCACAGGAGACCACCGGGCCTCAGTATCTGTACATGAACTGGTAGTGATACAGCATCGGTATGTTTCCACTGTATGAACAGTGTGTGTCCGGTATATGCTCTAGGTATGAGTTGCTATGAGGACATGGCCTCAGTATTTGTATCCACTATATGCTCTAGGTATGGGTTACTGCGGGGACACAGCCTCAGTGTAGGTGTCCGCTATATGCTCTGTGTATGAGTTACTGTGAGGACACTGCCTCAGTATATTTATCCACTATAGGCTCTATGTATGAGTTACTGTGAGGACATCGCCTCAGTATAAGTATCCTCTATAGGAGTTACTATGAGAACACGGCCTCAGTGTATGTATCCACTATATGCTCCATGTATGAGTTACTGTAAGGACACAGCCTCAGTATGTGTATCCACTATGTGCTTTTTATAGGAGTTGCTATGAGGACACTGCCTCAGTGTGAGTATCCAATATATGTTCTATGTGTGAGTTACTATCAGGACACTGCATCAGTGTATGTATCCACTATATGCTCTATGTGTTGCTGTGAGAGCACAGCCTCGGTATATGTACCCACTATAGGCTCTGTGTGAGTTACAATAAAGATGCTCTGTGTGTGAGTTGCTGTGGGGACACAGCCTCAGTATATGTATCCACTATATTGTCTGTGTATGAGTTGATCTGAAGACTCTGCCTCAGTGTGTGTTCTTTATATGCTCTGAGTCGCTGTAAAAACACAGCCTCAGTATATGTCCTCTATATGAGACATTGCTTCAGTGTATCTGTTCCCTATATGATTGATGTATTGGTGGAAACACAATATATGTGAATGATATAAGGCACATCCGCTATATGAATCCAAGCTACTACTGGTTCTATGTCGATTGTGAGACACAACCTCAGTATATGTGAGTGGTGTAATATGTGCATGAAGTTCGGTTAAAACACAGCCTCAATTTAGCTCACTCATATAATTTTAATATGTGTACAGGCATAGTGTCACTGTATATAGCAGAGGTAGGCTATGTATGATTTCTGTTTAAACAGACTCAGTATATGTAACTGATATATCTGTGCATAAGGTGCTGTTAGTAACTCTCTCAATAATGTGATTCATATAATCTGTATGCAGGTTGGTATTATTATATAACCCCAATTTATATACGGCATTGGTAGATTTAGTATATACGAATGATCTAAGGTCTGTTTTGCGCTGAAATGTAGCACTGCCCAATTCTAGCAAATACTAATGCACTAGTATACTGGGTAAGTAATTATTGCCTACTGTGGATTTTCTATTTCAATTTTTTAAATTAAGTAAATAAGGGAACATACTGCTGTTGGCTTTGTATTAGATTCCTTCTCCCACAGGTGTTTCAGGATAAGCAATTAACACATTTTTACCGCTTCAGGTAGATTGCAGGTGTTACTGAACCTGTCTGAGTGCCTCTCCCAGGAGAGAAGGAGACCTGATTTTCCAAAATGAAGCATGGTACTGTTTAACAGAATCAATGTTATTTTGTTTTTGTGTGTGCACATCTATGTAATTATTCATGAGACAATAGATTTTCTATTACCAGGCATCCTCTCCTCTCTGTCCAAGATAGGGAATGTTTTTTTCAATTGGTGACAGTGTTTTACCTTTAGATATATGCTGATTATCAAGTTACAGCTTAGTAGATCATACTAGTTGCAAGAGTACAAATTGGGCTATTAATTGATCTCACAAGTAGGTAACGCTGAAGCCATTACCTAATTTAAAAACTGTTAATATTGTTTTTTTCTTTCACCTGGTCATAACCTTTTAGTCTTTAAATCTGAATTCGTTTCCTTAAAGCATACATTTTATTCTCTTTTATCCCTTGGGGTCCTGAAAGTTTGGCAATCCCTTTCGTATATGTCAGGAGTGGCATGCTTTTGGTTCTTAATGAGTTAATGATCAGAAACTTCTGACCTATTCCCCTGTTGTGAAGGGGAACATTATAAATTCCTTTCTGAAATAAAGGTATTCTTTTAGGCTCATATGCTCAGGTAACTTTGATGCTGTGTATTGCACGTATTTTAAGGTCTTTCCAGTCCCCAGTCCTTTCTACCAGGTTTTCTATTTCAGGTAAAATTCACCTGCTACCTGAACAATAGAGGAAATCACTAAACAGGTTCTGGAATTGCGACCAACGTGTGGCTTTAAGTGGTTGATTCGTCCTATATAATGTAATGTAATGCAACTTATTGATGACAAACATTTGACTGATATGTTTTTCATGATCTCTGTACCTAGATCTGTATAAGTTACGGTCACTCCTAACATTGCATTGATTTAATACTTGTGGATTATATGTTTGGATTGGTGATTGATATCTTGCAGATATAACAAGCTGCTTATTATCACCATAGGCTCTGCCATAAGTCCTTCTTCACTGTCTGAGGATAAGGTAAGAGTAAGTATGTGGTTGTTGTTCTCATAAGGATTACTGAACATCTTCTACTACCCTGCTTATTGTGTGTCTGTTGCCACAATGTATAATGTGCCTCTGGTTACCACCTTCCCATCAGTATCTTGCCTAATATGTGTATGTGTGTGTGTGTGTGTGTGCAATAACTTCAACCAAACGTTTCCTATAGTTGCAGATCAGACGTGCAACTACGGTCAGGAGTAATTCTTGACCATTCCTCTTTACAGAACTGTTTCAGTTCAGCAATATTCTTGGGATGTCTGGTGTGAATCGCTTTCTTGAGGTCATGCCACAGCATCTCAATTGGGTTGAGGTCAGGACTCTGACTGGGCCACTTCAGAAGGTGTATTTTCTTCTGTTTAAGCCATTCTGTTGTTGATTTTGTTTTACTTCTATGCTTTGGGTCATTGTCCTGTTGCAACACCCATCTTCTGTTGAGCTTCAGCTGGTAGACAGATGGCCTTAAGTTCTCCTGCAAAATGTCTTGATAAACTTGGGAATTCATTTTTCCTTCGATGATAGCAATCCGTCCAGGCCCTGACGCAGCAAAGCAGCCCCAAATCATGATGCCCCCACCACCATACTTCACAGTTGGGATGAGGTTTTGTTGGTGTGTTGTGCCTCTTTTTCGCCACACACAGTGTTGTGTTTCTTCCAAACAACTCAACTTTGGTTTCATCTGTCCACAGAATATTTTACCAGTACTACTGTGGAACATCCAGGTGCTCTTGTCCAAACTGTAAACATGCAGCAATGTTTTTTGTTTGGACAGCAGTGGCTTCCTCTGTGGTATCCTCCCTTGAAATCCATTCTTGTTTAGTGTTTTACGTATTTTAGATTCGCTAACAGGGATGTTCGCATTTGCCAGTGACTTTTGTAAGTCTTTAGCTGACACTCTAGGATTCTTCTTCACCTCATTGAGCAGTCTGCGCTGTGCTCTTGCAGTCATCTTTACAGGACGGCCACTCCTATGGAGAGTTGCAGCAGTGCTGAACTTTCTCCATTTATAGACAATTTGTCTTACCGTAGACTGATGAAATGCAAGGCTTTTGGAGATACTTTTATAACCCATTCCAGCTTTATGCAAGTCAACAATTCTTAATCGTAGGTCTTCTGAGAGCTCTTTTGTGCGAGGCATCATATGTTTTAAAAGTTTTGCTAAATAAAAGCATTTTATCACTATAACTGTGAGTGCACTCCATCGACGTAACTTATATAAAGGACCGGGAGCTGTGAGTGCAGGACGCCAGGTATTATATATACATATATATCTCTCTGCTTCTTTAGCCTATATTATTTAAATGTCAGAAATCAACACATCATAGCCTACTGTGACCCCAAAGGGTTCTTTCCAGCTGGGGCAAGTTTAGTGCTTATAATTTTAGTTGCAATAAAATAAATAAATACATTAAACAATAACACACACATTTGAGATGTGTATGTTTGATCAAACATGTGTTGCTTATATTTTTTATTATTAGTACTGCAGTCCTTCCCCCATTAGTATGCCCCTCTATCGCTGCTAGGGACAGCAAAAAAAACTAAAAGGTTCACAAAGCATAAAAATATATTTTTATAAAATAATAAAACATAAAAAACATCCAATTGGCTACTAGATAACACTGTAAGTTATAAAATAATAAAACATAAACATCCAATTGGCTACTAGATAACACTGTAAGTTATAATATTGATATATTATTAAGGGATACTATAGGCACCAAACAACCCTAGCTTAATGCAGCTGTTTTGGTGTATGGATCATGCAGTCTCATAGCTCAATTCCCTACAATTAGGGGTTAAACCACATTGTTTATGCAGCCCTGTGACCTATCCTCAAACCCTTCCTGCAAAGAGAGAACTCATATTTAAACTTTCTTTATTGCACAGTGTGTTTAATTTAGAAGTGTGTATCTACTGCTATGTTAATATCTTTCTAGAGCCTACAGGATCCTTGTCTGTTAAATTAACAGAGCATAAGGTAACAACTTCTAAAGTCAGTAAGATCTAAAACCATTTTTTCATGAAAGCTGTCAAAGAATTGAGCAGTGAGACTACAGGGGCATGATCTATACACCAAAACTGCTTCATAAAATAAAAGTTTTTTTTGGTGCCTGTAGTGTCCCTTTTAAATGTGCAAAGTTCAACAGTTTACGGACAATGCTTTTGGAGAGGGGTGGGATCAAATGGCAGGGTTGTAGCCTAATAACCCATTATCTGTACTTCATCAGCTACCACTGGTTGTAGCATACTTTCTCTCTCTCTCTCTCTCTCTCTCTCTCTCTCTCTCTCTCTCTCTCTCTCTCTCTCTCTTCTAAGATGCAAATTTTCAATTTAGAATACATTCTTAATGTGTATTTACTTAAGAGTAAGAATTTGTATTTCATTATTGCTTATTTGCTATCCATTCGGTGAACTTGTTTTCATTGATGTTTTGACCTTATTATATGTATTAAATGAAAAGTAGAGTAAATATAGTTATGGGAAATCTGAAACACTAAAGGATTTATACACTAGACTCGTGATTATAGCAAAATAAAATCTGAACAGCAACATTTAGGCAAAAATACAATACAAGATTTCAGGTTTCGAAACAACCTTTTCAGACAAGGAAAACCTGTTTTGGAAAAAGGAAACATGAATTAGGTCAACTGAGATATTGTGGTCTTCTGATCTGTGCCATGGAGAATGCCCATTTCATAAACACCATATGCAACAGTACAAAACACTGTACCAAAAGTCACGGACTTCTCAAAGAGTCCATATGCAGAGAAAACGTATTTACATTTGACTTTGTGAGTTGAAATATATGTAGAACAGTGATAATATAAAGATCGGCAGCACATAACGTGACTGATACAAATTATATCTGCAAAACAGGAAGGCACGGAATGCATAAAAGCATAATTATGACAGACATTTTAAATTGCAACTTCAATTAATTAATAATTACTAAGGAAGGATACACATTCTGAAAGATATTTTTAATCATTATTATTATTCTGATCTATGCTTTAATTATCTTAGAAGCTTATGTGCACAATAATTACATTTGTACAAAAATAAACAACATAGTGTTTGTTAGCGTTATGTATCTGTCATTTACCTTTTACAGCTGAGATGTTCTGTCTCTGATCTGTACCGGGAGTTTTACATGATCAGCTTATAAACATGATATTTAATGAAAGTTGTATTTTACTGTTTGCAAGACATACCAAGAGGCATACATCATGTTTATTTGAATTAGATTGTTGTCATTATTTCTATATGCTTTTCATAAATTGAATTGATGCGGGTCTCATATCAAATTGAATAGATATGCTTTTGTGACTGAATTTGTCTGTAGGTTCACTAGTGATTGTTTTAAGGATGAGCTGGAAAATGAGTAATGCAAATTAGCAAGGGGGAGAACCAAGATCTGCTATGGAGTTTTAACCAAACACTTGAAAACACAGGTGATGGGAGGCGGTGCTCCTCAACCCTTTCCTCAAGACACACTTAACAGACCACGAGTTAGGGGTTACCCGGGTGTGTCTAAGGTTAGGTATTTGCGTTTAAGGTGTTTATTTTTTTAGAATACCCGGGTAATAAATCATGGACTGTTAGGTGAACCTTGAGGAGAGGGTTGAGGAGCACCGATGGGAGGTACTGTAATTTAACGAAAGTGCAACGGATAGGGAGAGCCAGACAGAATCAGGGAGCTAAGACAGGCAGACAAATCTATTAATCTTTTGTTACCAACATGCATCTGTGAGAGTGCTACCAAGAAATTGTGAGAGTATGTGAGAGTTTGACTTTAAAGGGAAACTCCAGTGCCAGGAAAACGATCAGTTTTCCTGGCACTGGAGGGTCCCTCTCCCTCCCACCCACCAATCCCCAGTTACTGAAGGGGTGAAAACCCCTTCAGTGACTTACCTGAGGCAGCGGCGATGTCCCTCGCCGCTGTCTCCTCCTCCGCAACGCTCCTGCCTGTGCTTCCGTCGGCCGGTGGGCGAGACTGATCCCGCCCACCGGCCAAGGAGACCTAATGCGCGTGTGCACAGCGTGAGGACGTCCAGCGACTCTCTAGCACAGGTTTCCTGTGCTATGAAGCAGGAAGTTCCCTCTAGTGGCTGTCTAGTAGACGGCCACTAGAGGTGGAGTTAACCCTGCAAGGTAATTATTGCAGTTTATAAAAAACTGCAATAATTACACTTGCAGGGTTAGGAGTAGTGGGAGTTGGCACCCAGACCACTCCAATGGGCAGAAGTGGTCTGGGTGCCAGGAGTGTCCCTTTAAGCATACATTTGCAAGTGTTTATATGATGTGTGGAATTATCTGTGAGAGGGTCTGATAGGAAAAACATACCATGATGATGAGTCACATGGATTGAAAGAGTAAATGGTGTTAAGTAAGATGGAATGATTATGGATATATTTAATGCAGTGAATGCCTTAGAGTGATAGGTGAAAATGTGGAAGAAGATGAAGATGCTCTTTTAGGAGGAAAATGGAATCAGAAAGATTTATTAACCGATGTACATAGAATTAGTAGTTATGTAACGAGGCAGGTGACAAGTGTCTATGGTGTGTGATAAAATAGAGGATTTAGAGAGCGGAAGATAGGCACAAATTAGACAGGTAGGACAATTTCATTAACATCATAAAACAGCAATGTTTCAAACAGGTCCTGCAGCCTATACATACAGAACTGAGACTGGGCCAGAGAGCTGTATGTCTGTGCTAAAGGCAGCTTAACATGGCGCAGAACCAGCCCACCCCCCCCCCCCCCCCACAGCAGGGTATGTATGGAAAATAATAAATAACTAGACAAAAGAGAGAGTGACATGGAAAAAGAGGGGTAGGGCAAGCAAGTGGGGTGGAACTGGCAGATGACATGGGCAAGTTATACAATTAACCAGGTATGGGATATGTGACACAGCAATAAATCTTGCAGTAATGTGTGCTGTGTATGATTGTCTCACAGTGAGCTATAGCAGTAGATGTCGCGTGTGTGAATGTATCACTGTGCTCCAAATCAATAAAACCTGCAACAATGTGTGATGTGAATGAATGTATTACATAACTCTACTGGAGTAATACACGGTATTGTGTGAATATGTCAGATTGTCTCACAAAAATATAACTCACAATATTATACACTGTATATATGGGAGAGTTATAAATAACTAATTTATCAATGTGCAACATTACCACAAAATCTGTGTCTACATGTTTTTTGGGAGCATGGCTCAATTTTTCATGAAATTGGGCACTTTGGGGACTATATTATTCTTTTTCTCCTAAAGGCCTACTTGCCAATGTGATTAAGTTATTATAAAATAAGTTAAAACCATTGAGCTCGTATCCAATTCCAGGGGTACCATAGATCAATTTAATTTTAGTTGATGCCCTTTATGTTAAGGTACAAACTTTCACATAAGTCAGATATGTGTTGTGGATGTCTCCAGTCATGTATATATCATTTAGTGAATTAAAGTTTTGGCATACAACATATCAATCATTGTACTATTTATTTATTTTCATTGTTTGTGGGGCCACTGCAATTTTGACTTACTTCTAATTCTTAGATTTCTATCTAATACTATTTAATTCCTGAAATGTAGCTGGTACTGAAGCTATCAATCAGACTCATCACAAGTTACCCATAAAAGATTACATACCATAAGCTCAGAGACATAAACACTCCTTTCTGTGGCTAATTTTTATGTTGCTCTTATAACTTTACTTTACAGACTTTCTCGAGTGCTCTCTGTCTACATATACATTATTATAGACATGTGCAATTCGTTTTGTTCCGAATGTATATTCAGACAAATGTCGTGCCATTCGGACATTCGGATGCTTCGGATTTCTGAAAAGTGGCAAAACAAGAGAGGGAGGGAAAATGACGTGAATGATGACAGGAATCTTGACCAATAAGCTAATTCCTGGTACTGGAAGCCCTATAGATGTGAAAGTGGTTGTGGTGGCAATCTGGGCACTGGGAGCCCTATAGATGTGTAAGTGTTTGTGGTGGCAGTCCAGGCACTGGAGGTAGGAGCCCTACAGATGTGGTTGTGGTGGCAGTCCAGGCACTGGGAGGCCCCTGTCCATAATGGACAGGGGGCTCCCAGTGCCAGGACTGCCTCCACAACCACTTACACATCTGTAGGGCTCCTGCATCTCAGTGCCCGGACTGCCACCACAACCACTTACACATCTATAGGGCTCCTGCCTCCCAGTGCCCAGACTGCCACCGCAAACACTTACACATCTATAGGGCTCCCACCTCCCCGTGCCTGGACTTCCACTACAACCACTTACACATCTACAGGGCTCCCAGTGCATAGATTGCCACAACAACCACTTACACATATATAGAGTTTCTGCCTCCCAGTGCCAGGAATGCTACCACAATCACTTAGACATCTATAGGGCTCCTGCCTCCCAATGCCAGGACTGCCACTACAACCACTTACACATCTATAGGGCTCCTGCCTCCCAGTGCCCGGACTGCCACCACAAACACTTACACATCTATAGGGCTCCCAGTGCCCGGACTTCCACCACAACCACTTACACATCTATGGGACTCTCGCCTCCCAGTGCCAGGAATGCCACCACAAGTTCTGAAGTGCTAAACCGAACCGAATTCCATTGGTCCGAATTGCCGAAGCAGATAACAGTTTTTTACTTACCCGAATTTCTGAACCAAACTAACTTTTTTTGCCCATGCACATCCCTACATTATTATACACATGGATGCATATTTTATAATCATTGCTAGCAGGTTTACTCACTAAAGTGAGAATTGTTGGGAATTCCAAGGAATTGAAAGTGATTTTAAATTTAAACCTAAAATAGCCAAATTGGAAAAAATAGCCAATAATACTTTGATTTTACATTTGAAATTCACTTTCAATTAACAAGAATTCTCACTTTTCTTAATAACTTTTTCTGAATAACTTTTTTGAAGAAGGTTGATGTTTTGTTAGGTCGAGTCATGCAGATTGTTGGATATAAAAAGGGTGTCCCGATGATTTAAAAAGAAACGTGGAATGTTTTCTTTGTTATTGCAACCTGTTGCCAAGGCAATAAAAAATAAATTGATGCAAGAGATGTATTGTATTTTTTACTTGGCATTAATTATTTCTTGGAATCCAGATGGCACAAAATCCAGCTCTGATTTACTACTGCCAACGAGAAAAACATATATTGTTTTCCTGGTTCATAATTATATTACTTTAAGTAACATCATGCAACTCTGATAATGTAAAATGACACAGAACTCTATTATATCTATATATTATACAGATCAACTAAGTGGGGTAGAGAGTGAGCTCTAAACCATTTGGATATATTTTGATATAATTGGCCAATATAAGTGCAATGCTACCAGGAAGATTTCTCTTGGTGGAATATTTAGAAGATGCCATTTGGTTTCCAAGCATGTTGATTCTTATTTTCAGGTCACATTGCACTGTAAGCCCTGCTATAATTATTTAAATACCTTGTTTTGACATAAACTAAATCCAATGAATCCAATGCTGGGCTGTCACCTCTGAGATTTTTCTCTGATCTATAGAAATACCAAAGGCTATATAACATTATAGATGCACTGCTTAGAAGGTCATAACCCCCATTATGGAAATGGAAAAAGGAAGGAATGGCACAGAGGGCACCTACAGTGCAGTTAGACCTCTGCTACATGTGAATTTGTTAGCCCAGAATCTGTTCCGTATTGACTAATGTGAGCACTATGTTAAAAAAAAAAGTTGTCAGAACACACTGCACGCTTCAAAGAGAAGCCTGTTGAGCAATGTGCTCACAACTTGCACACACAACCCAAATATATGACTCAATTCAAATTTGTTCCCTACCTTCCTAATGCTATCCCTCCAGCCCTCCTCATCTCCCTGCATAATATTTTACACACATCCCTGCATTTCATGCTCCCATGGCACTTAGTTGTAAGAATTTGAAAACTTTATAACTCTGACTTTTAAAGACAGAAAAAAAAGGATTTCAACTAAATTAAAATAATATCCATATATATATATATATATATATATATATATATATATATATATATATATATATATATATATATAGATTCCTACAAACCCATCAGATTTATTCAACCTTTAATCTTCACATAATAAAATTCACTAATCTATTTACATTTTGGTTATAAATATACTATTCCTCCTTTAATCTTTTGATAACTTTATCCAGTATTACTGGTTAGTCCTTTCTTTAAAATAGTGCACAATGTTCTAAATATCAACTGGCCAAACCTATGTGAAGCGGGAGGAGTTGGAATGTTTGTTGCTCCTGCAAGGGAGTAAGATGCCTATAACATGCTTTATGCAACGGACAGAAAAGTAATATTTCTACTTATTAGCAGCATCGGAGATAAGGACCAGAAGAACAATTTTGTCATTTATTTGAGAAAGCTTAAGTAAGAGGCTTAAGGCTAATATTAACTGCAAGACGTCCAATATCTTTATGAGAACTTATATTAATAGTTGGTTCACCACAGAAATAGGCTGGGGCATCAGGAAATACTATATAGGCCAAAAGTGCTACTCAACAAAAAATAATCAGTGTTCTCATCTTTTTCTATGGCAGAGGCTGTAGGGCACTGATTGATAGCTGAGCCTACAGAGATGACTTCCCATTATCTATATTGGAAATTTAATTTACAAACATCTGTAGGGTCTAGTTTAGCCAACCCTGTCAAAAACTCAAAGTATTATATTAAAATCCATGGGTCAATAGCAAGAACAATATTGGTATTCTCACGGAAGAAGTGTGTGTGCGTGTGATCTTTGCAGGCACTGAATACCCATTCCACGTGCCCATATTACATAGTTACATAGCTGAAAAGAGACTTGCGTCCATCAAGTTCAGCCTTCCTCACATATGTTTTTTGCTGTTGATCCAAAAGAAGGCAAAAAACCCAGTTTGAAGCACTTCCAATTTTGCAACAAGCTAGGAAAAAAATCCTTCTTGACCCCAGAATGGCAGTCAGATTTATCCTTGGATCAAGCAGTTATTACCCTACATTGAAAGATTATATCCTTGAATATTCTGTTTTTGCAAGTATGCATCTAGTAGCTGTTTGAACATCTGTATGGACTCTGATAGAACCACTTCTTCAGGCAGAGAATTCCACATCCTGATTGTTCTTACAGTAAAAAACCTTTCCTTTGCCTTAGACAAAATCTTCTCTCTTCTAGTCTAAATGCATGACCTCGTGTCCTATGTAAAGTCCGGTTTGTGAATAGATTTCCACACAATGGTTTGTATTGGCCTCGAATATATTTGTATAGTGTTATCATATCCCCTCTCAGGCGACGTTTTTCTAAACAAAATAGGTTTAAATTTGTTAACCTTTCTTCATAGCTGATCTGTTCCATTCCTTTTATTAATTTTGTAGCCCGCCTCTGCACTTTTTCTAGTGCCGTAATATCCTTCTTTAGAACAGGTGCCCAAAATTGCACAGCATATTCAATGTGTGGTCTTACCAGTGATTTATAAAGAGGCAAAATGATATTCTCGTCCCGAGAATGAATGCCCTTTTTCATGCATGACAATACCCTACTGGCCTTGGCCACTGCTGATTGACATTGCACATTGTTGCATAGTTTGTTGTCTATAACAATTCCCAAGTCCTTTTCGTGTGTTATCCCTAATTCGCTTCCATTAAGGGTATACGTTGCTTGTGTATTCTTTACGCCGAAGTGCATAACTTTGCATTTTTCAACATTAAATTTCATCTGCCATTTGAGTGCCCAGTCCCCCAGTCTATCTAAATCCCTCTGCAGCAAAGTAATATCTTGCTCACATTGTATTATTTTACAAAGCTTTGTGTCGTCTGCAAACACTGAAACATGACTTTAAATGCTGTCTTCAAGATCATTTATAAACATATTAAATAGAAGGGGTCCCAGAACAGACCCCTGAGGGACACCACTTGCCACCTCTGTCCAGTTTGAAAATTTACCATTAACGACAACTCTTTGTATTCTGTTTTTAAGCCAATGTTCTACCCAAGAACAAGCATTTTCATCTGGACCGATTTCCTTGAGTTTGAACACTAATCTTCTGTGTGGAACTGTATCAAATGCCTTGGCAAAGTCCAAATAGATCACATCCACTGCAACACCCTGATCTATACTTCTACTTACTTCTTCGTAGAATGCAATCAAGTTAGTTTGACACGACCTGTGCTTCATAAAACCGTGCTGATTTTTGCTGATAACCATGTTCTTCTCAAGGAATTCTTGAATATTATCCCTTAATAACCTTTCAAATATTTTACCAGCCACAGAAGTTAAGCTCACAGGTCTATAATTTCCAGGCAAGGATTTTGAACCCTTTTTGAATATAGGAACCACATCTGCCTTCCTCCAATCCTCCAGAACACTTCCTGAAAGAAAATAATCTTGAAAGATTAAAAACAGAGGTTCACTTATTTCTACACTTAGTTCCTTAAGTACACGTGGATGGATACCGTCAGGCCCTGGAGCTTTGTTTATATTAACTTTCTTTAGTTGCTGCAGCATCTTGTCTTGAGTTAACCAATTACAATTATTCTGCAAGTTTTAGTAGCAATCATTTGCACATCTATTGCCATGGGTTCTTCCTGTATATAATACCTAATAGTTAATATCTGTAGTAGCTAATACTTTTAACAGACATTGTGTAAGTAATAAACTGGTTATTACAAGACATCCAATTTGTACCAATTTATAGCAGCAGCACACTTCAGACTAACAATTCTAAAATCTAATCATCTTTGAATTATCCATTTTATTAGCATTTTTGTATCATTGTTCACAGGATTACCAATTGATCCAGCACGTAGAATTGTGTAACACCTACGACTAGATGGTAACGTCTTACCGGGCCTTAGAATGGCCGGACGTAACGTACCAAAGAATAGTCAGAATACTTGCCGAGGTCAGGGACACAGAATGGGACTCAACAATAAGGGAAAGCCAAAAGTCAGGGATACCAGAATACAGGGAAGTAAAAACAAAGCCAAAGTCAATAACCAGAAGTAAACGCTCAGGAACACACTCTCTGACAACCACTAAGGGAAACCACGACAGTGCAATGAGTAAAAGGAAAAAAAAGAGTTTAACCCCTTAAGGACACATGACATGTGTGACATGTCATGATTCCCTTTTATTCCAGAAGTTTGGTCCTTAAGGGGTTAAATAAGCCTCCTTCGGATCCAATTGGCCGTACCCGGCCTTTGACCCCAGAACGTGCGTGTGCATCCTTTACGTGACGTCACACGCACATCAACGTCGTCACTAGCATGGGTAAACGTGGGGCTACCTATTGGTGTGGATCTGCAGTGGCCGGCGTCCACCAAGATGTCGCAGGAGTCAGATATATTGCTGCATGACCGCTGAACGGCACTTCCGCATTTATCAGGAAGGCAACTACTGCAAATATTGCAAGGTGAGGCTGAACATGTTACAATTGTGCTCATAACAGTTCTTTATCCTCATATCTTTTGTTAGTAACATTATTTTCGATATCAGACAATGTTTACGTTTTACAGCTAGAATGGAATGTTGAGTAAAAATGTAGGTTATTAAGAAAAGATGTTCTGTTACTGTAAAATAGCTAACATTAAATTTATACATCGCCCCTAAGGACACTAGGGCATTTCACTGAGTTTGTGCTACTATGTTTAATGTCTTTAGCTTTTTTTTCTTTTTGCTTGTTACATACAATTTGCAGATAACGATTTTCCAATTAAGTTGATGGTGCAATTAACAAGTATTAAAATGCAAGGGTAAATAACTGTTTCCTGCCAGTGCATCCTTCCATTGTACCACCCTAATGACTACTTTGGACTTTAACTGCCTTTCACAGCAAGCATATCACTCCTTTTATACCAAAACTTACCTCTACCTTAACACATGTATTATTTATAGGAAAATTCTTGTGAGAATTCATTTTCCCAGAAGCATTGTACACTATCACAGTCCTGTCTATGTAGAAGACAGAGAAGAATAAACGCAACAACAGGGAATATACATTCCTGCTCCCAATCCTTTAGGCTAAGGAATAAAGTAGATTGTTACAATCAACAGGAAAATAGAACCCTGCGGTTAGAACTGTCACCACAATGGGTCTGATTCAAAGAATGCAAGAATATTGCGGGGACCAAATTTTTTTTCTTATTTTTTTTTTTCCCATTATCTAATTTATTTTCCAGCTTGGGGCACAAGGAATCATATACAGGACTTGTACTTTAGTTTCAACTTTTCTGTATGTTCTTCAGTATGTTTTTCTAATGCAGCCTTCTTCTTAAGAGTGCTGCTTTATGTATTGAAGGACTTGTCTGCCTGTTCTGAGATGTTTTAGCAATGCATATATACTGTAATTGTTTTGGAAGCTTCATATTTATCATGCTGTTTACAGCATACTCCTTGGTAATTTTCAGTTACTTCCTACCTTCTGACACAGGTAAACCATCACCGAGGGTAAGCCAACTTGCTCATTTTTAAGTTTGAATTATTATCATGTGTCACTTTACACAGATCAGCCACACTATTAAAACTTGGCATTGATTATATTGCTACAATAGCACCTGTCAAGGGGTGGGATATATTAGGCAGCAATTGAACAGTCAGTTCTTGAATTTCATGTGTTAAAAGCAGAAATAATGGACAGGCAAATAGATCTGAGTGACTTTGACAAGGACCAAATAGTGGTAGCTAGCCGACTGGGTTAGAGCATCTCCAACACAGCAAGTCTTGTGGAGTGTTCCCAGTATGCAGTGGTTATTACCTACCAAAAGCGGTGCAAGGAAGGACAACCAGAGAACCGGCATCAGCATCATGGGCACCCAAGGCTCATTAATGCACATGGGGAGTGAAGGCTAGCACATCTGGTCCAATCACACAAAGAGCTACTGTAGCACAAATTGCTGGAAATCCTAATGCTATCCGTGATTAAAAGGTGTCAGAACACACAGTGTATCTCACTTTGCTATATGATAACCACTGTCCTCTGCTGAAAGCACCTTCAATGGGGATGTAAACATCAGAACTGGACCATGGAAACAATGGAAAAAGGTTGCCTTGTCTGATGAATCACATTTTTTTTTTTTTTTTTTTTTAGAACAGGAGGATGGCTGGGTGTGTGTCATTTACCTGGAGAAGAGATGGCAGCAGCATGCACTAATGGAAGAAGACAGGCTGGACTTCTACCCAGACATTGTTATGCTCTGGGTAATGATCTTCTGGCAAACCTTAGATCTTGGCATTTATGTAGATGTAACTTTGATGCGTACCACCTACCTAGATATTGTTGCAGAACACATACACCCCTTCATGGTAATGGTGTTACCTGATGGCATCGGCCTCTTTCAGCAGGATAACTACCTTGCCACACTGCACAAATTGTTCAGGAATGGTGTGAGGAACATGACAAAGAGTTTAAGGTGTTTCCTTGTCCTCTAAATTCCTAAGATCTCAATCTGTGGGATCTGCTGGAAGAACAAATCCGATCTTTGGAGGCCCCACCTCACAACTTGGAGGACTTAAAGGATCTGCTGCTAATGTCCTGATGTCAGATGCCACAGTACACATTCAGACAACTTGGGGAGTCCTTGCCTCAACCCAACAGAGCTGTTTTGACAGCACAAGGGGGCATACATATTAGGCAGCTGGTTTTAATGTTGTGGCTGATTAGTGTATGTAAGTTCCTGCCAGATGCATTTTTATGCTGACCATTTTATTAGCAGGAAATAATAAGGCGTCACTAAAATAGCAATAATTTTTTCAGAAGTAGTAGGTGGGTTAAGACCTCTGCACCACACATGATACTATGTTTTCTTACTAGTGTAGCAGGCAAGCTGGAGGTCTGTGGCCACAGCAACTGTGCAAGACAGGTCTAAGAGTTTATTACATGTGGACCTGATTCACCAGAGGTATAAAGGTTTGGGTTCTTGGCATGACCATCAGAAAAAGATTGCAGGAACATTTTCTGCCATAACATGAAGGCAAGCCTTGGAACAAAAAGATTCATGAACAGTAAAGGGGGCCCAAATTAAAATGTCCTTTTCCTATATCTTATTGATATGTCCAGAAATGTAGCGATTTGCTTAAAGTACCTCTATACGTGGCATTCCCTGTCAGTGCATGAAGCAGGCAATAGAGTGTAGGAATCCCTGAGTGGGCAGAGCCCAGGGGACCAGGTGTGCTCCCAAACCGATCATCGCCGACCACTATGGTCCCTCGGGGCACCCCCCAGTCAGCACATCCCCCCTCCAACACCGCCCACAGCATGCATAGCAGAACGTTGTATAACAGTGACCTCTTGCCCCTTGGCAAGTCATGAGTTTTGTAGGACCTTTTTACCTGTCTGGTCTTCCCCACCGGGCTCTTTGCTCAGCCGGGTACCACTCTCCCCCCACCCCCTCCCCTGGTACCTGCTGCATGAGTGTGCTGTGGAGCGTTTAGTCCCAGGTCTCCAGAGAGCAAGTCCACATCTTGTGGGTGATGAAATTGCGTATCAGGCAGCGGACGGGGGCCTAGGGATCCCCGAGCGGGCAGAGCCCAGGAGACCCAGCGCGCTCCCAAGCAGATCATCGCTGGCCGCTGTGGTCCCTCGGGACGCCCCCCGGTCGGCGCTCCCCACCCCCTCGTAGAATGCTCCAACTTCGCTACAATGTGCGATAAAGTAAAATAAAATAGTGGGACTTGTGATATGGGTGGTCGGTGAAGCGCCCAGCTCCCGGTCCGGTCGGTGAAGGTCTGTATCTTGCTGTTGGTGGCATTGCGCCACTGGCCTGTGTGGTAATTGGTAAGGGTGTCAGAACCCCCGGTGCCTCTTCCCATGGGGGACTGTACTTTTGAGTGTCCCGGAGAGTCTCAATGCGTATGCGTGTAAAAGGTGTGTTGCTTGCAGTCGTGGCGATTATCCTCCCGTGGGGTCGGTGCTAAGGGTGGAGCTGTTAGTTAGGTGTTCTCGCGGGTCTTGTCGTCTGTGTGCGGAGGTTCCTGATTCGTTGGGGGCATGGGGCCCACACCCTGTAGCCTGGGGCCAGAGGTGTAGAAGGTGAGTGGGTTCGGCCACTTCAGCTTCTCCGGTGCCAGGTGGAGTTCCCTTTGGATGTTTGCCAGCTCTTCTTCGTTGGTTATTGTGAAGGGGCCCTAGGGTGTCGTAATTTGTATACCTGTGGGGAAGCACGAGCGGTATCTGATGGTAGCTGTTTGGAGCTGTCTGGTGAGTGGCTTCATTGCCCTCCGGTATGCTAGGGTGGCTGGGAGAGATCTGGGAACAGCTGGATTTTGGTGTTTTCCAAGAGCACCTTCTCTGATCCTCTGGCCCTGCGGAGGATCTCCTCCTTCAGCTGGAAGCTCTCTAGGCAGCATATAACGGCTCTAGGGGGTCCCTCCGGGGGCCCCTGAGGTTTCAACGCTCTGTGAGCTCGGACAAATCCTATGTGTGTCTGGGGTGGTCTGGAGAGGAGCTTGTTAAATAGTTCCAGCAGTGTGGTTTGGATCGGTGTCATTTTATCCAGTTCCTCTGGGAGCTCCCTTACACGTATATTCTGTCTTTTGCCCCTGTTATCAAGATTTTCGACATGCAGAGCTAATTGCTTCAGTATCGTGGTATGTTGCTGTATCTGGTCAGTATTCGCCGTCTGTGCCATGGACATGTGCTCGCAGTCTGCTTCCAGCTGCGCCACTTTCTGACTGAGGCCTTCGATATCCTCCCGCAGCGTGTGGAGTTCTGAGGTGATAGTACAGAACACTGGTGAGACCTCACTTGGAGTACTGTACACAGTACTGGAGACCCTATCTTCAGAAGGATATTGATACCTTAGAGAGAGTTCAAAGAAGGGCTACTAAACTGGTTCATGGATTGCAGGATAAAACCTACCAGGAAAGGTTAAAGGATCTTAACATGTATAGCTTGGAGGAAAGTCGAGACAGGGGGGATATGATAGAAACATTTAAATACATAAAGGGAATCAACACAGTAAAGGAGGAGACTATATTTAAAAGAAGAAAAACTACCACAACAAGAGGACAGTCTTAAATTAGAGGAGCAAAGGTTTAAAGATAATATCAGGAAGTATTACTTTACTGAGAGGTTAGTGGATGCATGGAATAGCCTTCCAACTGAAGTGGTAGAGGTTAACACAGTAAAGGAGTTTAAGCATGCGTGGGATAGGCATAAGGCGATCCTAACTATAAGATAAGGCCAGGGATTAATGAAAGTATTTAGAAAACTGGGCAGACTAGATGGGCCGAATGGTTCTTATCTGCCGTCACATTCTATGTTTCTATGATAGAGGCGTGCAGGTCGTGATTTGCGGCTTTCGTCGGCAGATCTTTCAGTAGGGAGATTAGATAAGGTGGGCACTCCCCTGATGCCTTCATTCCGCTTTCCGTGTGCAGCCGTTCCCCCCCTCGGTGACGGCGGGTTCGATAGGCCTGAGGCCATGGAGTCATTGGAGGCCTGGCAATCTAGGTCCACCTGTGACACTAGGTAGTGCTTCATGGAGGGGGTCGGGGTCCCCTTAGGGGTGTCCGCGGGTCTTAGTGTGTGCGCCGCTCGGTGGGTTTTCCCCATGGCTGCGGTCTGAGTGCAGGATTGGCGAGGTTAGCGGGGAGCACAAGTTTTAGGCTGCCATCTTCTCGGACCGCCAAGCCACGCCCCTAAAGTACCTCTATAGTACCAGGAAAACAAACTTGTTTTCCTGGCTCTATAGGGTCTTTAGGTCCCCCACACCCTCAGGGTTCCACTCCCGCTGGTCTGAAGGGGGAGGAAGGGTTTAAATGCTTACCTTTCTCTAGCGCTGGACTCACTCAGTGCTGGGGACTCTCCTCCCTCTTCCGACGTCATCTGTCGAATGCTCATGTGCGGCAAGAGCCGCGCGCATTCAATCAGTCCATAGGAAAGCATTTATTAATGCTTTCCTATGGACGTTGGCGTCTTCTTACTGTGAAAATCACAGTGAGAAGCTCGGAAGTGCCTCTAGTGGCTGTCAATGAAACAGCCACTAGAGGCTGGATTAACCTTAATGTAAATATAGCAGTTTCTCTGAATTTCACGGTTATAATAATTGTTCAGCGAATTCAGCTATTCTGAAATCTGGTCAGTTTTGCTACATAATTTAAATAACAACCTATATATCATTAATTAGCTGTTATTTGCTCATTTTTTTGCTAAATCATTCAGTTAACATATTCTCCTTAATCATGCATTCATTTGGATCAACAGTAGAGGCAGATATGAGTGATTTTATTTCAATCTACAGTATCTGTTTTATTACACATTTCATCTGTGTTCCCAGCAATCCAAAAGAAAAGAAATACAGTGATTTGAGCACAGTTGCATAACTATCTTATTTTCTCTAAAACAATGCAAAACAATGGCTGATTGCTACAAAGAATATTCTTCCTTCTGCTCCAAAAAACATATCACCTGAACCCATTGCAGCTTATTTCCTTTGCCTTAGAATATACAATGCATCTGAATTTACTGAAAACTATTTACTCTAACTTTAGCAAAAGTGATTCTGAACTCATTACAAACTACTCATTCTTCTTTTTAAGGCATAGACAAAACAGTTTTAAACCATCAGTGAAAGATTTTGCCCACATTATTAATTCTCCTTCTATATCATACATCTAAAGTCAAATTTTGCTAAATATTTTTTCCATTTCTTTTCGTCTCTACATTTTAATTCTACTTCCTTACTATAATAAAATATTATAAAAATGTGATTCTAATTCGTACTCAAATGATACTCTGCCGTCAATCTGTTTTTGATGAATAAACCCTTCTGGAACACTCTTTACAAAAGTGTCCAGTAATCATCCTCTGCGAAATTCAAACATCACATCTCACTTTTCATTTTCGCATACCTCTATCCTGCTTATTATATGCATACTTGCTTTACCAATGATAATAAATCCCTTGCCCACTACTGCCACCATTACCTCAAACATATATTGCAAAAACCTAGCCATCACTCAAGATATTGCAAAACATCTAAATCACTTCCTGATCCTCTTACTGTCTGGACTGGTGTTCACTTCCTTGTTGCAAATCAAGTATATACAGAACATTCCCAAATAAAGAATCTTAATTATCCATCCAAGCTCCACTTTGTAAACTCGTCCCTGATTCCCCATCTCATTAAAGGGAAACTATAGTGCCAGGAAAACAAACTTGCTATAGCTTCCCCTTCTGTCAAGGCCCCCTCCCGCAGCACTGAAGGGGTTGGTAACCCCTCCGGTCACTTACCTGGCTCCGCTCTGCCCACGCTCTATTATTCAATGCTTTCCTATGGGGATTCCGGTGGTGATCGACGTCCTCAAGCAGAGCGTGGGGACGTCGAACGTCATTTAAAACACTTTTGGTGCTCTAAGAACACGGAAGCACCATCTAGTGGCTGTCTGAAAGACAGCCACTAGAGGTGGGATTAGCCCTGTAATCAAAACATGGCGGTTTCTCCAAAACCTCAGCTTTTTTTTTTTTACTAACAGGGCTAAGGGGAGAGGGGCAAGGCACCCAGACCACTCTAATGGGCAGAAGTGGTCTGGGTGCCTGCAGTGTTCCTTTAAGAATACAAAACAAACAAAAAATCCTACAAACTTCTCAATGTGCTATAAAAGGCTTTGCACACCTTTGCCGCTCCTTACTTTTCTGTTTTAATTTCAAAATGCTCCTCTATTGCCTCTCTAGTTTTCACATGGCATAGGTTTTTATAATTTCTCTTTTTCTCTTTTACATTGCCCCATATCTTTGAAATTTAAGAACTTCCACTGTTTACCATTTTCAATTCCGTATCTCTTACTAAACATTCGAGAGTGAATATGAAGTGAATTTTAAATTCAAGGTCAGAGTATTTGACCTAAAAGCTTGTCTGACTTAGAGAATTTTTCCAATTCAAAAACTTTTTTTATAGATAAAGAAGATATGGAAAACCACATAACACTGGTGTATAATGATAAAAATTAGAAAACAACCCGGTATATGGAGAAAATTACAACACTGGTAAAGTTTTCCAGAGTCCATATCAAGTCCGATATCGAGAACGAAACGCGTTGGACATTCCATATTTTATAGTTATATATTTTTATTGCTTATTTGGCTCATTTGATTTATTTGCTAGTATGTTTTAACTCATTGGGCTGTGTATCCTGTTTGAGAAGCAGGTTCTTTCAGCAGATCCTTCCACTCTGTACCACCTATGTGGAGACATGCCTGTTTACTACTTTTAACTGTAAGTGCAATACAATAAACCTTTATATTTTTCTGACTTACTTCACTATTGTGGATATATTTTTCTCTTTATGTGAACATCTGATATCTACTACAAGAGGAATCCTTACATTACTCTTCCACGTACCCCAGAGGGGTGATGACCGCAGGGCCGGCCTTAGGAGTGTGTGAGCTGTGTGGCCGCACAGGGCGCCATGGACCAGGGGGGCGCCCTGACAGCCGACACGGCTCGCACTGTCTCCTAGTGACAGCCTGTGAGGGAGAGCTCAGAGCTCTCCCCTAATACAGGCTGTGCTGCATAGCCTGGCTGCGCTCCGACCCCTGCCTCTTAAAGCTGCCCTCACTGATACACCCCACTCGGGTCTATCAGTGAGGGCAAAGGGGGCGGAGTTAAGCGGCAATTGGAGGTGGGGCTACATGGCAAGCAGGGGCGGGGCTACACTGCAGCGGGGCGGAGCTACATGCAGGGGAACCCTCTGCCTGGTAAGTTAAGGGAAGCAGTTCCTGCTCCCCCCCACCTAGCCCAACTGTGCCCCCTGCCCCCCCACCTAGCTCATCTGTGCCCGCTGCCCCCCCACCTAGCTCATCTGTGCCCCCTGCCCTGCACCTAGCCCAACTGTGCCCCCTGCCCCCCACCTAGTCCATCTGTGCCCCCTTCTCCCCACCTAGCCCATCTGTGCCCCCTTCTCCCCACCTAGCTCATCTGTGCCCCCTTCTCCCAACCTAGCCCATCTGTGCCCCCAGCCCTCCACCTACCCCAACTGTGCCCCCTGCCCTCCACCTACCCCAACTGTGCCCCCGGCCCCCCCACCTAGCCCATCTGTGCCCCCCACCTAGCCCATCTGTGCCCCCTCACCTAGCCCATCTGTGCCCCCTTCTCCCCACCTAGCCCATCTGTGCCCCCTTCTCCCCACCTAGCCCAACTGTGCCCCCTGCCCTGCACCTAGCCCAACTGTGCCCCCTGCCCTGCACCTAGCCCAACTGTGCCCCCTGTCCCCCACCTAGCCCAACTGTGCCCCCGTCCCCCATCTGTGCCCCCTTCTCCCCACCTAGCCCATCTGTGCCCCCTGCCCTGTACCTAGCCCAACTGTGCCCCCTGCCCCCTCACCTAGCCCATCTGTGCCCCCTGCCCCCTCACCTAGCCCATCTGTGCCCCCTCCCCCCTCACCTAGCCCAACTGTGCCCCCTGCCCCCTCACCTAGCCCAACTGTGCCCCCTGCCCCCTCACCTAGCCCAACTGTGCCCCCTGCCCCCTCACCTAGCCCAACTGTGCCCCCTGCCCCCTCACCTAGCCCATCTGTGCCCCCTGCCCCCACCTAGCCCATCTGTGCCCCCTGCCCCCCACCTAGCCCATCTGTGCCCCCTGCCCCCCACCTAGCCCATCTGTGCCCCCTGCCCCCCACCTAGCCCAACTGTGCCACCTGCCCCCACCTAGCCAATCTGTGCCCCCTTCTCCCCACCTAGCCTAACTGTGCCCCCTGACCCCCCCCACCTAGCCTAACTGTGTCCCCTGCTCCCCCACCTAGCCTAACTGTGTCCCCTGCTCCCCCACCAGGCCTAACCGTGTCCCCTGCTCCCCCACCAGGCCTAACCGTGTCCCCTGCTCCCCCACCAGGCCTAACCGTGTCCCCTGCTCCCCCACCAGGCCTAACCGTGTCCCCTGCTCCCCCCACCAGTCCTAACCGTGTCCCCTGCTCCCCCACCAGGCCTAACCGTGTCCCCTGCTCCCCCACCAGGCCTAACCGTGTCCCCTGCTCCCCCACCAGGCCTAACCGTGTCCCCTGCTCCCCCACCAGGCCTAACCGTGTCCCCTGCTCCCCCACCAGGCCTAACCGTGTCCCCTGCTCCCCCACCAGGCCTAACCGTGTCCCCTGCTCCCCCACCAGGCCTAACCGTGTCCCCTGCTCCCCCACCAGGCCTAACCGTGTCCCCTGCTCCCCCACCAGGCCTAACCGTGTCCCCTGCTCCCCCACCAGGCCTAACCGTGTCCCCTGCTCCCCCACCAGGCCTAACCGTGTCCCCTGCTCCCCCACCAGGCCTAACCGTGTCCCCTGCTCCCCCACCAGGCCTAACCGTGTCCCCTGCTCCCCCACCAGGCCTAACCGTGTCCCCTGCTCCCCCACCAGGCCTAACTGTGTCCCCTGCTCCCCCACCTACCCACTGTGCCCCAGCTACCTGCTGTGCCCCTGCTCCCCAGCTACACACTGTGCTACTTCTCCCCCACTTACCCACTGTGCCCCTTGCTTCCCCAGCTACCTTCTGTGCCCCTGCTCCCCCCAGTTACCCACTGTGCCCCTGGTCTCCTACCTACTACACTCCCTCCACTCCCCCACCTACCACCACTGTGCCCCTACTCCCCAACCTACCAATACACTACCCTTGCTCCCCCAGCTACGACCACTGTGCCACCTGGTCTCCCACCTACCACCACTGTGCCACCTGGTCCCCCTCCTACCACCACTGTGCCCTCTTCTCCCCTACCTACCACTACACTACCTCTGCTCCACCAGCTACCACCACTGTGCCCCCTGCTCCATCAACCACTGAGCCCCCTCTCCCCCAGATACCCACTGTGCCCCCTGCTTAACCAGCTACCACTACCGCTGCTCCCCCACCCTCCTCCACTGATCCCCCTGCTCCCCACCTCCCACTACACTACATATGCTCCCCCACCTACCACTACTGTCCCCCTGCTCCCCAACCTACCAATACACCACCACTGTGCACCCAGCTAATACTACTGTGCCCCCTGGTCCCCCACCTACCACCACTAGGCCCCCTGGTCTCCCAGCTACCACTACACTACAGCTGCTCCCCCACCCTCCTCCACTGATCCCCCTGCTCCCCACCTACCACTACACTACCTATGCTCCCCCACCTACCACTACTGTGCCCCTGCTCCCCAACCTATCAATACACCACCACTGTGCCCTCAGCTACAACCACTGTGCCCCCGCTCCCTCATCTACCACCACTGTACCCCCTGCTCCCCCACCTACCACTACACTGCCCTGCTGCCCCACCCTCCTCTACTATGCCTCCTGCTCCCCACCTACCAGTACACGACCTCTGCTCTTCATATCAGCACACATAGCACACACATTCAATACAACAATTACAAATATTACACACAGCCAACACATAGCATACATATCACACACAGCCATCACTTCTATCACACACAGACACCACACACTACATCATATTATTATGAGATTTATTACAGCAGAGCTGTCTCATACAAAATGAAATATGTAGCTGTCCTCCAAGCTCCGGCCAATCAGAACGTTGCCGCGGATTACTACAGGAAAGCTCTGACACTGTAAGTGCCTGAGCTCACAATACAGTTACTTATGGTCTTGCACCCGGTGGAGGCGCCGAACAGATTCAGCATGCCCACCTCCATGCAAGGTAACAACAGGGAAGGGGGAATCCTTTTTGTTTTTAAATAATTATTAATTTAATAAATTCTATATACAAACACTACACACCTATTGACATACACTGTACATGGATAAAGGGGCATGATGGGGGGGGGCGCTGTTAAGATATTTTGCACAGGGTGCCTTAAGGCCTAAGGCCGGCCCTGGATGAGCGCATAACCTACTTTCGTTAGTGAGTGCAATACCTACCATATACTAGGGTGGAGTTCTTTCTATGTATTGTCTGTAATTTCTGGTTTTAGATTCTCTACCTTACTCTGGAAATACTTTACCAGTGTTATTTTCTCCATATGCCAGGTTGTTTTCCAATTATTATTATTATGATTATACACCAGTGTCGTGTGTTTTTCCATATCTTCTTTATCTATAGTCTATTTAAGTGTATTTGTGAGATACACTAGGAAGATAATTTTCACCAGTGTTTTTCACCTCTAGTGCTTTCTGGGATTTTGTTTATACTTCAACAATTTTTTTACCTTAATTTTAAAAATCAACTTTGAATACCCTTTAAATTCTCACTTTAATTAATAATTCTGTTAGTATAGGGTTGGTAAATAAATCAAGCTTGGCCAATTATCTTCACGGTCACATATAGGCTGTCTTATGGTTAATCCGTCTACAAACATTCACACTGTTTTTCTTATTCTTTTCTATCATTTGGTTTCACTTTTTAGTTAATGTTTGAACACGGTGGAATGTATTGACACTATATATAGAGAATGATAATACAAATGCACTGTAAGGCTGACAGATAAGTAAAATATTGGAGAACACCTGACAATATGCACTACATATAACACAAGAACTATATGTAATCTAAAACAGTAATGGCTAACCTCTGACATTTACGGATTACAGTTCCCATGATGCTCAACCAGTTATCTGTATCGCTTACTGATTGCTCGAGGTGTGTGAAATACAAAACACTTTCGGCATACGAAGTGAAGAAGACAAGTGTTTAATATTTGCCACGGGCAGAGTCAGTAAGTGTTACTCTGCAGTTAATTTTCAGGCAATGACTCTCCAACCTCGGTTAAACATGTTACAGTGAAAAATTGAATTCAATCATAATACATCATATGTATTGTAGCGCATGGTAAAATGGGCATTTCGTTCACTTGATTTCCCTTGTGACAAGCTGAAATCTTGGCTTTACAAATACCAATTGGGGAGAGAAAATCTGCTACACGTGTCGAAGCTTCCTGTATATATTAAAAATGTTTTAGGTTTTTTTTGTTTTTTAAAGAAAGCTATTGCACTTGCTAGGTGATGTTAAGCAAATTGTCTTACCTATGCAATGCTTAGTGAATATTCCCCTAGGCATACAGATATATATATATATATATATAATTTTTTTTATTCTTTTTTTTATGTTACAGGGTGTCAGTCTCATGTCCTGCTCTCTACTTCTGTATTTCTTATTACGTAGTAACAGTAGTATTACTGTACATATGGCTTGAAAGACCAAGTGGTCAGTAGTGGCCTGATTATAATACAAGATACTCATGCTTTAAAAGGGTTAAACTCACATTTTTAAACATACAATCGGTGTCTGTCCTTGTGTCCTTAAGCCTGACACCAACTTACGCTATCTGCTATAAACATTCAGCACTTGGACAAAATAGCATTCTTTCTAGCACCTGCAACTTGTAGCAAGGTTCCTAATCTCATACTGTCCATTAACAAGAAACTAACCGCATTACGAAAAAAAAATTATACTTTCTGTTCTGAGACTCCTATGATTGGTTAATGTTGTTGTTGATGTATACACCCCTAGACAAACTGTGCTTATTGATAATCCATCTGAAATGGTGTGACTTCTTTGAGTATTCCCAGCAGCTGATAACAGAGACAAGGAAAGCAGAAATGTGCATAACTCCATGGCAGTGTTAAAGTTTCCAGACCCTGTTGTGATTTCCAGCCTAACACTATGGAAGCAATATTTTTTTCTTTACGATGGTGATGCAAAAAAAAAAAACGAGCACATTTTTATAGTGCTGTTTATTATAAATTGAATACTCCATAGGCAGAAAGTGCTAGACTTTTATTTTGCAGTAAGTGACGTGTTCCAAAATCAGTTTGAGATATGGGATGGAGAGCTTAAGCAGGAGTAATGAAGGTCAAGTGAGCTTACAGTCAGATTCAGTGTATCCAGATAGAGTTTTGATTGTTTTTACAATATGGATATTACAAATTTTATGAAATATGGTAATTAAAGGGAAGAGAGAAAGAGAATGTAAAGCTTTATGCAGTAGAGATGGTACATTCTAATAATGCCCAACACTGAGAGATTTTATTATGAGACGGGGGATGTGGGAGGTCATTATTGGGTGTGCTACTGCAGCAGTAAGTTGGTGATAGTTTTAACTGAGGTTCAGGAATATCACAGACATGGAGTTATAAATGGAAGGAATGAAGTCCATAACATAATCTAAAAGAGTAGTAGAATAATCAGAGGAGCTGTGTTATATTATGAGTGTAAGATGGCATTGAAATACCAAGATATGTATTAGATTCTCTAGAGCAGTGGTAGTCAACCTGTTTCTAACTACCGCCCACTAATGCGTCTTTTTGGTTGAAAAAAATTTCCTTACCGCCCACCAGTTTTCGCGCAATTGTGGAATATTTTTTTTTGAAAGGAGGGTGTTTTAAAAAAAAATAAATGTACGTACATTTATCTTTTTATTTCCAATTAACGCATGTTTATAATGTTTTTAACTTTATAAAGTTTAATGAGAAAACAATAAAGTAAATTGAAATTACCTTTACTAGTGATTAATGAGATCCTTGAGGTTGATGCTGTGAGACTAAATATTTGATATCTGGTTCGATTTTCGTGAGGAACGCAGGGGTACTACCAGCTCGCACCCGCCCGCTCACCCAATCTGTAAAAAAATTAGAAAATCCCTACCGCCCACCTGGAATCCTGAAAACGCCCACTAGTGGGCGGTAGGGACCAGGTTGACGACTGATGCTCTAGAGAGACAATATAGAGTGTAAATTGAAGAGAATTTATAAGAGAATTCAGAAAAAGGAGATGGTGAGGTCAAAATGTCAAAAAAGGATCGGAGAGAGGTAATATAGAAAACTTTGAAAGAAAAGTAAGACAGAGACTAAGAACGTTAAGGAGAAGAAGTTGGTAGTCTACAGTGTCAAAAGTGGCAGAAGGACCAATGAATTTAATGTAGCAGCAACCAAATCATAGAAAGGGAAAACACTGATAGGAGTCGAGCAGAAAACATTCCAGCAGAAAGTGGGAATTAGCAGACCTCAATAATAACCCTAGAGATACCACAAAAATAATTTATTATGACAAATCGAATGAATTTTATTATGTTTTTTTTTTTTGCATGTATTGTGGTACACCATAGTACATGTTAAATGCTATAGCTAAACAATGATAACAATAACAAACTCGCCCCATTATGGTTTCAGTATTATATGCCTTATTGAAAAAGCAGTTATTGAAGCTCCGTTCTCTGTGGGATATCAACTATTAACCACTGCCATATTCAGATTTCAGTTAATCATTTGACTCCTGAACATAACACCTGCTTACATTCTCCATTCTCTAGTGTGAAATTTCAGGTTGATAGAATCTATGCCCTTGTGATTGAAATTTTTATCATGATTACTTTTAACATACAATTTATGTTTTCTATTGCTAAAACTGATGTAATTAAGTAGATAAAAAAGCTTAAATACAAAAGCAGTGGCACTTCAAATAAGATTTTCACAGCAAGGGCCTTTATTCTAAAAGCCAGCGGGCTTGTTTCAATCCTTGTCACAATCTTTTACCAGCTAGTTGATAATTGTTAAAATGGCTGTCGCTATTGTTGGAGATTACCAGCAGTTTTAATGCTACAAAATGTAATGATTAACACCTGGTAAAGTTTTATCATCTCCGAGAGATTAATAGTTTTTTTTTTTTTTATTGCAAGTGGTTTCCATGCTAAATAATAAAAATGGTAAACAAAATCAATATATCTTGTATGAAAAAATACTTTATTCTGTATTTAAGGACTAATGCCTATCTTTAAGCATTGCATATGTATGTAACACTCAATAAAACCAGCAAAGTTTGGCAAGTCAGGCATATGGAAGCACAAAAGGTAACTTGGAAGGCTACCTTCGGCTCTAGACCATGGTAGGCAACCTTCAGCATTTCAACTGTTGTGGACTACATCCCCATAATGCTCTTACAGCTATGATGATGCAAAGCATCATGAGAGATGTAGTACACAACATCTGGAGTGACAGAGGTTGCCTACTGCTGGTGTAGGCGATTGCAGGTAAAGTTCCCATTTTCTAATCAAACCTAACAAAGTGTTTAAATGGAGTTAAATAGAGTAAATGTACATCCAATTTGGAAAATTGTAAACAGCGAGTGGTGGACTGTATCAGTGATGGACAATATGACTATCATACAGGCATTTCGTTCAAATGTTGACATTGGATTTTTTAGTTATAAACTTCAACGAGCTGTTGGTAATTGCAAGACTCATTAATTACAGCATTTATTTCATATGCCATCTCCAGGATAATTTTTTTTTTTAATAATTAAAAACAAATATGATATGTACACTAGGAATATTTTTCGTACCATATCTAGCGCATACAAAGTAATGTATGCAAAGAAAAGCAATTGAAAAAAATTACTTTTGATCTCGTCTCCTGTTGATGGCCTGTAATTGTCACTTGATTGGAAATAAGAAACCTTTATTTTCCTGCGTAGTTTGACCTGACTGTCATGGTCATTTCCTATACCATAAGTAAAATGGTTCTTGTTCAATCAGTACAACGCATTCTGCTAGTAGACTGAGAGCACTTCAGTGGTATTGCAAAGCTCCAGTTGAATGAAATTCCCTGCATCTTAAAATAATATTTAAAAAAACGAAGAAAAAAATTATGTATTTAGTGAAATGTGAGTTTTGTACTTAATGCATGAATGCTTTCTTTTCCCATTTCTATTTAGTGAGCAAGGTCACACAGTGCTCTTATAGATCTATGTATGTACAATAGTGTTTTGTATTTTTAACCAGGTGTGGAATGCATTGTCATTTTTGGATGTGATGCTATTAGAAAGTGGGGTCTATTAGGTAACCTCAATGACCTTGGCTGTTATTAAATGTTTTTCTTTAATATGGAAGATGTTTGTGTATCATTCTGTATCTTGTTTTATTTCCCATTTATTTGTGTATTGATGTGAGCTAGAGATGAGAGTTAGATGCTAAGTAAGGGGACACCATTGACACCCAGACCACTTAATCACAATGTCCCCTCCATTTTACCTCTGCAGCTGAAAACATTGCTATTCTGCAGGATCGGCAATGTTTTCATTGCAGGGTTAACCTGCCTCTAGTGGCTATCATATGGATAGCCATTAGAGGCTCTTCTATGAAATAGGGGAGTAAAACTCCACTACTTCAATAAGATGGTCTCAGAGAGAACATGTGATTGGTGCAGCACGGCATTTTGTGCATGGACACTAGCATCCCTATGCTTTCCTATGGGAAAGCATTCGATTGGCTGAGATCTTCGATCTAGGTGAGCCAATAGGTGGGACTAATCGCAGACAGAGCAGCACAGTCTGGGATGCGAGGTAAGGAAAGTTAACTCTGAAGGAGAGAAATCCTGCCTAAATCTTTTCCTAACTGTGACACAGAAACAATTATTTAATCTCCCGAATCCCTTGTTTACACAATCCCATGTCTAACAAGCCACCTTGTGTACAAACATGCTCTATTGCCCCAAAGTTTAAGTTTTTGTTTACAAAAAAATGACATTGTCTTTATAGGATGGGAATATTATTCTCTTCTTTGCAGGGGAAGCTTTACTCACATTAAGGGATTCTCTAAAGCCCGTTAGATTGCTGAAATTCTTTATGTGGGAACAGTGTATCCTCTTTTTCCATTTTACAAAAAGTGAATATCGGCACTTTTATAAATGAACCTTGTTACACCCCCCTTACTGTCAATCAAACAACCTATCCTGCTACTTCCTAGTTGTTTAGCTCAGTGCAAATGTTTCTCATGAAGCTGCATTGGGAAGTCTGTGGACAGTTGCAGAAAGTCTGGATTGGGTTAGAAGGGAAGGGCTTTTTAACCCCTTAAGGACCAAACTGGAATAAAAGGGAATCGTGACATGTCACACGTCATGTGTCCTTAAGGGGTTAAAGGCAGCAGACAATAGATTTGCAGCTTTTGCAAGATGTTTTTAGATATACCCTCAATGAAAAAAATGCATAAGTAAAAGTATGCATTTTGCTTTGGCATATATCTACTAAGCAGTGATAACTTAGTATTTGTTGTTGAGGGGTAGAGATGTCGCGAACATAAAATTTTCCGTTCGCAAATGGCGAACGCGAATTTCCGCAAATGTTCGCGAACCGGGCGAACCGCCATAGACTTCAATAGGCAGGCAAATTTTTTAAACCCACAGGGACTCTTTCTGGCCACAATAGTGATGGAAACGTTGTTTCAAGGGGACTAACACCTGGACTGTGGCATGCCCGAGGGGGATCCATGGCAAAACTCCCATGGAAAATTACATAGTTGATGCAGAGTCTGGTTTTAATCCATAAAGGGCATAAATCACCTAACATTCCCAAATTGTTTGGAATAACGTGCTTTAAAACATCAGGTATGATGTTGTATCGATCAGGTAGTGTAAGGGTTACGCCCACTTCACAGTGACAGACAAAACTCCCCGTTTAACGCACTGCAAACAACCGCAAACAGTCCATTTGCACAACCACAAACTCCCCATTTGCACAAGGTTGGATACCAAGCTAGCCATGTCCCGTTCCTTGTCCTCACTGATGTCATTGAAGGCTCAGTGGTCAGATGGACCCTTGCCCCAACACTGTGTGCCAGACATGCCAATTCTTCCTTTTGCACAATCGAGTACAGGTTGGGGATTGCCTTTTGTGCAAAGAAATTTCAGCTGGGTACCTTCCACTGTGGTGTCCCAATAGCTACAAATTTTTAGAACGCCTCAGACTCCACCAGCTTGTATGGTAAAAGCTGGCGGGCTAAGAGTTCAGACAAGCCAGCTGTCAGATGCCGGGCAAGGTGGTGACTTTCTGACATAGGCTTTTTACGCTCAAACATGTCCTTGACAGACACCTGACTGTGGGCAGATGAGCAGGAACTGCTCAAGGCGAGAGACGGAGTGCCGGATGGTTGAGAGGGGGCAAGGAGGACAGCAGTGGTTGACGTGGCTGAAGATGCTGGACCAGGAGGAGGATGGCGGCTTTGAGTTTGTGTGCTGCTTGTACTCATGTGTTGATCCCATAGGTGTTTGTGATGTGCCTTCACAAAGCAGTTATACCTAGTTGGGTGTTGGACTTCCCACGACTCAGTTTCTTTTGGCACAGGTTGCAAATGGCATCGCTGTTGTCAGAGGCAGACACACAAAAAAAATGCCACACTGCTGAGCTCTGCAATGACGGCATTCTGGTGGTGGCAACAGCATGCATTGATTGGCGTGCTGTCTGGCTGACCCGGGTGCCGATGCATGCTGTCTGACTGTGCCACTAGCTCCTTGCGACGACCTCCCCCTGCTTCCAACTCGTCTCCTCCTCCTCTGTCTCCCCATCTGAACTTTTCCCCTGTTCTTCTTCTTCTCTTCTAGCGGGCACCCACGTGACATCCACGACGCATCATCATCATCAACCGCTTCACTTGTATCTGACAACTCAGCAAAGGAAGCAGCAGTGGGTACAACATCATCATCATCACACCCAATGCTGGTGTGTAATGCTGCCTGACTGAGACATATCCCTGTTATCTACATCCTCTGGCAATAATGGTTGCGCATCACTAATTTCTTCCAACTGATGTGTAAATAACTCCTCTGACAGATCAAGTGAAGCGGCTGTGGTGCTAGTGTTGGTGGTGGCGGCAGGCGGGCGAGTGGTAACTTGAGAGGTGCCCGAAGCTAAGCTGGAGGAGGATGGTGCGTCAAGGTTCCGAGCGGAAGCTGTAGAAGATTGGGTGTCCTGTGTTAGCCATTCAACTATGTACTCATAACTTTTTGAGTTCAGGGTACGTGGCCTCTGAACACTGGGCATTATTCTAGGGCCAAAGGGAATCACAGCACCATGACCACGACGGCCCCTGTTGGGTGGCCTGCCTCTGCCTGTCATTTATTTTTTTTGAGATTAGTGGTACTATGCGTGCAAGCTACTGTGACAACAGATATGAGTGGCACTGTGCACTGGCAGAAGTTGGCAGAGTAGTTGTAGGCCTGACACCCATGCTTGCAGACAACTAACTGCTATTCAATCTATTACAGTCAAAACATTTTTTTTTTTTTTAAATGTACACTACTGTTACACCAGATATGAGTTGAACTGATGTGACACTGTGCCCTGGCAGACTGATGTTCTAGCCCTAAAAAGGGCTTTTCTGCTTTGGGGTGCTGTCCTTACAGCAGAGATCAGATGAGTCCTTCAGGACTGTAGTGGACACTGAATACACTAGCCTAGCTATCAATTTCCCTATTAAATCAGCATCAGCTACACTGTCCCTCCTCTCACTAAGAATGCAGCTTCCGGGGGGTGGGGCCTAGCTGTCAAGGAGGAAAGACGCACTTCGTGTAAGCTCCCTCAATATCTCACTTTAAGCAGCTATCAACAAGTGAATTTCACCCCAGAAGGGGATGACCCAGCAATGTTGCTCCTACCTGACCGACCCGACATGCTTAATAGCGGTCAGCAACTCGACAGTCTTACTTACCTCCGTGTGGCAAGTGTGGCCTGGTGCTCACCGGGCGGGAGAGGCGGCCGATCTCCCGATCCTGGGATTCCCAGGAGCAGCTACTTCCCGGCAGGACCTCTGCCACCAGAGGGGTTAGGGCATGTGGCAAGGGGTTTAAAAGGTTGTCTAATTGGTTATCGATAATTAGCTCTTGAATGATAAATTGCTCAACCATCTCTAGTTTCTTACAAGAAGAGTAGCTGGGGATATGAATGATCTGTGATCATGACTTTTTGGTGTGGAAGGTGGGTCTGGTAATCCGAATAAAGTTGGTACATAGACAAAATGGTTTATTCACTGAACAGTGAATATGAGAAGTCCAGTACATTCATCAAACTCATAAAAGAGTATAGTGATTAAATAAACATGATTGGTATCACCCTACGCACACACTGCCATATATATTGTATGAAACATATTCATTGAACTCTGCTGAGGTGTTGAATTTTTCATGCAATATGATCTTGCTGTCACGTGAATTCATTAAATAAAAAAGAAAATAAATGTATGTATGACTACACAAAAAAAAAATCAGTTAACAGAATAATTAAACCTAAAAAATATACCTGTCTTAAGTCATCTGGCTTTTTATGAACAGAAATTGAGCCATTTACTGTGCACTTTCGTTAATAACTTCGAACGGGAAAAATACCAATCTTTTATAGACACAGACAAAGCAGTGATAAGGTAATTTACTAAGCAGATTAACAAATAGAAATTGATGGAAACAACTTTTGTTAGTTTTGGTTAGAAGTAAATTGGTGCAAAATACATTGTATCTGTGTCTGTATATGGGGCAAAGTAGATACTCGATTCAGTGGTTTAGGGATATAACACTCATATTGGTGCACCTATACACAAACATTTTCCATGATAGTCTGACTTGCTTATTAAATGTAGACTCCTAGCGAACATATAAGGAGCACAGGCAGTACATAATCATATAAAAGAGTGTTTTTATTCTTGGATCTTCAAATCACTAGGAACCCAGACAACCTATTCAAATGTAACTATGAAAGATTACGTAAGGAAATGGACACGGCCCTGCAGTCATGGGAGGGGAAATGCTTGTTATGGCTAGGCAGATTAGCTGCAGTGAAGATGCTCCTCTTGCCAAAACTCCAATATCTCTTTTGAACCCTACAAATTCCTGCCCCACAGTATTAATACTATTCAGAAGTACCTAGTGCATTATATATGGTAACGCAAGAAGGTTAGGATCGCAAATAAATTCCTTCACACCTTGGTGGAGGGGAAGGCCCTACCAAACTTTAAACTTTATTACAGGGTGGCCTCTCCTCAGTAGTGATACCCCACTCACAAATGCAACCACCACAGTGGATAGCCATGGAGTCCCATTGGGTCCGAGTACCAAAGCTACACTAACGACTAGATACTTCATTTATGCTTCCCACCATTTTTCCTCTTTTATTTTGGACGTGGGACGCAGTGAGGAACTGTCTGTGTGCTACTCAACCTTGGTCACTGGTTACTCCTCTGAGGAGCATACAAAAAAATTAACCCTACTTTTGTTGACAGATGGTGGCTGTACACACGTACACCAATTATTCCAAGCCAACAAACTAATATTGTTTCCCGACCTGAAAACCAAATGCAACCTGCCCAATAGAGCAATACATCCCTGCTGACTGAATCCAATCAATGGCAGCTCATTATCAAAATTTAAGGGGGCCTGCATAGCCACAAATGTACCAATAAAAACCTTTCTCTAACCTACAAATACTAAATCAACCCAATAACCGAGAAACAGATAAATATCAAAAGCTATGGCACTGTCAGGGGTGGCAGTCCGATGTAAACATTTACATAAAAAAAAGTAATAAAATTAAACAAGGTGATAAAAATAGAATAAAAAGTGATAAGTCCAGTCTGTTCTATAGATATATCCTGGTGTTAGGAGTCACTGTGTGGAAATCGACATTCAGGGCCTGGTGCAGGGTAACCGCACGCCCCCTGGTGTTGAGCACCAGCATTTGTGCAGCCACATACCAAGGCCCTGATGCAGCTACTACGGATCCCAGGTGCGAGATGACAAGAAGCAGACCTCTCAGGAACTGGATAGGGAGGCTCTGCAGCAGATATGTATCCAGTACAGAAACAAGGAAAGACTAGAATAGGCACCAAACAAGAAAACAAGACAAAACTAGGAGAACCCAGAACCAGAGCAGGACAGAAAGCAGAACCCAGAACATGTACACAAGACATGAAGGAAACATGAACAGGGCAGGACAGGACTGTACAAGAACTGTGAATACAAGACAAAATTAAAACAAGCCAAGAGATGCAAGGCAAAACAAGAGGAGACATAAATAAGTACTATATATGTAAAACATTGGAGATTTAGACATACATAAATGGGCAAGATGTATGCAGCCCACCGACTGCGTCAAAGTCCTCCAATTAAGGTGGGTAATATCTACCTAGATATGCATGACTAAATAAACAATAATAAAACACACACAGCATTTACCTGCAAGAAAAGGGCAGAGGACTTGTAGCAACTGCCTGCAGGAACAAACTGAAACAAAATGATTAATGGAAAAGGAATGGGTGTGGCAACATAAAACAAACATTTAAAGGAATTCAAGAGACTGGGAGTTCCAGGAACGGAATACAGGAATGAACCCTGAAAACCCAGCATAAAGAAAACCAGATGTGGAATAGAAAACCAGAAAAAACATATGCCGTTCGGCATATGAACACGTGGCGGCGGCCATCTTACGCACGAAACCTCAGTGATGTTTGGTCGTCGAGTGTCTGGAACTCAAATCGGACACTCAATTACCCGAACACCGCTGAGACCTCAAGAGCTCAGTAACTCCCGAACGGAGGGGCCCATCAGCCCCTCGTTCGGTGAATTCAACGTACCGAACAAGGGGATTTATACGAACTTATAGAGTGGATGGCAAATATTTATGTATGTTTTATCTCCTGAACGGAGACCGACCGCAGGGCCAAAATACATGGAACCCTTTTCGGCTACCATCTCATGTGCGGTTGGTCAAATTGTCTCTTCCACCTAACGCCCGAACCCCTGGTCCGATCTGGGTGAATTTTGAATATGTTAGTCACCCAGATTACGGCTACCATGGGGTGCCACTTAGAGGATTGTACCTCACTGTTTTAGGGTACATCCAGAAACCGGGTAAAACTGTAACAGAGATAAGTGGATTATGTGTCACACTGAGGGGAGGAGATGTATGGGAGGTAACCATTGTACTATTGGCTAATGTACCAATTACTGTATATCCCTCCCTTGCATGGGAGAAGCCTTTATAAGGAATCTGTGTGATTAAAAGTTCAGTTCTGCTCCTGATACTGTGTGTCGTCCAGTCATTGGGATTGATGTTGGGATATTGTTGGATTGTTTTGCCTGCTGGAATTATTGCCATATGGATTTATAATACTTGTTCCTGAGCCTTACTGGGATCTAAAGTGGAGATTGTCAGGGCTCCGCGGGCAGCGGTGAGGGGAGGCTGCAATCCTCTCGCAGCACTCACCCTCGGTCCGTCGCCGCCCGCGGTCCCCTCTCCCCTTACCGATAAGCGAGCGGCGTCCTCTCCTCTTTACACGCCGCTCGCGTCCTCCTCTCCTCCTCCCAGCGGCAGCATGTCTAACGCTGCACGCTGGGAGCCGGCACTATTATCTAAGCGCCAGGGTCACTCACGTGACCCGGCGTTAAAGCTACAGTGCAACCAACACAGTGGGGGGTATAGATATCCCCCACGTGTGTTTGTTAATACTTTCTGTTTCTGTCCCTTCTGTATATGCAGACCTTGCATTGGTTTTCAAAAAAAGGGAGGCAGATAAGTTACCTCCACACCGTGAGTATGACTGTGCCATTAACCTATTACCGGGTACTATGCCTCCTAGGGGTAAGGTCTACCCTCTTTCTGAGAAAGAGAACCAGGTCATGGAGGAGTACATACGGGAAGCCTTAACTAAAGGTTTTATTAGAAGGTCCTCCTCTCCGGCTGGTGCTGGTTTCTTTTTTGTGGCGAAAAAGGAGGGCGATTTGAGACCGTGTATAGATTACAGAGCACTAAACAATATAACGATTAAAAATGCCTATCCGATCCCTCTCATTACGGAGTTGTTTGATCGTGTCAAAGGTTCTAAATATTTTACAAAACTAGACCTCAGGGGGGCTTATAACCTTGTTCGTATCAAGGAGAACGATGAATGGAAAACGGCGTTCAATACACGCAGTGGGCATTACGAGTATCTAGTCATGCCTTTTGGATTGTGTAATGCTCCTGCCGTATTTCAGGATCTCATAAACGATGTCCTTAGAGACCTACTGCATGTCTGTGCCGTAGTCTACCTTGATGACATACTGGTATATTCTCCGGATTTGGAGACACATCATACTCATGTTAGGATGGTGCTTAAAAGGTTGTTGCAGAACGGTCTTTATTGTAAATTAGAGAAATGCTTATTCGACCAAACTTCTGTACAATTCCTGGGTTATGTTATTTCTGAACAAGGATTCAGCATGGATCCTTCAAAATTGGAAGCTATACTGTCCTGGACCCTTCCCCAAGGACTTAAGGCAATACATCGATTTATAGGGTTTGCCAATTATTATAGAAAGTTTGTTAAAAACTTCTCATCCATTATTTCCCCTATCACTAAACTGACAAAAAAGGGTTTACACCCCAGGGTTTGGAATCCTAATGCTATTGTGGCCTTCGAGACTCTAAAAAAGGCATTTGCCACTGCCCCTGTGTTACACCATCCTGATCCTTCCCTTCCCTTTGTACTGGAAGTAGACGCCTCTGAATCAGGTATAGGAGCAGTGTTGTCACAAAGACAATCGTATGACGAACCCCTCCTTCCCTGTGGTTACTTTTCAAAACGCTTGTCAGAGTCTGAAAAGAATTACGACGTTGGGAACAGGGAATTATTAGCTATAGTGATGGCATTTAAAGAATGGAGGTACTTGTTAGAGGGAGCTAGACACAAGATTTTGGTTATAACCGATCATAAAAATCTATCCTATATCGCAGATGCTAAGAGGTTATCCTCTCGTCAGGCTAGATGGTCTTTATTTCTCTCACGTTTTCAGTACATAATCACATACAGGCCTGGTTATCGAAATGTCAAGGCTGATGCCATCTCCCGCCAGTACGAACCTGTAGATTCTATTACCTCCACTCCTGAGCCCATTGTACCCACAACTAATATAATAGCTACTACCCGTTTGGTTATCTCGTCTCTTTTTCTTGATGGTATCAAGTCATACCAATCCCAAGCACCCTCTGAGACCCCTACCGGTAAGCTGTACATGAAAGTAAAAGACAGAAAGAAGCTGTTAACTTTATTTCACACAGCCAAAAGGGCTGGTCATCCAGGGGTTACCAAAACTTACAAGGGTCTTTTCCAACAGTTTTGGTGGCCCTCACTCAAAAAAGACGTGGTAGATTACGTGCAGGCTTGCCGTGTCTGTACACAGTGTAAGTCCCCTAATGTTAAACCCCTGGGACTCCTTATGCCCCTATCTGTACCCAAGAAACCGTGGACACACTTATCCATGGACTTTATTGTGGATCTTCCTTCATCTGATGGGCAGACAGTAATTTTGACTGTAACGGATAGGTTCTCCAAAATGGCGCACTTCATTCCGCTTAAGGAGCTACCTTCTGCGGTTCAGTTGGCTCCGGTATTTGCCAAAGAAGTGTTCCGCTTGCATGGTATACCACAAGATATCGTATCTGACAGGGGCCCTCAGTTTGTCTCTCGGTTTTGGAGAGGCTTTTGTGCTGAGATGGGGGTCTCCTTATCGTTTACTTCCTCCTATCATCCGCAATCTAATGGAGCTGCCGAACGAGCAAATCAGTCTGTGGAGTTGTATTTACTCTGTTTCACGAATGCACACCAGGACAACTGGTCCCATCTCCTTCCCTGGGCTGAGTTTGCCAGGAACACTGTGTCTCATTCTTCTACTGGCGTAAGTCCTTTTATGGTGGCTTATGGGTTCCAACCCGCTGTCCTTCCCGGTGTGTTCTCCGACAAGGGAATGCCCGCTTTGGACGAGCACCTCGCCTCCTTACGGAAGATGTGGGATCAGGTCCATGCTGCTCTTTGTCGTGCTGCTTACTCAAAAGAGGTTTGCTGATCGTCGTAGGTGTGCGGCTCCTTCTTATGCTCCGGGTGATAGGGTTTGGTTGTCCTCTAGGAATCTCCGCCTTAGGGTTCCCTCGATGAAGTTCGCGCCCAAGTTCCTTGGTCCCTATAAGGTGTTGCGTAGGGTGAATCCTGTATCCTACTCCCTGGCCTTGCCCCCTTCCATGCGCATACCTAACACATTTCACACCTCCCTTTTGAAGCCCTTGCTCTGTAATCGGTTCTCTGGGTCTCTCAGGCGTTCCGATGCCCTCCGCGCGGTCTCTAGTGACGTATATGAGGTGGCTGCTCTCCTTGATTCTCGTTTCTCTCGAGGTCGGTTGCAGTATCTGGTTGATTGGAAGGGTTACGGCCCGGAGGAGCGGTCGTGGGTTTCTGTCTCTGACTTGAACGCCCCCTCCTTGATCCGCTCCTTTCATGCGCGGTTTCCTTTGAAGCCTTCGGCTTCCCGCCCTCTGGGCGGTCTTCGAGGGGGGGGTTATGTCAGGGCTCCGCGGGCAGCGGTGAGGGGAGGCTGCAATCCTCTCGCAGCACTCACTCTCGGTCTGTCGCCGCCCGCGGTCCCCTCTCCCCTTACCGATAAGCGAGCGGCGTCCTCTCCTCTTGACACGCCGCTCGCGTCCTCCTCTCCTCCTCCCAGCGGCAGCATGTCTAACGCTGCACGCTGGGAGCCGGCACTATTATCTAAGCGCCGGGGTCACTCACGTGACCCGGCGTTAAAGCTACAGTGCAACCAACACAGTGGGGGGTATAGATATCCCCCACGTGTGTTTGTTAATACTGATTGGTGGTTAGCCAATCAGGATTCAGGCTAGGATTTAAATACTTACCTTTCCTGTCTATCTGTGCCCTGTTGTGGTCTTTGCTTTATAGTATTGATTCTGAACGTGTGCTTTCTGGTTACGTACTCTCTGGCTTGTTATACTGACTTTGTGACTTTCTCCTACCCTTTGACCTCGGCTTATTTCTCGTTATTCTGTTTTCTGGTTCCCCTTACTCGGCTTGTCTCCTGACTATTCTGTGTGTGCTTAGCCCGGCCACTCTAAGGACCGGTACTGCACACTTTCTGTCTGTGTGTCTGTGTGTGTATTAGCGTGTTGGGTTCCCCAGTATCGTGACAGAGATAACCTGCGTAATAGAAGCTCTCTGCTACAGGTAGTTTAGTTGTTTTTAAATTGTTCACGGTATGGGAGTGGTGATCTGTCTGTAGAAGTCTCTAGCTATAATATGACTTACCTTTTGACTCTTTTTAACCATTGATAGGAGAGCCTTAAGAAATGCAAAGGTAGTTAAGCCGTGGTAACACTCTCAGATACATCCTTATATCTGAGATCCAGTCTGTGGTATTAGGGAGCTATATGCTTTACAATATATACTTTTATCATTAGGCATAAGTTGTCCTTTACAAATAAATGTTCTTTTTCATTAGTTAGTTGTGGGTTATTTTGGGGTTGGTTTTACCCTTTCCCCCAAATCTCCTGAGTTTATGTAGTCAAATGTATTATACGTAATCACTACTACTGTTACAGAGACTTAGTTGATACATATTTACCTCAAGTATCATTATATCTAGACAGGTTAATATTTTGACTCCCAGTGAGTATCTACACTAATTAAGTAGCATTTTTTGTAACAGTTCTCTTTGTTATTTTTCCAAGGATCAATTGTGGTTTATATTGCCAGGCCATTTTCCTTTGTGGGATTATAAACATATGTCCTCCCTATATTCACTCCATAGATCCACATGAGATCTAATTGGGAGACTCCATATGTATATATTTTCTTCTGTTCGGTGAGGGGTCTATTATTATTTTTTACTGATTATTTGAGTCCTTGAATATTTCTGATTTCAATAAATTTTGTCCACTTTTGAATAAATGTTCCTGTGGCAAAAGTTACCTTGGTAACTGGTTCTTGGAGGGACCTGCTTGCCAGCCTCTTTCCCCAGGATTATGGCCCATGCATTGCACCTTGGTTCAGGACTGTGGAAAGGCTTTGTTAATGCCTTTTCCCCTCTATATGGTTTGGTATATGGGACTTACCGAATCGATAAGACTAATGCTGTTCGCATACCGAATGAACTGTCGAATGGACCGACCACCCAGAACAGTCGTGTGCTGCTTATTGCCCTTATTGACCTAAGTGGTTAGCTAGATGGCCGTCGTTTTTATGTGCGAACACGTGGCGGCAGCCATCTTTAGCCGGGAACACATACAGAGATGTTTGGTCGTCGAGTGCATGGAAGTATAATCGGACACTCGACGGTGCGAACACCCCTGGAAATTCCATTTCTTCGTTAGTTCAACTGGATTCACTTGAGAAGAGCGGCGTTCAGTGGAAACACACTCCCGAACAAGAGACACAGACTAAGTATACACTGGTTACATTCGTATTTCTGCTATATTGTGAACTACCGAACTAAACCAGCTGTAAGCCCTGATTCTCTGGAACTGTTTTGGTCATGAAACCATGCGTGTGATCAGTCAAACTAAGACTACCATGGAAATCCTGAACCCTGAACCGATCTGGGTGATTTTTAGATATGTTGGCCCCCCGGATCGGGGCTATAAGGAGATATGACTATATTGGGGTTTCCATGTGTTTTGGGGGTATTTTTTAATACGTGTGTTTTTGTGTCTGGAGATAATTGAGTTAATGCAGTGCTTGACTCAATTATCTCCCAGGTACAGAGGAGGGATTAACCTATTATGTATGGGAGTGTCCTGGATCTTAGAGCCAATGTGATTGTGTATTTGTTTCTACTGTGGTTTACTCTCAGGTCCAGGGGGGAGTACCCCGTGCATGCGGACCTGCATATAAGGCCAGCTGTGGCTACCATCAAACAGTTCCTCTTCACCCTCAACATAGAGCGTCGTCTCATGTTTGGAGGGGACAGCTATATTCACTCTGCTATATCACTATACTCCCCTGGGATTATAATCACTTGCTCTTTCAAGAGCATATTGCTATACTCTCTTGGAGGAGAGGTCAACCCACTGGAAGCTGGATCCTGGTCTTGGGCCCAGGGTGGATGGAGGACACCGAGACCCCAACCAAGCTGTAACGCTGGAAGTGGGGACTACAGTGCTGATGTTGTCTAGTGGAGTGCTTGGAGTTTTTCAAGTTTTCCTCATGTTATCTCTTTATTGAAGCTTTCTTAATTGGTAATCATCTGAGTCCTATCTGACAAGATTTTCTGTGACAGTGATCTAGATTTATTGACCACATCATAGTGTCAGTTAGGTAATCACATTTGTTTTTTCTCCATTATAAAATAATCCATTACACATGCATACAGATATATTATTTAGCTTATTACATTTCTACAGAGCTTCCTTTGAGAGCAATAGTAAGTAACATGTATCTAAATCCCAGGAAGTGGGCCAATTTTACACTGAAGAGTCAAGTAATCAATCCACATATTTTAAGTAGGTATCACCAAAATATAGGTTGTTTTTTTTCTTGTCTTGTTTGGATTAAATGATTCTCTTTTGTTTGATACATATAATGAATATAATATGAAACTAGTGGAATTGGCAAAAGTAGCTTTCCGATGATGCATTTGCTTGAGAATAGAGTATTTCCTTTTTCATCATGTTATTTAAGTAGATTATTTATTAAGATTCTATTTCCCTCCTCTTTGATCATGATCATGCAGTAGTAGACTTATACGTAAATACACTTATTTTGTAAGCTCTTCCCTGATGACTAACTTAAAAGACTCTGATGATGCTAATTCATACAATATTTTATATTTAAAGGGATACAGCAAGCATAAAACCTCAAAGCCTCCATACTTTAAAGAATCATGTAAAAAATATATTAACTAGATTTTTTTTTTTTCATTTTTTTTTTCAGAACTTGTAGTGTTCCATATAACATATGAGCAGATTCCATACTGCCACATGAATGGTTGAAAGATTTCTTGGAGAAAAATTTCTAGGAAACCTGCATATCCATAGGTGGGGAACATACAGTCCAAGCAAATATATCTGGAGCCGATTTGAACCATTTATTTTATCTCAATATCACCAGCATCAAAAATACTGCACTATATTTTGTTTTCATTGTCTTTTTATAATTTCATATGATCCTATACTCAATTGGATTTGAGGACATTACTGAAGGCACTGCTTTCATACATTACTTTTTCCCATTTTCTAGTAAACGATGGCCACTTGTAGAGCTACAAGAAGCTTTTTTTGCTGGCAAGAAATTAAAGAGACTCAAGAGCTGTCTGCTTCCATTTACTTACATCCCTTGGGCAGGGATGACCAAAATAAGCAAATGAATAAAAAAAATAATTAATTGCAGTGAATTGAATGCAAAATCACAAAATGTAGGCCAGAATGGCTGATTTTGAAAACATAACTGCTATAATGACACTTTGGCTTTTTTAGCCTGAATTTGCCATTCAGTTTTCAGGTTACTGTTTAGTTAATACACTAATACAACCAGCTGGTTAGATACATATTTAAAGGAATGACAAGGAATTGAAAATGTTACTCCAAATTAGACAAGCTGGAAAACAGTAGATTTTAACAATTTAGATAATTTGGCCTACAGTTCATGATTCCCATGTAAGTATTATAGCAGCCTAATAGAAACTAAATTAACTCAGAATGTGTTACTTTATTCCCGCAGATCGAGAATTAAATGATCTCCCCAACTGGCCCATAGCTTCTGCTGCAACCAGGCCCCTGATTGCTATGGGCCTTTGGTGCATGACCAAAGGCCCAAGTGGTCAGTCAGCTCTTTTTCTTCAGTCCTTTTGCTTTATAAACCCCAATAACAAGACATAATAAATAAGATGGGGAAAAAGGATGGCTAAGCATTGTAGAAATATTAATCATACAATTATGCAAATTAACATATCCAGTGTGGCGGGGAGCCATTCTTTTGTAAACTACATTACGATTCTCTAATTTCATGGATAATAAGGTCCACAAGAATGTGCATTACCAGGATGGCTATGTGTGTATAGATTATATTTCAAGTGATGATGACTGAGCATCATGAAAACATTAGTGTTTGTGTAAATTATTGCATGTGTGTGAATGATTGTGTTTGTGATACAATTAACAGTTCTTGTACACTGGTATTTATTATTATTATTTATATAGCGCCATCAGATTCCCTAGCGCTGGACTAACAGACACTTAATTGTAACCAGACAACTCAACGTACAGGAACAGAGTGGTGGACGGCCCTGCTCAATGGGCTTACATTCTAGAGAGAGTGGGGTATAGTGACACAAAGGGTAAAAGTAGGGGTGTGAAGTAAGATGTTAGAAAAGTATTCGCTGAGGGCTTAATAGGTAATTTATGACAGTTGCAGGAGAGGAGTCATGGAGGGTGGGGGATGAAAACCTGCAGTTTAATTGATATGCTTTCTTGAAGTGAGTTTTCAATGACTTTCTTGAATGAGTGGAGACTGGGTAAAATTCTTACAGAGGAGGGAAGGGAGTTCCACAGAAGAGGTGCTGCCCTGGAAAAGTCTTGGAGGCGAGCGTTAGAGGTGGGAGTACGGACAGAGGATATACGTAGGTCTTTGGCAGAGCGTAGGAGCCTTGACGGGACATACTTGTGTATTAGGGAGGATAGGTAGGTTGGAGCAGCATTATGTAGGGACTTGTAAGCAAGCACCAGAATTTTAAATTGAGCCCTATATCTAACTGAGAGAAAATGTAGGGACTGACAGAAAGGTAAGGTGTGGGAGGTGCGAGCGGACAGGAAAATGAGCCTTAGTGTGGGTTTCTGTAATAAATGTTCGTAATTACCATAGTCTTTCCAGATTTGTCCCATGGTCTCCATTTGTGTCCACCTTTCTTCCAAAATCAGTTTACTTTTCCTTAATACCACCATGTACCCTGTTTTGCCTATTTCCCACTTAAATTCCCCCTTACCAACTGGCATTCTCCTATCTCTTCCTATTCTTATCCACTTTGATACCAGTCTATACTTTCTTTTAAAACCCAAATTTCCCCCACAAATAACTCCACTCTCCCCAATTTGGAATGGGGCAGACCTTCCTCTTTACATTCATCAACTAGTCTCAGCCACTAAGTCAAACAGGGCAAATATTAAAGCTGTAAAGCTCTCCTCTTCTTCAAACCTTCATGACCTTGGACTCAGTGACACCGTACTTTCCGGTTTTCATCCTATTTTTCTGAACATTAATTTAGTGTCTTCTTCTATGGTGCCACTTCCTCCCCCCTTCCCATGTCAGTTTGTGTTCACTAAGTTACCATTCTTGGTCCTCTTTGATTCTCCATTTACATTGCCACTCTCTGTAACCTTATTACCTTGTTTGGATTTTAATATTATGTATATGCTAATGATGCTCTCTCTTCCCCTGGCCTCTATCCTGGCCTCACAAACTGTTATTGAAATGTGAAATGTAAAATGTAATCTTTCCAAAACTAAACTGCTTCTCCACACTCTCAAATGGTCTTCCTCCATAAATTTCCCCACACATCAATGGGACACCTATTACCCCAAATTCATCAAGCTTACTGCCTTGGAGTTACTGTAGAATCATGTCTTACTGTTTTTCCTCACATCCAGTCTGTCTCTAAATCCTGTTTAATTCTACCTTAAAACTATTGCCCTCAATCTCCCTATTCAAAATACAACTAAGGAACTTGTTCATGCACTCATAATTTTCCAACTCCTATTATATACCAAATATTGGAAATTACTACCCCTCTGCCTTTAAAACACCTGTATTGCCAATCTTTAGTCCGTATTGAATGCTGCATCCAGGGTCATCTTTGCTAATGATCACTCTTACCACACCTCACCCCTTTGCCTGCCATTACACTGGCTTCATGTACCCTTTAGGGTCCAATTCAAACTGTTAACTATAACTAGCAAAGTCCTCAATAACTTAACTTCTCATTACATATCCTCTTTACTCAGCAAATGCACTCCTCCTTCCCTTCATCCTGCGAGCAACCTTCTCCTGACATCTTCTTATTCCGCACTTCCAATTGCTGGATTTTTCAAAGGCTTTGAGGTTCATATGGATTGTCATACCCTGTGCTATCAGACTCTCCCCTAGCCTCTCCCCTAGCCTCCAGTCCTAAAACACACCTCTCTAGGAAATCCCACCATCTTCCTGGATGAAGCTTCCCCCGTTACAATTGCTCTCCTGAGTTCCCTCAGTTTAATAGCCCAGCTCACTCTCTCTCCTTCCACTGCTCACTTGTTCCACATACCATTTTTACTAGCTTATTACAATACAGCCATCTTATCCATGAATCCATCCTCCCCCCCTCACATGCTGTGTTTCCTCTTGCGTTTTTGTACCCCTTGCTCATATCTGTAATCTTGTTGAAGCAGGGCCTTCTTCACCTCTTGCTATACTCTGAATGCCATTTACTTGTCAGATATCTCCATTCTGTAATTTTAATGTGCTACAGAATATGTGGGTGCCATATAAATAATAATAATAATAGTAATAAAACATGTTTGCAGCTGACAAATCACTGCTACCTTACTGGCCACAGTGCCTGGGTGCTGGGAATCCAGTGCGTCTTCCTTAATGCTCATCTGTAAATGCAACATAACCATTTCACCAAGACACGCAATATGATAGGTAACGGTGAGAGGAATGTTTTCATTTTGTTCTGTAATTGGTGTGGGAAATGCTTTTTGATAATGTTTCTTTGGGAAATGCGCCTTTAGTTTAGTGGCTAAATTGGGACAGCATTGGTCCATCAACCACATAGCACGAGGAATCTGCATACAGAAATACCTTTTATAATCCCATATTCTATCATGGCTTGAACTGGCATGTGGGTTGTACTGCATTATTTATTTATTTATTTATTTATTGTGAAACTAATGTGTTTTGGTATCAGAAATGGGAAACTGGATGTGTTGACTGAAATAATTGGGCTTATGGTGTTAAGAACATCTATCAAAAACTGGGCCAGCCCAACATTTTTTGCAGATTTTTGTTACCGACATCCTGCATAGATGCAGGATGATGCAGTTGCTTGGCTGAATCAGGCTTCTTGGGTCTGCTCTCACAGCAATAAAATGCTTCTGAGAGGCATAAGAACTGTAGTTATTCCACCCCCTCCACACTCATCCATGCAAGTGCAGCTATGATGGGTGCACAACCTGTCAATTCTGTTTGCTGCATTTTAGAAGCTTGTAATATCTGTTTGTAGATTCACTGGTTTAAGAGGCAGTGCCTTTTCACTATATAAATCCTCTACACTTGCAGACAATTGGTCTTGTTTGTCACTTTTTTATAGGATTAAGATCAATGCTGGAGAGCGCAGTAGAGTAGACACTGTAGGCACCATGACTTGAGACTTTTGAGCTACGGAAAGATAAAAGGTAAGATTAATGACATGCTTTGTGCACATTTCTTGAGGAACTGACAGCAACATAACCAACTACAACTGACTATAGAGATTACGTGGCTTTCAGTGTTCCTTAAATTGCTGCTTCACCTTGACATAACATGAGGGTTAAACATACTTTTATAATAGCTGTAAGTTCTAAGGTCACTGGATCAATAGAATCTACACATCATGCAAGCCTAGCCACTTCCTCTGTGAGCATGCTAGGCCTGATTTTCTTCTTTCAGTTGACACTTTTGTTAAGTAAGGTTTACTTAACAAAAGTGTCAACTGAAAGAAGAAAATCAGGCCTAGCATGCTCCAAGAGGAAGTGGCTAGGCTTGCATGATGTGTAGATTCTTTGACACTTTTAAGTAAACCTGATACCATGTAAATGTAGAAAATTATATTGACTGGCTAACGATGTTACAATAGTTATTTACCTGTTCATTAGTATGTGATGCTGGACAAATGATTTAAAGCTAATGATTGTTACTCATGCATATTTAGGTAAATTCCAAATAGTATATGTAAAGTGCACATATGTAATGACTATTGTTGGCTTGGGTGGGATCAGTGATGTATTTACCACAAGGCTGACAAGATTTGCCTTCGGCGGCACTTTCCAGTGGGCGGCAAAAACGCTGCCCCCAAATGCCTAGGCAAATACCTTGTCAGCCTTGTTTTATGGGGGTCCAAGAGCTGGCCAGCTAGCCACCTCTGGGCCCCCCTGGGGCAGGCAACCATTTCAGTTTCAGGCGGGCGGCGAGGAAGCGCTGAACTGTGAACTCTCCCTGCTCAGCTCCCTCCCTGCTCAGTAATACTGGGAGCCGGAATATGATGTCACTCCGGCTCCCGGCATCACTCTGCGGTGCGCGAGGGAGCTGAGAAGAGAGATACCCCTCTCGCTACTTCCTTAGTGCGCCTGCCCACCTGCCTGTCTTCTGCCCAGCAGCCTCAACACTCTGGCCAACAGCCAGCCCAGCAGTCCCACTGGACCCCGGGTAATAAAAATCCACCCAGCTCTCCCAAAGGCTGTGTGGATTTATATTAATTTTTTTTTAAATAAAAATGTGTAAATGTTGGGGGAAAGTGTGTGTGTGTGTGTGTGTGTGTGTGTGTGTGTGTCTGTCAGTCAGTCAGTGAATATGTGTGTGTGTGTGTGTGTGTCTGTCAGTCAGTCAGTGAATATGTGTGTGTGTGTGTGTGTGTGTGTGTGTATCAGACTCTCCCCTAGCCTCTATTCCTTTAAGAAGTCACTGAAAACACACCTCTCTAGGAAATCCTACCATCTTCCTGGGTGAAGCTTCTCTTGTTACAATTGCTCTCCTCAGTTCCACACTTTCATAGCCCAGCTCACACTCTCTCCTTCCACTGTTCACTTGTTCCACATACCATTTTACTAGCTTATTACAATACAGCCATCGTATGCATTAATACCCCCTCCCCCCTGACATGCTGTGTTTCCTCTTGTGTTTTTGTACCCCTTGCTCACATCTGTAATCTTGTTGAAGCAGGGCCTTCTTCACCTCTTGTTATACTCTGTATGCCATTTACTTGTCAGATATCTCCATTTTGTAATTTTAATGTGCTACAGAATATATGGGTGCTACATAAATAAAAATGTCAGCGTGTGTCTGTCACTGAATGTATGTGTGTATATCTGTCAGTGAGTCTGTTAATGAATGTTTGTGTCTGTCAGCATGTGTGTCTGTCAGTGTGTGCCCGTGAGTGATTGACTGTGTGCAGGACCGGCCTTAGGGGTGTGTGAGCTGTGCGGCCGCACAGGGCACCATGGAGCAGGGGGCGCCGTGCAGCCGCACAGCCGGCCGGGATTTTAAAAAAAAAATCGTGGTGGGTCAGGGCTTCCGTGCAGCAGGGGCGGAGCTAAAAAGTGCTGCAGGGGAAGCAGGAAGGAGTCCCTGTTTCCCACAACAAACAGTCTCCAGGAGCTGTACTGCCTCCACAATGAACATAGGTAACTATATGATTGTCAGTGTGAGTGTGACTGTCTGTGTGTGTATGACTATCTGCCTGCCTGTGTGTGTCTGTGACTGTCTGCCTGTGTCTGTGTGTATGACTGTCTGCCTGTGTGTATGACTGTCTGCCTGTGTGTATGACTGTCTGCCTGTGTGTATGACTGTCTGCCTGTGTGTATGACTGGCTGCCTGTGTGTATGACTGGCTGCCTGTGTGTGTGACTGGCTGCCTGTGTGTGTGTGTCTGTGACTGTCTGCCTGTGTGTGTGTGTGTGTGACTGTCTGCCTGTGTGTGACTGTCTGCCTGTGTGTGTCTGTGTGTGATTGTCTGTTTGTGACTGTCTGCCTGTGTGTGTTTGTGTGGCTGTCTGCATGTGTGTGTTTGTGTGGCTGTCTGCCTCTGTGTGTGTGTGTGGCTGTCTGCCTCTGTGTGTGTGTGTGGCTGTCTGCCTCTGTGTGTGTGTGTGGCTGTCAGCCTGTGTGTGTGGCTGTCAGCCTGTGTGTGTGGCTGTCTGCCTGTGTGTGTGGCTGTGTGCGGCTGTCTGCGGCTGTCTGTGTGTGGCTGTGTGTGTGTGTGCCTGTAATTGTGTGTGAGTGTGTTTATCTACCTGTAACTATGTGTGTTACTGCCTTTACCTGTGTGTTTCTGCCTGATCCTGTGTATGTGACTATCTACCTGCGACTATGTGCATGTGGTGGATTTGACAGTGTATATGTATAACTGTGTGCATCTGACTGTGGGAATGTGTGCACACAACTCTGCAAAAATATCCACCTGCATTCACACACAGGCCTAAATGCATGTTTTTATCTGAATTACACTCAGCCAATAAACCCAGCACAAATATCACATACAACCAATACCACACATATCACACACTGTTAATACACACATAGCATACATATCACACACAGTTATCACATCTATCACATACACAGACAACACAAACATTACATAATACATGGATGACGGGGAGGCTTTGAAGATTTTCCACACAGGGCCCCTAAAGGCCTAAGGCTGGCCCTGACTGTGTGTATATAAGTCAGAATGTGTCTGTGAGTGATTGTGTGTGTCTGTCTGATTGTGTCAAATTAGGAGTGTGTGTGTGTATGTCAATGTTTCTGTGAGTATGTGCCAGTCAGGGTGTGTGTGTCAGTGTGTGTCTGTCAGTCAAAGTGTGTGTTAGTCTTGTCAGTGTTTGTCAGTGAGTGAGTGTGTATATCTGTCAGTGTGTGTCTGTGAATGTGTGTGTGTGTGTCTGAGTGGTTGTGTGTGTCTGTGAGTGTGAGTCTTCAACAGGAAGCGGTGTGACCTTATAGATAGGGGGCAAATTCAATGCATTCATATGTAATTAAATTCAGTTGGAGGAACCTTCTTGTATAAATACGATGTAACAACAACCTATGACTTGGCAGGATTTCAGTTATTTATTCTAAATGTATAAACAGGATATTACATATTACAATCAAAATGTAGAATTACTAAATATGTCATTTAATAAGGAAGACAGAAGATATTTATATTTGCCAGATTATGGTTTTATTTAATGACATTTGGGTTGAATTGTGGCAAAAGATGAAGTGTAAGTAAATGATAATTTTTTTAAGGAGATCCCTACATTGGGATTTATCTTTGTGTTTCTAATGTAACTGGAGTAACCTTTACTTATGTGTAAATAATTTACATTATAGTTCTATAAATCATAAAATAAGTAAAATGCTTGAAGCCTATAGAATTGGAATTACAATATGTAAATTAAAATGCACCGGCAATACCATTTAAAACAAAATGAATAAATATTAATTAAATACATTCTAGCATACATAGTACATACTGTGTCCTTATTAGTGTATAAATGTGACTCATGCAAACTGTAAAAGCTGATGTGATGTGCTACACAAAGCCCTGTAAGATTATGTGTCAGCTTGTATCATCCGGAAGTCCATTTTCCCACAGGGGAGATAGTCATGTCTTGTCAAAATAAATCATATCATGGTGTAACCATTCTGATTTCTTGATCTTACTAAGTTTAAGCAAATAATGCAAACTGTTTGCAAAGTCAGATAATACTGCACTTATCATAAAAACATTTAAAATTTTGGAGACATTCTAACACAGCACGTTTATGGGTGTCTAGCTCATGGGAGGTGTAAACCAACATCCGACTGCTGTCACGCCTAATCCCAAAGTGAACACCAGCATAAAATATACAGCTGATGCTCAGAAGGGAAGCCTAAGGCGATCACACCTACTCAATCATCCAGAAGATAGTAACCACTGCAGATTCTTCTTCTTCTCTCCTGTCTAAAGTGTTTGATAGTGAGACAAACTGTAGTACAGTTTGGGTCAGTTCTTGGCAAAGCATGATACAATTTGATGTCCCTTACTTATTTGGAAAGATAACAATGCAGACTATGCATTGTTTTAGATATCTGTAGTGATTTTGTGAGGGGTAGGCTCCATGTGGAAGTAACCAGAGTGTTGCAAAACGCGTCCAGTGCTTCTCTAATCTTTCTTTAGGGTCGGCTTCTTTGGTGGTCCTATGCTGTGGGTGGTCCTATGCTCAGGTTTTGGACTTTTTATACTTTGTTCACTCACAATCTTTTTTTTTTTAAATGTTATGCTTGGACAAATACAACATACATGAGGACTGCTATTCTAGTATCTTGCCATATATATCTTCTTTTTTGTCTTCAATAAATGTGTATTTTTTTTCAATGATTTCTTCCGGATGTATTTTTGGGGATTCCTTATGAGTGCGGATCAACAAACTTGTCCTGTGTGAAGTATCAAATCCAATTCTTTCCCATGCGAAAGCATTAGGAGGCTATTGTGCATGCGTGGCAATATGCCGTATCACGACACTCGGCACCTCCTCACAGAGATGCATTGAATCAGTGCATAGAGATGCATTGAATCAGATGCATTGCATCTCTACAGAGAGCATTCAACAACTCCATGCAGAGTGTGGAGATGCTAAACGCAAGTGCAGCACACTGCTCAGAACCTGACAAGGAAGCACCTTTAGCGGCTGTCTGAGTGACTTCCAAAAGATGTGTTACTAGCCAGCAATGTAAATACTGCCTTTGGTTTAAAAAGACAGCGTTTCTTAATTATTATCTTATAAGAGTTAGATCTTATATATTTGTCTGTGGTTATTGAAGAAGTACTTATCTCAATATAGTGGGTTCCTTTAGAAATAAAAGAAAGCAAAGTTCTAGACCATATGATGCACCACATTTTAAAAACATGGTAGTTGTGTGGTAATTGTCACAACATTTATAAGGCTGGATGACAGGAAACATTCTTCTCTATCCTGTGAATTTCCAGTTATCAGATTGTAGATCTTATTAAGACTAGTTGAGGTCTTCAGTGGTGGAAATCATACTAGTTTATAGCAGTACAACAGTGAGTCCATGTTTTAACATAAAGCAGAACTGTCAACTTCATCCATCTTGACTCATGGCTTCTCTTATAGATTAAATTTTAATGTCAGCTATGTCAGCTAATTTTAATGTCAGCTAAATCAGCTATGATATTAAATAATCAAATCACTTTATTACACAGTCAAAACATATATTACAAAAAACAATTCGATATTACAATATACCAGTGATAGAGACTATGGTTAACAGATCACAAGACTAGAAAATAAATGTAACACTTACATTGCTTTAAAGGGCTAGACTTGAGGGCGTGGCCAGCGACCGCATGGAGTAGTCGCACAGGGAGAGAGCTCCGCAACCACCGAGCACAAAGCCTAACAAACGAGCCTCGAGCGCAATAATAAAAACTTACCTACCGGGTGCTGAAACCTCCCCGACCACCATGGCACCGTCCAAACAAACCAAAATGACGGACACGATCCGGAATTCCAAAAAAGACCGCCCGCGGCAAAAACAAGATGGCGCCGATCCGGATTCGCATCCTCTGAGCTCTGAAAATACTGCAGAGGAGGAAGGTGACCAAATGCCCTGCGGAGAAGACCCAGTCACTAATCACAGCCTGCAAACTATGCTGCAAGCTCTAAAAGAATCCTTGAGGAAGGACTTTCGACAGATCACTAAAGAAATCCGGGAGGAAGTGCAAGACTTGGGAGAAAGAACAAACCGCTTAGAAAATAAAGTGGAAGAACTTTGTTCAGCCCACAATGATGTGGTGGATCGCCTACAAACAATGGAAAACGAGCAAAACAGCATGAAAATTAAAATGGCTGACATGGAGGACAGGGCACGGAGAAACAATCTCCGCTTCAGGGGTATTCCTGACACAATAACAACGGAAGCTCTGCCCCAATACCTACGTTCCATGTGCTCCATTCTTGCACCGCAGCTGGAGGCCGCAGCCTGGACCCTGGATAGAGTCCACAGACTTCCTAGGCCAGCAAGGTTCGCGGCGGACACTCCCAAGGACGTGATAGCACGCTTCCATTACTACACATCAAAGGAAGCTATTTTATCAGCCACAAGAAAAATGGAACATCTACCGGAGCCCTACCAAAACATAAATATCTACGCAGATCTATCAGCGGCTACCATGTCTAAAAGAAGAGAATTTATTAATATCACCAAGACCCTGAGAAACCACCAGATTCCATACAGATGGGGATACCCCACCAAACTACTGGTATAGCACAGAGGCAAGACGGAGGCGATCCTGGAACCCGATGGCGGCATGAAGAAACTCCAAGAATGGGGCCTACACCATAACATGGGTCAGTCATCCCCTCAGAAAACACAGCCGAAGAAAATGAGAGCTGAGTGGGCCATGGTGGGATCTCCATCACGCCCGAATATACACACAGAGGACTGATTCCACGGGCCCTATATGACTCCCCGGACTCGCACCATCACTTGAGTATCATATACTTATGTTTATCTCCTGATACCTTTGTTCTTTATATGCACAAATAGTTTACTTATCTGGTAATAATTTTATAGGTAAAAGACATGACAAGTTGTAAATAGTTTATAGATCTGGGAATGTATACTTGAAATGCATTAGTCTATGAATATGTTACTAGCCGTTTATGGCCTAATGTTAGTACGCATACTGGGTCATCTGATAGCTACTCGAGCAATGGCATAGTCGCTAGCAGACATTAGACAGAGGGCAGACGTGCGTCACTTTCAAGGGCCACTTAATTGTACAGGTTCTGTTGTTACATGACTAGCCTCTGCTATAGGGAAGATATCTATGTCAATGTTTTCTATGTGTACAGGGTATCAAAAGCATACGGCCGAGTGACAGCACACGCATGACGCATACTTAGCTAAATGATACAAGCCCTGGCAGTATTGCGACATTCAGCAGCTTACCGACATAAGCCCAACACGTGGTGCATCCCAGCGCCACTTAACAGATGCATAAGTTCAAGGGAAGCACTTTTGCAGCACAAAAACAAAGGAAAAAAAAAATAATAAAAAAAAATAAATAATAATATGTTTGATATTTGATGTTAAGTTTAACATTGTATGGATTTCAGGCGGTGATCTGAGGAGTAATACATAAGATGCCAAGCTGGCAACCCACACACTCGACACGATTTTACACCCTTTTAGGCTAGGAGGCTCAACGCATTACTTTATTAGCGTTGAAAGTATCAGTGGTTACTCTCACCCCCCATCCCCTGTTGCCTAACAAGGAGAGAGTAAGTCTCCCACCTGAGGCAGCTCTTATCCCTGCATAAGATGCAGGACAGGTTAAGTTTTCCCCACCCCAGTTATACTCCCCTGTTACATCCTGGAACTCTACACTCAATAACAACTAAAACTACCAGGCACAATGGTCTGACACAGGCACGCACATTATGCGGTTCGACAAACCATGACACTCTAGCCCACAATAGACGCCCTCAATACATAAGCGCAACCTTGCAGAGGTTGTTACAACCCCACACTAAGCGAACACAACACGCTCAATCACGATGACGAAAACCACGTTTACAATATACTCCTTAAATGTGAAGGGACTTAACAGCCCACTGAAACGACATCTAGCTGTCAAAACCATGCATAAATCTAAAGCTGCTATTGTATCCTTTCAGGAGACCCATCTCTGCAACCGTAAACCGCTTCAACTCCAATCCAAACAATACCCCCAAACGTTTCATGCGTATTCCCCACATAAATCAAGAGGGGTCGCGATATTTTTCCATAAAGATTGGCTGTTCCAAGAGAGTAAAAGATTCACAGACCCGATGGGTAGACTTCTAATACTAGTAGGCAATCTAAATGGCATGCAGATTACCATTGCATCGCTGTACGCACCAAATGAGGCCCAAATCCCCTTCATCCGCAAAGCCCTGAAACGAATAGAATCCATAAAACAAGGTCACACTATAATATGTGGGGATTTCAATTGCACCCTGGACCCGACCTTAGATATTAAGAGAGAACTTAACAAACCACCCACCTCGCACGCCATCTCGAATTGCACTGAATTCACCAAACTCCTATTCACCAACAACCTCTATGACACATGGAGAGCGACATATCCAATGGAAAAAGAATACACTTTCCTATCTCAGGTACATAGAACATACACGAGAATAGATCTCTGCCTTGTGGATAAAGCCACCCTGTCTAACATTGAGGACATCAAAATAGGACAACGTACATGGTCAGACCATGCCCCTCTGTCCATTACGTTTAGAACTCTATATCAAGCTAGAGGGAGAGGCAAATGGAGACTCAATGAGAGCTTATTAGACAATACAAAAATACTAGAAACAATTCACAAAGAAGTATCAAAATACTTCTTCCACAATGTGACAGACTCCATGCCAATACAAACCGTGTGGATGGCTCATAAAGCGGCAATGCGAGGTGTATTTATTAGAGAGGGTTCGAAACTAAAAAAATACACGAATGACAAATATAAAGCGTTACAAATAAAACTACAATCTTTAGAAACACTGAATAAAGCCAACCCGACTAAATCCATTACCACACAAATTGGTGAGATCCAGAAGAAAATGCACACACTTGATCTTGGTACAACCGAACGTTGGATCAGATCCCTAAGGTTAAAACACTACACCTTTGGCAACAAGGCAGGGAGGGCACTAGCTCAAAGACTCAAAGCTAAACAACTACAATCCAAAATCCCGTATATAGAATCTGCCACGAAAGGTAAATTATACAACCCCCTAGACATTGTCAATGAGCTCTCATGCTATTATGATAAGTTATATAACCTGAAAAACGACACCAACCTACCACAACCAAACACCAAAGACATCGAATCCTTTCTTAAAGACATATCTCTACCACGTCTCACACCACAAGCGAGTGAACAGCTAGACACCCCCTTCACTGAAGTAGAGGTCCGAAAGGCCATCCAGTCCCTGCCCAAACACAAAGCCCCTGGCCCAGATGGATTATCCAATTATTATTATTATAAAACAGAGCCATTGCTCACACCCCACCTCACCAACCTCTTTAATGCGATAAAACAAACAGGGGAGCTCCCAATGGAAATGTTAGAAGCCCACGTAATTACACTACCAAAGCCCGGGAAACCACCCACGCACTGTGAAAATCTTTGGCCCATTTCCCTGCTCAATGCAGATATTAAACTCTATGCGAAATTATGGGCAACACGTTTAAAAGCACATCTACCAGAGTTAGTCTCAGAAGAGCAGGCAGGTTTTGTTCCGGGCAGGCAAGCAGGTGATAACACCAGACATTTCATAAACTTAATCAATTGGGCAAAATCTAGCCGGCAATCGGGCACGGTTCTAGCACTTGACGCCGAGAAGGCGTTCGATCGCTTAAATTGGGGCTACATGGAAATAACACTCCGCAGAATGGGTCTCACACCCCAAACATTAACAGGCTTAATGGCTCTATACAAATACCCATCAGCAAGGGTATTCAACTCGGGCTTCCTCTCAGACACATTTTCAATCAGCAATGGCACACGTCAGGGGTGCCCGCTTTCTCCACTCCTATTTATACTGTGCCTGGAACCGCTTATACTACACATAAAATCCCACCAAGGTATAGAGGGCATCTCTACTCCAGCAGGTGTCCAAAAACTGGCGCTCTTCGCTGATGACGTGCTCCTATTTCTTACTAATCCCACACTCTCTATTCCAAACATGATGAATCTCCTAACAATATATGGGTACAATTCCTACTATAGAAATAATCTAAAAAAAAACACAAGCACTGCCGATAGGCGTCCCCACCCATACGCTCCATACGCTTAAAAACAGTCATCCTTTCGATTGGAGGAAAACCTCTCTAAAATATCTAGGCATCAACCTGACCAAGTCCACCTCACACCTCGCTCTGGAAAACCATGCACCACTAATTTACAAACTACAGACCCAACTAGATGCATGGCAAAACCTAGAAATATCTTGGCTGGGAAGGGTCAATGCCGTTAAGATGATGGCGCTTCCTCTTATCCTATACCTATTCCGCACCATACCCATAACATTAGGGGACAAACTTTTAAACAAATTCCAAAACCTCTTCAATACATATATATGGAAGAAAAACCCCCCAAGAATAGCCAAACGTCTCACATGGTTGTCACCTAATAAAGGTGGTCTGGGTGTCCCGAACGTCAGAGCATACTATAAAGCAGCGGTTATGACGCAAGGGCTGGACATACTCTCACGCCCCACGCCGCCAATATGGGTATCTTTAGAAAATGCATGTATAAGACCATACACATTAGACTCCCTGCTACGCTCATTCTCAACATGGGACCCCACAAAACACAAACCTATGGACAGCACTAAATTCTTAATACGTAGTTGGAGAAAATGGGCACCTCCCCTCACGGGAGTGGACAACACTCTATATTTTGCTCCAATACGGACTATCTCAGAACTCTCCGTAAATATCAATATGAACCCATGGTTACAAAAAGGCATTCACTCAGTGTCACAGCTTTTTACAGATGAGGGACTTAAAACCTTCCCCGATCTTCAGGAGGAATTCGCACTTCCATCTAGGGACCTATACCTGTATCTAAGACTAAAACACATTCTTCAAACGTTGCATATATCTCAATGCGACTCATCCCAACTCACTCATTTTGGTCTCTGCTGCACGGGCCAACGGCCACTAAGGAAACATTTATCCCTATGTTACAGGGCATTAAATGATGGTGACCCACTGACTAAACACAACTATATCCTAAAATGGGAGGCCAACCTCCACGTCACCATCCCCATCCCGCTTTGGCTCCAGGCCATGCAAACAACAAGAAAAGCATCCCACAGCTTGTCTCTATGGGAGGCATACACTAAAATGCTTATGAGATGGTACCTAGTACCGACCAGGTTAGCAGCTATGTACGCATCGCCCCCGCACCTCTGCTGGAGATGTGAACTAGATATTGGCAATATACAGCACATATTCTGGGGTTGCCCACTACTGGAAAACTTTTGGAAAAATGTAAGCAAAACTGTGAATAGCATAGCGTCTCACAAAATCCCGTTCACTCCAGAATGCTACCTTCTCCACCTTTCCCCCGAACTTCTTTCTGACAAGTCCAACCACGTCCTCTTAAACATAATGACGGCAGCAAAAACTAGTATAGCTGCCCATTGGAAGAGCAAACATGTGCCCTCTCCTACAGAGGTATGGAATAGACTTGAGACTATAGCAGATTTCGAACAGATGGCATACAAACTAGATGGATATCCTGACGCATATGCCAAAGACTGGCTTAGTTGGACAACCCACAGTACATCGTTAAGAATGCTTACTTAGAGACAACGCCTTATGGACTGCTCACGACTCTCCCCCCCCCCCGCACACCCTCCACGCAGGGATAGGTTAAGAATTTAACCGAACATAAAATGTGTGTAGCATGTGTACTATTGTTGGAGCTAGACTAGTCAGGGAGCATGTGGATAATATTAATGTTGTGTAAGCTGCGCTGAAACACGCATGTTTTCATATTAGCTACAGGATATACGAAACTTGTTCAATGCCTGCTGTCAAGATTGGTGGTTACTTGTTAATAATTATAAATGGTGTCAAAACGTTGTAAACAATACTTTGATGTATACTAAGGATGTAACAGTGCTTCCCCCCCCCCTTTCTTCCTTTCTGTACCCCTTACAATATTTTCATGAAAACCAATAAAAAGGAAACATGGAAAAAAAAAAAAAAGGGCTAGACTTGTGTACAACTACACACCCAATGTTTCGGCACCAGCAATAGTGCCTTTCTCAAGGGACAGTCAAAGGGCACTATTGCTAGTGCCGAAACATTGGGGGTACATTTATTGTTTGGTCTTGTGATTTTTTTTATCCATAGCCTCTATCACTGGTATGTTGTAATATTGACTTGTTTTTTGTAATGTATGTTTTGACAGTATAATAAAGTGGTTTAATTATTGAGTATTGTGGTGTGCATCCTTTTGTACATAGACATATGTTTGTTTGGCATGACAGGGATGCCTCTTTAGGATAACACCCATTTATAATGTATCTTGACAACTTTGACCCGTTTTTGATCATGATCAATTATGATATTGATCATGTTCCTACAAAGGATTATCTAAAAAATCCAAGGTTATCTAACTGTGCAATGAGCTATAACTGACAAGCTTATACTGAGTAGTTCTAAACTGGGCAGACTAATATAACAGACTGTATACAGCTGAAAAAAACAACAAAATCTATCCAAAATAATTTATTTAGGTGTACAATGTGCACATATATATTGCAATGTCAGTATGGTAGTATGTCATCCACTTATGTCCAAGAGTACCTTTAACTGTGTACTTTTACATCACCATAATCAAGTACATTATATTTTTATACATTCTAATTATTTTATATTTTAGATCACGTATAATGTTTGCGTAAAAGGTGCAAACAAAGAATATCATGCGTAACGTCCAATCAGAAGAGATTTTATTTTGCTTTATTAAAATGAAGACAAATGCATCCTGTTAAGTAGATCACTGATCTGAGAGTACTATTGTTAAATTCCTAATGTGATGATAGCAGAGTTGTACGATTGTTATATTCTACGCTCTAAAGCACTCAGCATTATTGAATCCCGATGAGGGATTTCTATATTTGTTTCAGTGATAAGTTGGTAATTGTTTTTTGAGTTGACTGGTTTGCATTCATATTTATGTTAAGTAATTCTAATAAACAGAAACTTTCTTTGTTAAAAAGTCCCAAGTTAAATGTTTTTTTTTTTAGGAATTCGGTGGAAAATATTCCCACTATTGATGTAACTCTGTAATTTAATAATAAAGCTTCCCTGGAATATATTAAAGTTGTAGCTGGCAAACCACCCGTATCATTGCCCACCCCTACTATATCCTAGCCAGATGATATTTTATTTTACTGTTGATGATATCTCTGAATATTAATGAAAGGTGTCAGAGGTAGTCAACTAACTGTTTAATTGTTTTGTCTTGTTGAAACAATTGTAATATCCTTGAATGTAGGCCATGATGAATGTATTTCTTTTATATTACAGTTTAATTTGCGTTTAAAATATTACAAAAAGAATAGCTGCCTGTACTGCAATTGTCATCTCGTCCTTGAATAACTTAATATTGTATTTTTTTTTTAGATTTTATTGTCAAACCTTGCTTATACGTACATGAATACAAATGTTTCAAAATCATAAATATGGAGAACTATACTGGCTTTTTAGTGTTTTGGGCCTTAGAACGTGAACTTAAAATTCCATCACTATTTTCTTTACTGATTTATGAATAAATTGTGTCACATAGAATATTATGGGGTCAGTTTAAAAGCCCATCATGTTATTAAGTATTTTTTATACACATTTTTTTATGTTCATTTTGCCAAGGTACTTACTGCTAACATATATTACAATTGGAACACATTTTTTTTTTCACGGTGCCTGCAATTTTCGACCTGATTCTGGGTATTTTTGTGCCGCTGATTCCAGAAATGGTATCCTTTTTGCTCTAGCAGCTCTAGTTTTGAGATATTGTTGACGTTATCGAGTATTACTTTATTTTCCTGCCAGTATTTGTTATCTGTAAAAAAATATTTACTCGGTGCATGGAATTTGCATCCTGATTCTCAGTGTTTTTGTGCCGCTGATTTTAAAAATGTTATCCTTTTTGCTCTAGCACCTCTAGTTTTTGAAATATATTGTTGGCATTTTTTACCTAGTATTATGTAATTTTTCTGCCAGTATTCGTTAACCGTTCGTATACATACCTTCGAAATTTCTGTTGCAGCCCATGTTTGCGTGTGGACATTATGTGTTCAGACGTTTTTTCTTTCTGCTTCAGGTGTTGACATGGATTCTTCATGAAGAAAATGTGTCAATCATTCAGATGCTTTTTGTTACATTTGCGGAGAGTACATGTTCGCTAAACAGAGACAAGCTATAATGAACTTTGAGAAAAAAGCTTATTTTGCCTACTTCACAGTAAAACTAGGGGGCCAAGATAAGCCTTGGGCACCGTATGTCATGTGTAAAATGTGTACAGAGCCCCTGCGACAGTGGATGAATGGGAAAAGAAAGTGCATGAAATTTGTTATACCAATAGTATGGTGGGAACAGAGCAACCACAGTTATGACTGTTACTTTTGTCTGGTGAATATAAAGGACATCAATGAGAAGTAAACCAGTGTTTCCAAGACTCAATCGACAATATTGAGGCATGTGAGTGGTCGTCTTTTTGTATGGTTGTTAAAAAATTTCTTGGGACCCATAAGGCCGTTAAGTACCGTGAATTTGTGGAGAATATGTTCACTGCATTTTGTACACTTGGTTGTCACATGAGAAACATAGAATGTAACAGCAGATAAGAACCATCTAGTCTGCCCAATATTTTTAATTAGTCCCTGGCCTTATCTTAAGTCTAGGATAGCCTTATGTCTATCCCACGCATGCTTAAACTCCCTCACGGTGTTAACCTCTACCACTTCAGCTGGAAGGCTATTCCATGCATCCACTACCCTCTCAGTAAAGTAATACTTCCTGATATTATTTTTAAACCTTTGCTCCTCTAATTTAAGACTATGTCCTCTTGTTGTGGTAGTTTTTCTTCTTTTAAATATAGTCTCCTCCTTTACTGTGTTGATTCCCTTTATGTATTTAAATGTTTCTATCATATCCCCCCTGTCTTGTTTTTCCTCCAGGCTACCATCAAATTGCATTACCTCCACAGTCGTTTGGATCGATTTACACATTGTCTTGGCAATGTCAGTGAAGAACAAGGGGAGTGATTTCACCAGGAAATAATAGCCATAAAAGGACGTTACCTTGGACGATGGGATACACATATGATGGCGGACTATTGTTGGAGCATCCAATGCGAATGTCCCGGAACATCGCAGGAAACGCGGGTTCAGCAGCATGTATCAATTAAATAACTTGTCATTTGTTGTACGTGTTCTAGGCTTCTTGGGATTTCTGTGCATTTGTCATATGATGCAGTAAGTAAGCAGATCTGATGAAAAACACCTAATGCCATTTTCGGAATCTGTGTTTCCAAAATACCCGAAAAAGGGTCTAACATCTTAGTCACCAAAAATTGTGTTCCCCAATGTTATCAATATATTAGCCATACCTCGCTACAGAATGGAAGGATCTAGACCACGGCTATAAATTAAATATTGGTATAAAACGAATGTCAGGCATTTTTTTTGTTTGCATCTGCATATAAGAGCCTTATAGCATGCTTACACTATTATACATTATATGCATGCAAAAAGCATATATAAATAGTGCTGGACAATAACTAAACCAAAACAAACAATGTTAATGTAAAATAAATGCAAAGAAAATGATAAATGCATTATCAACTTTAAAATAGTACAGATAGCTAACTGTAACTAAAACATTCTGTATTAGTGACATTCCACAAAGCACAGTGTTGTAAACCAAGGTATTACTGTTTTACTATTTTTTTAAAGATTATATAATTAAGTAAAAAAAAAAAAAAAAAAAAAAAAAAACTTATTTCATACACCAATCTGAACCTATTAATGTCAATTATGCTGTAGGGACTAGTCAGGATCATTTAAGAGTTGGGTCTGAAAAACTAATCTGGGAATGTGAGGATTACCTTCATTTTTTTTCTTCTTCTGCTACATACATGAACATTTCTGTATAATTTACAAATTATTACTTGTTATGTATCTATTTATTATTCTAATTAGATTTTGTTTTTTAGAATCATATGCTTAAAAGTGTAGACCCTACATTATTATGAAATGTGCCTTTTGCTGTATTTTGTGATGCAATTCGGTCTTCAATCAAATATTATTGTTGAGCAAAATAATGTCCGCACTGCCTATATGCCAAAGATCAAGAACTAAATTACATTTGACTGCAAACTTTCTAAGCATTTGTAGTGTTTTAAGTTATTTAGTACCATATGGCAAACAATATATTAAGATATATCAGAGAAGTTAAAGTTACCTTATCTACTTTGTTATAGACTGCAATGAAATAAAATTGCAAACTCCATCTAGTTTTATTGAATATTTATTTATTATTTTAATTCACTTTTATTATTACAGTTGAGCAGTGGCTGTGAAATATTTTTTTTTTTGGATGCTCAAGTTCTTTAAGAGCCAGCAATTAGTATTATATATAATGGTAGATAATGATACATTTCTTATTATTATTGCCCTTTATATAGCGCCAACAAATTCTGTAGCACTTTACAATATTATTGGAGGGGGAGATTTAACAATAAATAAACAACAATAATAAATGAGACAATAACAAAAAATTACAGGAACAATATGATAAAGAGGACCCTGCTCAAATAAGCTCACAATCTAGAGGAGGTGGGGTATAAAACACAGTAGGGCAGGAGATAGCAATCAAGCAGGGTGGGAGTGAGAGAGTAGAGTACTGCCCATTGAGAGAGAGCAAGAGATATATATTATTGTATTTTTAATATTTTATGTAACTCTAGTGCCTGGGAGATAACTTAGTGTACTTTGCTTAAACTAATTATCTCCCAGACACAGAGACTCTGGGGTGTGTTGTTGGAGTGTTTGGGGCATGTTGTACTATGTTTTTGCTTGAAACCCCATGCTGGGGGTCTGTGTATATAAGTTGGCCATTTATTATTATTATTTTATTATTTATATAGCGCCATCAGATTCCATAGCGCTGTACAATGGGTGGACTTACAGACATGTAATTGTAACCAGACAAATGGACAGAGAGGTGGAGGGCCCTGCTCCATGAGCTTACATTCTAGAGGGAGTGGGGTATAGTGACACAAAGGGTAAAAGTAAGGGTACTAAGTAGGTTGTTGGAAAAGTATTCATCGAGGGCTTAGTAGCTAATTTTCGATAGTTGCAGGAGAGGAGTCATGGGGGTGGGTGATAAAAACAGTTTAATTGATATGCTTTCTTGAAGTGAGTTTTCAATGATTTTTTGAATGAGTGTAGACTGGGTGAAAGTCTTACGGAGAAGGTAAGTGAGTTCAACAGAAGTGGTGCAGCCCTGCAGAAATCCTGGAGGCGAGCATTAGAGGTGGGAGTATAGACAGAAGATATACGTAGGTCTTTGGCAGAGCATAGGGGCCTCGACTGGACATACTTGTGTATTAGGGAGGATAGGTAAATTGGAGCTGCATTTTGTAGAGACTTATGAGCAAGCACCAGAATTTTAAATTGAGCCCTATATCTAACTGGAATCCAATCAGGGCCGTCTATAATATGATTAGGACCCTGGGCAATGCATTTTCTTGGGCCCCCTGGGCCCTGCCCCTCCTATCCCTCCCCCCAATTACGCCCAATGCGCAATCACACTGACAGACGTACTGGCACATACAGACACAGACAGACATTAAAACATTCACAGATACACACTGACACACAAATATATACTGGCAGACATACTGACACACACACACATACATACATACACACAAAGACACACACTGGCAGACATACTGACAGATATACTGACACACACAGACACATACACTGACAGACGTATTGACACACACACACACAGGCATACTGACACACACACAGGCATACTGACACACACACAGGCATACTGACATACACATAGACAGACGTACTGGCACATACACACAGACAGACATTAAAACATTCACAGATACATACTGACACACACATACATTGACACACAAATATATACTGGCAGACATACTGACACACACACAGACATACATACATACACACACAGGCACATACACTGACAGACGTATTGACACACACATACATACACACACAGACTCATACACTGACAGATATACTGACACACACAGACACATACACCGACACACACAGACACATACACTGACAGAAGTATTGACACACACACAGGCATACTGATATACACATAGACAGACATACTGACACACACAGGCCTACTGACATACACACACACATACATACACAGACAGACATACTGACACACACAGACATACTTACACACAAGCATACATTTAGCCACCCTCCAGGTTCTTACCTTTTCCTGGAGGGTGGTTTCCCTGGGGTACAGTGGCAGGCTGATGCAGATGGGAGTTCTCCTCTGGAACTCCCCTCCCTGCCATTCTCCTCCCGCGCGGCTGTGCTCTCCATCCAGGAAGGGGCCCGGTCGCGCTGTTTCAGCGTCACAGCGCCAGACCGGGCCCCTGCTCACACATGCTCCCCGGGTGGCCCTTAGTGCATGAGCCACCCGGGGAGCCTCCTCAGCGTGCGGGCCGGTGCGGCTCTGTGCAGCCGCACCGCCGGGTCCAAGGGGGGCTGCGCAAATCGCGGGGCCCACGGGGCAGCTGCTCTGGGCCCCCCAGGAGCAACTGGGCCCGGGGCAGCTGCCCCGTTTGCCCCGCGTTAAAGACGGCCCTGAATCCAATGCAGGGACTGACAGAGCGGAGAGGCGTGGGAGGTGCATGGCCAGAATAAAACATTACAGTTGTACCCTTCATCAAGTCTTGACTGATGTTTAGGTATGCGAACAGGGAACCAATTGATTTTTCCATCGACCTTAGGATTTCAGGAGAGTACGAATCAGCATACTATGCAAACGGGCTATACTCACTTAAGATATACACGTATGATACTGCATTCAAAGCTTGAATTAAAGAAAATATATATTTATTTCTGATCCTATTAATAGAAGTCTGTTATTGCACAGTATAATATACAAATATGGCAAAATGGAAAATTTATAACAAAAAATGTCCTATATGGACACAACGATGCAATATTGTGGATGATCTACAAAATAGAATGGAATAAACCATTATACCAGTATACATTGAGCATCTTGTGGCACACACTCTGACCCTAGAGTGTGAGAGAACGAGGGCCGATATTGTTTTTAACTCAGCAGGGCCTTTGAAGGGCAGCGCAAGGTCCCTACTGACAGCTTCTTAAACACAAAAACATAAAGACTCATCTGGACAGCCCTAATCTGCAAGTACTTTCATATACATTTGGACATCTACCAGGTCAAACCTCCATATAACTTTGCAGAGACTGAAGTATATCTATGAGAGGACTTTCTACAAACTACTGTGGGTGAGATCTGTCCAATAGTATTCACATATGGATACACATCATTGAATTTTTAGTGTGTACACACTGGGACTGTTTATTTTCTATATGTTTTCCTTTTTTTCCCTTCAAATCTTTATTTTTTCCACAATAACTTTTCCTTTTTTGATATTGTTGCAGATAGTGTTCATCTTTATTGCAATATAACATTGCCCATTGAGTCATTACATACCAGATGAAGCATTTCAATTCGAGATAGTTATTCCATTCTATTTTGTATGCTGTAAAAACTGGTTTGGAATCGTCACAGTTAAATCTTCTTAATTTCTTCTTGTCTTCAGTTGATTGATTATATATATATATATAGTCTTGGGCCAAATGCTCGCCATATTAATATATGTCTATATTAATAAAAGTACTATTACGCAATCTGACTTACAGTTTCTTCAGGTTTATTCTTAGTTACTGATACATAATAAAACAACAAAGGATGTTACAGGATAATGGATGTTCAACAGCAGATGGTAATTGCTGGACTCCTGACGTCCTTACATCTTTACATCGAGAGAGAACCAGAGAGAGCCGAGAGCCAAGAGAGAGAGACCAGAGCCAAGAGCCAAGAGAGCCCTCATGTATCTTTGTTCAGTAACTATAAAGAAGTGCCCATACTGACGTCAGAGCATACTCTTGCCATATAAGGACAAGACCCCCAAATCCATATTCCAGAGCTCTCGGACAAAGAAAGCCTTGTGACTTATTGATACCATCTGTTACTTATGTCAATCCACACATCCATATATATAATCAATAGAAACATAGAATATACAATATTCTACATATGTCACCCACAATATTGCATTGTTGTATACATATAGGACATTTTTTTGTTATAATTTTCCTTTTTGCCATATTTGTATATTATACTGTGCAATAATAGACTTATAATAATAGGCTCAGAAATAAATATATATTTTCATTAAATCAAACTTTGAGTGCAGTATCATACATGTATATTGTGCATATATCCAAGGTATTTACATGTGGGCTACCTTGATACCAGCACCACTATGGATAAGAGAGTGCCTGTACATGTTGAACTTTCTATATAATCACTTAAACCTCTAGCATTTCGGGAGTATACAAATGAATGGTGTATACGAAAAACAAGGAGTTCGTTACAGCCACAATTAGAATCATTTGTAACTTTAAGCGGAGCGGTCTCTGTGGAGTGGAGGGGACGGAAAGCAGAGGGTCGAGGAGAGAGTTAGAATTGAGGAAGCAAGTCGGACGGTTAAAGACAAGTCTTTCCAGAAGCTTTGAGGAAAAAGGAGCAGGGATATGGGACGATAGTTGGAAGGGGAAGCTGGCAAGATATGGCTTTTTTTAGGATGGATACAACACTACGAAGGATACAACACATGCTTATGAGGAGCAGGGACAACACCAGGGGGAAGAGAACAGTTTAAGATGTGCGTTAGGGATGACACAAGACAAGGGGCGAGAGATCTGATGAGGTGAGATGGAATGGGATCAAGTGGACAAGAGGAAAGGAGAAGCATGGCCACCTCCTGTTCAGTAGCTGGAGAAAAGGCTTGGAGGGTAGGGATGGTACGATCCAAGTGAGGTTGAGATGGAGAGAATGAATTCCTTAACTGTTTAATTTTGTCAGTAAAGTAACATGCAAAGTTATCAGCTGAAAGATTAGTTTGGGGGGGTGGCCACAGCAGGACAAAGAAGAGAGTTAAAGGTATTAAAGGATTGCAGGAGCATGAAAAAGTAAGGAAAAGTAAGTCTGTTTATCAAAGGTGAGGGCTGCGCTGTATGAATGCAAAACAAATTTGTAATGCACAAAGTCTGACAAGGTGTGAGACTTCCTCCAGCAGTGATCAGCTGAACGGGAGTATCTCTGTAGGTAGCGGGTTGACTTAGTGTGCTACGGTTGGAGGCATGCCCCCCTTGAGGTGTGTCTGCAGAGTCTAGGGCAGAAGTGAGGGTAGCATTATATGAGGAAATAGCCTGAGAGGGACTGGAAAAGGTAGGGATGGATGAGAGTTCAGAATGGATATCAGTTGAGAGCTGCTGGAGGTTAAGAGAATTCAGGTTTCTCCTGAGTTGAGGGTGGTTAGACTGAGGATGCTGAGTGTGGGGGCACTCAAGAACAAATGATAAGAGGTGGTGGTCATATGGAGGAAATTGAGTGTTACAGAGATTGGAGATTGTGCATGCATTTGAAAAAAATAATGACTTTATTACTTTTAACATGATCACCATGTTAGCTACTGCCAATAACAATCAGGGTAACAGCTAACATACATTATAGACTTAATTAAATGTATAAAGACATTGATGAGCCATGTTTGTAATTTTTTTTGTTTAATAATGATGATTCATGGAACACTTCAATGTAGTGGTGGAATAAAATATGTAAGCACAGCTTTTATAACAATCATTTTAACTCCTGTCCATTCCACCCCAGACTATTATTAATTTCTCCACACTTAGTCTGTGTATGGGGGACATGGGTGTGTTATTCGCTTTTAATTGTGGACCCTTGTGAAAAAAACCATACTGCTTTTTGGATAAAGCTGGTTTGACACACATTACACCAGTGCTCACCTAGCATTAGTAAGGCTATTTGGGGATTCTATGGTTGGGCTGTTTGGGAATTCTATGGTTATGTTTAGAAAAGAAAACATTTTGTTAATTAGAAGTTAAAATTACCTGTAAAAGTATTTAGACATTTTCTCATTACTGGTACAATAACTGAAATCCGCAATCATCATCTCATAATAAGTCCTTTTTTCTAATATGTATCTTGATATTACGAATATAACAAGTTAGAAGTATAACTGCCTATTTTTTTTATTTTCAAATCTAATCTCCCTTAAAACACACCAAAATAAATAAACAAATAAAACTAAAAAACAGGAAAAACAGCAGTTGCTATATAAATAGCCATTCTTGCAGCAACAATTTTTAGAACTGCGCAATACTTTAAATATTTAGGTTGATCTTCATTCACAGTGACAACGTATTTTAAAATGCAGTCTATTTTCACAGAACCTAAAAAACACTCAATTCAAGGCACTTAAATTCTCTTACAGGGCAAAATGTAGCTTTTAGGATGCTATTATGTTATGATTTTTTTTATTGCAAAATATAAAGCACAATACTAGATTTGGTCTACTAAAAATGATAATTATTAAGACATTTGCTCTTTATTTTCCTGCAATTATGCACGCTAGTCTACACACTGACTTTTCAAATAGTTGAAATGTTCTACTCTTCAAATAATCTTTTAAAATTAAAAAAAAAATGGTTTTGGGTCAGTTCAGTAAGGCTCTATATATGTGCTATTGAAAATCTGACCTATGCAATTTAACCTATTTTGAAATAATTATGTTAGTCCCTTGAAGCTGACTGGCTGTTAAGTTATGTGTCTAATATGTTTTTACATCATTGTTTAGAGTTGCATCTGGCCTCAATCCACAAGTCCAGAAACATGGAATACTGATTATCCTTATTTTCATCTCCCCTCCTCCCACCTACCCAGGTTTCTACAAAATTAATAGCATGTTCTTTCGCCTGTCTGATATCTTACTCAATGACACTTTTATTCCCTTTACATTTTACCAATAGCTTCAACTCTCTGTTAATTTCCTCAGGCCATCACTTCCAAATCGCCCTTGTTACTGTCTCAAATCCCCATTATATCGTTTAGATTGTAAGCTCATGGGCTGTCTTTCTAAGCACTTTGAATAAAAAAAGCTTCAATGGCTAGATCATGGGCAGGGCCTTTTTTACCTTTTGTATTGGTCTGTGCATGCTGTATGTTCTACACTAATTTTACCACATGACAGGAGGCGGATATTTTCATATCTTTCTTTACTGAAAACTCCAGCAGCATAGAAACAGTAACAACCAAGCAGAGAAAAGATATGCTGCCCATAAAAGGGGCTGTCTATGACATCACTTCCTCTTTCTTTGCTGCTCCAGCCATCAACAGGTCAGAGTATTTTTCCCTACTGCTTAATTTTCTGTTAATTCTTGTTCATTGTATACTGTATTATTTGATTGATTATTATTATTGCCCTGTCTACTTGTTCCTGTCCCCCTCACTATCTCTACTGTCCCTGTGTTCGGTTTAAAATTTTCTCTCTTTCACGTTTTTTCCGTCGATCCGCGGGCGGTGCGGCTTTTCCGTGCCTCGCTCGCCACGCGGACCTGCCTCTACCTCCCACACAGGGGTGGATGGGGACGGGTGGAGGGTAGCCGGGGTCTTTTTTGTTTTGCCGCCTCCCTTTTCTGCATTTTGCTCATGGCCGCGAGCGGATACCCCTTGCCCACGCGGCCGGCGGCCATCTTGGATCTCGTGGTCATCGCGAGATCCGCGGCGGCCGTCTTTATTCCAGCTCGGCGGTCCGGTACTCACCCGACCGCCACCACGATAACGGGGATTGCCCTCAAAGGGGATTCCCCGTTCTCACTTAGGTTTTCTTTTCTGCAGTGCAGGACAAGTGTTTTGCTGTGTATTACTTCCCCCCCAAAGGGTGGATTTGTTCCGTTTTTTCTGCTCTGTATCTGCCTCAGTGAGGCATAAAAATTGCATGCATACACCTATGTATTTGAAGACTTATTCATAGTTGTCCCCTACTTGGAACTACACTAAAAAAGGGACATATACTATAAAACACACCCCTCAGGGGAGTTTATTGTTATTACTATTCCCATTCAGGGCTTATCATATGGTTACCCTACACAGGGTCATATTACACTACTGCACCCAAGGGTGAAATTTATGTGGGTGTCCTCTGGGTATTTTTCACGGCACACCACCTGGAGTGACCCCCCAGATACGCATGCAGGGTGATACGGCCCACCTTTTTTGGTTGATGTGGGTGTCCTCTGGTTTCCACGGCACACCACCCGGGGTAAACCCCGAGAATATGCACGAGGGCTTACCTAATTCTAGAGAGATTTAGCCCCTCTGGATAAGATTACGTGCATAAAGCCTTCTATACATACAACCCCTACGCCGGGTAACCCCGGTCGTAGCGGGACCAGACATATATTGTCTATATTTGCATACGACAAACCACCACGGTTTTTCTCCACTGAACCTTGTTCTCGCCCCACAGGTCAAACGATACATCTGATCATGGATGCACAAAACAACCCGGACTTTCAGGCCATGATCAATGCCGCCGTGGCAGCTTCTGTGGAAAAGGCCCTCTTGCAAGCCCTCCCCCACAGCCATGGTGACACTAGCCCTCCAGAACGCATGGAGGCGTCGGGCTCAGAGGTGTCCAAGGCCAAGAGGCTCAGAAAGGCTTCGAGCCCCCCCTCCGCCAAGGCGAAGGGCAAGATGCCCGTAAAACGGGTCAAGAGCGCGGACCGACAACCCGCACCCTTCGCACCCCTATCCTCGTACGAGGCCTATGGCCCACACCCCCTGAATGTGGTGGACGAATGGCAAAGGGAAGGCTCACCCTCGGACGACGAGGAGTGGCAAGACCTACCACCCACTTCTTCAGCTTCCGTCAAGGAGACCTTCTTAGGCAAAGATGCCGGCGACGACCGCCCCACCGGTCCGTCCGGAGATGGTGTCTTTATGGATGACCAGGGGATGCTGTTATTTGACCCGCGTACCATCCGACATCCTCGCTCCTCTGAATGGACATTGCCAGAGCATCTGGCTAAATTCATACATTACTGGCTGCGCAAGCCATTGGAAAAGGAGGTACGGACGCGCCTTTGGGTCGAATGCCCCAGACCGCTGATCCCCGACAAAGTGGCACTAACGCCAGAATTCGATGACACAATGGTGGTGTTTATGTCGCGCTCGGGCAGAGACCCACGCAAAGGGGTGGAAAAGGGCATGAAGGCGGCACAAGACAAAGTGCTAGATCTGCTAGGCCCCGTAGCCAAGATGCTGTATTTCGCTGACCTGGCCCTCAGCCAAGACTCACAACTGGACCCTCATGTCATACGCGAATGGGCCCAACGCGCAATATGTCTACTGGGCAACGCTAACGCCGCACTTTGCGTCGAGAGACGCAGATCGGCGCTGATCAAGATCGACAGCCAGCTCCTGGAACTGGGAGCCAAGGAATTTGGACCAAAGGCCCAGGGTCTACTATTTGGTGATGCCTTCATCTCAGAGCTAAAGCGACATGTGAACTTGTTCACGACCTTAAACAAGGCTCAGACCTCCCTCAGGCAGGTGTTCCACACTCCTCCCACAAGAGGTGTTTTTGGAAGGGCTGGCCGACAGCGGAACCGTGCCGCCAGCTGATTTTGGACCTCAGGTTCCAGGTCGTTTCCACAGACTTCAACCTTCTTCCCGTCCTCATCACAAAGGCCCTCTACGTTCCGAGGCGCAGGGAGGACCAGAGGTTTCAGAGGCCGTGGACGCGGCCACTTCAATAATGGTGAGTCCTTCTGTACAAACCAATGTCCCAAAGTTTATTGCAGGCAACCTGTCTTCTTTTTTCCAGAACTGGGAACAGATTACCAAAGACGCCTGGGTTCTCCAAACGGTGCGCGGCTTCGTAATAGACTTTGCCGCGCAACCCGTCCAAACCACCCCCCCCCCCCCGATCCACATGTCGTCAGAACAAAATCGACTGGTGGAAGAATTGATCCACACGCTCTTCGAGAAGGGCGCGATTCAATACGCGCCAGACGGGGGAGGCTTTATAAGCAATATCTTCTTGGTCAAGAAGAAGACAGGAGAGTATCGTCCGGTTATCAACCTCCGACAACTAAACACCTTTGTGGTCTACAGACACTTCAAGATGGAAGGTATCCATCTTCTACAAGACCTGCTCGTCAAGAACGACTGGTTTACACGCCTGGACCTCAAAGACGCGTATCTCACGGTCCCCGTGGACAAAGATTACCGTCAGTTTCTCCGCTTCAGATGGAGAGAACGGGTATGCCAATTTACTTGTCTGCCATTCGGCCTCAGCTCGGCTCCGTGGTGCTTCACGAAGCTATCCAGGCTACGAGGCTACAGGCCGCGTCCAGGCTACGATCGCAGACGAGATTTGTAGTTCACTTACTGGAGTCCCTGGGATTCGTGGTGAACAGGCAAAAGTCGTCTCTCTCTCCATCCCAGTCGGTACAATTCCTGGGCTTCAACATCGATTCGAGGGAATGCGTGCTACGCCTCCCCTCGAAAAAGATTGCCTCAATAAGGAAGGAAATCAGGCGAGTCTTGAAGATGGACTCGATACCGCTCAGGATGCTCGCTCGGATTGTAGGACTCCTGTCCTCATCCATCCAGGCGATATTCCCGGGCCCTCTACATTACAGGGCCATGCAACGGCTGAAAGCGGGATAACTGCGCATCGGACATTCCTACGACCACTGGATCCCACTCACTCAGGAGGTGAGATCAGAACTGCGATGGTGGTTGCTACACATACAAGCCTGGAACGGCAAGGCGATCTTCGGCCCCTCCCCGGACTTCATCGTGGAATCGGATGCCAGCTTGTGGGGATGGGGCGCCCACTGCTCAGAGGCCTCCACGGGGGGCCCATGGCAAGGAGAGGAGACCGACCTACACATCAACTGCCTGGAGTTGATTGCGGGTTCCTTCGCCATACGCAGTCTGGCCAAAGACAAGTCGAATTGCTGTATCCTACTCCGCATGGACAACATCTCAGTGGTGCAATACATCAACCGCCTGGGCGGAGCGAGGTCCAAAGACCTGACCGAAGCCACGAAGGACATTTACAGCTTCTGCAAACGGAGGAACATCACGATACAGGCAGAATATCTCCCAGGGGTCTCCAACCTGACGGCGGACTGGTTCTCCCGGCACTGGAGAGACACCAGCGATTGGACACTCAACAGGGAGGTATTTCAGACACTACGACAATGGATGGGTCCGCTATCAATAGACTTGTTTGCCTCAAGGACCAACCACCAACTACGGAGATACTACAGCTGGCTTCCGGACCCGATGGGCGAAGCAGCGGATGCATTTCTTCAAGACTGGCCCTCTCACGGGGCCTACGCCTTCCCTCCATTTTCTATGATTCCACGGGTACTACGGTACTTACGCACCCACAGGATATCGCTCCTGCTCATAACGCCTCTCTGGCAGAGTCAACCGTGGTTCCCGGATCTCCTGGAGATGTCCCACGACAATCCTGTTCTGCTTCCAACCTTTCCACTCCTCCTGTCGGGACCTCGAGGGGAACCTCACCCCCTCGTCCTGGAAGGACAACTGGAACTGGTGGCCTGGACGATTTAAGGGGCTCCTGGTCGGTCCACGGCCTATCGCAATCTACTAAAGATCTCCTATGGGACTCATGGGCCCCGGGCACCAGGAGATGTTACATCTCCGCCTGGTCAGCCTGGAGGGATTGGTGCATGGAAAGGGATTCCGATCCCTTTACTACCCCTATCCCACTGATACTCAATTACCTTGCTCATCTTTTCTCGACGGGTCGATCATATAGATCCCTTAACGTGATCAGATCGGCCATTTCAGCGGCGCACGTCCCAGTACAAGGCAGACCGGTGGGTCAGGATCTGCTGGTATGTCGTCTACTGCGGGGTGCCAGACTGACGAGACCCCAGCACCTAAATATTCCAACCTCTGGCAAGTGAATGGAGTGCTGGATTTCCTTCGGGGCTGGCCGGACAACCCCTCTCTATCGCTGAAACAACTCTCAGCCAAATTGGCCCTGTTGTTATGCCTCGTTTCTTTCCGACGGGTGTCTGACATTAGGGCTTTTGACGTGGCCGGTTTCTCTCTCACTCCAGAGGGAGTCACTTTTTCCATGGCAAGACGGACTAAATTCGTCCTCGGTGTCTTACCCATATTTCGAATCAGACTCCAAACTGTGCGTCATCAAGACACTGAGGAGATACGTAGAAATCACAGCCGCCCTCCGGCGCTCCTTGTCGGGCCAGTTGCTGATTTCCTACGTAAAACCTCACGGCCCAGTGTCGGTGACAACCCTGGCCAGATGGGTTCCCTGGTTACTTCAGTTGGCAGGAATCGAATCTAGCTTTGGAGCACATTCGGTCAGAGGGGCGGCAGCATCCCAAGCATTCTTGGCAGGCGCCTCCCTAGCCGACATTATGCGTTGTGCGGACTGGTCTCGGGAAAGTACATTTCGGACTTTCTATTTCCGCCAAATTTCGCATGCTTCCTTCACACTAGTTAGGCCTAAGCTTTAAAAATGCAAATATGAAGCCTCCTGTCATGTGGTAAAATTGAAGATTATATTGGCTTTAGTGTACTAATAATCTTAATTTTAGTAATGACAGGAGGCGAATATTTCCCGCCCTATGGATTTCCCCCCCAGGTTATCTAGGGTTACAGGATTATGTCTTAGTGCTCAGGTAAGCATGCAGGTTTTGTTTGTATATGTTTTCTTTTAAATATGTTGTTTGTTATCATGTATGGATTGTATAACTTATCAGATTTCCTTAACTAGGTTGTGGTTTTTTATGTTCTCACACATTATGCTTTTGAAGTCCTATGTTTAGCTACCGATTATGCATCTTAATATCCATTAGTGTTCAGATCTTTAATGTTTATGATATGCGGACATATTGCCACGCCAGAAATCTTTCACCTTTTTCTTTTTCTTTCAGCGTGAACATCTCTTCTGCGGGACGAAGATTCGTCTTCCACAGCGTCACGCCATGGACCTACTAAAGTGTAATTTCCTAATATGTTGTTGAATTGTTATTTGATTTGGTTATGTTGACTGTTATTTATTTCTCGCCTCAAAGAAAGAGGAAGTGATGTCATAGACAGCCCCTTTTATGGGCAGCATATCTTTTCTCTGATTGGTTGTTACTGTTTCTATGCTGCTGGAGTTTTCAGTAAAGAAAGATTTGAAAATATTCGCCTCCTGTCATTACTAAAATTAAGATTATTAGTACACTAAAGCTAATATAATCTTCAATTGTACAGAGCTGTAGAATTTGATGGCGCTTTATAAATGCCAGTAATAAATATAAATATATAACCATATTTATTCTACAACCTGAAAAAGTCAGAGTAAAGAAGCATACAATCAGCATTAAGAATGCTAGCAAAAAAAATTAAAATGGTTTTGTACAAAATGAATTGAAAAAAAATGAATGATCGTTGCTAAGACAAGGGCCACCACATACAGGAAAAAAAAACAATAAAAGGCACCTGCTGCTCTAATTCCATGAGGGTTTTAGAAGCATTTCACCCTATTCCATACCCGCTGTGCCACACACATTTTCCCTCTTCCTTCTTGATCCTGTAAAGTATGTGAGGGCCTTTAAGCCATCTAGGCTGGTAAAAAAAAACAAAAACAAAAAAACTACAGGTGGTAATTATAATATTTCAATAACACATTTGTGCCAACTCTAAAAAAAGACAATCTGATTTAAAAAAAAAAAAAACTAGCTAATTAATTTATTAAATCATTCAAACGTTGTTTTACCTTTCTATCTGAAACAATGTATAGAAAAAAAAAATAAAAACAAAAAATCATACAAATTCTGAATTTGGATTAACTCTACTCCAAAAGCAAAATTAATTGTAAACAGAAAGAAAATCCTTTTAATTTAAGTTAGCCAAGCCTACAATGTTGACATACTTTTTTTTTCTGTCATCTGATCATCGCTTCTACACATAAGGCAGTTAATAAAGATTAAAGCCATGATCAAGAAGTAATCACCATTTAAGACTAAGAGATTGCATGTTACTCTACATTAAAGAATTGAAAAGATATATTTAATATTCACAAATCATTATTAGTTTAGCAAATCTTTTTAATGTAGGAAATTACTACTATGAAATATACTGAATACCATTAGGCATGAGCTTGATTTCTGGAGGATGTGAATTGTAATATTGATATTACACATGATACAGTAAGAGATGAGACTACGTGCTTTAAGATTTTTCTCTGAGCTAAGGGGTTTAGTTTTTCTGGAGAAGATAATGGATTATAAAATGTCAAAAATTTCCTTTTCCTAAGTAAATAATCTTATAAAGTGTAGCTATTAACAGCATGAGGTAGGATCTTGATTGCTTGCTGCAAAGCCTTATATAGAAGTCTTTCTGTTAAATCTTGTTAAATAATATTGCTAAGTGAAATCTTTGTTATATGGCTGCCATGCCAATTAAAGAAACCCTCCACACACCATGACCTCTAGAGCCTATCATCAGGTTATGGTGAATGGCCTTGGGACCAGTGCTTCCATATTTTGTTAACTACACATTCTGCCTCCAACAAGACAATGAGCCTGTCCCAATGTTGCCACACCAAAAGATTAGCTGTGGCTGCCATTATCCAATGACTATAAATCTTTTTGGAAAATTAGTATTATTTACATTGTGTCCTTTCATTAACATGTTGGTGACTTTGGGAGCCAGGGAGATCAGAGGGACAGCACCTAGAGTTTTCGTGTTTCATAACTACTACAACCACTAGTGGTAGAGGTTATGGTGTTTGGAGTATCCTTTATTAGATTATACAAAAATGCATATTTTCCAGAATAAAAATTATGCAACTGTGATTAAGTGAGCGTTTTATATTACTTTCTACTAAAGACAATTAGTATGTAAAGTATATGCTTACATTTTGGGTTCTATCCATTAAAGACTGACTTGTCAACAGACATTCAAAGAAAAGCTGGTTGAAAGAGATTCAATTCACACAGCACTTCAAGCTGATTCATACTGTCATTGTTCACTAATAGGTAAGTATAAGAAAAAATAAATGACTTACACCAATTTCAAAAAGCAGGCTTGTGCCACTTTGAACCGACACTAATAATATTCTTGAGGGTGAATGTCAATTAAGTTGTGTTAAAGGGGCACTCAAAGCAACATAACCACTACATTTTGCAGTAGAGGTTATATTGCGTAGAATGCCATGAAGCCTTCTCCAAGTTTAATGTAAAAAACATTTTGGAACAGTATTATGGAAAGCAGGGCTCTTTCTGGCACCCGTGGACCACCCCATCATTTTTTTTTAAGTTTCTTTATTAGCAGTTAGTTTATTTATACAATGGTGCCTGCATCGCCACATCAGCTTCATCAAGCTCAATGCGAGGTTCAGATGTCAATACACTGGTATGATGTGTTGGAGTCATTATAATACATAAAACATGGATATCCCATTTCAATACATTCACTGTGGTGTGGCGGCAACGTTTAAAATGTATCATCATATCGGTCCTGTGTTCACAATTAAGATAAGATCATAGTAAAACTATAATAGAACATAACAAAATCGAGCTGAACAGCGAGTCTCGAGGTCGATAGCCTATAATGGTCCCTCTCGTTAGTTCTTTGCGTGAAAATCATTAGGTATGTTCACTCATTTATTCACATTACTCGCGTTGTATGAAAGAGTGTTAGTGAAGGTTATGTGTCTTGTGGGTGTGTTGCTGTGTCAGGTGGTTTAGGTCCCAAAGGGGAGAGGAATGGAGTATGGTGGTGTGGGTGAGAGGAGGGGGGCGTATGGTCCCTTGGGTAGGTGTCTGCACCGGTGTTGTGTTGAGATGTTGGGGGGCTGGTGTATGTGTTCCTCCTTCGTTAGGGTATACCTGGTCTATAGGGCCTAGCTACTTATCATTTAGGAATCTAACCCATGGGTCCCAAATGGTCTGAAAGAGTGATTGTTTGTGGGCAATGGAGGCATGTATTTCCTCCATGATTCTGATTGCCTCTACCTTGGCAATCCATTCCCTGATCGACGGAGCGTTAGAGTTCTTCCATTTGGCAGGAATGAGCAAATTGGCTGCGATTATAAGGTGGGTGAGAAGGATATGTTGAGGTTTGGGCAAGGGGCTTGGGAGGACCATGAATATTAATGCTTGTGGAGTAGTTGGCACTAGAATTCCCGTTATTGTTTTGAGCATTTTTACCATATTGTTCCAGTATTTCTGGATTATCGGGCATATCCACCAGGTATGAGCTAGGGAGGCTTCCAGCATATGTCTTGTGTGTTTGGGAAGAGGCTATGAATTTTGGTCAGTGAGTAGTGCCATCTAGCTATCCTCTTGTAGTTACCCTCCTGGATCGTGGTACATATTGAGGTGGAATGCGTTTGACGGAAAATTGTTTTCCACTGGGGGGGGTTGTAATTTGGGCGTCGAGGTCTTTGGCCCATGAGTCCGTGAAGGGTGGTAGCGTGTTAGCATGTTCAGAGTAGAGCGTCGAGAGCAGCTTGGTTTTGATATTGTTTGACTTACAATGTATTTCAAAGTCTGAAAGCATGCGTGAACCTCCGTATAGGGTAGGGTTATCTCTTATGAAGTGGGCCACCTGGGCATAGAAAAGGGTCCACATTGGTGTATGGGTGTCTTGTCTAGATAGGTTGGAAAGGGGGCGGATGTGGTGACCCTCCAATACGGTGCCCAACTGGAGGTATGTCTCACCTGACGTGTTTTGGAGGGTGTGGTATGGCTTAGCGTTCATGCCGGGGGGGAAGAGAGGGTTGTGGGTGATGGGGTATAAGGGGGATGGGTGGGGGGATAGATCGGTTGACTTGCGAATGCGTGACCATGTCAGGAGCGTGGGGCGGATCGTAGGGTTTTTAGTGTGGCTGAGGAGGAATGTTGGTAAGGCCGATTTTTGCCACGGGATTGTGTGTATGGGAACAGTGAATATGGAGCTTTCTAGCTTTATCCACTGTCGTGTTGGGGGGTGAATCGACCATTCATATATCAGCAACAAAATTGTGGCTTCGTAATAAAGCTCAAGGTGTGGTAGACTCAGTCCGCCTTGGGATTTATGTCTGGTGAGGATTTCATATTTGATTCTCGGCTGTTTATGAGCCCATATGAAAGTTGTAAACAGTGTCCTGAGTTTAGTGAAAAATATCTTGGGTACAGCTATGGGTAGGGTTTGGAATAGATATAGGATCTTGGGGAGGGTATTCATTTTTAGAATGTTGATTCTGCAGAGCATTGTGGTTTATGCCATGATTGGAGGTCTCTTGAGATAGATTGGAAGAGTGGTTCATAATTTATGTCAAAGGTGGATGACAGGTCCACCGGGAGGCGTACCGCCAGATATGTTATTGCTGATTCCGCCCACGTAAACGGGAACCTTGCTGTGAGGGAGGCACGGGTCTGGGGGGATATTTTAATTGGAAGGATTTCAATTTTGGCAAAGTTGACTTTGAAGTTGGATTGCCTGTGGTAGAGGGATATTTCCTCTAGTAATGGAGGTAGTGAAGCTTCTGGGGATTGGATGGTGAATAGGAGGTCATCAGCAAAGGCCGATATTTTGTACTCTGTTTGTTTCACTTGCATTCCTTGTATGGCTGAGTTAGTCCTAATACCGTTGAGGAAGGGTTCCATTATAAGGATGAACAGGAGAGGAGAAAGGGGGCACCCCTGTCTCGTGCCATTTCTGATGTGAACCGGGTTTGAGAGTTGTCCGTTAATCCGTAGTCTGGCGGTGGGGGTAGAGTAGATGGATTCCATCCACCTGATCCAGTTTGGACCAAAACCTATTTTGCGGAGTGTGGCTATTAACAGGGCCCAGTCTACCCTGTCAAATGCCTTTTCCGCGTCAATTGATAACATGAGGCTGTCAGTCGGCAAGTGTTGTGCAATGTAGAGGAGGTTTAAAATTTTGGTGGTGTTGTGCTTCGCTTCTCTATTGGGAATGAAACCCGCCTGGTCATCGTGTATTAGGGACTGGAGTAGGGGTCGTAATCGGGTTCTAGAATTTTCGTGAAGATCTTTAGGTCTAGGTTTATAAGGGATATCGGTCTGTAGCTTCCACAGTTGGTTGGGTCTTTGCCCGGTTTCGGTATGAGGGTTATGTGAGCTTCTAGTGATGAGGAGGGGAGAGCCTGGAACTGTGCAAGGGAGTTGAAGGCCTGTACAAACGGTTTTGTCCTTGTTTGTGTTCCTTGAATGTTTTGTAATATTTGGCCATAAACCCGTCCGGCCCTGGACTTTTACCTAGTGGAAGATGACGTATGGCGGCACGCACTTCGTCATGTGTGATAGGGACATCTAGGAACAAGAGGATGTGTTTTTTTTTCTTTAGTATGACATTAGGGTGGAACGGGTGTCAGGTGGTGTTTCACGGGTTTACCAGGGTCAGTCAGATTTAGCGGGTTAGTTGTGATTTGTTGTGATTGCTCACAATATCCGTCCTGGTGTGTCTCCTGGGTTCCTCTGACTGTCAGATGGGCCATAGGGGAGTCCACAAATTAAACGCGGTCCTGAGGGGGGTGGGGAGCGGTCCCGAGGGGAGGTTGGGAGGGGGGTGAGAGTGTGTGGTGGTTTGGAGGGGCATGGCATGTCAGGTCTGTGGTCAGTCCCCAGAGTCTATACAGCAGCAGGCATTATACATCAGTATGTAACAATACAATGTGAGAACATTCCTCTCCTGTTATTTATATGGAGCGCTGTGAGACATTGTAAAAAAAAAAACAAAGAAAACACATTTATGGAATATTGTAGATTATCGTACATTATATCTTATTGTACCTCTTGGCGAGTGGTTATCTGGTGTGTAGGGTGATATTCCGACTGAAAGGGAGATAGGCGAGGGTATGGAGTTCAGAGAGGTAGGGAGGGGAATGCATAGTGGGGAGGTAGGGTGTAGAGTAGTGGGTCTAGGGGAGCAGACTGGGGAGGTCGGAGTAGGGAAAAGGGCCAGGAACTGGGGGAGGAAATGTAAACCCATGGAGGTCACTGCCCATCAATCTGAGGTCGGATGAAACGGCTGAGTACCTTGTAAAAGTCATTGTATGTGCTGTAAGCTGCTGGGTATAGGTTTTTCAACCGGATTCCCGGTGTTCCCTGACCTCCGATTTTTCAACTCCCCACATCCGACATCCCCGTGATCCCTGTAATCACTGGGGGTCGGTGCGGTGATGTGGACTGTCCAGTTTGAGTCTGTGAGGTAAGAGATCGCTGAGGGTAGTGGGCGTGGGTGTCGTCAGTCCAATGCTTGGAGTAGCAGTAATCGTGATGGGGTATGAGTGTCCGGCCGGGCTGAGATGTGGGAGGGAGGAGAATATAGTGAGTGTTTTGGGGAATACAGTACTCGCGTGATCAGTGTGACGGTTGTCTACCCGGATAGTGTCAAGATGTATCCTCCGGTGCTGTCAGCGTGGTTTCGTGAGTTGGTCCCGGTTCTTGTCGTTGAGACAGTGTCCTGTCAACACCAAGGTGTGGGGGTGTTTCAAGGAGCTGAGTCTTTATCTGAGGGCGTCGTGGAGGCTGGAAGAAGCACAGCGGAGGCTATACAATGTCCCTGGGCTGAGGTAGGGGGTGTCCTGTTGTTTAATAGCGGTTAGTTGTAGAGTTGTGCATATGGTCTTCTGGCTGCCAGTCCGTGTGAATGGGTCTTCTCCTCTTCGTTGACTGTTGCCAGTGAGGTCTTTGCTGTTGTCTCAGCATGTTAGGGGTTTGGATCGGGCCGTACCAATCTTGGATCTGGAATTCGCTGAGCTCTAGGTCCCGCACGAACACCGGGACATCCTTGATCGTGGAGATGGTGTGGGAGGAGCCCCCGACGGTCGCGGTGAGGGAGAAGGGGAATCCCCACCGGTATCGGATATTTCTCGTGCGGAGCTGATCCGTGACCGGCTTCAGGGGACCACCCCCATCTTGGCTCATTTACAATGTGGAATTAATAATTTTGCATAATTAATGTCAATTTTGTCCAGCTTGGACAACATTAATTGCCTGAATGCGCTTGGCTAATGCATTCCCAAAACTCTCAGTTAATCGATCAGGATTGGACAGAAATAGCATTGATAATGCAGACATGCTAATCTTAGTTTACATTAAACTAATCTTAAATTATATCTGATATGAAGCTAATATTAAGGAATTGATGAGTACTAACATAGATGTTGGGTGATATAGAATTCTGGTATTGCAACACAAAACTAAATGTAATACATATAATTGGTAGGTCTGTATTCTAGCCCTGTAATATCGCAGCATTCTCTCAAATCTATGCACTGAAGTCATTGCCGTACATGTTTAAATATAATTTCTCATGTTTTGATGCAGTAGCAGACAATTAACTGCAAAAACACAATGTATATGGAAAAATGCAAATAAGCCTTTGCCACTAATTACTTTTCAGCCTTGGGAAGAATCCACATAACAATGCTGAAAAATACCACATATTAAAAATGTTAATTTGAATCAGTAGGCAAAAAGATGAAATAAAAATTACATGGAATGAAAACTCAAAAAGGTCATGTCTCAAATGTGGATTCATAATGTTCTATAAACATGACAATTCTATACGAGGGCATTTCTATATTTAGTTTATGTAGGTGGACACATTATACTAGCATAATTTGCAAAACATGCAAGGAATGCATTACAAATCACAACATTTAGCAGAAAGTGTTCATTACAAAATTCTATAAAGGGCTACAAGAAGGATTGAAGAGCAGTGAAAACTATATATTGCAGTAAGGACATATGTTTATCCCTGGAACAAGAAGAAGAAGCAAGTAGCATGAAGAAATGAGTCATACAATAAAAAATAGTGGATTGGAGTACTCAAATAAAAGGTATTCCCAAAATATGAAATGGATATAAACTAAAGGTTCGACCCTACCCTTATAGTCAAGTTTGGTACTGATTTAGAGAAGGAGTGAAATGTGTAGATGTAGCTTACACAATGAATAAGGAGAATGGAAAATCTTAGTTGTGATAAAATATTAGAATGTTGCACTAATTTAGTCAAAGATGGGTATTTAGGTGTATAATGTTAAAATGCACGATTAGACTTCTTGTCTATCCAAAGAGAAATCTGAATACCATTTCAGATTAAAGAAGCATTGTGTTTCAATTTTTTTTTCCGCACATGTTGAAATCACAGATTTGTGGGGGGCTTGATTTTTCTTTTTCTTTTTTAGATCGCTAGTAAAAATGGTGATGTGTGAAAAGTTTGAACTTAATGGACTTGAGTCCTTTTTTATTTTCTTTAGCGTATTATACCATAGAAATATGTGACTCTTTACAATGAATGGTAAATATAAAAAAAGGGTCACATAAAATAAAATAAAAATAAAATTAAATATAAACAGAATGGGCTGCTTCACACTGAGATTATAGGAAATCAAGGAATATAAAATAGAGTGTACGCGCTCCTAAATTAAATCAAAGAAGTAATAGATGAAATCAGTATGATCCCTACAATATACATTTTAATAGAACAACCAATGAAAAACACACAGGCTGCTCTAAAGTATTTAAAACATAGAAACATAGAATGTGACGGCATATAAGAAACCTTTGACCCATCTAGTCTGCCCAATTTTCTAAATACTTTCATTAGTCCCTGGCCTTCTCTTATAGTTAGGATAGCCTTATGCCTATCCCACGCATGCTTAAACTCCTTTACTATGTTAACCTCTACCACTTCAGCTGGAAGCCTATTCGATGCATCCACTACCCTCTCAGTAAAGTAATACTTCCTGATATTATTTTTAAACCTTACCCCTCTAATTTAAGACTGTCCTCTTGTTGTGGTAGTTTTTCTTCTTTTAAATATTGTCTCCTCCTTTACTGTGTTGATTCCCTTTATGTGTGTAACCCTTTAAGGACGGTGGGCGTTTTATGCCATCCTTGCCGTCCTATGTACTTGCCGGTCGCAGGCGATCCCAAGCCGGTGATCGCGGTGTGGGGACTCACCTGGCAGCCCAGGGAGTCCCCCTCCTTCCTTTCTGGCCCCCTGGGCCATGTGATCGCAAGGTTCTTGTCATGATAGCCCAGGAATGAAAATTACCCCCATGATGGCATACCATTTGCAATAGTAGACAACCCAAGGTATAGCAAATGGGGTATGTCCAGTCTTTTTAGTAGCCACTTAGTCACAAACACTGGTCAAATTTGGGGTTCACATTAGTTTTTTGCATTTTTCACACACAAACAAATGTTAACACTAACTTTGGCCAGTGTTTGTGACCAAGTGGCTACTAAAAAAGACTGGACATACCCCATTTGTAATACCTTGGGTTGTCTACTATTGCAAATAGTATGCCATCATGGGGGTAATTCTCATTCCTGGGCTGCCATACAGTCTTAAAGGCAACGTAACCATCTGGCGAATTTCAATGTGAAAAAACTGAAAAATGTAACATGCTATATTTGACCCTGTAATTTCCCAAAACACCATAACACCTGTACATAGGAGGTACTGTTTTACATGTGAGACATAGTGATGTCCCGAATGGTTCGCTGGCGAATAGTTCCTGGCGAACATAGCATGTTCGCGTTCGCCACAGCGGACGAACACATGCGATGTTCGGTCCGCCCCCTATTCTTTATCATTGAGTAAACTTTGACGCTGTACCTCACAGTCAGCAGACACATTCCAGCCAATCAGCAGCACACCCTCCCTAGCAGACCCTCCCACCTCCTGGACAGCATCCATTTTAGATTAATTCGGAAGCTGCAACCATTTTATTTTATTTTTTCAATTTAATATTTTTTTTTCAGTGCATATAAATGTTACAAGCAAATACTCCCCCCAGAAACTCTGTGTTACTGCAGAAACTCCCTCCAGACACCCTGTGTTACTGCAGATATTCCCTCCAGACACTCTGTATTACTGCAGATACTCCCTCCAGACACTCTGTATTACTGCAGATACTCCCTCCAGACACTCTGTGTTACTGCAGATACTCCCTCCAGACACCCTGTGTTACTGCAGATATTCCCCCCAGACACCCTGTGTTACTGCAGATAACCCTCCAGACACTTTGTGTTACTGCAGATACTCCCTCCAGACACCCTGTGTTACTGCAGATAATCCCTCCAGACACCCTGTGTTACTGCAGATAATCCCTCCAGACACTCTGTGTTACTGCAGATACTCCCTCCAGACACCCTGTGTAACTGCAGATACTCCCTCCAGACACCCTGTGTAACTGCAGATACTCCCTCCAGACACCCTGTGTAACTGCAGATACTCCCTCCAGACACTCTGTATTACTGCAGATACTCCCTCCAGACACTCTGTGTTACTGCAGATACTCCCTCCAGACACCCTGTGTTACTGCAGATACTCCCTCCAGACACTCTGTGTTACTGCAAATACTCCCTCCAGACACCCTGTGTAACTGCAGATACTCCCTCCAGACACCCTGTGTAACTGCAGATACTCCCTCCAGACACCCTGTGTTACTGCAGATACTCCCTCCAGACACCCTGTATTACTGCAGATACTCCCCCCAGACACTGACACAGAGCAGAATAGGGACTGTTCCCCCTACATAGGGTCACTTGGCAGATATGGTTTGACACCTATCCTAAGGATCCCTGATACACACTGACACAGAGCAGAATAGGGACTGTTACCCCTACATAGGGTCACTTGGCAGATATGGATTGACACCAATCCTAAGGATCCCTGATACACACTGACACAGAGCAGAATAGGGACTGTTCCTCCTACATAGGGTCACTTGGCAGATATGGATTGTCACCTATCCTAAGGATCCCTGATACACACTGACACAGAGCAGAATAGGGACTGTTCCCCCTACATAGGGTCACTTGGCAGATATGGATTGACACCTGTCCTCAGAGACCCTGATACACACTGACACAGAGCAGAATAGAGACTGTTCCCCCTACATAGGGTCACTTGGCAGATATGGATTGACACCTATCCTAAGGATCCCTGATACACACTGACACAGAGCAGAATAGGGACTGTTCCCCCTACATAGGGTCACTTGGCAGATATGGATTGACACCTATCCTAATGATCCCTGAAACACACTGACACAGAGCAGAATAGGGACTGTTCCCCCTACATAGGGTCACTTGGCAGATATGGATTGACACCTATCCTAAGGATCCCTGATACACACTGGCACAGAGCAGAATAAGGACTGCTTCCCCTACATAGGGTCATTTGGCAGATATGGATTGACACCTATCCTAAGGATCCCTGATACACACTGACACAGAGCAGAATAGGGACTGTTCCTCCTACATAGGGTCACTTGGCAGATATGGATTGACACCTATCCTAATGATCCCTGAAACACACTGACACAGAGCAGAATAGGGACTGTTCCCCCTACATAGGGTCACTTGGCAGATATGGATTGACACCTATCCTAAGGATCCCTGATACACACTGGCACAGAGCAGAATAGGGACTGCTTGCCCTACATAGGGTCACTTGGCAGATATGGATTGACACCTATCCTAAGGATCCATGATACACACTGACACAGAGCAGAATAGGGACTGTTCCTCCTACATGGGGTCACTTGGCAGATATGGATTGACACCTATCCCAAGGATCCCTGATACACACTGACACAGAGCAGAATAGGGACTGTTCCCCCTACATAGGGTCACTTGGCAGATATGGATTGACACCTATCCTAAGAATCCCTGATACACTCTGACACAGAGCAGAATAGGGACTGTTCCCCCTACATAGGGTCACTTGGCAGATATGGATTGACACCTATCCTAAGGATCCCTGATACACACTGACACAGAGAAGAATAGGGACTGTCCCCCCTACATAGGGTCACTTGGCAGATATGGATTGACACCTATCCTAAGGATCCCTGATACACACTGACACAGAGCAGAATAGGGACTGTTCCCCCTACATAGGGTCACTTGGCAGATATGGATTGACACCTGTCCTCAGGGGACCCTGATACACACTGTGGGGGGACCTACTGCCCTCCCCCCACCCCACCCCTGCGTGGTGGGTGGGGGCCATAAAAATAATGAGGGTGGGGACCTACTGTCCTCCCCCTGGCCCCCACCTCTGCGCGGTGGGTGGGGGCCATAAATCACAATGGGGAGGACCTACTGTCAATATGTCATATGTCAGGTGTCAATCCATATCCATTGTGATTTAGGAATGTTAGGTGATTTGTGCCCTTTATGGATTAAAACCAGACTCTGCATCAACTGTGTAATTTTCCATGGGAGTTTTGCCATGGATCCCCCTCCACAGTCCAGGTGTTAGTCCCCTTGAAACAACTTTTCCATCACTATTGTGGCCAGAAAGTGTCCCTGTGGGTTTTAAAATTCGCCTGCCCATTGAAGTCTATGGCGGTTCGCCCGGTTCGCCGGTTCGCGAACGTTTGTGGAAGTTCGTGTCCGCCGTTCACGACATTTTAACTTTGAATGTCATAATACTGTTTGCTTGTACTGCAATAAAATACACATATTTGTATTCAGCGATGTCTCACTAGTGATGTCGCAAACACAAAATATTAGCAGTGAAATTGCTCCCCACTGACCTAATGTAAACTATTTTCCGAGGAATACATCTTCAAATTTGCCATAGGACACTATAAATATGGCTATAAGGTGGAACGCACTGTGGAACGCACTGTGGAACGCATGATGCAGAATCAGCCGAAACCGGAAGTGATCATACCCGGAAGTAACCGGACGAAAAGGAGGCTTGAAACACAGGGCATCTACGTTACCATGGAGATTGCTCGCGAAAAACACAAGCCAAAAGCCACAATAAACTGAATATAAAAGCAGGAAGGGGTCCTTGAAGCCTCATGAACATTTTTCCAGCTGAGGAAGCCAATTTGGTGAAACGCGTCCTGGATGAACAGTGATCTGACAGATTGTTTTTTGGACTATAGCCACAAGTGTTGTTTTATTGATATAGTAATTTTTTATACATATTTATTATTATTTTTTTTTTTTTTTTTTTTTTTATGTTTTTATTGTTTTGTATTTTATACATAACAAGTTTACATTTAGATATAGCGAAATAACAAAAAATTGTACGCTTATTTAACATGTTCCTAGAAAAACAATGAGATGGTTACAATAGAGAAGAAATAATGTCATAGTACTTGTTACATAACACTAATACATAATGTTAGAACGAAAGCTTGAGGATAATTTGATAAAATATGTAACTAAACAGTGATGCTTAGGTAATAATAAAGCAATAGTGTAATTAACTCGTTATACTGAGGGCAGTCAACATATCTAAACTTACATTTTGTCCGGTTGTCAATCCCGTGACAATTGGAATAAAACTTTAGGTTAACAACACTCTGTATATGATAAATATCATCCAAAGTATTACTTATTAATAGTAAAATTAAAATTATGAAAAACATTGTCATTGTACCTCTATATAACAACGTGTCTTATGTGTGTATAAATAGGGATCGGAAGATCATGAGAATAAAGGGGTGTTTATGACTTTTAAAGGAAAAGGGTGCAAGTAATTTGGTATAAGTTTTATGCTAATGGTTTATATCATTAGTTGGTAGAAGCCTAGGAATAGTTTTTTAGTATGTTGGAATCTTTTTTATTCGGTAGTCTGACGTTTAATGGAGTTGTATGAATTCCATGGATTCCAAATAGAGTGAAATTTGGATAGTCTACCTAGTTTAGCTGATGTGATTTTTTCCATCAATTTGATATCTTCGACTCTTGATACCCACTCTCGAATTGTAGGGGGTTGAATTTGTTTCCAATATTTAGGTATGAGCTGCGCTGCTGCCATTGCTAGATGACAGAAAAGTGCGTGTTCTAGTTTGGTAAGTTCTTTCGGTTTGATAAGAAATATATAGTGTTCAGGTGTGTATTGGAATGTTTTTCGGAATATAAGTATAGTAATCTTGTGTATTCTTACCCAGTATTTGTGTATTATTGGACATTGCCACCATATGTGGGAGTGGTGTGCTCCTGGGGCATTGCATCTCCAGCATAGGTCTCTGGATTCGTGGTAATATTTGTGTAAGTTAACTGGCGAGTTATGCCAGCGGGTCAATTTTTTGTAGTTACATTCTTGTGCATGAGTGGAAATCGATGTTTTGTGGATTAATGTAAAGACTTGTTTCCATTGTGTGTTGTTCAGGGTTAGTTTGAGCTCCTCTTTCCATCTTTGTGTGAAAGTGGGGAGGTTTTGTGATTGCTCTTCTTTAATGATTGAATTCATGGTTTAAAGTGTTTTGAGTTTTGGCGGGTGTTCTATGCAAAGGCCTTCGAATTTTGTAAGAGATCTTGTACCCCTCGGCAAGAGATCATTAGAGATTATGAAATGTTTCAGTTGGTTATAGAAAAACAGTTGAATCCCAGAGTGTTCGTCTGAGTCTATAAGTTCTTTTATGGGCTTTAGTTTGTTCTTTATCGTTGCATCGCAGAGTTTCAGGAAGGGGCCTTCGTGTTGAAGACTCCATTGTTTCCCATGAGTTCCACTGAGTAAGTGGGGGTTTGATGTTAAAGGGTATATTGGTGACGGATATGGAGCTATCTCTGTTTGGGATCTCATTTTGAGCCAAATATGTAAGGAAACCGAGATCGTTGGGTGTTTGTTGAGTTTTCTCATAAGTTGATTGTCAATTTGAATCCAAGGGAGTATGTGGAGTGGAACTTCTGAGAAGCTATTTTCCAGCTTTACCCATTGGAGCTTGCTAGAGCTATTTGACCATTCATAAATCCTCTGTAGATGGGTCGCTTTATAGAAATCATGTAAATCTGGTAGATTTAAGCCTCCTTGTTCTCGAGTTTTAATCAGCGTCTGGTAGGCTAGGCGTGGAGGTCTGCGCGCCCATATGAATTCCGAGAGTAATGACTTGACAGTAGAGAAAAATTTTGATGGAATTAATAGCGGGATTGTTTGTAATAGGTAGAGGATACGAGGGAGGATATTCATTTTAATGATGTTTACACGACAAAATAACCCAAAGCAGGGTTTATGCCATCTGGATAGGTCTTTAGTTATTGACTCAATCAGAGGTGGGAAATTCAACGAGTATATGGAGTTTAATTTGTGTGGTATGTGTATTCCCAGATATTTAATAGAAGTTGTAGTCCATTGGAATGCAAAGTTGGATTTAATTTTATGACAAATGGAGTCCGAGAGATATATTGGCATCAAGTCACATTTTGTGAGGTTGGCTTGAAAAAATGAAATTTTTCCGTAATATTGCATTTCTGTGATGATGTTCGGTATAGTTTTGTGTGGGTCTGATATTGTGAAAAGGAGATCGTCTGCGAAAGCAGTAATTTTGTAGATTTGATTTTTGACTTGAATTCCCTTAATTGAGTTGTTGTCGCGGATGCCTTGCAGGAATGGCTCCAACACAAGTATGAAGAGGAGTGGCGATAAGGGGCATCCTTGTCTTGTGCCGTTCGAGATCATTACTGGGTCTGATAGTTGACCATTGATTCTTAATTTCGCAGTTGGTTTCGAATATATAGTATCTATCCATTCGATCCATCTAGGTCCAAAGTTGAGGTATTGTAAGGTATGTTTTAGTAGTGTCCAATTAACTCTGTCAAAAGCCTTTTCGGCATCAATGGCAAGCAGAGCGCTCTGTGTTTTGTGTATTTGGGCCCAATGGATAATATTTAGAATTTTCGTTGTGTTGTTTTTAGATTCTCTGCCAGGAACAAAACCGGCCTGGTCTGAATGGATTAGTGAAGGCATGAATGGTTTGAGCCTAGTAGCCATTATCTTGGTCAGAATTTTTAGGTCGATATTGATTAGTGAGATAGGTCTGTAATTCCCGCATTGAGTTGCGTCTTTACCTGGTTTAGGTATAATAGCGATTATTGCCTCAAGAGCTGAACTAGGTATGAAGGATGAAAGTTTCTTCATATTGTAAGCTTCGATGAAGGGTTGTGCCAAGATTTCAGCTAATTCCTTATAATATTTTCCAGTGTAGCCATCAGGCCCCGGGCTCTTGCCGATGGGCAGAGATTTGACTGTGTTTATGAATTCTTCTGTAGTTAAGGGATTATCTAAGAATTTGATTTCGTTTGTGGGGATGGATCGTTTAATTCTAGTTTGAAGGAATTCCATTATTTCCTCTGAAGTAGGTTTCGTGTTTGTGAGGTTATAAAGCTGAGTGTAGAATTGATGGAAGGAAGATAGTATTTCCGGCATCTGACACGTTAGAATTCCATCTTTTTTCTTAATCTCGGATATGAAAGAGGATTGTCTTTCTGTTTGTATCGATTTTGCTAGAAGTTTGCCCGCTTTCCCGCTTTGAGTGTAGTATAGGTTTTTCGTTAGCGATATTTTTTTCCTAGCATGTAGATGTAAAATGGTCGATAATTCTGTACGTTTATTAGAAAGCGTTTTGTGGTCATCCCATGAAAGAGAGGTTTTATGTTTACTTTCTAGGGACACAATGTCTTTGGTTAGTTGGTTTACTTGTTTTTCTCTATTTTTTTTGAGTGTTGCTGCTGCTTTGATAAGTTCCCCTCTTATAACTGCTTTATGAGCCTCCCAGGTCATGATGGAGGAAGTGTCGGGTTTCGTGTTTTCTGAGAAATATTGAGTGGTTGCTTCTTTTATCCTGTGCAATGTAGTTTTGTCGTTTAGGATTAAGTCATTAAGTTTCCATTGTGAGAATGGGTTAGGGGAGGATGGCAGTGAGATTGACAAAGTCATAGGGGCATGGTCTGACCAGGTAATAGGACCATATGTTGCGCCTTTAATTAGCGAGAGATATCTATGTTGTAAAAAAATTGTATCGATACGAGAGTAAGTGCCTGCAGGGGCGGAGTAAAAAGAATAATCTCGATTGGTAGGGTTGATGGATCTCCAACTGTCGTATAGTTGAGCCTCATAGAGGGAGTCTTTAATTTGAGAACGTGTTAGGGATTGATAATCTCTAGATTTAGATGTAGAGTCTAATGTTTCGTCAAGAGTTATGTTCATATCTCCCCCCATAATGAGGATGCCTTCCCTGAATATGGAAAGTTTGCTAAGTATTTTTTTGAGAGAGAGATTCTGTTTCTTATTTGGCAGATAGATATTGGCTAGAGTAACTTGAGTATTACAAATTTTGCCTTTAACAAATATAAATCTCCCTGAATCGTCTACCAGTTGTTCCTGGAATGTGAATTGTACATGTTGACTTAGAAGGATTGCTACTCCTCTAGATTTTGTTTCTGAGTAATGGCTAAAGTAGCCAAGAGGGTAATCTTTATTACGGAGTTTGGGGGCAGAATTTTTTCTAAAGTGTGTTTCTTGAATATATATTATGTGTGCTTTATGCCTTTTAAAATCATTTAGGGCTATAGATCTTTTTTCTGGAGAGTTTAATCCCCTTGCGTTTTGAGTGAGGATTTTAATCGTAGTCATATTTGACAATTCGTGTGTATGGTGAATGATCTATTTGGATGTGGGGATGTTGTGGTATGTGTAGATCCTGTATTAAGTCAGTGAGTTTCACTGGGTAAGATTATGAAGTCTACTTGTGGGAAATTAAGTTTCTATCGTAGGATAATTGAGGAAAGCTTTAAGGTAGAAGTGTATTTGTGAGGTATAATTGGTACGTTTTGTTTTATAGGGTTTTGTTTACCTGCTGTCAAGTAAAAAAAAAGCCTCTGATCTTCCAATTCCTAGGTTAGGAATCTAAGGTGTAAGATGTAGCGTTGCTAGCAGTTTAGCACAATCAGTACTGAGATAGTTAACGTAAATTAAGCAGTAACCAATACTGGAACAGAACAGTAAAAAATAATTAATGATATACAATTAGCAATAGAAAAAAGAACACCGTGACCTGAAGATCTATTAGTTACTGGTAAATCAATACTACAGTTTCTTCCGGTTACACAGTATAAATGTTTTGAGTAGCGTTAAGAATATAGTTAGATTTCTCGCTAATCTAGGTTTCGGGGAAACCCGTATTTTAGAAGTAGATGGTGGGAAAGGGGTAGGGAATTGAATAGGAAGAAGGAGTGGAAGGAGAAGATGAGAAGAGAAGACAGAGGTCAAGGGGGAGCAGGGATGGAGGTGAGACAGGTTAAGGTTAAGGTGTTGTTGGAGTTAAAAGGGAGCAGAGGAAAGGAATTAATCCCTTGAGGAAACTTTTGATTCTAACTTGGCGTTGAAGCTAGCCAAGAAAGGTGGGGAATTGAGAGGGAGGATTAGTCAGGGGGAGAGGGTAGGCAGGTAAGGGAAATGAAGAAAGTTAGGTGCCTGTAACAACAAAAATAGGAAAGAAGGAAAGAAGGTAGATAGGAGGTAAGAGAAGAGGAAGGGTTGTAAGGTTGTAGGGTAAGAACTTAATCCCCTAAGGGAAATATGGCACTATCTTGACGCAGAAGATAGAACCAAAAATGAATTGGGGTCGTGAACTTACACTTGAGCTGAGGACTCATTTTACAATCCTATAGTTTAGGTTATTATTATGGAGAAGAAAATATTTAAGTTATGACCTCTCTAGCCTGGTGAGACATGTTAGGGATATGGATCCTAATTGAGTATTGGGTATTTGTCGGAGATAGATATTAATTAGGTCGTTGATTTGAGAAGGGTGTTAGCTTTGTTGGCTTTGTTACTAAAAGTTAAGACAGTTTAGATTATGCCCTTTATAAATAAGTTGATTTCGTCAAGACTTAACCTATATAAACAACAGAGTATACTTTTTTATTTTTTTTTTTTATTTTTTTTTTATTTTTTTATTTATTATTTGTTTATTGTTAGTAAGTAGATATAATTTTATAATTTTGTGTTATTATTAATATATTTCTAATTAGGTCACCAATTAGATGTATTAAATAGGTGTGGCTGGATTAGATGTGTGCCGTGTCCTTCCCTGAGAAGTTCCTAATCCAGAATGCGTATGGTCAGATATGAATTTATGCTTGTGGTTTGCAATAATAATAAGAATATTAACAATAATAATAGGGGTCTTTATTCAGTCATCACCCTTGTATATATGTTTGAGATATACATATATGATAGTTTGTGGGTGAAGGACGGTAGTCTAAGAGGTTCAAATGCTGAATCAGATTAGAGTCGAGATGACTTGTGGAGGAAAATAGTCTGAATTTAGATGGAATAAAAGAGATATGTCTCAGTGTAGGATTTTATAGGAGATCAAGATGGTTATTAGTATCTAATGTTTCGCAAGCGTGTCTGGCGTGATTACGAGATTATCTAGCGAATTGTTAGTCTACTACACCTGATGAAAAGGTAGTCATACCTGGTATACCTGGTTTGTAAACTGATGACATTCTGCGTCTTACGTGAGGGGAGTTTATCCTATAATTATTTTCCCTTTTTGAAAAAACTGTATGTGAAGCGAATGAATATATAGATAGAAACCTATCACAAATCTATCTCAGTCCATATCCTATTTTAGCGTTTGCAATCTTAAACAATCTATGAGCAAATTGTACAGAATGAGAATTATATACTTATTATTTTTTTCCCCTTTTTTTTTTTTTTTTTTTTTTTTTTTAAGTCTTAACCGTTTAACCTAGAGTTAATTAGGCAAATAAAACAAGTTATAAAATCTTATTATACGACCTGTATGGATTGATTGCCAAGATCTCTGCAAGATGTCGAATGAAATATACAAATATATAAATATTAGTCCCAGGGAATAAGAGAAAAAAAAAGAAGAGTCCCTTTCACGTTATCTGATAGTAGGAACTTTCACCAGGCTCGAAGGTCAGTAAGCTTCTTAGGGTAGCCAGTTTAATACTCATGTTGTGAGGCTGTCTTTCAAGCTTTGTCTTTGTCTTTGCGGGGTGCCTTCCACGGGGAGCTTGTTAAGTCTCTGGTCCGGAGACTGGAATCTCCTATCCTGTCTTCTTTTCCTTGCTGGCGTGAGCCATCTTTGTCTTTGGGAGGATTGTATTAATTCTTGATTCGGTGGGGGGGTGTTCCAATCCATTACCGGAGTATTCGGCAGATCCAGGGCTCGAAGAAAAGGTATGACATCATTGAAGGTCGCTATGGAGTAGATTGTATTTTTTGCTGACACTATTAAAGCGAAAGGAAATCCCCAACGGTATCTTATACTTCTTTGGCGTAATAATTCAGTGATGGGTTTAAGGGCTCTCCTTGCTTGTAAGGTGTACCAGGAGAGATCAGGAAATATTTGGATTGGAGTGTCATGAAATAAAAGGGGTTGGCTTGTATCTCTCAGAGTTTTCACTATGTCATCTTTTACATTAAAATAGTGAAGTCTGCATAAGATATCTCTTGGGGTTTCTTGTGTTAGTCCTCTCGGACGAATTGATCTGTGGGCTCTGTCTAAAAGAATTGGGTTATCTGTGGCAAGTCCCAGTATTAAATTAAAAAGCTCCGTAAGGAGTCCTGTTAAGTTTTCCCCTTGGGATTCCGGCATACCTCTAATCCTCAGGTTATTTCTCCGGCTCCTGTTATCCAGATCGTCGATGTAACGCTGAGTGGATGCCCAGTTTAGAATTTGAGAATCTAATGTGGTCGAGATATTGGTGATTTGAGTCTGTATTAAATCCTTTTCTTCTTCCAGGTCTGTGACGCGAAGATTTAATTGCTGGATGCCTGTGTCCATCTTCTCCAATTTGGTGTGAAAGGACGACTCCATTTTGTTTATCATTTGCTGGATGTCAGCTTTAGAAGGTAAGTTTTTAATTATTTGTTTTAGGTCTATTTCCTCCTGATTGTCCACATGTTGGGAGCTATCAGAATAGCAAGGGCTACGAGGTTGTGAATCCGATGGAGAGTCCGTTTCTAATATACTCGAGGCCCCGGCCGCGGCCTCGGAAGAGCGATCTGGATTCTCTTTAAAATAACGAGTTAGGGAGCCCGATTTCGTTGTCGGGGTCTTCCCTGACAATCCCTGGGTATTGCTGTTCTTTTTGTGGTTACCCATTGTTTGTTAATTTCTCCGATTGTGATGGATTGAGTTTGAGTCCGGAGCTGGAGGATTAATGTGCGTCCATTAAGTTTGCCGGTCGGCCACGCCCCCCGTTTTTTATACATATTTATGTTACATTATTAATATTTTTTATACAATAAATTAATCATATATACTTATAACACTTACGGCTTTCATCCCTACCTGCTATTATAAAGAAGGAATGTGGTCCTTAACCACATACACCTTATGAAGCGAGCCAATATATTGGCTCAGGGTTTGTGAGTATATTGGTATTACCTACTTAACATATCCTATATACACCAGACTGTACTACGCTATATTCTCCCTCCTATACCTATTACCTAGATTACTACACCTGGAGAAAATCTGGACGAAAAGGAGGGTGAGGGTCGCCTCTACGGACCCTAAGGCGCATATACCTGAGCTAGTACATTAGCTCAGAAAAGTGTGAGTTAGTTACCTATGCACTTTATTTCTATTTTTTACTCTGTATACAGGTTACACTATGTTCTGTATATTTGTGTTTTCTATTTAAGGTAAAACCCGAAACCATTGGGACTTATTATAGTATACCCAACCTATTTAAGGTACAGCAAGGTTTTCTATTTATTTATTTCCATATACCCACTACGATAGAGCGCTACACCGATATCTCTTCCTTTTCCACTATTTTCTGATAGAAAGATAAGCACGGTGTTATAGCAGCTCACAGAAATATTGTTCGGTATAACCTAGATTTAAAACAAAACATAGAAGCGCTTGTACTCTCCATCTTCAGATAAATACATATAATTACATAAAAGATTACATTAGTATACACGTAGAATTTAAATACCTATAAATGCATATGTATTAAAATTCTACGTGTATATTTAAATAATCTTTTAACGTAATTATGTGATTTGATTAATTAAAAATTGATTGACATGCCTGACAACACAGGGAGAAAGTGCAGAGAATTTAATTCGCAAGCACTATATTTGACCCTGTAACTCTCCAAGACACCATAAAACCTGTACATAGGGGGTACTGTTTTACTTGGGAGACTTCGCTGAACTCAAATATTAGTGTTTCAAACTGGTAAATTGTATTACAACGATGATATTTTAAGTAAAAGTGACGTTTTTCGCATTTTTTACAAGCGAACGGCACTTTTATGGTCTATATTATTGTTGTAATATGTTTTACTGTTTTAAAACACTAATATTTGTGTTTAGTGAAGTCTCCCGAGAATAACAGTACCCCCATGTACCGGTTTTATGGTGTTTTGGAAAGTGAGAGAATCACATATAAGTCTTGCATTTAATTTTTTCACATTGAAATTTGCCAGATTGGTTATGTTGCCTTTGAGAGCGTATGGTAGCCCAGGGGTGTATTTGCCGCGAGGCAAACAAGGCATTTGCCTTGGGCGGCATTTTCCAGGGGGCGGCAAAAAAAGCCGCCCCCAAACGCCTTGCGGCTAACAGACATCCTGGGCTGGTGGCTGCTGGGCTGGTTGCTGGGCGGGCGGGCGGGCGGGCGGCTGGCGAGGGAGCACTTCCTCTGAGCTGTCTGCTCAGCTCCCTCGCGCGCCGCAGAGTGAGGCTGGGAGCCGGAATATGACGTCATATTCCGGCTCCGCCTCCCAGCCTCACTCTGCGGCGCGCGAAGGAGCTGAGCAGACAGCTCAGAGGAAGTGCTCCCTCGCCAGCCGCCCGCCCAGCAACCAGCCCAGCAGCCCGACCGGCAGCCCCACTAGACCCCAGGGAGAGGGAGAACCCCCCCAGCATTCCCAAAGGTAAGGAGGCTGGGGGGGTAAATTTAAAAAAAAAAATGAGTTAATGTGAGTGAGTGTGTCTGTTAGTGAGTGTGTCTGTTAGTGTGTGTGTGTGTCTGTTAGTGTGTGTGAGTGTGTCTGACTGTGTGTGTCTGTTAGTGTGTGTCTGTTAGTGAGTGTGAGTGTGTCTGTTTGTCTGTTAGAGTGTGTGTGTGAGAGTGTGTCTGTTAGTGTGTGTGAGTGTGTCTGACTGTGTGTGTCTGTTAGTGTGTGTGAGTGTGTCTGTTAGTGTGTGTGAGTGTGTCTGTTAGTGTGTGTGAGTGTGTGTCTGTTAGTGAGTGTGAGAGTGTGTGTGAGTGTGTCTGACTGTGTGTGTCTGTTAGTGTGTGTGAGTGTGTCTGTTAGTGTGTGTGAGTGTGTCTGTTAGTGTGTGTCTGTTAGTGAGTGTGAGTGTGTCTGTTTGTCTGTTAGAGTGTGTGTGTGTGTGAGAGTGTGTCTGTTAGAGTGTGTGTGTGTGTCTGACTGTGTGTGTATGTCAGTGTGTGTGAGTGTGTCTGTTAGTGAGTGTGTCTGTTAGCAGCTAACAGACACACTCACACACTCACTAACAGACACTCACACACACTGACATACACACACTAACAGACACACTCACTAACAGACACACTCATACACTCACACACACACACTGACAGATACGCATCCATTAGCTAACAGTTAGCTAATGGATGCGTATCTGTCAGTGTGTGTGTATTTAGAAGGTGGGGGAAGGGTTGGGTGGGGGTGGCGGGGGGGGGGGGGTGGGGGTGAGGGGGGCGCCTGAGTTTTGTCCTGCCTAGGGCAGCACAAAACCAGGATACACCCCTGTGGTAGCCCAAGAATGAGAATTACCCCCATGTTGGCATTCCATTTGTAAAAGTAGACAACCCGAGGTATTGCAAGTGGGGTATGTCCAGTCTTTCTTAGTAGCCACTTAGTCACAAACAATGGCCAAATATTTGTTTTTTGCTTTTTTCACACAAAAACAAATATGAATGCTAACTTTGGCCTGTGTTTGTGACTAAGTGGCTACTAAAAAAGACTAAACATACCCCACTTTCAATACCTTGGCTTGTCTACTTTTTCAAATGCTATGCCATTATGGGGGTAATTCTCATTCCTGGGCTACCACACCGTCTCAAAGGTAACATTACTAATCTGGAAAATTTCAATTTGAAAATGGAATGTTCTATATTTGACCCTGTAACTTTCCAAAACACCATAAAACTTGTTAATGAGTGGTACTGTTGTACTCGTGAGAGATCGCTTATTACAAATATGTGCATTCTTTTGCAGTAAAACAGTGTTATGACATTCACAGTTAAAATGTCAGATGGAAATGCAAATTTAAAAAAAAATCTTATTTTCTCACATTTTTTTTTATTTTATTCATAATAAATTATGTTCCACATATGAATAGTTAATGATAGATTAAAGCCCTGTTTCTCCTGAACAAAACAATATATAATAAGTGTGGGTGCATATAATTTGAAAGAGAGGAACTACGGGTGAACAGACATATAGCGCAAATTCCAGTTTTTGTTTACGTTTTGTTTTGATCAGAACGTGCACTATTGACTCCGTCCTGAATGGGGTTAAGCGGGTTAAATGTCTCTATCATATCCCCCTGTCTCGTCTTTGCTCCAAGTTATACATGTTCAGTTTCTTTAACCCCTTAACGACGAGTGACGGACGAGGTCCGTCACTCAGGGGATTGCCTTAACGACGAGTGACGGACCTCGTCCGTCACCCGTTATAATTAACCCCAGATCACCGCAATCGCAGCGATCGTGGGGTTAATGGTGCTCCGGTCTGCCTCTGCATTAGAGGCAGACCGGGAGCACCGGATCCGGCTGTCCCAGTACATGTGCCCGCTCTGACAGCATGCCAGAGCGGGCACATGTGCTCTCTATACTCACCTACGCCTCCCTGCACTTCCGGGTTCAGTGTGAAGTGCAGGGAGACGGATCAGTGTTGATCCTGCCCCCTGGTGACAAAACAATAAAGTTTAATTAAAATCCCACCCCCCTTTACCCATTTTAATATAAAATTAACCCCTTCCCTGCCAATTGATCACTGACTACATTGATCAATTGGCAGGGATTACATTTTACTATGATCTGATTTTTTTTTAACCCCTGAGGGTTAATTATTATTTTTTTAACCCTCAGGGGTTACATTTATTTTATTAATTAATTTAAATATTTTAAAGTTATAAATTTAGCTAGCTGGGGAGGGTGGAAGTTAGTGGGGAATTGGGGGATTTAGTATTAGGCTAACTAGGGGTTAACATTAAAAAAAGTTTAAAAATAAGCTTTAAAAAGTTAAAAAATCAAGTTAAAAAAAGTTTTAATAACGTTTAAGTAAAAAATGTAAAAAAATAAACCCTTTACCCAGTCCAAATAAAAATTAACCCCTTCCCTGCCAGTCGATCACTGCCTACAGTGATCAAAATACAGATCACAGTATTATACTGTGATCTAATTTTTTTTTAACCCCTGACGATTAACTTTTATTTATTTTTTAACCCTCAGGGGTTAAATTTATTTAATTAACTAATTTAAATATTGTATAATTAAATATTTTGCTAGTTGGGGTGGGTGGGAGTTATGGGAAAATGGGGAATTTTGCTGTTAGTGCTGCTTACTGCTAGTTAGGGGTTAACGTAAAAAAAAAGCTTAGAAAATGTTAAATCTGTAAAAAAAAGTTTTACGAAAGTTTAGGAAACTTTAAAAAAATTAATAAGCAAAACATAAGTTTAAAAAATAGTTTTAAAAAGTAAAAAAAGTTTTAAAAAGTAAAAAAATACATTTAATAACGCTCATTACCACTACACCTGGTACAAGCTAGCGGAAAAATGATCCCACGCTAAGGTTCAAAATATGCCTTTTGAAATACCCTGGGATGTCTTCTTTAAGAAATGGTATGGCTTTATGGGGTATTTGGATTATATAGCCTGGTAAAATACTCTAAAATGGGACATGGGCACAGCGTAAAAATTGAAAGTTGGAAAAAAAAATGGAATGGCTGTGTCCCAAATGTGCCCCTCCGATGTCCACATATACCTGGCAAAGGTACATACGGGGGTATTTTTGTACTCAGCAGACGTAGCTGAGCAACATATTAAGTATTATACGGTGGTAGTACACATATGGTTTGCAAAATATACTGTGCAAACTCACTTTGTGTGTCAAAAAGGCAGAAAAAAACGCTTATTACCACTACACCTGGTACACGCTAGCGGAAAAATGATCCCACGCTAAGGTTCAAAATATGCCTTTTGAAATACCCTGGGGTGTCTACTTTAAGAAATGGTAGGCCTTTGTGGGGTAGTTTGAATTTAAAACCTGCGAAGATGCTTGGAAATTGCACTTAGGCCCGGCGTCAAAATTCAAAGTTCGGTAAAAACTGATATGGCTTGGTCTCCTATATGGCACTGTAGCTTCACGAAATAGTGCCATAGACATACAATGGGGGTGTCCTTTTACTCAGAAGACTTAGCTGAGCATAATTTGGGGGGTTTGAACTTAGTGGCACATATGAAATATACAAAATGCCCAGCAAAAATGCAATCCGTATGTAAAAAATGCACAAAATTATTTTTTACCACATACTTTGGCATGTAATGGTAAAAAAATGGGGGCATGTTAAGGCACAATATGCACCTTATGAGATACCCTGGGGTGTCTACTTTTACAAATGGTAGGCCTTTGTGGGTTTTTTTTTGAACAGTCAAACTGTTATAATACCCCAAATGGAAGCATAGGCTCATTAAATCCGTCTCTTAAAATTCTACTGTGAATACTGAAAAGGACAGGTCTCCTATATGGCACTGTAGCTTCACGAAATAGTGCCAAAGACATACAATGGGGGTACCGTTGTACTCAGCAGAAGTAACTGAACACATAATAAAACTTTGTACAGGAATAGCACACACCAACTTTACAAAATACACATGAGAAGTTCTTTGTTATAAGTTTGTGTGCGAAAACCCCCAAAAAACACAATTTTACTCCAATATTTAGCAGAGGTTGGCGGTAAAATGGCTATGTAGAAAGTGTCAAAAGAACCTTAGGTAAATAGCCTGTGGTGTCTACTTTATATAAATATATACTTTTGTGTGGCAATTTTGTTTTCTTTTATGGCTATAAAGCTTACAAGACAAACATACCAAATTCTAAAATCGCTCCATATTAAAAGTTTATTTTACTCCTTGTGCTTTGTGACCTGTAACTACCAAAAAAAAACTGAAAATCCCAGACACATTATATATTCTGTAAATCAGAACAACTAAGTGAATGTATTTTTAATTACTTTCCTTAACCTGCACTAATTAGGCACACATTATTATTGCAAAAACTGTAAAAAAAAATCAAAATTTCTCATTTTTTTTGCATTTTTCTGTATTTTTTATAATAAATAAGCATGTATATATATATATATATATATATATATATATATATATATATATATATGTGTGTTACATCAAATGAAAGCCCTTTCTGTCCTTTAAAAAACGGTATATAATATGCGTCGGTGCAATAAATTAGTCAAATGCAAATTGCAGTTGAACGCAAACAGCAAAAAATGCAAAAAATGCCGTTGTCACAAAGTGAAAGACAAGCTTCCGAAGCTCTGTCCTTAAGGGGTTAACCTTTGCTGGTAAGGTTTATCCTGCAATCCATGAACCAGTTTAGTAGCCCTTCTCTGAACTTTCTCTAAAGTATAAATATCTGTCTGAAGATACGGTCTCCAGTACTGTGTACAATACTCCAAGTGAGGTCTCAAACACTGATACAAATTGTAACACTTAAGGCAGTAAGGCAATTTAAACAACTACAACCCAGAGTGTTACTATGTAGGATAAAACTATCAGAGTAGCATAGATATGTACACAACTGACAGTTACAAAGTGTGTGATCCTAGTTGCAAATCAGAAAATCTGAAGGAGAATAAGAAATAATAAAGGGTTTATCAACAACACTATGAATTATAAAATGTGTAAAAATATCCTAGAAAATGGTGTATAAAACATAAACAACCACATCAATAAATGTATACAAAAAAACCTTGTGTATATATAAATAAATGAGAAAATCCTGTAAAAGTACTTATTCTCCACGAATCCGGACACAGTAAACACAGATGATCGATGGACAATCCTAAGATGCCCAGCGAGCGCAACCCCTGATGATCTTGGTCAGATGGCACGGGTACTCTCAGTTCACAGTTATAGTGAACTGTGCCGACAGTCAGACACCCACTAAGATTTGGCAGGGTGCCACGTTAGGGGAGCACGCCAAGCTGGGAGTGCATGGAAAGCCACGGCCGAGTTAAAGAAGCAGCATGAATGGTAGCAGAAAACAGATATTCCGGACTTCTCCAGCAATTTATATTGTATTGTACAAATGTGTGCTTTATCAGATATACAGAAAATATTCTGTTTATGGCATACATATTGTTTTCTTGGTTTGTTTTGGTAAATAAGAACCAGGTGGGCAACACAAACCCATGTGACAAAATAAGTATTCAAATACATTAATCTTAATGTACAGTAAAAGTGTAATTTGTAGAACTAATGCTTACAGAGCAAGAAATAAATGCTAAAGAGAGAAAAGAAAGAACGAGGAACCAAATAAATCAATTACACCATATTGCAGAGATCAATCAAAAGGAGATAAATCGCTGACCATTTAAGAGGGATGTGCAACACAAAGCAAAAAAAAAACAAACAAACAAATAAACAAACAAAAAGTAAGCAAAATAAAATGAATTTCTTGCTAAGCACTCCATGTTGTTAGGACTGCTGAACAGTCTGTAACGAGTTTGTACCTCTGTGTGCAATATAATTTATCAGGTACTTATCTTGTGTAAGCAATGTGCTGCCTTCATTAGCATGTTGGCTATCCCAACTTTAGTAACTTCTTCATTACAAATTTGTTTTCATGAAAAAAAAAAATAGCTTGATACTATTTTGAAAATGGGCATTCGGTATCTAGTATAGTTTGGAAGAAAAAAAAAAAAACAAATCAATATCATGTTTAATTGTTCACAATGTTTGCTAACATATTCTTTAAGAAAAATGTTGGATGGACAAAAGGTTTTTAATATAATATGGCATTTGTTATGTTGCAATAGGTTATACAGGGTGTAAATATCAGATTAGAAGGTGAAATGCCAATTGCTGTTACATACAGTAGAATCACATAAATAACAATAGTCAAATGTCCTAGTTTAAGGTATTTGTATGGAATCTGAAGGAAGTTTTAGAAATACAGAATCCTAAAAATGCCACCATAATGTAAAAAATGTGTCTTCATGTGGCCATAATATCTGCAACAACAAATAGTCAGGGCCGGACTGGGGATTCCAAAGCAGCCCTGGAAAAAAGAATCTATGCCAGCCGCATAAGTCATTGCGCCATATATAGTCGCATGTAATATGTAAGGCTATGTCTTGCCACCCTAGATGATATATATATATTGATTTTTCTAATATAAAATATTGGTCCTTTCAGAGTAAAACCTTTAATTATACAGTAAGCATACTCACATGCAGACACAGACAATCTCACTGACACACACAAGCTCATTGATACACAGCCTCATAGACAAACCATCTTACTGATATACATAAGCTCATTGTCATAAAAACACAAGCTCACTCACTAGCAGGCACACACACACACACACACAAGCAAGCCCACTCACTAGCAGGTGCGCACACACACACACAGCTTAATGTAGTGGTTCTGGTGTCTATAGCCTGTCCCTGCAGGCTTTTCAATGTAAACACTGACTTTTTAGAGAAAAGTCAGTGTTTACATTGCTTCCTAGTGACAGACACCCAGACAGCCACTAGAGGTGCTTCCTGTGTCAGTGCGGATTGGCTGAGATTGGCGTTACGCGTTCGCGTTTCACTCTTGTATGAGCTTCCTCAGTAGCTGTCATCAGGCATTAAATTTCAGGCATTTCATCAAGCACTACCGTCAGCTGCGCCCACAGCCACCACCACTCCAACATTTCAACAACTAATACTGGACTAGACACCATCATGCATCATAGCAGGACACTGTCCCAATTGGCACTATCAAAAAATACACACAAAACATACGACAGGGCTTTTACACAATTCAAAAGATTCCTTTTGGAACATAACATCATGCAACCATTTGTTATGACATCTTTTTTGGGTTTTGCTTCTTTTTGCCATCTTAAACTCAAAATGTCATATAACACCATCAAACTTTATCTCACAGGCATTCAACACCATATGCTAATCTTACAATCAAACAACACTAGTTTCATGGCCTCTCACCAGATTAAGACTATACTCAGAGGCATTCAGAAATCTGAACCCACACGTACATCACATAGGCTACCCATAGATAACCATATCTTCAAAGCACTGTCTAGCCTGGTTGATTTAAAACCTTTTGACACCACTACAAATTCTGTCATCAAAGCAGAAATATGCATAGCTTTCTATGGGTTCCTATGACCTAGAGAGTTCACCACAACCAACACAACACAATCTACTCCTATTCTCCTCTATTCCCACTTAACAAAACACATGGATCATTACATCCTGACTCTACCTCACTCCAAAACCAGTCAGCACATACCAGTAAACATTCCATACTATCCCACGCACAACAGGTGGTGCCCCGTCAGGGTTCTTAATGCATACATACAGCATCATAATTTACTACCATCACAACCATTACTACTATTACAAGGTTCGGTACTCACCACTACAACCTTCATGACCTACGTCAGGTCTTTAATCACTCAACTGGGCCTCAATGTAGCTAACTACTCAGGGTACTCCTTCCGCATAGGAGCAGCATCCACAGCCTCCAGTGTCAACATTCCAATTCATGTTAGAAAAACACTGGGGCGCTGGAAGTCATCCGCTTACTCACGATACATACCGAACCCAGTACAAGAATTAAGGGATGCTTTCAAAAACATGTCTGGTTGATATATGTATCTGTATTGGTTGTCTGTAATAAATCTGATTACTTAATTTTTGCCCTCTTTCTCAGGCCTACCTCATCGTCGGTTCCGGCACACCACAACCGACTTGCCCTTTTTACTATCCTACATTTAATTATGGTATTTCACTCTGTACTATCATGAGCACCTAACACAAATATATAAATATATATATATATATATATATATATATATATATATATATATATATATAACAAAAATAGTAATGCACTCCACCTTCCTTGATGTACTTGCCCGGTGCTTATCAGAAAACAGATACAGCCAAAAGTACAAGATAGCACTCCAGGGACTTCCAAGTCGAATGAATAAAACTTAGCTTTTATTAGCTCAAAATAAAAATCAACGTTTCAGTCTGTATCACAGACTTTCATCAGGATGAGCTTGCAAATCAAATCCATGAGAATATATACCCCCAATATCCCCTTAACTTACCCAGGTTGAGGATAGGAGTGATCCCAGGGGCACCTGAGCAGCTGCCTGCTCGGGTCAAACAATTGACCCTGATAATGTGTTAGACGTGCGCCTCCCTGGGTCGTTCCCATAGCAACCCAGTATAACCAACAAAATCATACATATACATATAACTAAAAACATAGCCTGCATACAGGAAGAGATTAAAAATGTTGAAGAAAGACCTATACACCCCACCAGGGACCATTTAGATACATAGAAAATCCATAGAGAGCACATGTTGGAGATAGACAGCAGGCAGAACTAATCGAAAAGCGATCAAACTGCAATTAGCCTGTAGCAACCTATTAACAAGATATAACTATACAAACTGTACTACCTAAGGAAAAAATCATGCATAAAGAAGACATGTAACTTATACTACAAATACAAAAAATAAAATGCAGGCATGAGCAATCAAACCTGCAGAGATTCAAATCTAACTACAGGGAGCAAAGTACCAACAAACAGCAATTGAAAGCATAATTGTACCAAGAGTAATGTATCACTCCTAATCCTTAGATATCATTATACGGGTAAAAAGAGTAGTAAAGGATATATGTCAGAACCTCTTAGTCAAAAAAGGGATAAAACATGAAAAGACGATGCCAGATAAAGGGTGATTAAATATCCACCAACTAAACCTATGGGGAAAAGAACGTAATGCACAATAACAAGAAGATACAACTGATGTAGAATTATTAAAAACCTGTATTGAACCTGTATTGAATTTTTGTACTAACTCCATTTTAACCCACATTACCTGACAGATCCTCCATTTTAAACTACATTACATGACAGAATTTCCCAGCAACATTTAGTACAATGAACAGAGACTGTATTTTCTATAAAGACATGACTAACCCCGGAATTGCTGAATCTCCTGTAATTTGCAACATAGTATAATCTGAAGGCCATGAGAACACTGTACTAATGAAATATTCTATTCATAAAAGAACCTTGCACCTGATCACGAGACTGACATCACTAACTACGTAAAATGACGCCCAAGCCCCCCTTTCCACCGAGTAAACCTCATGCTGGGAAAGATGGCGCTTGAGCCATCCGTCCACACCCGTGTCCAGAACAATACCACCTCTCGGTGGGAGGACACCTAGCTAACCACTTAGTTTTTGAGCCAATTAATCATATTGATGGGTGGACATTGACACAGACACTTAACAATTAAACCAATTAATGATGTTTATTTACTGATATCTTGATAATCAATGATGATGCAAAACCCCCCTTATAAGGGCCTGCGAGCCCGCTCTTTCCTCAGATGCCAAAAATTTCCTCGAAGTTATTTTAACCTGAACTCCGTGTGTCAGTCTGAATTACTTCTGCGTATACGCAATATAATCATCTCAAATTTGGACAGGAACAGATAGACATTTAAACATCTTTGTTTATTTCTAAATTATACTATAACACAAGTATAGCCACTAAGTAGAGCTGCAGTGATCTAAAGAGAAGCGGGCACCAAGAATGACTGGTGTACTCCCAGTCTAGTCCAACATGAACACATAAATAAATACATAAATAACTCAAACATTCAAGCAGCAGAGCAAAGAACCAATGCATCCCCGAATCTATATAGACCGGCATACATCACATAATATATACAGAATACAAAATAATACAAGCGAGGGACATAAAGCAAAGGTCCTCAACAAAATCACATTGTTATAGACATATATAGTAATAAACCTATTAGCACTGGGTGGAATGGGTAATTGAGACGCCTATCCCCCAGGGTGGGCTGTCTCTTGACATGTGCACAGTCGCCTTGTCGGCATATGCACAAAACCCCCCACCAATACCCATTCCCATAAAAGACACAAACACCAGGGTTTTGGCAAAAATATATCACAGCGTTTATTTATTATTAACATAAATTTTAAAGGTCATTGTCAAAATCAGGCCCACGTTGGCCTGCACAATTACCACAGCAGTTTACAATTTAACCCCTTGACAATGACCCACCCCCACGTAACATAATACCCAAACATTGTAACATATTAACTTAACATTGAAACATGACCATTGCCACCGAAGGGCACCATCCATTGCCACCAAAGGGCACCACCAGTGTAGGGGCATACCGAGACACCCCTACACACCCTGGTTCGGAGCTACCTACAAGCTCGAACCTACCAAACCAGTCCAAAGGTCCTATTAGCCCTGAACTCCAAACTTTTCCCCCATCTCACTCTTTTCTCCCCCCAACTTTACTCTTCATCCCCCGCCGCCGTGACCAAACGGGAAACACCTGAAAGCAAAGGGAGGGTGGGTGGGACGATTAAAAGTGATCCTTAGATCTAAAATGGCCGCTACTTATAATCCCCATGTAACTCCACCCACTCCATATCCTTAGGCCAATCCCAAACCACTGACCACTAGCTGGCCTGTCTCCTGGCAATGTCAAGGCCCACTCCCCTTAGCTACGCTGCTCCATGGGCTACATAACCCTAAACCCGTCCGCCATCAAAGAGATAACATGAATCATCCTAAAGAATTTTTTCGTTTTTTTAGTAAGGAGCAAAAAATGTATTAGAGTCATAGGCTGAAATTAAGAATGGCTGAGATGCCTATCCCCCAGGGTGGGCTACCTCCAAGCCCTTAATAGTCGCCAATAAGTGCCAACAACTTGCTAAATAAGTCAATAGCAAAGCGGTATCATGGGAAGGATATTAGAGATGCCTATCCCCCGGGTGGGCTTTCTCGTTTCCCTATCAACCAAAACCACAATACCAATATTTACAAAAATACTGGCAATGAGTATTTTTCATTCAAACCAAATGGCTGAACCGTGTGTAGAGTCCTAATCCAGTAAAGTTCACGCTGCAATAACAGCTTACTGCGGTCTCCACCTTTGCGTAAAGGTGGAATATGGTCTATGGCCATCAGTTTCAGGGTGGGCAACGAGTGTCCCTTCTCAAGAAAATGTTTTGCCACGGGTTGCTCAGATTTGTTGTCTCTATAAGCAATCCGTATACTGGATCTGTGGTTACGGACTTGTTCACGTAAGGGTAAATCTTCTTTGCCCACATAGGCCAGTCCACATGGGCAAGTAAGTTTGTAAATTACAAAATCCGATGTACACGTTAAGCGGTGTCAAATGGTGTAGTGTTTCCCAGAGTGAGGGTGTGTGAATGTTTTGCTAGACAGCATATGTCCACAGGTCACACAACCTAAGCAACGGTAGCATCCGTAATTAATCTTGCTAGATGGAGGTTGATAGCAATGAATGGGGTCAGTGCATACCAGAAGATCCCTTAGATTTTTATTTCTTTTGTAGCATGTCATGGGGGGATTTTTTAACTCAGTTGGTAATGATGGGTCGTTGGTTAAAACAATCCAATTCTTCTTAATAATGTTATTAAACTCAATGCCGAGGTGTATATAGTCGGGAACACTGTATGAGGGGCATGTGTTATTTCTTTAACAGCCAAATCTTCACTCTGGCATTTCAATAACGCACGTTCTAGCGTGCTGTCCTTCTACCCTCTCATTTTGAACTTGTGCCACATAGCTGAAATTTGAATTTGTGCCTTCTTAAGATCAGAATTGTTTCGAAAAACTCTCAAAAATTGGGAGTATGGTAGGGATTCCTTTAAAGCAGACGGGTGAAAACTGGTTGCATGCAGCAATGTGTTGCGGTCTGTTGTTTTTGTAAACAATGTATATGCCAATTTATCCCCTTCACGGTAAACTCGGACATCCAGAAAATTGACCTGCTCCGTACTGATTGCTGAAGTCAGCTCAATGTTAGAAGACGCTCTATTGATGGACCGAATCATTTGTTCTACATCTGTAGTAGTGCCCTTAACAATCATAAAGATGTCATCGATGTAGCGTGTGTATGCTACAATCTGTTCTTTAAAGGGCTGTAGAATATGTAAGCTCTCAAACTGATGCATGTATCCATTTGGATACATGGGTGCCATCGCCGCATCCATGGAAGTACCTGCAATCTGGCGGTACCATTTAGTTTCAAACCTAAAGTAGTTCTGAGACAGGACTATCTTCAAGAGTTCCAGTACAAACTCCATGGGTGTTCCGGTATAGTAGGGAGACTGAGATAGAAGTGCTCTCATAGCTTGTATACCATCTTGGTGTGGAATTATGGTATATAAGCTCCATACATCACATGTTACCAACACTACAGGTACTGTCGGGAGTGTTAGAGTGGCTAGTAGACTGAGGAAGGTAGGGGTGTTTTTCAGGATTGTATCTAGGTTCTCAATAGTGTTTTTGAAGAGTTACATGTCTTCGTTATGCATGATCTTTTCCTTAGGTAGTACAGTTTGTATATTTATATCTTGTTAATAGGTTGCTACAGGCTAATTGCAGTTTGATCGCTTTTCGATTAGTTCTGCCTGCTGTCTATCTCCAACATGTGTTCTCTATGGATTTTCTCTGTATCTAAATGGTCCCTGGTGGGGTGTATAGGTCTTTCTTCAACATTTCTAATCTCTTCCTGTATGCAGGCTATGTTTTTAGTTATATGTATATGTATTATTTTGTTGGTTATACTGGGTTGCTATGGGAACGACCCCGGGAGGCGCACGTCTATGACATCATCAGGGTCAATTGTTTGACCCGAGCAGGCTGCTGCTCAGGTGCCCCTGGTTTCACTCCTATCCTCAACCTGGGTAAGTTAAGGGGATATTGGGGGTATATATTCTTATGGATTTGACTTGCAAGCTCATCCTGATGAAAGTCTGTGATACAGACTGAAACGTTGATTTTTATTTTGAGCTAATAAAAGCTACGTTTTATTCATTCGACTTGGAAGTCCCTGGAGTGCTATCTTGTACTTTTGGCTGTATATATATATATATATATATATATAAAATTTATTTAACATGTACTACATATGAACTGGTCTGCATTTATTACTTATATAATATAATTATTAATGTTGGGTGTATTCCTTGTATGTGCCAACAAAAAATCGAAAGGCTACTTTAATGCATAGCTTTAAGCACCATTTAAGTAATCCTTCTGAGCTGAATATTTCTAAGCGAAAACAAATGTCACCATATTCTGCCACTAGAGGTGCATTTTTGGCATTGGATGTAAGGACACAGTTTGCAGCATCTGCTGTCTGCCCTGTGGAATTCAGTCTGTCAGAGATAACAGAGGGGATCATCCATTGCCCACCATAATCCCTATGATCTGAGTAATCTTAACACATAGTGTTTGTCAGTTTCATTCAATTAGATTTTAAATCTGTCTGCTCTGAGATTTGAGTCTTCAAGTAATGGTTTCAGAACTTTGCTCAATCAATATGCTAAATATTGGTCCAATAGCCCACCTAAGCTGTGAGCATCTATAGGGTCTAGGAAATGAAAATAAATAAATAAATAGAAGCCCAAAATATGTGGTATGTGCTGGTAAAATTGGAAGTGACATGCCCTGCCTGTCACTTCTACAAGAGTGAAAGTACAGGATTAAGAGCTTCACAGGTCTACAGCTTAAAGGTTTGAGGGGTCTAATGAGAGAACATTTCTGTTGTCAAGCTATATATCTTAATTATAATTATTTGTATATTTTACAATCAATTTTTATTGAGATGATGCACATAATGCACAGCAGAAAATACCAGCATGTGACAAAATGTTTAGGGTAACGCTACACTATAAGGTATAAATTAAACTGGCAGATGAAAAACACCTAATTTTATGAAAGAATAGGCAGTAAATACAGTGCTCAGAGCTCAAGACATAGACAAATAAACAGCAATAATTCCACTATAAGCAAGTGTGTATGGTAGGATATTATATGGAAAATATACTATGTGTATACCAGCTTAATCACTGAGAGTACGATGCCACTGGGTAAAAATTAAGTAGACTGCCAACATGGTATCATAAGTATATGAGTCTTTCCAATGAGCAGAATTAAAGAATCAAAAAACAAAACAGCTGAGAAAGTAACAAAGAAAACGTATAACAAACAAATTAAGCTCACAACACCGAGATTTGTTCAGCCAATTCCCTTGCTTGTTTATCCGCTCCCAGCTACAGGCATAGTCCCACTACTAGAGCATCCTTTTAATCTGCCCAGGCCTAATGCAGAGCGCACAGACATTGCCCAAATTAAATCAGAGGAGACGATCCATGTATGAGGTGTGTACCTCATGTGAGGCTGTGAGGTAAGTCTTATGGCACCAACCATCTTGGTAGTGAGGCCTTGTGCAGCTCGCACATCTTCGGAAATCTCTCTGGAGAGGCAAAGTAAGATATGAAATCCAGGAGGAACCAAGAAAACCTCATCAATCCAAAGGGAGGGGTGGGCAGGTCCCAAACTAGTGAATGAACAATGAAAAAGAAAACAGAGTGGAGGATCTGCCGCTTCTCCCACCTCAAGTATGTCCATAAACCTCAGGCAGCACAGGTTCAAGGAACCCTTGATGATGCCAGTAATAATTAAGCCAACAGGATGATCTGGGATACCCTGATTCAATAAAGCTGGATGGCTCCTGAAGTTAACTTGTTATCTTGAATTAGGTGCTTTTTAGATTTAATATTTTTCCTGAGGAGCACCAACCACCGGCTCTCAAAATATAGACCTTAATTAATGATGAAAGTCATTAACCCCTTCACGGCAAATGACATATCTGTGCTGTTAACTGCCGTTCTTTTGAAAAGTAACGGATGAACTGGTCTTTCCGCTTGCATGTCCATATCCATAGAACATAATGACCAGACATCAAATGATTATTTTGTTTTTAATTTAGACACATCCTGTTCCATGGGATATCACTATACAGTATAGGGCACCATAGTAACATACACATATAATGAAAACATTCTGCTACTGTTTAGGAAATATACATTCCAAAAAAATACCATTAGATTATTTACTTACCGGGTATATATTTTATACAATATATGTCAATTTGGCATAATCTATATGTTATAAAATTGCTGTTTGGTCTTGTATGCTAATTTTACTGAACAGGTTTTGAAGTATTGCATGGCAATGGATACTTTATCATTTCTAAAACATTAAAAACATTAAAACATACTCTCCCAATATATATTATCAAAAAATAAACAAATAAGAGAAAATATTTGTAAACATGTATAGTTTAACTTGCTCATACAGGAGTGGTATAACCCCCAACAATGGATATATTTCAACACAGAAAAAACAAGTGTAGAGGCGCTTCAATATAAACAATAATATGTGTATTAAAATAATAATGTGTAGCACTTAGAAACAAAAGTGTTCTTCCAACACCAAACAAGATAGATAACAAAAATATTTAACATACCACAGTGCACAAAAAATGGTGAATAACTAAATTAAGTATATAAAATACTTCTTCAAAATATAGAAAAACAAGATGGTCTGACACCTTGATCTCTATAATATCTTTCAAAGGGGTATTGTAATTTAGATATTCACCATTATTTTGTGCACTTTGGTATATTATATATTTGTAATTTATTGATTTTGGTTGGTGTTGGAAGAAGTAGTTTTGTTTCTAAGTGCTGTACATTATTATTGTAAAACATATATTATTGTTTATATTGAAGCACCACCACACTTTAGAGGGGATTATCCTAATGCCCAGTTGGCTCAAAGTCATAAACGTTTGCATTTTGTATTTTCATCATTCTCACAATCACAGGAAAAAAGTTCATCTCACATTCATTCTTTCAAGCATCTATTTCTGCTGTTGATGAAGAAGAAGATGCAAAATAGACTTGTGCATGGCAAAAATAAATAGTTTTGGCTGATTCACTTTGTCTGAAAATATATATATTTTTTTTAGTGCGGCCGTATATCACCCATATGGCATTTCGGCTTGTCCAAATTTTATTAACAAATAAAGATTCATGACAATAATTCAGACAAATAAAAAGGCAAAAAAAATGGGTGAATCAGTATACTGCAAAATATATAAATATAAATAGAATGTATATGGTTTGTAGTACACAGATAGGTTAATTGTCCTGCCATTTGGTTCTCAGATCAAGTGAGAAAAGTAAACAGTAAATAATTATCTATTTATAAATTATATATGAAATATATGAAGATTTTTTTAATGTTTTTTCCCTCTATTGCTCACTTCTCACTTGATCAGTGAATTAAATCAATATTTAGTGGATGTCCCCTGACTATCAATCATCTATTTATTTATTTTTGTGGGGCGACACAGAAAGAATTTTTAACCATAAATCAAAGTGAACATGCTGGTCCATTGTGCAAATAGTTTGTTTCGTATTTAGTCTACATGGTGATTCGAAAATCAGGAATGTGTACGATCACCCAGTTTGTTACAAAACAAATCTCCAAGTCTAACGAAAACCAGATTAGCCATCAGGTTATGTCTTGGATCCATAAATCAGTATATATAACTATTAGATCCTTTAATGTTCTTATTTCCAAAGAATAAATAAATAAAAAGTCACACCATTTTTAATACTATCTACACAGGATCATAACACAACGTCTCTAGGAAAATAAATTCTCTCCTTTATTTATGTCATTTGTACAGTCATGCTACTGAACATGTTACCACTGACCCTATTATTACTAAGTGTATATTCATTTCTATTTTGCATATATCTCTTGTTTAACTCAGTGGCGTACCTAGGTTATCTGGAAACTGGGAGAAAATGTATAGTGTGCCCTTCAGCCCAAACTGTAGAATAAGTTTTATTGTTGTCTCTCTGCATTACCACAACACACTTGTTAGTAAAATTACAAAACACACACTCACAATTATACACACACAAACACACAAACTCACATTCATACAGACACATGTTCATATTCATTTACACATACTTAAATCCATATACAGTTGCAAGAAAAAGTATGTGAACCCTTTGGAATGATATGGATTTCTGCACAAATTGGTCATAAAATGTGATATGATCATCATCTAAGTCACAACAATAGACAATCACAGTCTGCTTAAACTAATAAAACACAAAGAATGAAATGTTGCCATGTTTTTATTGAACACACCATGTAAACATTCACAGTGCAGGTGGAAAAAGTATGTGAACCCCTAGACTAATGACATCTCCAAGAGCTAATTGGAGTGAGATGTCAGCCTACTGGAGAAAGTTCAGCACTGCTGCTACTCTCCCTAGGAGTGGCTGTCCTGTAAAGATGACTGCAATAGCACAGTGCAGACTGCTCCATGAGGTGAAGAAGAATCCTAGAGTGTTAGCTAAAGACTTACAAAAGTCACTGGCAAATGCTAACATCCCTGTTAGCGAATCTACAATATGTAAAACACTAAACAAGAATGGATTTCATGGGAGGATACCACAGAGAAAGCCACTGCTGTCCAAACAAAACATTGCTGCACGTTTAGAGTTTGCACAAGAGCACCTGGATGTTCCACAGCAGTACTGGCAAAATATTCTGTGGACAGATGAAACCAAAGTTGAGTTGTTTGGAAGAAACACACAACACTATGTGCGGTGAAAAAGAGGCACAGCACACCAACATCAAAACCTCATCCCAACTGTGAAGTATGGTGGTGGGGCATCATGGTTTGGGGCTGCTTTGCTGCGTCAGGTCCTGGACGGATTGCTATCATCGAAGGAAAAATTAATTCCCAAGTTTATCAATACATTTTGCAGGAGAACTTAAGGCCATCTGTATACCAGCTGAAGCTCAACAGAAGATGGGTGTTGCAACAGGACAATGACCCAAAGCATAGAAGTAAATCAACAACAGAATGGCTTAAACAGAAGAAAATACGCCTTCTGAAGTGGCCCAGTCAGAGTCCTGACCTCAACCCGATTGAGATGCTGTGGCACGACCTCAAGAAAGCGATTCACACCAGACATTCCAAGAATATTGCTGAACTGAAACAGTTCTGTAAAGAGTAATGGTCAAGAATTACTCCTGACCTTTGTGCACGTCTGATCTGCAACTACAGGAAACGTTTGGCTGAAGTTATTGCTGCCAGAGGAGGTTCAACCAGTTATTACATCCAAGGGTTCACATACTTTTTCCACCTGCACTGTGAATGTTTACATGGTTTGTTCAATAAAAACATGGCAACATTTCATTTTTTGTGTGTTATTAGTTTAAGCAGACTGTGATTGTCTATTGTTGTGACTTAGATGATGATCAGATCACATTTTATGACCAATTTGTGCAGGAATCCATATTATTTCCAAAGGGTTCACATACTTTTTCTTGCAACTGTATACACACACACACACACACACACACACATGCATGAGTATTCATGTACACAGCTGTGTTCTCATACAGACACTCATATACATTTACACACACAAATGCTACATCCACACACTCACACACATGATTTTTATTTGGCTCATTATTCCTGGTGTTCAGTGGTTTGCTTCTAAGATAACTCTGTGCACTGAATGCACAGATCCCTGCAGCTCTGTAGTGTTGAGCGTCGACAGTGCACATCCTGTGCACCCCCTACCACCTGTCACCCAGGGAAGAGTGCCCCCAGGTTTGTACGTTGCTAGCTGTAAAATGCTGATATTTGTTTACCACGTTTTCACAAAAGCATAGGGAGTGTCACATGTATTTTTATTCTGTGCAGCGTTTTGGTTCAGACCGTCTAATACATCTATTACTAAGACTTGGATTTTGCCTCATATCTAGAAGGTGCTTCCCTCTTTTTTTAAAAACAATTTTTTGTTAAACCAATTTCTGAAATAAAATAAAAAAGCATTAAACTCATGTATTGTATCTGTGCTACAAGATCCTCTTTAATGTGAACATGACAGCAGGTCTATGTGTGGTACATATGTTTTAATAATGTAATTGCATAAATAAAAGAAAATAAATAGTAAAACATTTTGTCCTATCTCCTGCTTAACATTTGTTTACAATGAGTAAATCCTTGTTGGTCCAGTGAGGTTAAAAATAAATTCTATTGCTGATTCAGCAATGTATTGAATAAGAATAGCTATTTTGATGGGGGTGGCAGTATAATAAACGCCATGTCCCTGAGCAGTATTTTTACTCATGATGACACTCTAAGCTTATAACTACTGCCCATTCACAGATCAAACTAATGCCTTCGTACTAGCTCGAAAACATAAGGATCTTCTGCATGAATCCATTTGAAAACGGTTTAAAACTAGAAGGTAAAACAGCTCCAGGGAATTCCAGGGACCATGCATACATAATGGAGTTAATGTGGTTATGGTTCCAACAGTATTCCTTTAAATATTTTTTTTATATATTACTCCCATTACTTTGTCCATAGCAGGGATTAACTGTCCCTTTAAATAGTGTTCATAATGGGAAATGTGTAATTTCTTTAATAAGCAAATCATAACTGTTGACACAAAATACATTATTAATTTTTACTGAAAGTGTGACGTTTGCCAAAGTGATCAAAGAGATGACCCTCTGATGGCTGTATCCTCTCGGTGGCCCTTTGTGGCAGAGCTATCAGGGAAAGCTTCCCATACATTAACTGTCATTTCGGAATAACTACAGAAAGCAATCCCTTAAGCTTCCAATGATATCTTCCTGACAGACTCCTAATCTCTTCAAATTGTTGGTAAGAGCTTCATTAAATCAGCCTGTCAGAAATTCTGGCTCTCCTCGCTGTAATTCAAAGAGATTCACTCAGAGCGAATGATACCCTAGAAAATACAGTGTGTTATGTCTAATACAACTACCAAATGATGTCACTTGTCACTGCTTTTAGCAACAAATTTTCACATATTGACCTAAATAGTGTCACCACGTTACATCTCAACAAATATATACGTTTTGCTTTGTTAATTAAGGTCTCTGGTTTCTGGTTTTCATTTCTTGTTTGTTTGTTTTCTACCTTTTTTAAGATTGTCATTGAGCTTCAAATTCTACATGAGATTAATTAAAAATATAATTGAAATGGGGGCGGGGCCTGGCCGCAGAGCTGAGCGGACGCAGGCTGGAACTGCTCCTGCTCCATGTGGCAAACTAGCCTGATTTAAATACCTTAAATAGACCTCAAACTAGCCGAATGGACCACCAACCAGGAGCTGATGGCAAGGGCTACACGCTGACACCAAGCATGTGGCACCAAATGCAGGAACCCTGGCTCGGTGAACCGAGGCCTACCAGCATGGCCGGCGCGGGGGAGGCGGCCGCTCCCTCGTCGCCCTCGACGGCTAACAACTTGAATCTGGGCCCTTGTTCCCCCCCTATGGACCGGTGGGGGTTATCCCGGTACCAGGAGGGCCCCATCGGGCGGCGAGGCAGCAATCCAAGCAGAGCCGACCCAGCACCAAAATGGCGGCGACTGATCCAGAGCCGCGAAAAGCTGGCTTCCTAGAGAGGCTGGATGCCTTATTCGAGGCCTTTTGGCATAAACTAGACCAAAGACAGGCTGCAACACACCCACAGGGCGAGCACTTACCAAATGCAGCGCCCTCTCCCGCACAGATCAGCGGCACGATAGGCCGAAAATGGCGGCGGAACCAGTGCGGCACCTCTCTGAAACCCAAACCACGCATGCACCGGACAACTGCTAAACGCCCAGGCAGGTCGAAGCCAGCCTCACTCCGGCCTCCACCAAAACCCAGCACCCTAAAGCACCACACACGGGGCCAATTAACACCTCACCTCACTTTACTCATATATTACTCTGCTATGCTTAATCCTGAAATTTACCTTCTATATACAGCAACACAACACTTAGATAAGCAATGTTATTATATATAAAACTGTGCAGTATCCACTAATGCCTAAATATTGTCAAGCTATGTCGAAAAATGCTTACCTTAGTTATTGTGGCATTGTAAGCCAGATGTAATTTATCTATGCACAAATAAAATAAAGAATTTAAAAAATATATATATATAATTGAAATGTATATATGATGACACAGTATTGTGCACACATGAAGTGAAGAACCCCGTTTTCTGTTGTATAATGTTTTGTAAGCTTTCCTGTGATGCAGAATATGTACATGAATTCAAACATGGAAATATAACAAGACTAGGGAATTAGAGAGGATGCCCTAGGGCCTAGGGTGACATGTACATTGAATGTATTATCCAGGGACCAGATATCCTTCAGGTGGGCTGAAAGGCTTTGTAGTTCAGAAAAGTTAATTATATATGAGACATGACTACAGTGCCGGCATGCAGAGGGTTAATGGAAAAGAAGGCCACAGAGCTTAAATGAAAAATGCATTTAGTGTTCTGGTGAGATCGGGTCCTAGCATTGCTCAATATAAAAGTAATAAAAGAACGGTGAACACAAAAATGTGCATACATGTAGAGTCACAAACTCTGCCACTTTCTTTGACTAGGTTTAGAATCCTGAACTTTACAACTATAATAGGACATTTTCAGGGTTATTCACTAAAATGTGAATTATTGGGAAAGTTAATTTCAAATTTTAAGGTCAAAATAGCGAAACTGAAAAAAACCCATTCACTCATACTTTCTCTTCCGTTAATTTGCTCTTAAATTTGAATTTTGCACTGTCCTCCGCCCGGCCGCGCTCGGTGTGGCCCTCCACCTTCCTCCACCCGGGCCTCCTCTCCCTTCCCCCTGGAGCCATGCCGGGCCCCCAGGCTGGGAGCAGAGCACGGGTCTATGCCGACATCAACAGCCTGAGGAGCTGCGAGTACTGGGACTATGAGGCACACATCCCCACCTGGGGACATCTGGAAGATTATCAGCTGGTTAGAAAACTTGGTCGCCGCAAGTACAGCAAGGTGTTTGAAGCCACAAATATCACAAACAATGAGCGTGTTGTGGTCAAGATCCTTAAGCCAGTAAAGAAGAAGAAGATCAAGTGAGAGGTTAAAATTCTGGAAAATGTATGCGGTGGAACCAACATCATCCGGCTTCTTGACACAATTAAGGATCCATTGTCCAAGACTCCAGCTCTTGTCTTTAAATACATCAATAAAACGGACTTGAAGCAGCTTTATCAGGTACTCACAGAATATGACATTAGATATTACATGTACGAACTGCTAAAGGCCTTGGATTACTGCCACATGCACCGTGATGTGAAGCCTCATAATGTAATGATTGATCATCAGCAGAAAAAGCTCCGGTTGATAGAGTGGGGCCTGGCAGAGTTTTACCATCCGGCACAGGAATACAATGTACGAGTGGATTACCAGATGTATGACTACAGTCTGGACATGTGGAGCCTGGGCTGTATGTTGGCCAATATAATCTTTCGTAAGGAGCCATTCTTCCACGGCCAAGACAATCATGACCAGCTGGAGAGGATTGCCAAAGTGCTGGGCACTGATGAGTTATTTGTATACCTTAAGAAATATCACATAAAGCTTGATCCTCACTTTAACAACATCCTGGGCACCGAAACGCTGGGAGAACTTCCTGCACAGTGAGAACAGACACCTAGTGAGTTCAGAGGCTCTGGACATGTTCGATAAATTACTGTGTTACAACCATCAGCAGAGACTGATGGCATGGGAGGCCATGGAGCACCCTTACTTCTATCCAGTTGTGAAGGAGCAGCAAGTGCAGGCAGACAGCTCTCTCGTCCCTAGCAGCCTGTAAGCCACTCGTTGAGAACTAAGGATTGTGGGATTCCGCTGTGGTTCTCACTATGTTTCCGTGAGTAGGACCAGATCCTGAGTTGTCGCAAATGCGTGCAACCCGTGGCGAATTCAGCAGCACTGCTCCCCAGAATCCTTCTATTTCACCAGTGAGATACAGTCTGCATTCTCACTTGTTGGACTGTGACCCCAGACCTCTCCCATCCCTTTCTTACCTCGGAGAATAGGAAGATTTGGAGTCTGCATAAATTAACCTTGGTTGACCCTTTGCCTTTTGGACAACGCTTCCTTGTAGATTCACTCTCGCCACTTAAACTGCGCAGCATAGGACATCCATTATACTGCTTCCAGGGTGGATGGTGTGACCTAGTGGCTTTCATCTGTTCTCTAATCACATTCAAGCTACCTTGGTAACTGGCTCTGCTGCAGCGTGGGAGCCTGGCCACTGCATTCTCTGCTTCTTAGTCTACAGCTGCGAGTTTGGAATAGACTTCCCTGGGGGAAGACAGCGTTTCAGTGTTTTTATTTTTTATTATTATTATTTCCTTGTGTAAGCTCATGGGGTCATTAAGTCAGCAAGTTTGGGCTGAGGTACACTGTGCTATCATTGATTAGCCCTTCCAGTGATATGGGTACAGCAGTTCCCCTTGACACTATCTATAAATTGATCCAGTCGCCTCGGAGATGGAGAGGTCTACAAACCCTTCATTTTAATAAACCTTTCCACTGTCCGAATGGTAAAGTGGAAACTCATATATTACAATATGGGCACTTCATGTGCAACCTTAACCCTCCGAGGAACAGAAAACAACAAGTACAGGGTGCGCCAAGAACAAAGTAAATAAATAAAATAAATGATAGATAAACTACCAGGGAAACAGGCAAATTAAAGTCTCTAATTCACAGGTATATTCTTCAGAAATTCTCAAGACATCTTGGGTCAAATACTCATCAGCATATATGAAAGAAAAAAACACACAGAGGGGACCAATGGTGCAGTAACTTAAAGGAGTATGGCCACAGACAACACTGAGGTTAAGAAATGCAAACTCACATTTATGGGAGCTATAACCAGCTCAAGTTAAAACAGCATACAGTGGTATTTAAACTCCCCACATGTAGGATATTCCTCTGACCATATTTTCAGTGCAGGTCTTATGAAAAACACAAGAGAAGGCCCATAGTGCCCTCTATATTAAAAGAGTGCTGAATAAAATAGGAGATGTACTTACAATTTACAGAGCAGACACACTGCTCTGTGTAAAGCGCCTGGGTGGAACAATCCCCACCATGGATTCTTTGGATGGTATAAAAGCTTCAGATGTTAGTACACTTGAAGAAGCCCCTTGTGGTGAAACCCGTTGTGTTTTAATCTAACTAAAAGTATATTTTTTCTGACTACCTAATATTTTCGTTAGTCTCTTTAATTTTAAATATGTTTATATTGATCCTAAAATTTTTATCTGGCATATCCTAACATCGGAAGCTTAACATCTGAATACCATCCAAAGAATCCATGGTGGGGATTGTTCCACCCAGGAGCTTTACACAGAGCCGTTTTTCTGCTCTGTAAATTGTAAGTACATCTCCTATTTTATTCAGCACTTTTTTAATATAGAGATCACTGTGGGCCTTCTCTTGTGTTTTTTTCCATATGACCTGCACTGAAAATATCGTCAGAAGAATATCCTACATGTGGGGAGTTTAAATACCACTGTATGCGGTTTTTGGGTTCTTGTAATGGGAAATTAGATTTGCTGGCATTTGTTTATGCACAGCTCACTTAAGGTCCCGCCACAGCATTTCAATTGAGTTGAGGTCTGCATGTTGCCTGGGCCATTGCAGCACCTTGATTATTTTCTTTTCCAGCCATTCTGTTGTAGATTTTCTGGTGTGCTTGGCATCATTGTCCTGTTGCATGACCCAGTTTTGGCCAAGCTTAACTGTCAGACAGATGGCCTCACAGTTCACTCTAGAATACTTTGGTATACAGGCAGAGGCGGCTCTCTAATTAGGCGGTTTAGGCGGCCGCCTAAGGCCTCGCGCTGTGTGGGGCCTCGCAGCCGCCTAAACCGCCATAGGGCAGACTGACATGTCGGGTCCTTGAGGACCCAATACAGGAGGGGGCCCGGCGGCTTGCCCTTTGTGCCGCCGAATGCGAGGCCCCTCCTGTCAGTCCGGATGGGGGGAGAGCCAGCCTCAGTCTGCAGCTCTGCCGGGTGTGAGCTGCAGACTGAGATGTCTCGCTCTCTAGCCAATCAGAGCGTTGCCGCGGGTTACCACAGCAACGCTCTGAATGGAGATCGCGAGACATTCCCCATGTGGTCTGCAGCTCTGCCTCCGGCGGAGCTGCAGACCGGAAAGCCCACTGGACCACCAGGGAGTCATCTAGGACACTGGACAACCAGGGAGCCATCTAGGACACTGGACCACCAAGGACAGATTGTCCCCACCGGACCACCAGGGAAAAAGGTACATTTTGACCCCCCCCCAACCCTGCACCCTACCTGTCACCCCCTGTCAACACCCTGTCACCCCTCCTCACCCTGCCACCCCCTCCTCACCCTATCTCACCCTGCCACCCCATCTGTCACCCCCATCACCCTGCCACCCCACCTTTCACCCCCTCTCACCCTGCCACCCCACCTGTCACCCCATCTCTCCTTGCCACCCCACTTGTCACCATCATCTCACCCTGCCACCCCATCTGTCACCCTGCCTCCCCCTCCTCACCCTATCTCACCCTTCCACCCCATCTGTCACCCCCCATCACCCTGCCACCCCACCTTTCACCCCCTCTCACCCTGCCACCCCACCTGTCACCCCATCTCTCCCTGCCACCCCACTTGTCACCATCATCTCACCCTGCCACCCCATCTGTCACCCTGCCACCCCCTCCTCACCCTATCTCACCCTGCCACCCCATCTGTCACCCCCATCACCCTGCCACCCCACCTGTCACCCCCATCACCCTGCCACCCCCTCCTCACCCTATCTCACCCTGCCACCCCTTCTGTCAACCCCTGTCATCCTGCCACCCCATCTGTCACCCCCATCACCCTGCCACCCCACCTGTCACCCCCATCACCCTGCCACCCCACCTGTCACCCCATCTCTCCCTGCCACCCCACTTGTCACCACCATCTGACCCTGACACCCCACTCACCCTGCCACTTCACCCTGTCACCCCATCTAACCCTGTCACCCCTCTCTCACACTGCCACCCCAACTGTCACCCATCTCATCCTGCCACCCCACCTGTCACCCCTCTCACCATGTCACCCCCTCTTACCCCTCTCTCACCCTGCCACCCCACCTGCCACCCCCTCACCCTGTCACCCACCTCTCACGTTGCCACCCCACCTGTCACCGCCTCTCACCCTGACACCTCACCCTATCACCCGCCTCTTGCCCTGCCACTCCACCTGTCACACCCTGTCACCCTGCCACCCCACCTCTCATCCTGTCATCCCCCTTCCACCCCACCTCTCACCCTGCCACCTTGCCCTATCATTCCCCTCTCACTGTCACCTCACCCTGTCACCCCCCTGCCACCCTGCCACCCCACCTGTCACCCCATCTCACCCTGTCACCCCACCTCTCATTCTGTCATCCCCCTTCCACCCCACCTGTCATCCCTCACACCCTCTCACCCTGCCACCCCACCTGTCAACCCCCTCACCCTGCCTCTTCTCACCCAGTCACCCCCTCTCACCCCACATCTCACCCTGCCACCCCACCTGTCACCCCATCTCACCCCACCTCTCACCCTGTCACCCCACCTCTTACTCTGTCACCCACCCTGTGACCCCCACACTGTCACCTCACCTTGTCACTCCCCACACACTGTCACCCCACACACTGCCACCCCCTAATACTGTCATCCCCACTTACCCTGCCAGCCCACCTGTCACCCCCCTCACCCTGCCTCCCCTCTTACCCACATCTGACCCTGTCACTCACTATGACACCCCACCTGTCACCCCTCTCACCCTGCCACCTCACCTGTCACCCCCTCACCCTGTCACCCCACCTCTTACTCTGTCACCCACCCTGTGACCCCCACACTATGTCACCCCCCTTACTCTGTCACCTTACCCTGTCACTCCCCACACACCATCACCCCACCTCACACTGTGACCTCCCCACACTCTGTCACCTCCTCTCACTCTGTCACCTCCTCTCACCCTGTCATCCCCTCTCACCCTGTCACCCCCTCTCACCCTGTCACCCCCCCTAACACTATGTCACCCCCCCTACACTATGTCACCCTCCCTACACTAGGTCTCCCCCCTCACACATTAGGTCTCCCCCCTCTTACTCTGTCACCCCCTTCTCACCCTGTCGCCCCCTCTTACTCTGTCGCCCCCTCTTACTCTGTCATCCCCCCTCTCTCTGTCACCCTCCCTCTCATGCTGTCACCCTCTTTCACTCTGTCACCCCCCTCTGTCTCTTCCCTCTTACTCTGTCACACCCCTTACATGAATGTAACCCTCTCACACTAATGTCACCCCCTCTTACTCTGTCACACCCCTTACACTAATGTAACCCTCTCACACTAATGTCACCCCCTTCTTACTCTGTCACCCCCTCACACTATGCCACCCCCTCACACTATGCCACCTCCCTACACTATGTCCTTCCCTCACACTATGTCATTTTCCCCACACACTCTGTCACCTCTCTCCGCACACACTATCTCTCCCTCTAAACACACGGGCACCACTCTCCGCACTCTGGCACCCTCCTGCTCTTTTACACTCACCCTGCCACAGTTACTCCTTTACTCAACATGTCACCCCCTGAAGGCAATCATTCTACACACTGTCATAAAACATAGCTTTGCCATGAACTTAATGCGAAAGGCCACAGGCAGTACACAAACATACACATGCTCAGAGAAACATACATACATACATATACAAAGATACTCACTGCCAGACACACACTCCCAGGCACACACCGGTAGACAATGTATACAAAGACTAGTTCTCTATATCCAGTACTGCAAGCTCCCCCTTCAATATATCTACAGCTTCTTATACACACACAAGTCAACTGCTATTTTTTTCCAATAATGGTGTTAGTGGGGGCCTCATGTATGAGTTTGGCCTAAGGCCTCGCCAAGTCTAGAGCCGCCACTGTATACAGGGGAGTTCATGGTCAACTCAATAACTGCAAGGTTCCCATATCATGTGGCTGCAAAACAAGTAGAAATTATAACCTTTCCACCACCGTGCTTGACAGTTGGTATGATGTGTTTGTGCTGCTATCTTCCTGTGGCACGATGCATTATAGCCAAACATCTCCACTTTAGTCCTGTCTGTCCAAGGACATTGTTCCATAAATCTTGTGGTTTGTTCAGATGCAACTTTGCAAAACTAAGCTTATTTTGCCATTTTTTTTTTTTTTTATAGAGAGAAGAGGCTTTCTCTTGGCCACCACTTCTGGGAAGATTGGCAACTGTCTTAAATGTTCTCCACTTTTGAATAATCTTTCTCACTGTAAAATGATGGACTTTAAATTGTTTGGAAATGGCTTTATAACCCTTTCCAGTTTGATGGATATCAACAATTGCTTCTCTAAGATCATTGTTAATGTCTTTCCTCCTTGGCAATGTGTTGATACTGTCAGGAATAGAGAAACCTTAACACACAAACCTAAAGGAAACAGTAAAGAGTGGCCGGGTTAGTGCCATAATGGATAACAGAGAGCAAGAATAGTCAGAAAACAGGAGGTCAGAAAACAGTAAATTCAATACACAGTATAAACACTCTCTCAGGTCATCATCAGGGCAAAGAAACCAAGACAACCAGGAAGTATATATACCCTATACTAGGTTGTGATTCCTTACCGAGGACCGTGATGTTAAAACGTCAGCTTTTATAGAGGTGGTAACATTTGCTGATGATCAATTTATCAAAGGCATTTGATTATCAGCAACTATCTGTTACTGGGCCACTTAATTCCTAACAAAGCAGCAAGGGTGTACTTTAAAAACTTGGCTTCCCCATTTTGGCTTTTTTTTGTTAAATAAATCATGACACACTGTAACATGTCATGTGTTGTTGTTTATCTGAGGCTGTATTTAAGTAATTTTAGAATATGCTAAAGAACAGATAATTGATGTTATGTAATGATATGTAAAAACAGATAATTCAAAGAGGGTTACCTTCTTTTGCACGATGACTTTATATAAATTTTTTGTTTGTGCATTCCTCGCTCTTGGGTGCACTACCAGATCCCTGGGAATCTGAGGGTTCTGCACAGTATCTTACCTGTTCCTAGAACTGCACTCTTCTGGACAGCCACCTCAGATGTCCCACCTGAAATCTCCTGAAGCCACTCCCCCAACTTGGGAGTCACAGCCTCAAGTGCTCCTATCACAACTGGCACTACTACTGTGTTTACTTTCCACATCCTTCCTAGCTTCCTTTCAGTCCTTGGTATTTGTCCACCTTCGCATGTCCATTTTTTCTTGATGTTATAGTCACTGGATATTGCCCTGTCATTCTGGACTATCCTTTGTAGTATCTCCCATCCGGACTTGGGCAGGTCCAGCCCATATTCTGAGTAGATATTTTGGTACTCAATAACAGCAACTTGCTTGTGTGTCTCAGTATATGTTGTCCCTGCTAACATCTTGCACCCTGCTACTATGTGCTGGATTGTTTTATGTTCAGTATATATCTATCTTCAGTTGGTAAATATGTTTTAGGAGACCATCATTTTATATATTTATTGATGCTGTACTTTCTTATAGAGCAATATTATATATTGTGAAATTAGAACTGTGGCTTTGATGACTGTCCAAGGTTAATATTTTGAATGAGGAAAAATAATCATATTTAATTTAGTCTAGTATGACCTAAGTTGCTACAAACTGAGCACAGAGTGCATCTCTCTGAAATAGAGATTCTAAACTGGAGATCCATGGAGATATTTACCCAGGACATACTTGAAAATGAGAGAAATCTCAATGTATCTTTCCTGGTAAAATATTTTATAAATAAATAAATAGTTTAAATGGAGTTAGAGTAACAATGATGAAGCGCGAAGACTGATATTCTTTAATATTTTTATGCCTTTATTCTTTCTATCAGCTGTTCCACTGCTATAAATTAATGACAAAGAAAGCAGGCAAATAATAATTAGGATAGTTATCTCAGGAATAAAGACTAATTTAACAATGTTGTCACCACTTGTTACAAACAAATGGATGGTTCAGTAAATCTTAACATTATTTGAAGTTATGTGATGTTCCTTTATTGTGTTATGACACCATTTGCAATGACACAATAACAAGACATTGCATAACGTCAACATTTTAAAATATACTGAAGCTTTCATTTACTTATAAATGCTCAATACTACACTGACTGGGTGTTGTAGAGACTGGATCGTTCATACGCATATAGAAACTGAGGTTAGGCTGCTCACTATCTCTTCAAACGTTGCTATCAGTTGTTTTGTGTAATCAAACAGATTGCTATGAATTTCAGCAGTTTTATGTTAACGAGGATTCTTAGCATAGATGGCAAAAAAGATGTTTTCAGCATAGACTGCATAGAAAGATGTTTTATAAACCTCAACATTTCCAAAAGATGTCACAAACTCATAGAGCTTGTTTCCAACGTATTTGCTAAACCTTAGTTGCTGCTGTTTTTAGGAACAGGCAGTAGATATCTTCTACCATAAAACAGCGACTCATTTCCAAAGTTCACCCCTGCCTTTAATGTTTGCATGACATTAATGCCTGTCTCAACTGATACTGACCATCATTTAGCATTAACTGAATCAGAAGATGGAAACAATTGTTTTAATTTTACAACTAATTGCCATAGCAACTCCACCAGAACACATTTAGTATTCTAAATATACACATTATTGGGGACGTCTCACATGAAGTGAGATTAGTTAGCTTCCTAATCAATCACATTCGGTATAATAGCCTTTCTGGGCATGAATGCTTAGTCTTTGAAGAGTGCTATGGCAAGTCGGGATATGATGCTTTATTTTGGTTATTAGGATGACTGAAGAAAGAAGACTGTACAAAAATCTTCAATCAAAAATATGTATTATAGTTTATCTATATTATAGTTCATTTGGGTTACCTCACTAATAAATGTCAGTGTGGTATTGTTTGGTAGGTACAATTATTTGTGAGTGGAGATGTTTAGGGGACAGTCTGAAATGATGGGGGTCTAGAGGGACCACCATTTATTAACTAATTTCGGGCTACAGATAGCCAGCTGTCCCTGTCTATAATTGATGGATGGAGATTTTGCAGTTATTAGCTTGATTTTGTCTCTTTGCGTCAAGCTAAGGCAGGTTTTAAATTTGACGAGATAGTGATACCTTGTAAAACGTGGAGAATATCATTGAAACAAGTCAGTTAGTGCTGCTTACAAAGTCCTATTATTCTCTGTAAGAAAAAATTAATCAGCCAGGAATTACAATTTGTCAATGATAGTATTTTGCAGCGTAGAAACAGCTGTTGCTCTCTAGTGTTAGTCTAATATAGTAAGTAGCAACTTGTTAGTAAAACTTACTTTCAATCCTGGAAAGACTCTCAAAGTAAACTTGGATCTCCCCAAGAGATGTTGTTCTACAGTTAATAACTCTAAATGTTACCCCACGGTTGTTCATTGAACTACAATGTTGAGTTGAAAAGTTGTCCTTGGCCTGTTGGGGCATGTCTAACTGAACCTCTGATATCCTACAAACTTTATAGCAGTCCTTATTTTCCATGTAAGTTTCTCAGTTTCTCATGTCACATTTTTTTTCACGTTACAAAACATGATAATTGTGGTGAGCTGAGAAACAGACTAACTAAATTGAGGCCAAAGTAATTCAGCTGGAAAAAAAATCTCAACTCAGCTATATTCCCCACTTGACTCTTTTGGCACTTGTTGTGTAAACTCAGTCTGTTTGTAATTCACTACAATGAACTTTCAAGTGGCGTTTTTGTATTGCATATTTAAATCATAGTTTGAACCATAAATTCTCATCATATATACATTATGCTTATTGGTGCATAGAATTGTCTTTGATCACAATATTCTATTAATTAAAGGAACTATCTAAATAAAAAAAAAATATATATATTTTTTTCATTTCTATCGTTCCATTATCATTTTAAATTGCTGCCCCACCTTACAAAAAAAAAACAAAAAACTTTAAAATCAATATATACCGTATTTTTCGCTCCATAAGACGCACCTCACCATAAGACGCACCTAGTTTTTAGAGGAAGAAACCCAGAAAAAAAATATTCTGAACAAACTGTCCCATAGTGTTTCTTACTATGGGACAGTTTGTACAGAATATTTTTTTTTCTCCCCTGTCCCATAGTGTCCCCCCCTTCCATAGTCTTCTCCTCTCTCCCATAGACTTCATCCACCCCCTCCCCATAGACTTCATCTCCCCCCCTCCCCACAGACTTCATCTCCCCCCCTCCCCACAGACTTCATCTCCCCCCTCCCCACAGACTTCATCTCCCCCCCTCCCCACAGACTTCATCTCCCCCCCTCCCCACAGACTTCATCTCCCCCCCTCCCCACAGACTTCATCTCCCCCCCTCCCCACAGACTTCATCTCCCCCCCTCCCCACAGACTTCATCTCCCCCCCCTCCCCACAGACTTCATCTCCCCCCCTCCCCACAGACTTCATCTCCCCCCCTCCCCACAGACTTCCACCCCCCCCTCCCCATAGACTTCATCCCCCTCCCCATAGACTTCATCCCCCTCCCTCCCCATAGACTTTATCCCCCTCCCATACTGTCCCCCTCCCCTTGTCCTATAATTACTTACCTGTCTTGCAGCGTTGGCCGGCAGCACAGGGCGCACCGCGGTAGTGGAACTTGAATTTCATGTTCCGGTTTCCGGGGGGACTGAAAGGAAGTGCGCACTCAGCTTGTGCGCACTTCCTTTCAGTCCCGCCGGAAACCGGAACATGAAATTCAAGTTCCACTACCGCGGTGCGCCCTGTGCTGCCGGCCAACGCTGCAAGACAGGTAAGTAAAGCTTAATATTCGCTCCATAAGACGCACAGACATTTCCCCTCACTTTTGAGGGGAAAAAAAGTGCGTCTTATGGAGCGAAAAATACGGTAATTTGCCAGTAATCCAGCACTGGAACAGACTTCTCATTGCAGACAAATCTACCAGTGTTGAGATCATCAGCATTAAATATCTGTATCCAATCAGATGCTTCTCATACAGAAGCATTGAGAACCCACGGTGCATGCACAGCAATCAGTGTGTTCTGCCAATCCCCACAAATCACAGCATCAAATTTTAGCATACTGGAGCAATGGCAAAATGTAAACATTGCTGTTTCTATGGAACAGAATTGTTTACAGTAGTAAATCATCTATGAATCAAAATCACTTAATTAACACCGGTGCATTTATGACAAGCCCTTTTTTGCATTTTTGCCATGCTTTCTCTTTAAGTGCACCCATTCATATTTTATATATATATATATATATTTTTTTTTTTTTAAGACATCTGTAGCTTACTTTTGATAACCTTGAATTATAAACACCATGATATTAAATCTGGATAAAATATAAAAAATGTAAAAAACATTTTAAATATTTATTTTTTTGCTTCACATTTAATAATCTCTACAAACCAACTGCAAGTAAAGATAACTAACTCAAACTAGATTATCTAATTAGTCCTGATAATATATGATAATAAATAGCCAAACTTTTATAGGATTTCAAATAATATTTAGAAATTATAAAACAAATATTACATTACTGAATTATGGTTTTAAAACAAAAAAAAAGCACAATTTGGCATTCTGAGATTACAACTTTTAAAGAAGTCACATAATCCAAAACTGCCACACAAAATTATATATTTGTAGAAAGTATACCCCCCAGGATATTTAACTAAGAGCATTTTAAAACGTTTAATTAAACCATTTCATCAGAAACCTTGGTGTAATATTATTTTTTGTGTTTTATTTTGGAGAAATTCATAGTCTACATATGTTTCACTATTGTAAACATCCATATTTATATTCTGCTACTGTTTTTGAGTACAATGATACCCCACATGTATACCAATACAAGCCTTAATCCAATCACTAATCCTTCCCAAACTTCTACCCATAATTCAACCCTTAATCTTACCCAAAATCCAACCTGTAACCCAACCCATAATTCAACCTATTCCAATTTCTAATTAAACTCCTACTATTAACCATAACATATCCCTAATCCTACCTATGATCCCACCCATAATTGTAATCCCACCTCATGGGTATTCCCTCTGCTGACATCATTACAGAGCGCCAAGCATCAATCACTGGGTAGAAGGATATGCAGGAGACCTCACCTATTTCTTTTCAGACAATAGCATCTCCCTCAACATGGGTACAGTCTTATAATAAGTGCTCATTTTGAAGCCACAGTGGCTTAGAGCGCCATGTGCACTTTGTCCACTACACATAGCTCATCTCTCAGTTTGCGGCCAGTAATTATGGTCCCAGCTGACAGAGAAGACCCTCAGTTATTGAAGGATACCTGGGGTTCCATGTTTTAAGTTGGGGACACACTCAGAATTACTGCAGTTTAGAGCAATCACTTAGCTGCAGTATTTAAAATTATTAAAATGTAATTTAAAATTAAATTATTAAAATTAAATCCACTATAAATTTATGCTGCGCTCATACAGCTTGGCTCTTTCCTCTGCAAAAGTAAATTACTTCAATACCCTCATAACCACACTCTCCCGCGAACCCAAACAAATATTTCACACATTTAACTCTCTTCTTCGCCCTATTATTCCTCCTCCACCTACTAACTTGACCACCTCAGACTTTGCAACTCACTTCACTGAGAAGATCTCTATCTTTCTTCTTCCCCTTACAATACTTCACCTAACCTCACTCCCTCTGCTTTTCTATGTTCATTTGCACCAGCTACAGTGGAAGAAGTTTCTATTTGGCTTCAGTCCTCCCGCCCCACCACCTGCTCCCTAGATCCAATTCCATCGCATCTCATCCATACTCTGTCTTCTTCTCTTTCTCTACCTCTCACTAAAATACTCAATCTCTCTCTCTCCTCCGGCATATTTCCATTGCCCTTCAAACATGCAACTGTAACCCCAATTCTAAAGAAGCCCAACCTTGACCCTATTTCCCTGTCCAACTACCGTCCTACCTCGCTACTGCCTTTTGCATCCAAGATCCTTGAAAGAGTTATGTATGCGAGATTGACAGACTTCCCCGAGTCCAACTCTCTACTAGACCTGCTTCAGTCTAGTTTCCGCACTAAGCACTCTGTGGATGTGGCACTGACCAAAGTATCCAATGATCTACTCACTGCAAAATCTTGTGGTCACTACTCGATCCTAATTCTCCTTGACCTTTCTGCGGCTTTTGACACTGTTGATCATCAACAGCTTCTTTTCATCCTCCGCAATATCGGTCTAAAAGATATTGCTCTCTCCTGGAGCTCCTCCTAACTCTTACAGTGTTTCTTTCTCTGGCTCTTCTTCTTCTCCCCAACTTCTCTCTTTTGGTGTCCCACAAGGTTCAGTCCTTGGTCCCCTACTGTTCTCTATCTATACTGCCTCCCTTGGTAAACCCATTAGCTCCTTTGGCTTCCAAAATCATTTCTATGTGGATGACACGAAAATCTATCTGTCCTCTCCTGATCTCTCCCTGTCCCTTTTGACTAGTGTCTCTGACTGCCTTTCTGCTATTTCTAACTGGATGGCTGCCCACTTCCTTAAACACAACTTGACCAAAACTGAAATTCCTCCCTCAAGTGTTGCTACTCCTGTGTCTGTCACCCTCCAAGTCAATGGTGCTACCATCAGCTCCAACATGCAGGCTAAATGCCTATGTGTTCTCTTTGACTCCGACCTCTCCTTCATGCCTCATGTTCAGTCTATCGCCAAATACTGCCTCTTCCATCTCAAAAACATTGCGCGCATCCGGCCCTACTTAACGCCCGATGCCACTAAGGTACTGGTCCATTCCACTGTGCTTTCTCGCCTTGACTACTGTAATCCGTTTCTCAGTGGTCTTATGTGTTACCAACTTGCCGTTACAGTCCATAATGAATGCGGCGGCGAGGCTCATCTTCCTGTCCGTCTGCACCTCCCATGCCTCAGCCTTCTGTCAGTCCATACATTGGCTTCCTGTAAGATATAGGGCTCAATTTAAAATTATGGTTCTTGCTTTCAAATCTTTACATAATGCTGCTCCCACCTATCTATCCTCCCTAATACACAACTATGTCCCATCTAGGCCCTTACGCTCTGCTGAAGACTTACGTCTATCTTATGTCCGTACTCCCACCTCTAATGCTTGCCTTCAAGACTTCTCGAGGGCTGCACCATTCCTGTGGAACTCACTTCCCTCTTCCGTTAGATGCTCACCCAGTCTCCACTCCTTCAAAAAAATCATTAAAAACCCACTTCTTCATAAAAGCGTATCAATTAAACTGTTAATAGCTCCTGACTGATTCCTCTCTTGTAACTGTCCTTAGTCTAATAATATCCTTACCTTTTGTTCACTTTACCCCACTCCCTCTAGCATGTAAGCTCATTGAGCAGGGCCCTCAATCCCTCTTTTCCTGTGTGTCCAACTTGTCTGGTTACAACTACATGTTTGTTCGTCCATCCACTGTAATGCGCTGCGGAATTTGTTGGCACTATATAAGTAATAACATAATAATAATAATTTAATGAGCAATGTGCAGAGCTAAAAGGGAATACTGCAGATTGCTCATCTGTAAGTCTAGGACCCATAACTGACCCCAGCTGATGGAGGGGCCCGCAGGTATCTAATGACACCTGGGGCTCCTTAATATCAGCAGGGATATTACCCTACTGGTGCTATTATTATTGTATCCTGTAGCCCAGCTGATGATTTTAAATATTTTCTGTGTAACATTGTTGGCCTCGGACAAAAATAGTTCAACAATAATATCTTCAGAGTACCTTTTTAAAAATGATGGTTTATATATATAGCCAAGATCTTCAGTTTTAGTCATTAATGGTGACAGTGACACAGGGGAGCACATTGCATTGAAATTTAGTTTCGTATATTGCCTGGCATAGTGTGGTTAATGCACTGCAAAGATAACAGCTGACTAAAGCAGATGCTAAATATTTGTGTTGTTTGAATGAGCTAATGTTTCAATACAGCTCATTGCCTTTTTATTAACCAAACATGCATATTTCTATTAAAAAAAAAACTACTGCCAATTCCATCTTAGCAAAAATAAAGTCAAAGTAAAGATGTGTTCCCTCTCAGCAATCCAGCGCTATCAATTTTGATGAAGGAATATTCTAAACAACTGAACCTCCAGTTTGGATTGAGTATATTTTATTTCTATGATCACTTGTGGGTGTAGCTATTTTAAACATTTATTTCTACTTCTAATTTGTTTCATTGGTAAACTAGGTTTAAAAATGGATAAGAGGGAAAAATGGCTGAAATATTCCATCACTCACAAAGCAGTGAATTAAATGTTCCATACCTTGAAACCCATTATTTTATGATCTTAATCCAAAAAAGGGCAATTCCCGCCTGCCACCCCCCCTTACCCCCCAGTTCTAGCCATTCCCAATTATGCCTAGAAAAAGGGATCAACAATTCCTTCTCGGCTCGATAATCACAATCAAATTTCACATATCAATTATATCCTTTAATATTCCGTTAGGCATAAAAGCATCCAAGTCTCTTTTTTTAAATTATCTGTAGAACCAGATAAGACAACCTCTTTAGGCAATAAGTTCCACATGGTTTGTGTCATCTGCTGTAAGCAAAAAAAGCCTTTTTTTCCAGTCTCAAAGGGTGACCTCTTGTATGTTCCTGCTAATGAAAAGGTTAGCACATAATGGTTTGTACTGACCTTGTATATGTGTATAGTGCGATCATATTCATCTGAGGTGCCTTTCTTCTAAAGAAAAAAAACCTTACTTTTCTAACATTTTATTATTACTAATCTTTTCCATCCCCCTTACTAATTTTGTAGCTTGCCTTTGCAGCGCATGTTCAAGGTGGGAGCTTACCATTGATTTGTAAAGTGACAAATATATATTTTGATCATGAGAATATATACCTTTTTTTATGCATGAAAGCCCCTTACTTGCTTTTGCAACGGCAGAACGGCTTTGCATAATGTTGCCTAGTTTCTGATCTATCAATGTTCAAAAGCACTTTTCATTTAATGTTATCCCTAACTAAACCTCATTTAGTATATATGTGGCTTGTATATTCCTTATACATTTATATGTATTCAGTCTTATTTGCCACTTGCCTGCCCAGTACCCTAATGTATCCAAATCCCTCTGTTGTGACATTATATCATGTTCAAACTGTATTATCTTACCTAGTTCCATGTCATCTGCAAACACCATCAGATGACTTTTTATGCCCACTTCAAGATCATTTATAAATGAATAAAAGAGAAGTGGACCCAGGACAGAACCCTGAGGCACTCCACACACCACTTTTGCCCAATTTGAACATTTTAATTTACAACTACTCTCCGCACTCTATATTTAAGCCAGTGCTCTACCCAAGAACACAATTTTATGTCTAAACCAACTAATTTCAGTTTTACTAGTGACCTTTTTTGTGGAACTCTATCAAATGCCTTTGCAAAATCCAAGTAGATTAGATTTACTAAATCACCAAGATCTATATTTCTACTAACTTCTTTATATGATGCAATTAAGTTAGTTTGGAATGGCTTGTCTTTCATAAAACCATGTTGATTCCTGCTAATGATAAAGATGCCCTCATCTTATTGAATTTCACTTGTTTAAAATTAAGTACTTTTGTATAGTATGTGTGTGTGTGTATATATAAAATATATATTTAATTTAATATAAAATAATACTATATTATGGTCACTATTTCCCGAGTGATCCCTGGCATACATTTTTGAAAATAAGTCAACATTATTAGTTATGATAAGATCCAGACAAGCATCTATTTTAATTGGTGCTTTTACTAGTTGAAACACGAATATATCATTTATCAGGTTCAAAAACCTGTTTACCTTTATTGTGCTACTTGTCCCTCCTGGCATAATCAATGTCTGGATAATTCAAATCTTCCATGAACATCAAAGATTTTTTGTAATACATTACTAAAAATTATAAGTCTATTAATAAGTGATTTCTTATGTACAAACAACAGTATAGATCTGTTATTAATTTAGTATGAGTGTAAACAGCCATGAAAAGTCATCTAAACATTTCTTAATGCATTGCAGTGTTTAGCTCAGGAGAGCTAATGGAAGTTCCTGCTGAGAAACTTCTGGCTTTTGAGGGATGATAGCAGGGGTGAGTATTCAGTGTAGATGTGAGCATCAGAACTAAACCATGAAGCAATGGAAGAAGCTTGGTCGGTCTGATGAATCATGATTTATTTTAGATCAGGTGGATAGCTGGGTGTGTGTCCATCATTTACCTGGGGGAGAGATAGCAGCAGGATGCACTATGGGAAGATGACAGGCCGTTGGAGGCAGTGTAGTGTTATGCTCTGGCCAATGTTCTACTGGGATACCTTGGGTCCTGGAATTTATATAGATGATGCTTTGACACATATCACTTACCTAGGAATTGTTGTAGACCAAATACACCACTTCTAGGCAATGGTGATCCTTGATTGCAGTGGCGTCTTTCAGCACTCAGCCAGATTGCAAAAATTGTTCAGGAATGGTTTGGGAAACATGACAAAGAGTTCAAAGTGTTGCCTTGGCCTTCAAATTCCCCAGATCTCAATCCAGTTAAGCATCTGTGGGATGTGCTGAAACAACAAATCTCATCCATGGAAGCCTCACCTCACAGCTTGCAGGACTTAAAGGATCTGCTACTAATGTCTTGGTGCCAGGTACCAGTCCGCAACTGCCCCTGACAAAGTCCGATTGGACGAAACGCGTGGGGCAGAGAGACCCTCATAGCACAGTGAACTGATTTTAAAGAGACTTTTATTTTCGTTTTTTCGTTTTTTGGATTTGTTTTGTTTTGTTTTTTGGTATTACATTTGGCTATTCAGCTGTTTGTTTCCTACCAAGAGGCTTCTATTTTATTCCTTCTGGCTTGGACTACATCACTGCTATATGCTGAATTCTACCGAACGTCTTTTGAGTGAAACCTTAATAAATTTTATATTTGTTATTTTATTGGTGCACTATGTCCGTGTCTCTCTTTTAAATCCCTCTAAAGACAAAGGAGAAGAGGATTGAACTCCTTACATCTGTAACCATTTATATGCCTGCGGTTAACGATTATTCTGTGAGTGCATTTTAATCCAGAGTTTTTATGGTGTTTATAATTCTACACCATTATTGGTTGTTTCTCTTTCCCATTTTTTAGATTGTATTTTTCTGTATATTTATCTAAAAGAGGACCAAGGGATCTTCATACAATCTATTTTTCCTCATTAGGGTAAATCATATTTCATATATTTTTTACCACTGGGGTGTGCACGTGTGTTATATTTATATATATATTGAGTTACTGTTTAAGGAGGGACAGACATGATCCTGTTAAAAGTGTAACTTTATATTATACATGCTTTATATGACATTTTTGAAAATGAGATTAATTTAATTCTGCTTGATAAATAAAATAAAAAACACCCATATTTACTTTTCCATCGCAATATTTTAGATTATTTGATATTGCACTTCCAGTTCTAGAAATACATAACTATGCTGCCATGTCATTTCAGAACCATTATAAAGAACAAAAGCATTCCAGCAAATATTCCCCCACCCTCTTCTTAACACCAACATGTTCTCCAGTGCATTGCAGAACACCAAAGGGCTCTGCATTTTCAGTTCAAGTATGTTTTTATATTTTATGCTATACTTTGGAAAAATCCACTTTTATTACCCTGAGCTGAGAGAACATCAAAAAGTGACCTCTGCTCTCAACTACAATTTTACATCTACTCAAACCAGTCTATTAAATATAACTTGACATTAACTATCTAATGTTTTTGTTTGCTCTGTTTTACATGTTAGTCGTTCATTGGAAAACTGTAAGACTCAGGCTCCAGTCATAGCAGAACAGCACTATTGCCGGTAAACAAAAATAATACCAACTTTAACATAATATATAATACTAATAAAACACAAATATATATGTATTTAATTATATATGCATTTTTTTTATATATATATTTGAACACTAGGTATGCTATAAACCTGGTAGTCGTTTAGTACAACAAAGTATTAACAGTGATATGTCTAGAACAAGCAAATCAAACTCAAAGGCTAACATGGGCCAAATAAACAAGGTTTAAGTTTATGTGGGCTGCAAAAAAAAACACAAACTTAAATTTTCATAGAAACCTAGGTTTATTTTGAAATGTACAGTATAAAAAAAAGCATCCCCCTCTTCTAAACCCCAGCACTCTCCCCTACTAAACCCCAGCCCCACCTCTATACAAAATCCCAGTCCCCCCTTTATACTAAATCCCAGCACCCCCCTCTACTAAACCCCAGCCCCTGTTTAAAAAAAAAAAAAAAACAATATTAGCCAACAAGCAGACCCCACTCACATTGCCGCTGCGAGTATGCAACTCTGGAGTCCAGCTTCTGGTATACCCCCAATGGCGCCATCCGTGCCAAAGCAGATCCTTCTGCTACTCCTTGAAACACTGTGAAGGTGGAGCACATTGACATCCCGTCTGAATGTGAGATGCCTCCGTGCTACTCCAGGTCCTCCGCTGTCCAACCGCGCCCATCGCAACACTGACCAACACACACTTACTGACAGACACACACACACACTCACTGAAAGACACACAGACACACTCACTGACACACACACACTCGCTGAAAGACACACACACTCACTTATTGACAGACACACATACACTCACTGACAGACACACACACACACACTGACAGACACACACACTCACTGACAGACACACACTAACTGACAGACAACACACACACAGGCAGACACATGCATTTAAACATTTTGCACACACTCACAAATCATTTTATTTATTGCTCCCTACCTTTAAGAGCTGGTGTGGGGCTTCTTCTTGGGGTCTCCCTTCCTGCTTCTTACTGCTCCCTCACGCACATAGTTTAGTGATGCTGAGCTGGAATTATGTCATATTCTGGACCCGGCATCAATACAGAGGGCGCGCATGAGGGAGCAGGAAGAATGAGCTCCCTCGCTGTTGTGTCCTCTACCCTCGGCCGGGTAAATTTTAGCAGAGTAGGCACCTGCAATGGGTGGAGAGCAGGTGCCTACTTTGCCCTAACATGTCAAACTCGCGGCTCGCTGGGCTGCAAAGATATTCATTGTGGGCTGCATTCAGCATGGCTGCGAGTTTGACATGCTTGTCTAGTTTGTTCTAGACTCTAGAACAAACAAAGTTATGAAAAACAGTATATATACACAGCATACTTGTTTCCTTAGAATTTGTAGGGTTATATACAGAAAATTAGAATTCAAAGGGAAATGTAAAATTTCAGCTTGTCTATTGTTAACTTAAATTTGAAATTCACTTTTTGTTCACTTTTAATTCTCACGTTATTGTATGTTTTTATGTTATGTTAAATAAGTCATTAAACATCTGCTTACAAAATCCTAACAAAACATAAATACATGTTGGCACTCAAACTGTTAAGGTGCAAGTATCAAAGTTCCCTACCTATACTGAACCTCAAATTATTACAAAAAATAAAGACTGATACCACACTCCAATATTAGATGCTCAAAAAGATTTTTTTAATTAATATTATTCACCAGAAAAAAGAAGTCATTTCTATATCTAAGCGGTATTTACCACATCTCTCCACCCCATAAAGGGAAATGCAAGAAAATAAAAGATGTATATTCAATCCTGACCATATTCCCAATCAACTATCAGATACATATAAGAAAGAAAAAAAACATGTCCTCTAAAGTCCTTGATCAAGTTGATTTACCCAGAAGTTCATTCATCATCCATAAGTGCTATGAAGTATCCATGAATCTTTATGATGGCAAAAAATGATAGCTCAAAAAATGACAGCTCAAAAGAAATTACAGGGATGTATAAGTATGTAACCCTCTCTACACATTTTCTGCTTTCCAAAAAGAAAAAAGGGGGAAATGAAAAAATGAACAAAAAGAGAGAAAAAAAGGTAAAAAATAAAAGATTGTAAACAATATTCTGAGTACCCAAGAAATTAATACATGTCAATAATGGTTAGATCCCACCATTTTGGGTGTATTGTAGATGCTGGAGTGTATTTCTGTTGTAATCTTTGCAATTGTTCAAGAGGATTCACACAAGTACAAGAATGACTGTCTCCTTATGGTATTCTTCTCAACTGAAACAGTGCTGGTTACAGGTTTCCGCAAAGTGCTGGAGTTGTCCTGGTGTTGCAGGTTGGTTTTGGGAGGTCAGGTCACCGGGGGCTTACAAAATCCATATTGTGGATATTATTATTACACTGTAAATTATTATAAACTTGTTTTAGAGACAGGGTGTTATAATAGATGTGCAAGAGTGTCATATAATTAAGAAATCTGATTATAGCAGGTTTACTATATGATATATGTTGTTTAAAAAACAAACAGAAGAAAAAATTATGTAAAAAAATATTCTTCTTTTTCTTCTATTTGTTTTTGTTTTTGTTTTAAACTTACTATTCATGACTATTAGCTGGAGGGTGTGTTAGCATTTTTTTAAGGGGTGCCCTCGAAGGCACAGATAGGATAGAGTTGGACTTTTTACCCTTTTTACCCTCTATCTGGTTTTGTTTTTTTCCTCATCTTTGAGACTCTGTTTATATATCACCCCATTTGGACAATGTCTCTTCTTTACTTGTTACAAGGAAGAGATATATTGATACTACCTACAGGTGGATAGTACATTGTTATTCTGTCATATCTGATATTGTATCAATTATGTGGCTGAATTAGACAGTTGTAGTTCTAATTAGCAGAATATGTGTATGGTTTTGTATTTTATAATTTATTAAAAGTTACATGTTATTATTATGTGTCGCTTCCCACAGATAGACATATTTGTACACTGGACTTATCCTCTTCCATTGGCAGCCTTTTGGCTCCCAATTGAGTTTAATTTTTACCAGGATATAAAACAATCTCTCCCAAGATTAACAAAATGTCACATCTCCATGCCCATTCAATCCATATTCTTTCTTTTAATTTCTTATGACGGCTCCCCTCTTTATTTATTCATATTCCAACATCTCATCGGATATTACTCCATATACATCTCTTACCTCTTCCCATTCATTTTGTAACACAGCTCGTACATCTCATATCTTTCCTATACATCTGATCTCTTTTCTCTTTTGTTTTATATCTCTTTTCATTCATCTCACATGTCTTCCCATGCATCTCATATCTCTTCCAATCAAATTCCCACATCTTATACATTCCATTAACTCCACTTAAAATGTCCCCCAAGGTTTTATCTGTTTCTATTCATCTCATATTTCGCAACATGTATCTTATATCTTCCCTTTATTTAAATGTCCATTTCTTTTACCTTCTATGTCTCCAATTCACTCCATGTCATTCCTCGTTTTTGTTCTTAATTGCCTGTTTATGTCAGCCATGACATGTGATTCTCCAGGTATCTCATCCCTTTTAACATTGCATTTCTCCTTATTTATTCAACATTTCATCCTTGACTTCATCTTTTGTCAATCATCTAAAAATCTCTTTTGTCACTGGGTCATTAATGGTAATTGACATCTCCTTAATGTCATCTATCACCACTGATCTCCATTCTCTCACCAATTTTGTGTTCTAATTCCCTTTCCATACTTCATCACTTCTCACTATTTAATTTGCCCACCCTTACACCTCCCCCAATTACGTTTATATAGCACATATATAAAATAGCTATGGTTCCATATTTTACCTTCCATACTTAGCTGCCAGTCTAGAGGTCTAAATGCAGAAGCAGTCACTGCCTCGTTCAGTTCTGCTGTCTTTTATATGCCTGTTTTAGTGACACACCAGTTGAGGAATTACATATAATGATACATACACATTCAAATATATCTTAATTGCACACTTTTCTTAATTTGAATGGTATCAGGGTTATTCACTAAAGTGAGAATGCATGATGAATACAAACATAATTTAACATTTAAGTTACCCAAACTGGAAAAATAATTTAAGTAAGCTATGCTTTTACTTCAACTACTTTGGTCTTAAATTTTTAATACATTTTTAATTCTCCCTTTAGTAAATAAGCCTGTTTGTGCAAAATGGGGGATACATGTATGAGCATTTGAGCCTGAGTGACTGGGGGAGACTGGGGGAGATTTGGTTTGGGTAGAATAGATAAGATGGCAATGAGGGCAACGGAAGGTGGAAAGATGGGGAGAGGAGAGGAGACGTACTGGGGTGTAAGTAGAAAGAGGTGGGGTGTAAGTAGAAAGAGATAACGGTCATTGAGCTAGTGCTGGTAGGTTCACATGCCAAACAAATTGAGAAGCAGAGCAAGTGGTTAACTGGTTTAACTTGTACTGATAATGCTGCACAGGTAAAGGATTGAATGAATGAGCAACACATGTACAACAATGGAAAACATGCATTTAGTTTTAGATTGCCATCTTCTACTGATACAGCATTGAATTTGAGACGTCAACAGATTCAGTTATGTCTAACACACACAGTAAGTGAATACATTAATTCCTAATGGGTTAAATAGTGATTTTAAGATCCTTCACTATTTAGTGTAGCATCAAAACATCCCATGTCCTTTTTTTTTTTAATGTTTATATTTTTTTTTTTTTCAGTGCTAAAATAATATAGAAAGGTTTTGCTGACTTTACAGCATTGGGCGGAGCCATGGAGCTGTGCGCTGTGTAGCAAAAAATTTTTGAAGCCGGACCTTTACCGTGAATGTGCGATTTGTGCGTAACGGTATGTAGCTGAATTTTTCTCATACATTGTATCTGTAAGAGGCAATTTTATTTGTTATATGTTGGAGTTAAATAAATGTTGTTGTTTTTTTTTCCTATTATTGAAAGTTGAGTAGTTGGAGTGAATTTGGAGGGGGGTTGATGACTACCTATTTGAGTCACAAACACTATAAACATTAGAGATGGTATATAAGCTCTAGTAAATGTGAGTGTGTGTAACCACCAAAGTTCACTGATTATTTTTTATTTATTGAGAAAACCATATGCAAATTCTTTGATTTTATCTTTTTCACATGTACACATGGTGGAGCATGGACAACAACCTGTCAAAATACCACAAGACAATATTAGTATGGTTTTAGATCCTTTATTGCTTACATCAATATTCAGAACTAGCGCTCCACCTTTTTGTCACTTATCTGTTTTTTTGTCTGTGCATGGTGTGTTAAACACTAATGTGTGAACTGCACTAATGTGTGAATTGCACTAATGTGTTGAAGTAGTATTCTTATAAGATTCTACTAGCACAAAAGTGCTCTTAAAAGAGGAAAAAAATAAATGTACTTCTTTCTTTTCATTTTTTTTTTTTAAATAAGCACTCTTTGCAAATATTAAGTTTTATATTTTATAGAATTTCACCTATGAATGGTAAACCCGTGGTCCCTAGCCTGGTCTCTCTGCCTCTTCAGTAAAATGTAGGTTATTTTCCTTACAGCAGCCATGTTTTCATACCATGTAGCTTTCCTTCTCATGTAGTCAAATAGAAACATTTTGGGCAATCAGATGATGCCTGGTAGGCAGGTTTTTTTAAGAGTGTTTGTGGTTGTTATGGCTATTTTGATTGGTTGCTACCTTTCAGAAGCAGCTCTCTATTTAGACGAGTTAGGCGGATGTATATGGCCTACTTTAACTGGGACATCAAGGCCGCCTAACTCACCATAGGGCAGAATGATAACCCATTACCCACTGTTTACTTCCCCTCCTGCCCCTGTCAGTCAACTTCACTACCTACTGTTAACCCCTTCCCATCCAGACCCTGTCCGCTACCCTCTCTACCTACTGTTTATCCATTCCCCTCCAGTTTCTGCAGGGGAAGGGATTAACAGTGGGTACAGAGGGTGGAAAATCCCTTCCACACCCACTGTTAACCCCTCCCCTGCCAGTCCCTGTTAGCTGCCATCCCACTGGTAACCCCTTTCTTGCCAGTCTCTATTATCCACCCATCCCACAGTCAGATTAGCTGACAGGGAATGGAGGGGAAGGGGTTAACAATGGATTGTGAGCCTGGCTGACAGGGGCTGAAGGGGAAGGGCTTAACAGTGGGTAAGGAAGTTGGCTTACGGGGCTGGAGGGAAACATGTTAACAAGGGTTAGTGAGGTTGGCTGACAGGGGCTGAAGGGAAGGGGCTAACAGTGAGTAGTGAGGTTGATCAACAGGGACTGGCAGAGAAGGGATTAACAGTTGGAACAGAGTTTGATTAACAGGGGCTGGAGAGCAAAGGGTTAACAGTGGATAGGGAGGTTGATTAATAGGGACTGGACGCACACATATATTTTTTGTTTTAATTCATCTTTATTGAGAGACAGAATGGTTATTTTTTAACAGGGGCTGGAGGGGCCAGTGCCATGGCAGTCGAGCACATGCGCAGTACACCCATCTGGTTTCCATACCTAATGGGCATACAGGCACGCTGATAAGAGCCATGGTTGCACATATGTGCAGTACGCCTGTCAGATTTCCATATCTGACGGGCATACAGGCCAGCTGATAACAGCTCATGCAACACACATGAGCAGTATGCTCAGATTTACATACACACATACATACATACACTGAACAAAATTATAAATGCAACACTTTTGTTTTTGCCCCAATGTTTCATGAGTGAACTCAAAGATCTAAGACTTTTTCTATGTGCACAGAAGGCCTATTTCTCTCAAATATTGTTCACAAATCTGTCTAAATCTGTTAGTGAGCACTTCTCCTTTGCCGAGATAATCCATCCACCTCACATGTGTGGCATATCAAGATGCTGATTAGACAGCATGATTACTGCAAAGGTGTGCCTTAGGCTGACTGCGTTTTTTTATTTGGCCTTTTTTAGGGCTGAAAAAAGAAGGTTTTAGAAAAATCAAATGGTCATTATTCTTTTTATTTATTTACAGGGATTTAGTTTTATTGTCTCCCCTTCACTATTTTTAGGGTGAGGGGGGTAGGTAGAACTTTTTTTTGGAGGTGGAGGAGTGACTAGGGACTTATATATGGAGGGTATATTGACATTTAAAACAGTGGAGTTTCATAAATTCGAATGAAATTTTGAACCGATCTAAAAGTCACAAATTTTGTCCTGACACGAATGGACGAACTGCTGTCATTCGGCTAGGGCAATATTCTGTAGTTTTGCCGGCATTCGGGAATACGGAAAGGAGGCATCGCGAGAACACGGAGGAAAGGTGAGAATTGTGTGAAAATTTTTCGTACCACAGGAAAAGGAGCACTCTTTGCTCCTCCGCTAGTAATAGTTGGTAAGGCATAGGAAACCTCCATAAGACAAAATAGTCCCTACTTCGTCTTATGTTTTGAAGAAAACTAGAGCAGACAGGAAGAAATGAAGAACAGATCCTAAGAAAGGAAGAGAAGAGAAAGTGATTAGGGAAAGATAAGTTTTGCATGACAGTGCCACTTTACCTGTGATCTTGGAATAAAATATATAATGTTCTTAAATTTGAATGATCACATAATTATTCTAATATTCTAATATTCTACATTATATACTGTGCCTGTTGCTTAAGTTACTGTACATTTAAATGTTGGCCTACTGAGATAAATCTGCTAGAGCACAAATAACAGTAAGTTTAGCCAGTCAGCAGTAAATTAATTAAAATCACATCTGGCATGTTAGATACCACACATCAGGTTGCGTTTATCTGCCAAAATGCTCTGTCTGCAGCTGGTTTACTTTGGTTTGAGTTAGAGCCATTCACATTTTCTTTGTCATTGCTTTCCCCATATAGATAAAAATTCAAATACAATAGACATGTACATTTTCTTTAAATGTATTACATATTTTATCTATCTTCAGGATGTGTACAAGTTTGCATGTATTCAACTGAAATGAATGACTCGTAGATTTTTCAATAATTTTTCGTAATGCAGTTTGTAGCTTCAATCAAGTTCTTAAGTAACAGAATCACGTTGATAACCGATAATTCATGAAATATAGTGTTAATGGTTTAAGTTTAGTTCCACCCCAGGTATTTTTACCACCTTGGTTACTTTAATTCAGTGGCGTCTGGCAAAGTTTTAAGATGGTGGATCCCCAGACTACTTCCCCAGAGAGATAATTGTACAGAGATACTCATGCAATAAAATGAGCTGGACACAACATAAAGATACAATTGTTCCCTGAAAATAAGACATCCATCTAAAATGAATGAATTATTTTTGGGGGATGCTAGTACTATAAGCCCTACCCCAAAAATAAGTCCTAGTTGCTAGTCGCTAGTTCGCTAATCTATGTTTGGGAAAATTTCCCCCAACATAGATTTGGGGGATTCCATGCACTAGTGAACTGGTCTATGTTATGGGAAATTTCCCCCAAATGTAGACCTGCTTTCTAGCACATGCTTGTTACCGTTTTCCCCTGAAAATAAGCTCTAGTGCGTTTTTTGGGGGAAAAATTAATAGACTTTTCAGGAAAAGATGGTATCTATAAATTACATGGAACTGAATACAATACGGAGATAAATATACCACAAACAGCTATTCCTGACTCCCTATTAGCTCATAGCCCACAGTGTACACAAGGTTAAAGAGGCAGGATACTGATAGACTCCGCTACCTTTGCAGCTGGCAATATAATTAATTTTGCAGTATCAATATGGAGCCAAGAAGTAGCTGACATGGTTAACAATATCAACAATCATTACAGATTAAAATCAGAATCAAATCAGTCATCAGAGTCACAGCTCCAGTCCTGTAGTTTGAAGCTTTCCAACTTTTCATCTACTCACAGTCTCATGTCTAGTTACTTAGCATTTTCAAGAAGATGGTGAGTATGTGCAGTATGCAATATTAAAACAGACCGGTAGCACCGTGCTCTGTGTCATAAATGTATCCCTCCCCTTCACTCCTCTGGTCCTCCCTGGTTTTATCTATATGAATTATATATTTGAGTTAATTACCATGCTATATCAGCCATCAGCAAGTTGCTGGGGCTATTAGAGGAGAGAAAGAGATAATCTTATACACTTACATTTGACCAGAAGCTGCTGCTCCTGCTCCTTTGTTCTCTCTGTGTTACTTACAAAATAGCTTTTTGCTTCTTCTCTTTACTGTGGGTACTGTAATCCCACCCCCTGGTGCTATCAGCCAATGATGTCCCCTGAATAGAGAGACCAGTAGCATACCACTCTCATGAACAGCTGGCTCTGCTGCTTGAATGGCAATTCAATATAAATTATAAGGCATGTGCATGGGCAAAAAAATTTGGTTCGGTTTGGAAATTTGGGTAAGTAAAAAAATGTGTCTGCTTCGACAATTCGGACCAATGGCATTCGGTTCGGTTCGGCACTTCCGAAATTCCGGCACTTTGGCAATTCGGACCCTAACCCTACCCCTAACCTAACCACTAACCACTAACCCCTAATCCTAAACCTACCACTAACCCTAACCCACTTTATAAGTTCGGCAATACAGGACTTCAGCAATTTGGTTCGGCACTTGGGAAATTCACCAATTCGGCAATTCAAACTTCGAACATTCGTAAGCATCCGAATGTCCGAATAGCATGAAATTCATACGAATGTACATTGGGAACTAAACAAATTGCACATGTCTAGAAATTATTGGAATCCCTTCGTAAAGGACACTAGGCAAGTGTAAAACCTGCTAAAACAGGGCAGATTGCAAACCTGTCCCATGTTTTGATATGCCTAGATGCTCTCAAGAAACAGCAACCAATGAGGGGGGAGAGTCCCGGCAGAACTGAAGCCTATTACATTATTAAAGAGGCACTGGTATATTCCCATATTTTTTTGGTTTACCACCCTTCCTCCTTCAAACTATTGCAAATAAATAGTTTATCTCATAAAAACTGCTGGTGCGTTATGGACGAGCTCCCAGTGCTTTAACCTCAATTTTGCAACACGTTTTTTCAACATTATAAACTGAGGATTATTTACTAAAGTGTGAATTGTACAGTCCTCACTGTTTAGTTTATTAGCTTATTTAGAATAACAAATCCTTTTTCAAGTATTTCAGGGTTCACCCATATCGCCAATTTATTTTAGTCTTTTGGGGCTATTCAATAAGGTCCAAATGGCCCCTTACTGAAGAGAGCAAAACTATTCGTCTGCATATGGGGCCATTCGGACTACAAAATCTCTTACAATGTCCCTTTTTTTCAATTCAGGCCCCAAACAGACTAGACTTTGGTCCAGGCTGAACATAGCTGGACGGTTGAAATCCAGACCTTAATGCTTCAAATCCAGGCCCAGATTAAAAAAAAATCTGAACTATTTGTCCACTGACAGCGATAGTAGTCAGTGAGTAAGTAGTTTAAACCTCTCAGCAGTGCAAGGGTTAATTATGTAGCCACCTTAAAAAAGTTAATAATTAAGAAATAAAAAATCTGCTGGGATCAATAAGACCCCCATATTACTATAATCAATATTTTAAACCTCACTATCACTCTGAAGATGTGGCAGGTGGAGGCATATTTACTAAACATTAAAAACTGGGCCTAGTCACTAGAAAGTTCACATCCCATGGCCTGTGAATTAACAGGGGCAATCATGCACCTAGGAGACCACCCTTGGACTGCTTGGGTGGAGTTTTAATAATATTATTGGGGAAGACCTTATGTCCTCATTGCCTCCCTCTAGCAATTGTTGAAAGCCCTAATAATAACGTTTAGAGGGGAGGCTCTAGTGTCCAACCACAGCTCCCATTCATTGGTGGTGGATGGTGGCTCTAAATAATTAAACTATCAAGGGGGGGAACTAGCCATTGCCCAACTTCCAAAATAGTGTCATGGTGATCACACAATCACCCCAAATTTGGACGAATCTCAGTTCATACTTAAACAAATTCTTTAAATTTTTTAAGTAAGTTTCACAGGATAGTAATTAAAAAAATTAATTTGTATAAATAATCACAAACATTTTGGAGCATGTACACTGTGTCCCCCATATGTGTGTATGTGTTGAGTCACCAGCATTCTGTCACAGCAACCCAGTAATGTCTTCTTTGTCAGGGGTCAACTGAGCACATAGAAGAGCTTTTCTGTATTACTGCCATTATTGTTTTATACTTTAAAATGGGGAGATAGAGCATATAAATTAATGACAGATTGAAACACACAGGAACAGATGGCACGGAGAGGCATGCTTGCTGCAGCTTACACTTTTCAGGGGAGGTGGGTAATTGATACAGGCTGTGTGGTCTAGTGTGCAGTGGGAATGAGTGGGAATCGGTTTCAGATAATGCAGAAATAATATTACAATCACCACTCTGTTACTTCTCATTTTAATTGTTTACGTGGTTTTCTTTCTGCACTTTCCTTGCAGGAAAAAAAAAAATCCGTAGTAAATATTTTGTTTTGATTTTGCATTAAAGTAAAAAAAAAAATCTGACTAAATGTGCCTTATTAATTTGTGTGCCTTGTTTTTAAATTGCTGTGAAATTCTGGTCAGATACGCATAGTTTCACTAGGACATGTTACTGTGATATCTGGTATTGCAGCACAATTGCAACAAAAATGCTATAAAAATTGCTAAAGGGTTCCATAATGCAATAATACAAATCACAGCATTTGCTCACTATGAAGTGTTTTAGTTTCAAAAAGCCCTTTACAAGTGGAAATTATAAGCCTAGTGAAAGCAACTATTAGATCTAACACTGTTAACAAGTACTGTCACGATTCTATGTATTCTTCCCAGTTTTCTGATCTCTTCAGTCTGGTGCAGTACCTCACAGTGCCAATACTTTTCTGTGGTGCTGTTGCAGATTGTAATAGCTCTGACACTGTCTTCCTTTGGCCCTACCTTGTATTTATCTTCCCCCAATGTAGTTTATACTCGCCTATTCTTGTTGGCCAGTTTATTAATTTAGTTACAGGTTTGGTCCAATATGGTGTATGCTGAAACCCTTTCTTCCTGTGTCCTGTTGCTGTAGGCCTTGCTCCGTGGTACTGTGTCCCATTATCTAGTTTCTCAACCCGAAGTACATGTGCTGCGGGCACCACAGGCAAGGGGCCCACCAAGAGCTGATTGGCTGGCCACCTTAGTGTTCCCTAGGACAAGGCTGGCTGAGGGAGAATGAAGAAAAAGCTCTGCGGTGATGTCGGGAGCTGGGCTATGACATAATTTCAGCCCAAGCATCACTAAACAGTGAGGGAGCAGTGCTGGAAGAGCACAGAGATTATACAAGCCCCACACTGAAACCTAGGACCCACACTGGATTCTATAGGAAGGATCCACTCCAGGTCTCCCAAACGTAGAGAGGCTGGTTGGACAAATAAAAATAATACAAAAATTATAATTTATGTGTCAGAGAATGTGTATGTGTCTGTCAGTGTGTATCAAATCAATGAGAGTGTGTGTGTGTCAGTAAGTGTGTCTGTCAGTGTGTGCCAAATCAGTGAGTATGTGTGTATGTAGTGAAAATGTGTCTGTCAGTGAGTATATGTATGTCAGTGTGTGTCAAATCAGTGAATGTGTCTGTTGGTGAGTGTGTGTGTGTCCAGTTTCCTTTGTGTAAATATATGTGTCTATTTCCTCTGTGTGTAAATGTGTGTGTGTCAGTTTAATCTGTCTATATATATATGTGTGCCTGTAGTATGCATTTGTCCACTATGTGTAAGAGTGTGTCAGTGTCCTCGCTACACAGGGAAAACAGATCTGTGTGATAATGTTCAGAACAGTGACATGCATAATGAAGCAAGATAAAAAAGAGAGGAAAGACCAATGGGATCTCAGCTAAGAAGAGCCATTCTACTGTAGTATGATGAACAATTAATTCTAAGCTTAAACAGAACTCAATACAAGATCCTCTGCGAAGAGAGCTCACACTGAAGAAGCCAGCAGACCTCTACTGAGGGAATTGGAGAAAGCCATGAAATCATACCTCTGCACTCTACACTTATGACAATATTGCAGAAATTATGGAGTTATGTCTAAAATGAGTTGTGCTGTGTATAATGCTTTAAAGTAATACAAGTGGGGCAATTTTTATTGAAACCAGTGGAACCAGCAGGCACATTCCATTGGACACAACACTTATTACACACAAGCCCCTAAGTCAGAGGTAGGTGACATTTAACACTCCAGATGTTATGGAATACATCTCCCCTGATGCTTTGTCAGCGTTATGTAAACAGCACTGATCAAAGTATCCAATGATCTTCTCACTGCAAAATCTCGTGGTCACTACTCTTGACCTTTCTGCGGCTTTTGACACTGTTGAACAGCAACAACTTCTTCTCATCCTCCGCAATATCGATCTACAAGATATTGCTCTCTCCTGTTGCTCCTCCTACCTCTCCCAGTGCTCTTTCAGTATTTCTTTCACTGGCTCTGCTTCTTCTCCACAACTCCTCACTGTTGATGTCCCCCAAGGTTCAGTCCTTGGCCCGCTACTGTTCTCCATCTATACTGCCTCCCTTTGTAAACTCATTAGCTCCTTTGGCTTCCAATATCATTTCTATACGGATGACACGCAAATCTATCTGTCCTCTCCTGATCTCCTCTGTCCCTCTTGACTAGTGTCTCTGACTGCCTCTCTGCTATTTCTAACTGGATGGCTGCCCACTTCCTTAAACTTAACTTGACCAAAACTGAAATTCTGGTCTTTCCTCCCTCAAGTGTTGCTACTCCTGTGTCTGTCTCCCTCCAAATGAGTGGTGCTGCCATCAGCTCCACCATGCAGGCTCGCTGCCTAGGTGTTCTATTTGACTCCGACCTCTCCTTTATGCCTCATGTTCAGTCTATCGGCAAATCCTGCCGCTTTCATCTCAAAACATTGCGCGCCTCCGAGCCTACTTAACGCCAGATGCGACTAAGGTGCTGGTCCATTCCATTGTCCTTTCTCACCTTGACTACTGTAATCCGCTTCTCAGTTGTCTTACATGCTCCCAACTTGCGCCGTTACAGTCCATAATGAATGTGGCGGCGAGGCCCATCTTTCTGTCCGCCGGCACCTCCCACACCTCACCCGTCTGTCAGCCCCTACATTGGCTTCCTGTAAGATATAAAATTCTGGTTCTTGCTTTCAAATCTCTACATAATGCTGCTCCCATCTATCTATCCTCCCTAATACACAAGTATGTCCCATCTAGGCCCTTACGCTCTGCTGAAGACTTACGTATATCTTCTGTCCGTACTCCCACCTCTGATGCTCGCCTTCAAGACTTCTCAAGGGCTGCACCGTTCTTGTGGAACTCACTTCCCTCCTCTGTTAGATGCTCACCCAGTCTCCACTACTTCATAAAAGCATATCAATTAAACTGTTAATAGCTCCTGACTGATTCCTCTCTTGTTAGTCTAATACTATCCTTACCTTTTACGTCACTTTACCCCACTCCCTCTAGCATGTAAGCTAATTGAGCAGGGCCCTCTGTTCCTGTGTGTCCAACTTGTCTGGTTACAACTACATGTTTGTTCATCCACCCACTGTAAAGCGCTGCGGAATTTGTTGGCGCTATATAAATAATAACATAATATTAATAATAATAATAAAGGTAACATTACTATGTATTTTCTGACCTGTCAGTAGAAGCCAAGATTGTACAGGGTAGGACTGTGGATAAATATAATCAAAGGACCTGCTTGAAAAACTATTAACCTTATACCCATGCCTACAAGAATGTTGGTTAGTTAGTTGGTTAGTTAGTTAGCTAATTTGTTTGTTTGTTAGTTAGTCAGTTAGTTAAAGGAACACTATAGTCACCTAAACAACTTTAGCTTAATGAAGCCATTTTAGATTATAGATCATGCCTCTCAGGTTTCACTGCTCAATTCACTGCCATTTAGGAGTTAAATCCCTTTTTTGAGACTGCAGAGGCATGTTCTATACACCAAAATTGTTTCATTAAGCCAAAGTTGCTTTGGTGACTATAGTGTCCCTTCAAAATAGCTGCCAGAATGAAAGTCACAAGAGGAAAAAGCAGGGCAGCCATTACAGCTGTTGAAAAAAGGTCTAAGGAAACCTGTAGTTGCCAACTGTGTAGCATCCGCATGGCCAGGCTCTCCTGCATCATTGGCAAGTTTTTCTGTATTCTCATAGACAGCATAAGGTAATTTCCATCACTTTCAATATGGACATGTCTCTCTTGTTACGGATTCCAGCATTGTGCACCATCTGTTTTGCCTCTAGAGATTCAATAATAAAGATTGCAGGTTGAGATGTGAATTCCTGTTTTGGTGGAGGCACGTATTGGACATTGACTGTTATATCCTGTTGTATTTGAGATTGTGAGAGACATTTAAAGACAACATTGCCCATGCCCAGTAGATGAAGTTTGCAATGATGAAAGTAACCCTTCACTAAAAAAACTGTAACAAAAAGGCTTGCTGATAAATATCTAAAAACAAAAAGAAATAGCTAACAAGTAGTTGTATAGTCCATTAGACGTCCTGTGCCAGCACTCATACCACTGCTTTAGTTTAATAGAGCAGAGTAATTTTTAAAATGTCTTTCTCTCGTGTTACTTTTTAGACATATGCAATTTGTTTCTTTCCGACTGTACATTCGTATGAATTTCATGCCATTCGGACATTCGTATGCTTCCGAATGTCCAAAGTGCCGAGGTTTTGAAGCATCGAAGTGACGAAGTTCGGTAGTTCGGAAGTGCAGAAGCGTCGAAGCTCCAAAGCTGTGAAGTGCCGAAGTGATTTGGATTTCTGAAAAGTGGCAAAACAAGAGAGAGGGAGGGAAAATATGTGAATGATGACAGGAATCTTGACCAAAATATTGTCAAAAATAGTTAAACCAATGCGGTTTCACTATTCCCTGTCCAATGAAATGGACAGGGAATACCATTGAATACACAGAGTCATTGAGGTGGGATTGTCTATAAATCTAGCTGTCAGGGTGTTGGCTTGCATTCATGTGAACAGACTAGTTGTGAAAGCACAATAGACTGAGAGAGAGAAATTACATTTATTGTACTTTACCTGTTGCAAACTTGGGGAGCCACATTGCTTTTAAGTTTGTGTTCCAGGGAGAGAGAGAGAGACTGAGTTTTGCCTTTTTTTCCATGCAGTTTTTTGGAGGGTTGGGGTGAGGGAGTGTATGGCTGTGCAAGCCAGGTTGTCTGATTGCCAGGGTGTCTCTCTGCTGCACTGTGACTTTACTGCAATGATTAATTTTGTGTACCGGCAATCACTTGCTCTCACACACTCTTTCTTGCTTGTTTACACACAAATTGCTTACTCTCTGCTCTCACACTCTGCACACTCTCTGCTCTCACACTCTGCTCCTAAACTCTCCACAAAGATGGTGTCACAGGGGTGGGATTATATAGTGTGCAGAAGTGTTGCATGCTGGTAGTGCTCCCAGATTGGCTGCACTATCTGCGCAGTGAAAATATTATTTTGTAAATTGTATATATACTAAACTAACACTACTAATTATTAACTAAACCCAGACCACTTCTTTAAGACTACGTGATCTGGGTGCTGCTGTGGTCCACTATGCAATGTAAAACATTGCTGTTTAAGAAAAAAAAACACAAATGTTTATTTTTCAAAATGAACTATATTCCAAACTGCTGAATGCCCAAAATGAATTCCCGAAATGAATGCCCGAATGCCACGTTCCCGAATGCTGAATGTCAGAACCGAATGCCATACAGCAGTTCCGAAGTGCTGAACTGAATGCCATTGGTCAGAATTGCCAAAGCAGACAATTTGTTTTTACTTACCCGAACAAACTGAACAAAACATTTTTTTCCCATTGACATCCCTAGTACTTTTGAATTTCTATGTCAGTATTTTGATAATGATTTATCGACAGAACATGCTGTGCTTGTCTGGGTGAGCTAACCTTGGCTTGGCCTCCAACTACTAGGGCTATATTTATAGGCGTTCATTTCTCAAATTTGAGTTTATTTACTACATTTCCTGTAAATATAGAATTTTGGAAATGCCCAGCGTCAGATGGATGTCAGTAAGAACAGCATGCTGATTGTCCTGACAAATGCCTTTATTTAGTTTACCATTGAATACCAGTTGAAAATCATTATTTCCTCTTTCTCTAGTAATGTCATTTAAATGTTACAAAAGGGAAACTTGAAATAAATAAAAAATAAATAAAAAAATACATAAATAAGAAACATATTTGCTGCCTTTTCTGTTTTATAAATGCAGTTTACATTTTTCTAAGTTTGTGCTTTATGTTTGAAAGAGGAAGCTTTTTTATTTATGCTTTTTAGTATTGTTTTTCTGTTTGTTGATGATTAAATAAAACCTCTGCCTTGGAGATTATTCTGATATCCAACCAGCAGTAATCCTTAGTATCCACAGGGATCATGCAATGCTGGCAATTGAGATTAATTACCTGCAGAATGCAATGAAATGAGGCAATGTTCAGAGAATAAAATCTATGCTGAACACAAATGCAGAAATGTTGGTGGACTCATAGCATAGCCTTCAATGATACATTATGCAGAAAACATAAAGTTTTGATTTTCACTAAACTATAAATTGCAATGAACTGAAAAATTGTTTAAAACATTTCAGGCCCGAATAACCAATTTGGAGACAATCTCGCAGAGCCTCAGTTGTATTGCTTACATTTTGTAAATCATTTGTGAAATCACCATAACTCACTATTTAGTGAATAAACTTCCTAATAAAGATCTTTTAATTCTAATGATTATGTAATTATTTTCTGCATTCAATATCTATGATTCTAAAATACAGAAGAACAGAATAATAAATGAATAATTATAGAAATTACAAAAAAAATGATTCTATGCTTGACACAATTTCCCGAAACATTAATGGAACACTCTGATTTTAAAAAAATGTACATTTTCTATTGTTACGCAATAAATAAAAATAAATGTAAAAACTACTACAGCTAAACTTATACAATACCACCTGACATTTATTATAGTGTATCAGTAATGCATTGTACTTTAAGATGAAGTGGTTTTGATGCTCAGAATGTCCCTTTAACCTTTGACTTGCCTACACAAGTGGTTATCAATGTTCTAATTTTTTAATAACATTATAGGAACACTCCAAGCACCATAACCAGTGCAATTCACTGTAGTGGTGCCAGGAGAGCCTTGGCATCCCCACCTTTACAAGCAGTGCCAGAGGGCCAGAAGTCTCTAAGTAGGTGATTCTTTTAGGTCTCCTGAGTTAAAACCTGCACTGGCTATCAGCTAAGCTTTGGTAGTTATGAGGAGGGATGCCAGGGCACCTGTAGTGGTTATGGTGCTTGAAGTGTTCTTTCATGCTAGAGTTGTAAATGATTATATAAGGCTTTTATCATACTAATTATACAAATATACAATGTGGGTATGATTATGTTTACTTAAACATATAATTGTATAATTGTATTAACATTTTGCAAATCAGTTGTAAAATCACAATAAGTCAATATTTAGTGAGTTACCTCCTGGTAACTCCCAAACAATCATATAACAGAACATGAAGCAGCCACCAACTTCATCTTACTTGTAATTATATAGCTGGATAGATAGATGGATGGATGGGAGACAGAGGGATGTAGGAAAGGAGGAGTTAAGCAGTATATTTTCAATATAACAACAAGGTCAATAGCTTTTTTCATATCTGTGGAAAATAAAATAAAGGGTACTAGAAGGGTAACAACTTGAAATTCCCTAGCAGGTTATTCTTTACAGAGTAACTGCAGTTGACAGGGTTTGACAGTAGTGACAGTAATAAATCAATTTATGTGTTTTGAAATGGCTCCAAGGAACCCTGAGTGTGAGCTTTTGTCCTAACATCTCACTGCTCTATTGGTATCATGAATAAAAAGCGGCACTTTAAGTGATTAAGGAAAAAACATCAAGCAATTAAAAATAACACAACTTTCCCATCAACACTGTTAGTAAAAAAACAAGAACATAAATTAACAAAATGAGAAGGACTAATGAAAATTGCAGATCATACCACTAGTGACCACATGTATCAATGAAAATCAAAAGAGTATCCCTTTAACCCCTTAAGGACCAAATTTCTGGAATAAAAGGGAACCATGACATGTCACACATGTCATGTGTCCTTAAGGGGTTAAAGGAACACTCCACACACCAAAACTACTATTTGCTGTGGTGCCTGGAGTGCCCTTGCACCACCCCAGTGCTATTCATCAAACTGTTTTAGAACAATTAAAAAAATTACTTGGGTCTCCATACTCCTGCTCCCATGTCCTGCTTCAGAGGCGGCTCTCTAATGAGGTGATTTAGGCGGCCTTCTAAGGCCTCGCACTGGCTGGGGCCTTGTGGCCGCCTAATCGCCTTAGGGCAGACTTACACGTCGGGTTCTCGTGACCTCAGGAAGGGGCCTGGCGGCTTGCCCTGTGTGCCGCTGGGTGCGAGGCCCCTCCCTTCTACCCAGAGAGCAAGCCCCTCCAATCTGCCCGGGAAGAGAATAAATATATAGAACCCCAAAGATAGTGGGGTTGGGGGATGTATTGTTAGGGCAAGGATAGAGGTGAAAGAGCTCTTCCCTGATTCTAGATATCTTCTCAGTGAAGTGAGTTGCAAAGTTTGTGGTGGTCAAGTTGGCAGGAGAAGGAGGACAACAGGGCAAGGAAGAGAGTTAAAAGTGTGAAATAGGTGTTTGGGTTCGTGGGAGAGTGTAGTTATGAGAGTATTGAAATAATTTACTTTTGCAGAGGAAAGATCCAAACTGTAGGGGCGTAGCATACATTTATAGTGGAGAAAGTCAGATGCAGGGTGAGACTTTCTCCAGCAGCGTTCAGCAGGTATGGAACATTTTTAGAGAATATGGGTCAGCTTGGTGTGCCAAGGTTGCAGTTGGGGGCGCTTGCTGCGTTTAAGTGTAGGAGGTGCCATGATGTCTACTTGAGAGGAAAGGATGGAATTCATAAGCTACATTATAAGCGTTATTCAACGTGAGAAAGCAAAGTAAAATCAAAGTATGTTTCAGAAGGTCAAAATATCTGAAATGGAAAAATTCTCTCTCCTATGCATTCATTTAAGCAACTCTGAACTTAAATGTTAAGTTCACTTTAAATTCTCAGTTTAGTAAATAACCCTGTATAAATATTTGCCACAAAAGAAACAGACCTAATGTACTGGCCTTTACTTCTCAAATCAAGTATTTTTTTTCCATTTGTGCACTTCTACAGATGTTCTTTTGGTTGCTCATATATTTTCACGGCATTAATTAATGCATAGTTTAATTTGCAGGCACAGGTGAATATGTGATATGTCCTTCTGATGCCTACATTGAAAAGGTGAGCTGCCAGATAAAATATCATAAAACTGTATCAACACCAATAAAATAGCAAAAGGATAGTTATATAGACAGAATGGCAGTTAAATCCACTCCACTGGATACTTTTACTGGTGAGATAACAGATAGCAAAACCATTTCAGTGTGATAGGAAAAAGTGAAATATTGCATAACAAGCAACTAATTCCTTCCTCTTTGTGGACAATTAAACAGTTGATGACAGATGATATCAATAGGCAATGTAATAATGGTAATTAAGCATAGGTTCTTTTCATTTTACATTTTTTTTTTCATTTTAAAAATTAACTCAATGGTGAAAAGATACTAAAGGTCTTTGAAGACAATAGAGTCAAATTAGTTTCTAAGATGAAGTAAGAGTAATCTACAGGTAAGGACATATAGCTTTATATATGAAAGGAGAAAGATAAGTCATAATTCTTCACAGTATACAAATTAGCAATCAGTATCAGGTTTACTTTGCAGTAGAGATGTCGCGAACATAACATTTTCCGTTCGCAAACGGCAAACGCGAATTTCCGCAAATGTTCGCGAACGGGCGAACCGCCATAGACTTCAATAGGCAGGCGAATTTTAAAACCCACAGGGACTCTTTCTGGCCACAATAGTGATGGAAAAGTTGTTTCAAGGGGACTAACACCTGGACTGTGGCATGCCGGAGGGGGATCCATGGCAAAACTCCCATGGAAAATTACATAGTTGATGCAGAGTCTGGTTTTAATCCATAAAGGGCATAAATCACCTAACATTCCTAAATTGTTTGGAATAACGTGCTTTAAAACATCAGGTATGATGTTGTATTAATCAGGTAGTGTAAGGATTACGCCTGCTTCACAGTGACAGACCAAACTCCCCGTTTAACGCACCGCAAACAACCGCAAACAGTCCATTTGCACAAACGCAAATTCCCCATTTGCACAAGGTTGGATACCAAGCTAGCCATGCCCCGTTCCTTGTCCTCACTGATGTCATTGAAGGTCTCTTCCTCCTCCCAGCCACGTACAACACCAAGGGTCCCCAAAAGGTGACAACAAGCCCCTTGGTACGCCTGCTGTTTTTGGTCTTCCAGCTCCTCAAAGCCACCTTCCTCCTCTGACTCCTCTTCTTCAGACTCCTCTCTCTGCGTTGCCTCTCTCTGCGATATTATAAGGTGTGTTAAGTAGTACTATTCCTATCAGTTTAATCCCTGTTACGTCCCCTATCAGGGGACGTGTATATGGCATCGATTTTAGGAACCGGGAGATGGAAAAAGATGCTTGGTTGGTCCTCCTACTTCAAATTTGGGGCACTGCGCGTGTAATCTAATGTGCCACCAGATAGGAGTGGTGTGTTAAGTAGTACTATTCTTATCAGTTTAATCCCTGTTACGTCCCCCTCATCAGGCCTTTTTTAGTCGAATGTATCGCCCACTGTCAGTCCCTTCGGGATCCATCCCTCATTCATCTTAATAAAGGTGAGGTAATCTAGACTTTTTTGACCTAGGCGACTTCTCTTCTCAGTGACAATACCTCCTGCTGCACTGAAGGTCCTTTCTGACAGGACACTTGAAGGGTGGCAGGCCAGCAGTTCTATCGCAAATTGGGATAGCTCAGGCCACAGGTCAAGCCTGCACACCCAGTAGTCAAGGGGTTCATCGCTCCTCAGAGTGTCGATATCTGCAGTTAAGGCGAGGTAGTCTGCTACCTGACGGTCGAGTCGTTCTCTGAGGGTAGACCCCGAAGGGCTGTGGCGATGCGTAGGACTTAAAAAGCTCTGCATGTCCTCCATCAACAACACGTCTTTAAAGCGTCCTGTCCTTGCCGGCGTGGTCATGGGAGGAGGAGGATTACTTTCACCTCTTCCCTTGTTAGATTCCCGTTGTGCTGTGACATCACCCTTATACATTGTGTAAAGCATACTTTTTAATTTATTTTGGAACTGCTGCATCCTTTCCGACTTGTGGTAATTCGGTAACATTACAGGCACTTTCTGCTTATACCGGGGGTCTAGTAGCGTGGACACCCAGTACAGGTCGTTCTCCTTCAGCCTTTTTATACAAGGGTCCCTCAACAGGCACGACAACATGAAAGACCCCATTTGCACAAGGTTGGATGCCGAGCTACTCATGCCCTGTTCCTCGTCCTCAGTGATCTCTCTGAAGGTATTTTCTTCCCCCCCAGCCACGTACAACACCACGGGTACCAGATAGGTGACAACGAGCACCCTGGGATGCCTGTTGTGGTTGGTCTTCCTCCTCCTCCTCAAAGCCACATTCCTCCTCTGACTCCTCTTCCTCACAATCCTCTTCCAGCGTTGCCGCAGGTCCAGCAAGTGATGCTGATAAGGCTGTTTCTGGTGGTGATGGTGACCACAACTCTTCCTCTTCCTCTTCACGCTCATCTACGGCCTGATCCAGCACTCTTCGCAGGGCACGCTCCAGGAAGAAAACAAATGGTATGATGTCGCTGATGGTGCCTTCGGTGCGACTGACTAGGTTTGTCACCTCCTCAAAAGGACGCATGAGCCTACAGTCATTGCGCATGAGCGTCCAGTAACGTGGCAAAAAAATTCCCAGCTCCGCAGAGGCTGTCCTAGCACCCCGGTCATACAAATAGTCGTTAACGGCTTTTTCTTGTTGGAGCAGGCGGTCGAACATTAGGAGTATTGAATTCCAACGTGTCGGGCTATCGCAAATCAAGCGCCTCACTGGCATGTTGTTTCGCCGCTGGATATCTGAAAAGTGCGCCATGGCCATGTAGCCTGTAAGCTAATAGCAGTCAGTGTCCTTAAAGCGGGTGTCAGGCCTGCAGCGTGTGCTCTGCCAACCTCTGCAAGTGCACTTTGCCACTCATATCTGGTGTCACTATAGCTTGCCTTTAAAAAGAAAAAAGCTGTTCACTGTAAGCTAATAGCAGTCAGTGTCCTTAAAGCGGGTGTCAGGCCTTCAGCGTGTGCTCTGCCAACTCTGCAAGTGCACTTTGCCACTCATATCTGGTGTCACTATAGCGTGCCTTTAAAAAGAAAAAAAGTTTTTCACTGTAAGCTAATAGCAGTCAGTGTCCTTAAAGTGGGTGTCAGGCCTTCAGCGTGTGCTCTGCCAACTCTGCAAGTGCACTTTGCCACTCATATCTGGTGTCACTATAGCGTGCCTTTAAAAAGAAAAAACGTTTTTCACTGTAAGCTAATAGCAGTCAGTGTCCTTAAAGCAGGTGTCAAGCCTTCAGCGTGTACTCTGCTAACCTCTGCAAGTGCACATTGCCACTCATATCTGGTGTCACAATAGCGTTGATTTAAAAACAAAAAAATGTTTTTCACTGTTATAGATTGAATAGCAGTTAGTTGTCTTCAAGCGGGTGTGTCAGGCCTATAGCGTGTACTCTGCCAACCTCTGCCACTGCACAGTGCCTCTCATATCTGGTCGCACAGTAGCTTGCACGCATAGCACCACTAATCCAAAAAAAAAATGACAGGCAGAGGCAGGCCACCCCGCAGGGGCCATCGTGGTCGTGGTGCTGTGATTCCATTTTGCCCTAGAATAATGCCCAGTTTTCAGAGGCCACGTACCCTGAACTTGAAAAGTTCTGAGGACATAGTTGACTGGCTAACACAGGACACCCAATCTTCTACAGCTTCCGCTCGGAATCTTGATGCACCATCCTCCTCCAGCTTAGCTTCAGGCACCTCTCAAGATACCACTCACCCGCCTGCCGCCACCACCAAAACTAGCACCACAGCCGCTTTACTTGGTATGTCAGAGGAGTTATTCACACATCCGTTTGAAGAAATGAGTGATGCGCAACCATTATTGCCAGAGAATGTAGATAACAGGGATATGTCTCAGGCAGGCAGCATTACACACATGGACGTACGGTGTGATGATGATAATGTTGTACCCACTGCTGCTTCCTTTGCTGAGTTGTCAGATGCAAGTGAAGCGGTTGATGATGACGATGCGTCCATGGATGTCACGTGGGTGCCCGCTCGGCAAGAAGAAGAACAGGGCGAAAGTTCAGATGGGGAGACAGAGAGGAGGAGGAGGAGACGAGTTGGAAGCAAGGGGAGGTCGTCGCAAGGAGCTAGTGGCACAGTCAGACAGCATGCATCGGCACCCAGGGTCAGCCCGACAGCACGACAATCAACGCATGCTGTGTCCACCACCAGAATGCCGTCATTGCAGAGCTCAGCAGTGTGGCATTTTTTTGTGTGTCTGCCTCTGACAACAGCGATGCCATTTGCAACCTGTGCCAAAAGAAACTGAGTCCAACACCCACCTAGGTACAACTGCTTTGCGTAGGCACATGATCGCACATCACAAACGCCTATGGGATCAACACATGAGTACAAGCAGCACACAAACTCAAAGCCGCCATCCTCCTCCTGGTCCAGCATCTTCAGCCACGTCAACCACTGCTATCCTCCTTGCCCCCTCTCAACCATCCGCCACTCCGTCTCTCACCTTGAGTAGTTCCCGCTCATCTGCCCACAATCAGGTGTCTGTCAAGGACATGTTTGAGCGTAAGAAGCCAATGTCAGAAAGTCACCCCCTTGCCCAGCGTCTAACAGCTGGCTTGTCTGAACTTTTAGCCCGCCAGCTTTTACCATACAAGCTGGTGGAGTCTGAGGCGTTCAAAAAATTTGTAGCTATTGGGACACCGCAGTGGAAGGTACCCGGCCAAAATTTATTTTCACAAAAGGCAATCCCCAACCTGTACTCGATTGTGCAAAAGGAAGTAATGGCATGTCTGGCACACAGTGTTGGGGCAAGGGTCCATCTCACCACTGATACCTGGTCTGCAAAGCATGGTCAGAGCAGGTATATCACCTACACTGCGCATTGGGTAAACCTGCTGACTGCTGCCAAGCATGGAATGCGTGGCTCTGCAGAGGAGTTGGTGACACCGCCACGACTTGCAGGCAGGCCTGCTGCCACCTCCTCTACTCCTCCTACTCCATCCTCTTCCATAACCTCCTTGGCTCTCTTCTGTCCTCTTCTGCGACTGCATCTTGCTCCACATCAACGGCAACCCCCCAGCTCCCCAGGTACTATTCCACATCCCGGATACGGCAGTGTCATGCCGTCTTGGGTTTGACTTGCTTGAAAGCAGAGAGTCACACCGGACAAGCACTCCTGTCCGTCCTGAACGCACAGGTTGAAAAGTGGCTGACTCCACAGCAACTGGATATCGGCAAAGTGGTTTGTGACAACTGAACAAATTTGTTGGCGGCATTGAAGTTGGGCAAGTTGACACATGTGCCGTGCATGGCACATGTGTGTAATCTGATCGTGCAACGCTTTGTGCATAAGTACACAGGCTTACAGGACGTCCTGAAGCAGGCCAGGAAGGTCTGTGGCCATTTCAGGCATTCCTACACGGCCATGGCGCACTTTGCAGATATCCAGCTGCGAAACAACATGACAGTGAGGCGCTTGATTTGTGACAGCCCGACACGTTGGAATTCAACACTCCTAATGTTCGACCACCTGCTCCAACAAGAAAAAGCCGTTAATGAATATTTGTATGACCAGGGTGCTAGGACAGCCTCTGGGGAGCTGGGAATTTTTTGCCACGTTACTGGACGCTCATGCACAATGCCTATAGGCTCATGCGTCCTTTTGAGGAGGTGACAAACCTAGTCAGTCGAACCGAAGGCACCATCAGCGACATCATACCATTTGTTTTCTTCCTGGAGCGTGCCCTGCGAAGAGTGCTGGATCAGGCCGTAGATCAGCGTGAAGAGGAAGAGTTGTGGTCACCATCACCACCAGAAACAGCCTTATCAGCATCGCTTGCTGGACCTGCGGCAACGCTGGAAGAGGATTGTGAGGAAGAGGAGTCAGAGGAGGAATGTGGCTTTGAGGAGGAGGAGGAAGACCAACCACAACAGGCATCCCAGGGTGCTCATTGTCACCTATCTGGTACCCGTGGTGTTGTACGTGGCTGGGGGAAAGAACATACCTTCATTGAGATCACTGAGGAGGAGGAACGGGAAATTAGTAACTCGGCATCCAACCTTGTGCAAATGGGGTCTTTCATGCTGTCGTGCCTGTTGAGGGACCCTCGTATAAAAAGGCTGAAGGAGAACGACCTGTAATGGGTGTCCACGCTACTAGACTCCCGGTATAAGCAGAAAGTGGTGGAAATGTTACCAAATTACAACAAGTCGGAAAGGATGCAGCATTTGCAAAATACATTAAAAAGTATGCTTTAAACAGCGTATAAGGGTGATGTCACAGCACAACGGGAATATAACAGGGGAAGAGGTGAAAGTCATCCTCCTCCTACCACGACCACACGGCAAGGACAGGACACTTTAAAGACGTGTTGTTGATGGAGGACATGCGGAACTCTTTAAGTCCTACGCATCGCCACAGCCCTTTGGGATCCACCCTCAGAGAACGACTCGACTGACAGGTAGCAGACTACCTCGCCTTAACTGCAGATATCGACACTCCGAGGAGCGATGAACCCCTTGACTACTGGGTGTGCAGGCTTGACCTGTGGCCTGAGCTATCCCAATTTGCGATAGAACTTCTGGCCTGCCCCGCTTCAAGTGTCCTGTCAGAAAGGACCTTCAGTGCAACAGGAGGTATTGTCACTAAGAAGAGAAGTCGCCTAGGTCAAAAAAGTCTAGATTACCTCACCTTTTTTAAGATGAATGAGGGATGGATCCCGAAGGGACTGACAGTGGGTGATACATTCGACTGAAAAAGGCCTGATGAGATGAGCTGCCTTGGGCTAAAAATGGTCCACACGCTGCTGTATTTTAGCTCTGAATGCCGGTTGACTTGCGTGACTTATCCGCCACCAACTAGGGTTCAAACCGCAATGTTTTAGGGCAATTTCTGCCCTGGAAACAAACATCAATTTTTATGGCCGCTGCTACAGCAGTGGCTGCAACAATACCTAATTTTTCAGGCATGTGTACATGCCTAATTTTTCGGTCCTCTGGTGCTGCACTGTGGCTTCAAAAACCAAACCAAAAAAAAGGCACATAACAGGGATTAAAATGATAGGAATAGTACTACTTAACACACCACTCCTATCTGGTGGCACATTAGATTGCACGCTTAGTGCCCCAAATTTGAAGTAGGAGGACCGACCAAGCATCTTTTTCCATCTTCCGGTTCCTAAAATCGATGCCATATACACGTCCCCTGATAGGGCGCCAGCTCGTTATTCTCTTGGGCGCCAGCTTGTTATTCTCTTTTTCACATCACTAGGGACACTTTACTGCACTATGGGCACTTAGACCCACTCTTTGTCTTGCACACTGTTATTCCTAGCCAGCATCTGTGATGGGAAATCAGGCAGTCATCTAAATGTTTAGATTCAGCTTTAGCTTAGAACACCCTTGAAGGTGTTTAAGGAGATTTGGGCTAGTTTACAGGATTCTTCTTAGACCTCTCTGAGTCTTTATAGACCTTCTATCTATCCAGCATTTCTGGAAACTAGCTAAGAGAAAAGGTGGCTGTGTGTCTGTGATACATTTAACTTTATATCACCTTATTGACACTTTATCACTCCGGTCTCCATACTCTCTGCCTATACCCATCTATTTAGAGGGAATTTCCTTGCCCCTGCCAATATTAGATAATAGGTAATAGTATTACCATTATTACACAATTAGGTCTCTGAGGACAGGTGTCAATCCATATCTGCCAAGTGACCCTATGCAGGGGGAACAGTCCCTATTCTGCTCTGTGTCAGTGTGTATCAGGGATCCTTAGGATATGTGTCAATCCATATGTGACAAACTACCATTTGCCACTGGGCATTGGAGAGGGCTTATCGCTAACCTCCTGCCCTGCGACTATGGCCCCGGGACATATTGCCCTTTAAAAACTATATTTGGGCATAATAGATTTGTATTATGCTGACTCTAGCCCTTTAACTGTGCTGTGCAGAAACTATAGACACCTGGAATATGTCTAATTGCTTCTCTGGGATTCGGTATTAAAACCGTTCGTGTCTTTTCAAACATTCCCTTTGTCTCAGTGTCTGGGTGGCTGCCATTTCGGGACTTAGCACGTGTTCGCGGCTATCTTGCGCACGAACAGCGGTGTTTTGCCATTACTCGCGTGGAACTAAAAACGGATATGCAAACAGGCGAACACCGCTGAGTCCTCCAGACCTCCGTAAATTCGTACTGTAACTACCGAACGTTCCGCCGTTCGGTAGAAAGACTTAATAGACTATGGGGATTCTAGCGACCATAAAGATTCGAATGGATGGCAGGATTTTTGTACCTTTTTACCGTACGAACGAGGACCGACCGCAAGGCCAAAACCTATGGAACTATTTTCGGCTAGTAAGTCTGTGCGGTTGGTCAAAACTTTGGAACCCTATAACTCCCGAACCGTTTATCCGAATGGACTAATTTTTTGAACATGTTGTTCCCCTAAACTAGAGCTACTGAATTATTAAGTATTAAGTATTTGGGGTACATCTAAAACTCGGGTAAAAATGTGTACATTATAATTATGTTAACTGTTTATCTGAGGGGAGGGGATGTGTGGGTTGTGCTGTTATTTGATTGGTTATTTTATGCCTCCCCCTGGGTGTGTCCTGTATGTGAACAATTGTAATAAAAACCAGGCTGGGTGTGCCAGCACCTCAATTCTTCTTGACCCTTCAAAACGTAGCCTCGTCTCGTTCTTGAAAGGGAATTATATTGGATTGTTACTCTGCTCTTTTTACAGCTGAACCTGACTCTCTCTCTGACCTCGTGGATGGGATTATATCAGCTTTACTTTTACTCTTATGCAGCAGCTTGCCAGGGAAAAGGACGTCTCCAACGGCTGATACCCTCTCACTACCTGGGTAGCCGTTACACCATACCTGCCAAGTGACCCTATGTAGGGTGAACAGTCCCTATTCTGCTCTGTGTCAGTGTGTATCAGGGTCCCAGAGGACAGGTGTCAATCCATATCTGCCAACTGACCCTATGTAGGGGGAACAGTCCCTATTCTGCTCTGTGTCAGTGTGTATCAGGGGTTCTGAGGACAGGTGTCAATCCATATCTGCCAAGTGACCCTATGTAGGGGGAACAGTCTCTATTCTGCTCTGTGTCAGTGTGTATCATGATCTCTGAGGACAGGTGTCAATCCATATCTGCCAAGTGACCCTAAGTAGGGGGAACAGTCTCTATTCTGCTCTGTGTCAGTTTGTATCATGATCTCTGAGGACAGGTGTCAATCCATATCTGCCAAGTGACCCTATGTAGGGGGAACAGTCTCTATTCTGCTCTGTGCAGTGTATATCATGGTCTCTGAGGACAGGTGTCAATCCATATCTGCCAAGTAACTCTTTGTAGGGGGAACAGTCTCTATTCTGCTCTTTGTCAGTGTTTATCATGGTCTCTGAGAACAGGTGTCAATCGATATCTGCCAAGGGACCCTATGTAGGGGGAACAGTCTCTATTTTGCTCTGTGTCAGTGTGTATCATGGTCTCTGAGGACAGGTGTCAATGCATATCTGCCAAGTGACCCTATGTAGTGGGAACAGTCCCTATTCTGCTCTGTGTCAGTGTGTATCAGGGATCCTTAGGATAGGTGTCAATCCATACCTGCCAAGTGACCCTATGTAGGATGAACAGTCCCTATTCTGCTCTGTGTCAGTGTGTATCAGGGTCTCTGAGGACAGGTGTCAATCCATATGTCAAGGTGTCAATATGTCATATGTCAGGTGTCAATCCATATCCATTGTGATTTAGGAATGTTAGGTGATTTCTGCCCTTTATGGATTAAAACCAGACTCTGCATCAACTGTGTAATTTTCCATGGGAGTTTTGCCATGGATCCCCCTCCGGCATGCCACAGTCCAGGTGTTAGTCCCCTTGAAACAACTTTTCCATCACTTTTGTGGCCAGAAAGAGACCTGTGGGTTTTAAAATTCGCCTGCCCATTGAAGTCTATGGCGGTTCGCCCGGTTTGCCGGTTCGCGAACGTTTGCGGCAGTTCGCGTTCGCCGTTCACGAACCGAAAATTTTGTGTTCGCGACATCACTAATCATCATCATCACACCATACGTCCATGTGTGTAATGCTGCCTGACTGAGACATATCCCTGTTATCTACATCCTCTGGCAATAATGGTTGCGCATCACTCATTTCTTCCAACTGATGTGTAAATAACTCCTCTGACCGATCAAGTGAAGCGGCTGTGGTGCTAGTGTTGGTGGTGGCGGCAGGCGGGTGAGTGGTAACTTGAGAGGTGCCCGAAGCTACGCTGGAGGAGGATGGTGCGTCAAGGTTCTGAGCGGAAGCTGTAGAAGATTGGGTGTCCTGTGTTAGCCAGTCAACTATGTCCTCAGAACTTTTCGAGTTCAGGGTACGTGGCCTCTGAACACTGGGCATTATTCTAGGGCCAAAGGGAATCACAGCACCACGACCACCACGGCCCCTGTGGGGTGGCCTGCCTCTGCCTGTCATTTTTTCGATTAGTGGTACTATGCGTGCAAGCTACTGTGACAACAGATATGAGTGGCACTGTGCACTGGCAGAAGTTGGCAGAGTAGACGCTGTAGGCCTCACACACACGCTTGTAGACAACTAACTGCTATTCAATCTATTACAGTCAAAATTTTATTTTATTTTTTTAAATGTACACTACTGTTACACCAGATAAGAGTTGCACTGGTGTGACACTGTGCCCTGGCACGTACACGTGTGAAGGAAACTGACTGCTATTATTTCACAGTCAAATTTCTATTTTTAATGTACACTACTGTTACACCAGATATGAGTTGCACTGGTGTGACACTGTGCCCTGGCAGGTCCTGAAACGCACATGTGTGAAGGAAACTGACTGCTATTATATTACAGTAAATTTTTTTTTTAAATGCAAGCTATTGTGACACCAGATATGAGTGGTGGCACTGGGCAAGTGGGCACAGTATACACTGTGAGCCTGACACACACGCTGGCAGGCAGGCAACTGCAATTAGATTACAAAAAAAAAAAAGCAGACATGTTCTAGCCCTAAAAAGGGCTTTTTGGGGTGCTGTTCTTACAGCAGAGATCAGATGAGTCCTTCAGGACTGTAGTGGACACTGAATACACTAGCCTAGCTATCGATTTCCCTATTAAATCAGCAGCAGCTACACTGTTCCTCCTCTCACTAAGAATGCAGCTTCCGAATGAATGTAAAATGGATGCGGTCCAGGAGGTGGGAGGGTCTGGGAGGGAGGGTCTGCTGCTGATTGGCTGGAATGTGCCTGCTGACTGTGAGGTACAGGGTCAAAGTTTACTCAATGATGACGAATAGCGGGCGGACCGAACATCGCATATGTTCGCCCGCCGTGGCGAACGCGAACAAGCTATGTTCGCCGGGAACTATTCGCCAGCGAACTATTCGGGACATCTCTACTTTGCAGGTTATGTTGAAGTATTTATTGGATGCAGTCATATAGCAGGTTATGTAGCTGCTGCACATTTGGTTAATTATAACTTCAAACTAATAATGCTGTCAATCTCATTCTGCAAGTTTAATTCTCTTACATTATAAAATATGACTGGAAATGATTTTAATTGAACATCATGCCTAATGGCCTATAGAGATTGACTTCTGACCTCTAAGGTCTCATCATTCCATGCACTCAAACATTTCCCGTTGGCATAATATATTACCACAAGAAATTTATAATTGCATCAACATGATCCAAAAGATTTCTTCAGAATTTTGGCTGTCATTGTCTTCTCCCATTTTCACCTACTCGACATGTACCCTAAAAACTGTGTCAAGACTGTGCAACGCTGATATAATGTCAGCCAATATCAGAGGGAGCTGTGGTGAAGATTGGCAAGCTGCAGAACTGCTGATATATTAAGCTGCCTGTAAGATTTTGACCCTCCACCTATTCCCCTTCCGTACCCTCCCTTTCCAGAGGCAGTTCAGTATCTGTAAGCAAACAGAGAAAGAGAAATGTACTTTGTTTAGCACAGTCATGTTATACTAAACAAGTTCTACTATCTTAAAATATTGCTAACAGTCCTAAATGTAGATTTCATGCATCTTGGTTGTTTGTACATTAAAACATTAAAATAAAACGTTTGTTGATTTTGAATAAGCAGTTTTATATATCAACAGCTTAGTCAAAATCAACAATATAAAATACTATACCTCCCTGCATTGGTGTCCCATGAAGGTAAAAGGAGGCAGATCAGTGCACAAATAGCGTAACTGGTGCCGTCTACCGATGCAGACCTATTTAGAAAGGGTGTGGCTCCACTCAATAAATAGGCAGGTCAACCTTAAATGAATGCACAACAGGCAGCCTGACAATCACACAAACTAGAACAATGAGGATGTTTAACCATGGGTTCACCCAAACACACACCCCTAACATTTAAGTGTCCCTCTTTATGTGTGTCAGAAGAACCACTGCAGGATCAAAGGGGTATCACAGTGGCACCCACATATGTATCTAATATGCCAGGTTGGAGAGCTGCCTGAATTTCACAACGAGGCCACACTGGTAATACTCCAAAATGGAAGTTCTCATTGCCCAGCCAGAAACGTTCTATCAACTCAAGGCATCTGCTATTTGGGTTAAATACCTTCCACATAATGCTCCTTCACGGTACTGCAACATTGACATGTGTGTCCATGTTGCATAGTAGTTAAGTTCCACTTCAGGTTTTATTTTTTAAGTAGAGATTAAGGGGTTCTTGTCTATATACACAATCCAGTTAACTAAACTTGAAATTGAATACTGACATCATCATTTCTTAATAGTGCTTGAAGAACTTGAAGCAAAATATCCAGATTAAAACTTACTTTGGATTATACAAATAGTATCTTGGAAAGGAGAAAGTTACATTACTGGCTGTAGGCAAAAGGCAGATATTGATGGAAACATGGAACACTGCTGGGGCAGTGAGTTACATAGGGAGCCATCAGAACACCAGTAATAAAAAGTCTGTTCATTTTCCAGGAAGCAAGAGTTTTAATTAAAAAAAACAGTCAATTCAATAAGCGTTTGTTGATGAGTGCAATAAAAAAAATGTGAATGAAAATACTTGTCTCTTGAATGATATATAGAAAAATTGCTATAGAAATATCAATAGAAAACAATGCATTCATCAAGTCCAATTTGCATATGATCACCTGAAGTGTAAATAATACTTTTTCATGGCTTCCTTCTGTGATTATGTTTCTTATGGTCACTAGCTCGACTATGTGTTGTTTTTAATTGGTTTTAGAATCAATCAATTGAGAATTTTGTCAAGGTTGGATACATCTCAGAGGTTGAAAAACAACAGGTCTTATAGTATCTAAGGTTGAAGATAATTGCCTAGTGGATACATTTATGGCCATGGTCCATAATACCCTTCCTTCATTCCACAAGATTTGGAACCCATGGTTAGATTACTCAACTAAGTCATTTTCAGTTCTTAAGAAGTTACGCCATGCATCATGATCACTTCACTGATTGTTGTCATGGTGCTTTGAGGCTGTATGCGCAGACAGATGTGTCATTCTTCTGGGCTGTCTAAGTTGAATTTTCATGACCCTATCATTTCAAGTCACTTTGTTTTTCAGCTTAACCTGTATCTCTGGGGCCTGGACTCCTGCTAACTCACTTGCAGCCATCTGCCTCATCCATAGCTCCTTAACTGGCATTAAAGCCTTGCCTCTCATCGGCTTCAAAATGTATCTCTATTTTGGATAATCGTTTATGCATACTCACTGCTGGCCCTGTCCTTTGGATTTGTCTTGTACTCGGATTTAATATTTTTCCTTGTTTGTATTGTGCTTTTAGATCTGCACTCCAGCACAGCCCCCATGCACACATTCACTCATCAGGTGATTTTTTTTAACCCGTCAGTGTAAATCGTATGTGCGCTGCAGTGATAACACCCCAAATTATGCTCAGTTGCATCTTCTGAGTAAAACCACACTCCAATGTATGAATTTGCCACTATTTTGTGAAATTACAGTTACATATAAGAGACCATTTCGGCTTTTAAAGTATGAATTTTTATATCTGGTTTTGAGGAAGCTATGTCTCTTTAAAGCAAGCATTTTAGCACTTTGCAAGTTCAAAATACTACACAAAAGCCAACAATTTCTCAAAGAAGACACCCCAAGGTATCGCAAATGGCTTATACTTTTTAACCTTATCATTTGGATATTTTTTCACTCATTTGTAGTAGCGGTAATAATCCCTTTTCACACATACATTGATATTTTGCTGCATACTTTTTAATATGTACATGTGCTATGGAAGTATAACATTTAATATGTTGTTCATCAATATCCCCATGTGTACCTTTTACAGGTATATGTGAATGTTAAAGGGGCAAAATGTAGACCCAGGCATTTCAGGTTTTTTAAACTTTGAATCATTGGGCAGACTAGATGGGCCGAATGGTTCTTACATGCCGTCAGATTCTATGGATTTTGAAGCTGGGTACATTTGAATAGTTTGCAAGTTTATCCCTTAAGGACCAAACTTCTGGAATAAAAGGGAATCATGACATGTCACACATGTCATGTGTCCTTAAAGGGTTAAACTACCTACAAAGACCTTTCATTTGGTTGGCCTTGGGAACAAATGCACTTAACAATAGCATTTATCTTGTGATCATGGCAAACTAGCTCTAATATAACAGAATTCTGAATAATGCAATCATCAGCTGTGAAAAGGTTAATGAAGGAAGAAAAATGGGTGACATATTCAAAAGAACCAAGAATTTAGAGCATAGAATAAAGCCATTGCAGTGATTACTTTCTATATACATTTACAATTGCTTTTGGATTAAATTAAGTGTTTTTTGTAATGTTTTTGTATTTTTAATTATGTATATGCACACTCTGAAGTGCAGCATAAAAATTCTGTGATTTTGTAGCAAAGTTAATGGCGAGCAGAAGCAGAAATTGATATATCGGAAGATCATTGCTACAAACAGGTGCTTCTCTCTAAAGGTTAAGCCTTTGGATTTCAAAAAAAATAAAAAAAATAGAAAAAAAAAAAAAAAAATATATATATATATATATATATATATATATACTGGGGTCTGCTGGGATATAGGGCATAGGAGCAGTGGTATGTGTGAGGGGTGATGTGTGTGTGAAAGGTGCAGTGTGTGTGTGCGGTGAAGTGTGTGTGCGAGTGTGTGAGGGCAGCAGTGTATGTCAGGGTTGCAGTGTGTGTGTTAGGGGGCAGTGTGTGTGTGGGGCAGTGCGTGTGAGAGTTGCAGTGTATGTGTGTTTGGGGCAGTGTGTATGGGGGGCGCTGTATATGTGTGGGGCAGTGTGTGTATGGGGGGCACTGTGTGTGTGGGGGGGCAATGTGTGTATGGGGGCAGTGTATTTGTGTATGGGGAGCACTGTGTGTATGTGTAGGGCACTGTATGTATGTGTGGGGCAGTGTGTGGATGGGGGGGTTGTGTTTATGGGGGAGCCATATGTGTATGGGTGTGCAGTGTATGTGTGTGGGGGGCAATGTGTCTATGGGTGTACAGTGTGTGTGTATGGGTGGCAGTGTTTGTGGGGCAGTGTATGTATGGGTGTGAAGTGTGTGTGTGTATGGGGGCAGTGTTTGTGGGGCAGTGTATGTATAAGGGGCAGTGTATGTATGGGGAGCAGTGTTTGTGGGGGGCAGTGTGTTATGGGTGTGCAGTGTGTGTGTGTGAGGCAGTGTATGCATGGGTGGCAGTGTTTGTGGGGCAGTGTGTGTATGGGTGGCGGTGTTTGTGGGGCTGTGTGTGTGTGTGTGTGTGGCAGTGTGTGTGGGAGGCAGTGTTTGTGGTGCTGTGTTTGTGGTGCAGTGTGTGTGGGGCAGTGTGTGTGTGGGGGGGCAGTGTGTGTGTGGAGGGGCAGTGTGTGTGTGTGTGGAGGGGCAGTGTGTGTGTATGGGGGGCAGTGTGTGTGTGTGGGGGGCAGTGTGTGTGTGGGGCAGTGTGTGTGTTTGGGGGGCAGTGTGTGTGTGGGGGGGCATGGTGTGTGTGGGGGGCAGTGTGTGTGGAGCAGTGTGTGTTTGAGGGGGGCAATGTATGTGGGGCAGTGTGTGTGGGGGGCAGTGTGTGTGTGGGGTGGGCAGTGTGTGTGTGTGGGGGGGCAGGGTGTGTGTGGGGGGGCAGTGTGTGTGGGGCAGTGTGTGTGGGGGGGCAGTGTGTGTGTATGGGGGGTAGTGTGTGCATGAGGGGGGAAGGAGGGTAGGGGGGCTTTTTAATAATGCTTTTTTATTTAATTAAATAAGTAAATTTATGTCCCCCCTCCCTTCTTACCTTTATTGAAGAGGAGGGGGGACATTTCTCGATCCTTGGTGGTCCAGTGGGCATTCCCTGGTGGTTCCAGTGGTGACAGGGAACTCTCTGTGGTGACAGGGACCTTCCCCTGCCGGCTGCCAGCAATGTGCTTGCGGACCGGGGAGGGAGATCACTGATCTTCCTCCCCGGTCCGCAGGCACATTGCAGGGCTGGCACTTGGACAATGCCAACCCTGCACTAGCCGGCAGGGTGGAATCTCAGGGGGGGCAATTGCCCCATTGCCCCCCACCCGGATCCGCCAATGGACAAAGCAGGGAAATATGTGAAAACACATATAGCAATATATCTGGTGGGAATATGACTATACACAGAGGAATGTAAAGAACCATGACAAACAATATGGGGCAATGTGTAAACCAGTGAAAACCACTTCTCTAATGGAAAGGGTTTTTTAACCATAAGAACAATACGGATATTGAATTCTCCGCCTGAAGAAGTGATTTTATCAGAGTTGATACACATCTTTAAACAGCACCTAGATGCATACTTGCAAAAAACAGAATATTCAATTACATAATTTTTCAACTGTAGGGTAATAGCTTCTTGATCCAAGGATTAATCCTACTGCCATTCTGGAAATTGGAATTCCTTCAAACTGTTTTTTTTTGCCTTCTTTTGGAACAGCAAAAAACAAATGTGAGGAGTCTGAACTTGATGGACATGTCTCTTTTCAGTAACTCCTATGTAACTATACCCATAGTAGCCATAGGTTCTCCTTTAACCCCTTCCCGACCGTGGACGTATCAGGTACATCTGGCAGAAAACGGTCCATAATGACCTTGGTCGTACCTAGTACGTCTGCAGCTATTTTGAGCTCTGGAAGCTCTGATAGTATTGCAGTGATGCTCTGCATGTGCTGAGTGCCTTGAGGGGTCCTGGCACTCAGTGCATATATAATAATATATATAAAAAAATAAATATAAAATAAATAAAATGATCAATATTAACCCCCCCTTTTCTAAAGGCAGTGAATCATGGGGCTTCTGGGGGTGTCCCTAGCATGCCGCATCATAAGGGGCAGGCTGGGGTCATCCAATCACAGCTTGCCCCATTAGCAATTTCTCTGATTAGTGTGGATCTGCCTCCCTCTCTTCACTTGTGTTTTAGTGAGAGAGGGAGAGAGATCTGTGGTTTAGCTAGAGAGATTTAGGTATTTATATGTAGGGTTTTGTAAAATCTTGAGACCCAAAGGCTCTTTTCAGAGCCATTAACCCCTGTCTTGCCAGTGATCACTATAATCACTGGCTCTTGCACAGCAGCACTTTTCTGCTGTTTGTGCCTTTTTTTTTTTAGGGGTTCATTTTTTTGTGATCTTTTTTCTTTTTTGAGACCCAAAGGCTCTTTTCAGAACGATTAACCCCTTTCCTGCCAGTGATCACTATACAGATCACAGGCTCTTGCACAGCAGCACTTATTTTGCTGTCTGTAAATTTTTTTAGGGGTTCAATTTTTTGTCTTTTTTTTTTGGTGACAGGTCACTAAGTAAAGTGATTGTGATCATGTCACATGGGTCACGGAAGTCAACCAGCGCTGAGCAGTCATATGCCACCCTTGCGCTAGAGTCTGACGCGTCTATGTCAGACTCTGACCCTGATTTTGACCCTGCCAGGTGCCCAGATACATCAACACTAGATACAGTGTCTACTGCTAGTGATGTATCTAGTGATGTTGTATCTGTGCCTGCTAGTCCTCCTGCCAGAAGGAGACATCCTGCTCCAGTTGGCAGAACTGCTGAGGAGTGGGTAGTGCCTCATCGCCAGAGGCCAGACATCCCATCCTTTACTGCAAATCCTGGCATTAATTTGGATGTCACAGGATTTAGCCCTCAGCAGTTTATGGAGGTGTTTCTGGGCGATGATGTATTGGGGAACATTGTCGAAAACAACCCGGGGTGTTTTCTTGCAATAACCAACAACGGGCTCTCCTAAATCACAGTCAAAAAGCGGTGTGCGTGTGTATATTTGAGGATTGAACAGTTACCTCCACACACGTTCTTCAACTTGTTTTATTTTTTGTCTGGCTAAAAAAAAGTTGCATCAAAGCACTCCACATGCAATACCTCGGGGTGTCTACGTTTCAAGTAGGTACCCTTTCGTGGCGATATATAAAACTGGGGTATGTGATAAGCCCCAAGCTAAAGATAGGCCTATCAGAAGAAATACTCTCAATTTCAACTCAAATTGCAAGTCATACAATTGTAACCGTACCTTCCCAAAATCCTGGCAAACCCATGCATGGGTGTCCTAAGGAGGCCTTGCAGAAAACAACCCGGGGTGTTTTCTTGCAATAACCAACAACGGGCTCTCCTAACTCACAGTCAAAAAACGGTGTGCGTGTGTAAAAATGAGTATTGAACAGTTACCTCCACACACATTCTTCAACTACTGTGGGGTGTCAACTTTTCAAATATATGCACGCTCATGGCAAGAAAATACATTGGGATATCTGATAAGGCCCCCAAAAGGAAGATAGGCAAACAAGATATGTAAAATTTGAAAAACACATAGCAGACATTTTGCTTTGCACCCCCCAGTGAACCCGACAAACTTATGCATGGGTGGTATCGCTGTACTCGGGAGATGATGCCGAGTACATATTGGGGTGTCCTTTGGCAGTAACACCTAACATGAGCTTAGAATCTATGCCCAAAGTAGAATGTGTGAATGAAAAATAACACCACAAAAACGTTTGACAGAGACTGGTGGTAGAATTAGTGCATGTAAAGTGTTTAAATGCCACCATGTGAAATGCCCTAGGGTGTGTACTTTTCAAAAACATACGGTTTGACGGAGGTGAATTACATTGGCCGGCTTCAGACATGTTCCAACTGGGACATGGGTGCATGATGGCCAGCTGTGTTTTTTTTTCATCATATTTTACTTTTTTTATTCTAGTAAATTATATGATATGATGAAAATAATGGTATCTTTAGAATGAACATTTAATAGCGAGAAAAATGGTATATAATATGTATGGGTACAGTAAATGTGTAAGAGGCAAATTACATCTAAACACAACCACTGCAGAAATGTAAAAAGAGCCCTGGTCCTTAATGGTAATAAAATTGAAAAATGGCCTGGTCACTTAGGGGTTACAGAATATGGCAAAATATTTAGATTTTGTATGCATGCTTTTTCAGGGGTATTCTGAGAACATTGTATCCAGTGTGAAGATATAGAGAAATGTATTTGCTAAAACAATACTTAAGGTGTGAAATATGGATCAATTGGAAAATATAAAACAGAAGTAGTTTTTCAAATATCGTCCATCCATGTAAAAATCATTTTAGCAGTAATCACAGAAAATGAAAGTGGAATTTGGTTAAATAAACTGGGTCTTTTAGAACGATTACCGTATATCTAAGTAAGTGAGCAATAAATCTGTCTAACCAAATGTAAAACCTGCTTTCCACTTCTGACAGTTATATGATCTGTATTCACTGGAACAACGTGGGCTGCAGATTTATTCAATTTGTAATAAAAAACAAAGCACCATAATGTGTCAAAAGGCCACAAAGGTTTAGAAGATATATTCTTGTTTGGATTACAGTTAATAAAAAGTTCTCTACAAATAGACTTAGAATGTGTTTTTGTGAAGTTATTGCAATGATCAGTTCTCACCATGTGAATGAAAAGCATTTTTTTTTTTTTTTTCACTCATATCTATCACAAGCTAAAATAATATTTAATATTTTGCAAGGAAGGCATGCAATTTAAGGCAAATAAATACCTTGACATTTGGGATTGAATTACTCAAATAAAATACAATCTCTTACATGTATGAATGTGAAATCAAATCTACGCCACGGGAAGACAGATCGCATTTAAATTTATAAATATATAACTAGAATGTTTTAGATTTTTGACAGATTTTTTTTTAATGTCATATTTATTAAAAACATAGGATACATCTCAAGCGCCATCATATCGTTTTATAATATGTAAAGAATGAACTTCAGTATGATACTTTGCAAGGTTCTATAGTAAGAGTTTAACTTTCCATAGAAAAAATAAGATAGACTATGAGATGTATAACATAAGACATTTAAAGAAATCACTTTGTTTTAACATTGTCAGAGCAGGATTATCCATAAGGGGACGTTAGGAGGGTGCCTAGAGTCCAAGGGTAAGAAAGGGTCCAGTACCATGAATTTACTTGTCATATTCACAATCCCTCTATGAAGAATGAAGAGGGCAAACCAGAAACCTGCCCAAGGCACTATGGGATTGTAGTTATTCTCTCTGTTTCTAGGAAATGGATCCTTAGTAATCCATGAGCGCTGTTGAGATGAAAGTCACTTGCAATTAATTTCAAGCATCATAACAGTGCAAAATGTACACAAATGTCTAGCTGCATTCTGTCTGTGATGATCCTCAGGATTGACAAATCCACCATTACTTTGCATCGCTGACAATCATAGTCCAAGTGGCTGTCTGGACTAAGTGCAATGTGTGGACGACCAGATCATTGAGAGCTTGTTCTAAGAGAACGTAGAACATTATTAATTCACATCTGTCACTCTTAAAGTGAGTATTATTAGGGAGGATTAAAATAAACTGGCTTCTGTTGGGGAAAATATTATATGTATATATCTGTTTAGTATGTGCTTGATTAAGTCTGTGTGTATGGGAGGTCAGGAATTATCTTCAAAGGGAGTTTCTGTTTAGATAGTTGGAAAGATACAGCACCTGAAAGGCACCTATCACATTTACATATCAACTGGTCTTCAAAGGAGTCTCTATCTAGGAAATCACACCTTAGGTTAGAGGAAGAGGGATGGCTGGGAGAGTTAACACTTAAATAAAATAACAGGATAGAGAACACTTTGGGCCTTGGGAAAGTAAATCACATTTACATATCAATTGAGCGGAGGAGTTTGCTATTTACAACATGGGAACCAATTCCTTTAAAAATAGAAGATACTGACATCACATTAGATTAGGTTTGGTAAGCCACACATGCTGCACACAACATCTCACAGCACATACACAATGTAGCCGATATTATTATACACAATGTAGCCGATATTATTAGATAGATGGAATGTATGAGTGTTATGAATGTATTTTAACTCTGTAATACTATAACTCTGTAACATTCTTCTTCTGTAATATTTAACTGGATAGATTCTAAGTAAAGATTTCTCTCTGGTAAGAACTATGGTGTTGGCTGTTTATTTGTAATATCGGATAGAATACCTTAGTAGTGCTAGTCATATATTTATCTGGACAAGGGGATAAAGATATATGTTAGTTCTTGGAAGAGGTGATACAGGTATATTACATTCACTATTAATACACAACGCAGAGTGGATTTCTCTCAAAAGGATACCAATTGGAAGTATTGGTGGTGAGAGAAGGATTATACAACAGCTTCAACCGACTGTTGTGAATGTATTCACTAAACACCAATTTGTAGTGAATTGAAAAACAAATTGCAATATATAGGTTAAAATAAGGAAACTGTTACTGTAATAAAGTAGAATATTTTTTTCAAATATTTTTTTTTTAATTTTGCAAGGTGGACTTCAGTACATTATAATTCAGAGTTTCAGCATAAATCCTTTAGACAAAAATAGCCCAGTTGGCAAATGGTCAAATAATCAAGTCATTTGTCAGCTCATAACAGCTCAACCAAGGATTGAAATTTCCACTTACAACTGGGGAGTGAAAATTCAACTCTCACAAGCAGAAACTCACTCCTTGCTGTAGATATTATGGAGGCACAGGTAGTATGGCTCATGGTTCTGTCTGAAATGAACCAAATAGATATCCAGAAGTTAATTGAAAAGGTTGATCCAACTATCACTGTATTCACCTCAGAATTAGGGCTATTTAAGAAATTCACAGAATCCGTTAACAAAGTAGACAAAATAATTATAGGCCACATCCTTAAAGCAGCCAGTACTTGTTTACCCCACTACTGGAAATCTTCTACATAGAACCATAGAAACATAGAATGTGACGGCAGATAAGAACCATTCAGCCCATCTAGTCTGCCCAATTTTCAAAATTTCTAAATACCATTCCAACTATCAAAGTCCCATGTTTATTTATAGAAGATATAAAATAGCACTTAGACAACCTTTTGCATTACTTGTCCAACTTCATTATCATTAGACTAAGTGGAATAAGACATTAAAAACACTTTTTGTTTTTGTGTGTGTGTGAGTGCAGCGTGTGTGTGAGTGCAGCGTGTGTGTATATGAGTGCAGCGTGTGTATATGAGTGCAGCGTGTGTATATGAGTGCAGTGTGTGTGTATATGAGTGCAGTGTGTGTATGAGTGCAGTGTGTGTGTATGAATGCAGTGTGTGTGTATATAATGCAGTGTGTGTGTATGAGTGCAGTGCGTGTGTATGAGTGCAGTGTGTGTATGAGTGCAGTGTGTGTGTATGAGTGCAGTGTGTGTGTGTATGAATGCAGTGTGTGTGTATGAGTGCAGTGTGTGTGTATGAGTGCAGTGTGTGTGTATGAGTGCAGTGTGTGTGTATATGAGTGCAGTGTGTGTGTGTGTATGAGTGCAGTGTGTATGTGTATGAATGCAGTGTGTGTGTGTGTGTATGAGTGCAGTGTGTATGTGTATGAATGCAGTGTGTGTGTGTTGCAGAGCCTTGGTGGGGGTGGGCAATTTTATTATTATTTTTAATTAGTTTAATAATTTTTTTTATTATTATTTTTTCTTATATTGAATTATTATAATTATTATTTTGTATTTTATTTTATTATTATTTTTATTTTATTTTCGTCCCCCCTCCCTGCTTCTTAGCTGGCCAGGGAGGGGGGCTCTCATTCCCTGGTGGTCCAGTGGCATTGGTAGTTCAGTGGGGGAGGAGGGAGCTGGCTGAGAGTTTACTTACCTCTCCTGCAGCTCCTGTCAGCTCCCTTCTCCTCCACGCCGGTCCGTGCAGCTCTTCTGTCAGCTCACACTGTAAGTCTCGCAAGAGCCGCACTATGACCCCGCGGCTCTCGCGAGACTTACACTGGGAGCTGACAGAGGTGCTGAAAGGACCGGCGCAGAGGAGGAGGGAGCTGACAGGAGCTGCAGGAGAGGTAAGTAACCGCTCTGCAGCCCCCACAGCCCCCTGTCTGTATTATGGCAATGCAAATTGCCATAATACAGTCAGTGACTCGAGTATAAGCCGAGTTGGGGTTTTTCAGCACAAAAAATGTGCTGAAAAACTCGGCTTATACTCGAGTATATACGGTATATTCCTGAGTTGAAATGTCAGACACAATGAAGTATGTAACAGGAATCAATCAGCTTTTGTATTGTTTACAGTTTTCTCACAAACATATGGAAATGATCTCATAAAATATGAACAGATTTTAATAACTAGTTCACCGTTGTTAAACCAAAGAGTTTTGAACCCTTTAAAAGTTTAATTTGTATTTAATTATGTCGCCGCTAAATGTCAGGAAAGTAAGTCTTACAAAATAAATGCATGCTGTTATAAATATTCAGTTATAACTGCTGTTTTTTATTATTTTTGGTTATACTTAGCCAGTAACAAAGAATAAATAACAGTTTTATGAAGGAGGCTTCTTAAACATCAAAAATGCATCCCCAATTTGTTTGAAACCATTGTAGAGTGGTTATATAGATCTATAAGCTTCTTTTTAGAAGAAAAAAAGACACTTTTTATACTCATTGGGCTATTATACATTTCCGACACTGTGTGTGTCATGTGATATGCAAACAAATATGTGTCTTCTTTGCTACATTTTCCATTACACATAAAGACTAACTGTCTTTTCCCCACATAGGTGGAAAAAAACACGTGTTCTAACTTTTCTGATTCTGATGGTTTGCAATTTTGAGATGTCTGGAAGGTTCAGCCACTGGCTGCTTGCAGTCATAAGAAAAGACTAGTGGCTGCTCCAATAAATAGGGACCTGACATTGTTCACCCTTGGTGGGGCACCTGTTTAATAATTAACGGGGGGGGGGGAGGGGCATAGTGTACCCTATCTGACCACAACCCATGGCCATAGGTGGGGGCTATTAAAAATGAAAAGGACACAGCATCCCCCTGACCCCACACATTGGTGGTGGGTGGATGCCCTAAATTAAGGGGGGTGGATTTATTGTCCCTCACAGCCCTTACTTATTGGTGGGGGAAGGGGCAGGGAATTTTTCCTCACTGCTGACTAGGGGTCTCCAAGCCCCAATGACCCCCCCCCCCAGTAAACAAAGTACCCTACTTACCATTAGATGTCTTTTTTTCAGTCCCCAAAAAGTCAAATAAAAATCCATAAATCCACTTTAACCTATTAAAATAAAGGACCTGATCACAACCTCTCCATCCCAAAAAAAAATAATCCAGAGGAAAAAATATTCAATATCACAAGGGCTCCGCACAGACTGAGCTTTCAGGAAAGCCTTATAAAGCAAGCCATGCAATTTGAGTCAGAGAGTTCTGATTGGTTGGCTTAAGCCAATTAATCAGAGTGCTCTGGCAGGTAAATCTTGAGACTTACCTGTCAGTTTCAAGAGGAACACTTTAGTATTAGGAATACATGAGGTATGCCTAACACTGTGTTCCTCAGCCCTTGTGGCCCCCGGGTTCCTGCTAGATGTAAAAGGTTAAATAATCATTTAATAACTTACCTGATTCCAGCATCTTAGTCCCTCAGTGCTGGGTCACGCTTCATCTCCTCCTACGTCATCTGATGGGGGAACTAATGCACATGCATGGCAAGTGCAAGCTTGCATTAGGCCTTCCCCATAGGAAATCATTTCCTCAATGCTTTCCTATGGTGTTTTCTCTGATGCTGGACATCCTCATGTAGAGCGGAAGGACGTCCAGCATCGTTTCACGGAGTATGACTTCAGGATGACTTTGGGTCTTCCCGCCCTGAAGGGATTGCTGCTGTGCACTGTATCTAAACTGAAGGGAAATTAGAATATTTTCTTACTGTAAATGTATTTTTTTCTTACGATTAGAGTGAATGCATTTATTTCCCTCCATATTTAATCAATATATTTTGCACTTACTTGATTTGTGGATTTTCTTTAAGTACTTGACTGTTTTATACTGGAGTAATGGGAGGAGCCTAACTGTTACATTTCTAGGTGTCTGTCTGCCTTTTACCGTGCACACAAGAGTATATTCCAGTTGTTGCACACTGCCTCTAATCCGAAGGAAAAATAAATTTACAATAAGAAAATGTTATCTTTGCTCCCTTGGATACCTATTAGCCTTCAAATGCACCATTATTTCCGTGGTCCTGTGTGTCCTGCATTTGTTAATGTATATGCCTGCTTTTCCTTTGTAATTTTGGAAAATTCAATAAAATACATGTAAAAAAAATATAAAGTGCTTAACGAAAGAAGGAAAAAAAAAAGAATGATTAGTCCAGTGTTAGGGGATTTACTCTCACACTGGCTTCTTGAATTAACCCAGAAGAAGTAATTTCTCTCACATCTGTTGGAGTTTTTCTCTGGATGCCCTGAACACTTTTACTGTTTCCTAGGAAAAAAATAGGATTTGTGGACACTAGTTATTCATTCTGTATATTGCTAAGAATATTTGATTCTTTCCAGGGATATTTAATGTAAAGGTCAGGATAAGCTTATATTCAGTTTTGAGAGGTTATATTACATTACAGTGTGTGTGTGTGTATATATATATATATATATATATATATATATATATATATATATATATATATATATGTAAGAAGGATATCATATGGCCATCACACTTTGTTATATCAATCCTTCACACCCACAGCATGGAGTGATGGCATAGGGATGGTGATTACCTTTTCTTTATAGGGGCCCATAGGCGTGCGCAGCCTATTGCATTAGGGTGTGCACCCTAAAGCACAAACACACGGCGCATGTGTATATATGTAATTTATATTTATATATATATATATACATACATACATACATACACACATATACACACACACATACACTGCTGTGTATGTGTGTGCTGCTCGTGTGCTGTGTGAGGGTGCTGGTAGTGTGCTATGTGGGTGAGGGTGTTTGTGTGTGTGTTTGTTAGGGTCCTGTTACTGTGCTGTGTGAGGGTGCTGTGTGTGTGAGGGTGCTATGTGTGTGAGGGTGCTGTTTGTGTGATGTGTGCATGTGATGGTGCCGTTTGTGTGATGTGTGTGGGTGTCGTGTATTTGTGAGGGTGATGTTTGTGTGTGTTTGTGAGGGTGCTGTTAGTGTGCTGTGTGTGAGGGTGTTGTGTGTTTGTGAGGGTGCGGTTAGTGTACTGTGTGTGTGAGCGTGCGGGCTGTATGTTTGGAGGGATTGTGGAGGTGGGGGCAGATTAGTAAATATCCCCCCTCCCTACCTTATATAGGGAGGGGGGATCCTTGCTGCCATGTGCCATCCCTGGTGGTCCAGTGGAGAGTGAACTCTAGCCTGCGGGGCTAGAGTTAACTCTCGCGAGATCTGAGTGTTGCCGTGGCAATGCTCAGATCTCGTGAGAGGAACCTGGCGGAGCTGCTGTCTAGAGCTCCCCGGGTCCTCTACTGCCTCCCTCCATGTTGCTGTGGGCTGGTGAGGTAGATCTTTGATCTCCCCGCCAGCCCATGGAGGCTTAGAGCAGAGCAGGCACTCAGATAGCGCCGACTCTGCGTGAGCCGACAGGGGAGATCCGGAGATCTCCGGTGAAGTCCTGGGGAATAAAGTGTGGGAACTCTTTTCCCACCTCCCCAAAAAAATAATATACACGTGTGTGTGTGTATATATATATATATATATATATATATATATATATATATATATATATATATATATATATATATGCGTGCACACACAGACTGACACATACACAGACACACATATATACGCGTGCACACACAGACTGACACACTCACAGACACACACACACATTCAGACACACACACTCAGACACACACCTACATTCACAGACACACTTACAGACACACATACATACATTCACAGACACACTCACTCACAGACACACACACATACATACATTCAAAGACACTCACTCACAGACACACAGACACATACACACATACACACAGACACACACACACACACACACATTCACAGACACACTCACTCACAGACATATACACACAGACACACACACACATACACACATTCACAGACACAATCACTCAGACACACTCACTCACAGACATATACACACAGACACACACACACATACACACATTCACAGACACACTCACAGACACATACACACAGACACACACACACACATACATTCACAGACACAATCACTCACAGACACATACATACAAATTATTTTTTTTTTAATAAAAAAATGTCCACCCAGCCTCCCTACCTGGAGTGCTGGCATGGACTTGTCCCTGGGGTCCAGTGGGTCGGTCAAGCGCCGGTCTCCACTCAGCCGCGGCGAGGGAGCTGTGTGCTCTCTGCTTCCTCTCGCCGCGTGGGCTGTCTGCTGTAGCTGGGAGCCGGAATATGACGTCATATTCTGGCTCCCGGCATAAGCAGACAGCGCGCGGCGAGAGGAAGCAGAGAGCACACAGCTCCCTCGCCGCGGCTGAGTGGAGACCGGCGCTTGACCGGGGGGTGGGGGTCCTTCACCACCTGCCCCCCCCCATGACAGGGGGAACATAGGGGGAGGAATGGGGAGCTGAGTGCCTGCAGGAACAGCGTTCCTGCTCAAATAAAAGTGCAGGAACACTGTTCCTGCAGGACTCAATACATAGGCGTGCCACGGGGATTAGGGTGTGCCCAGGCACACCCGGCACATCCCGTGCTCACGCCTATGTAGGGGCCTCTGGGAAGTACCCACACATTTCACTGTCCTACAGACCATGGAACGCGAAACAGTGGGGAGCTAACCATTAAATATTGCATGAGATATATTCTTGTTTTCATGTGCATTTTATATATATATATATATATATATATATATATATATATATATATTAGGATGAATATGAAGGTTAAAGGGATTCTATAGACTTCATAACAACTAAATGGCAGAGAACTGAGCAGTGAGACTGCAGGGGGATGATATATAAACCAAAACTGCTTTATTAAGCTAAAGTTGTTTGGTTATTTTGGGTCGCAACTGAAATAAAAAAAAGAGATCAGGTGCAGTGGGTCCAGGAGTCAGTTCATTCAGAAAGGCTTATTCTAATGTATTCTGGTGATTCAGAAGGAGCACAGCACTTGCATATATGGGGTGTATGTCTTTAAATCTGCTAAAGGCAGAGTCAAATTTTGCTTCACACCAAATAATATACTTTTGATTTAAAGCTCCAAACAGGAAAGGATGCTATAGGAGAACAGTATGAGGAACTGTTCCCTATTTGTGTGGTCTAACGCGTTTCGTGGGTGTTAGCCCCACTTCATCAGATATGGCCATATCAGAGATGAAGTGGGGCTAACACCCACGAAACGCGTTAGACCACACCAGTACTGAGCAGGATACGGACACAGGACTCCGTAAACCAGCAACAAGGGATTCCCTCTCCTCTCCCGACTAGTGAGAGTGTGCACCCTAAGATCTGGGGACCAATCGGCCGACAGCGCGCATTACCCAGAGTGAGGTCTGGGACGCACGCCAACCTCACAGCCGACAGCCAGAAGATTACAGTTTCTTGCAACACTGTATCTATATCCATCCTGGGAGGTCCCTGCGGTTTATTCGATTTTAGAACTGCCAAACTGCTGGTAATATCCTTGTTATACGTTCCTGGCTCATATTTTTATACTTTTAATACTAATTATTATTTTTATAAATTCCTAGTGTTTTTACTTTTGATTGAAAAATTATATCCAATAAATTCCACATTACTGCATTTATTCACTTATTCATTTTCTCCTTTTTTTATATATATTTTTTAACGGTTTTAAAGAGATATGGTTTATATTACATTATAGAATACAGCCATATATACCGTATATCTAATACATAATACAAGAGGTTTATATCTCTAGTACAAAGTTTAACTCTGTCTATAACAGATTTAAAGACGTATACACCATATATAATTATTTCAAGTTTTTTTGACACAAATAGGGAACAGTTCCTCATACTGTTCTCCTATAGCATCCTTTCCTGTTTGGAGCTTTAAATCAAAAGTATATTATTTGGTGTGTAGCAAAATTTGACTCTGCCTTTAGCAGATTTAAAGACATACACCCCATATATGCAAGTGCTGTGCTCCTTCTGAATCACCAGAATACATTAGAATAAGCCTTTTTGAATGAACTGACTCCTGGACCCACTGCACCTGATCTCTTTTTTTGATTTCAGTTGCGACCCAAAATAATCTATCTCTCTAGGCAGATTACTTGGTGAAATTTCTGCCTGCATCCAGTTTGAGCCATTTCACCACAAGTCAGACTCCCTCATCCCTGGGTGTTGCAATAGGCATACCAGACCAACCTGATTTTAAAGTTGTTTGGTGCCTATAGTGTCCCTTTAATAACAGGTACAACAATGCGTTTGATTTCACATACTTTTACACTGATATGAATATTCACTATTGTATAATTTAAAGTGAATTGTAAGCTCATTTGAGCTGGGTCAACCTATTGTTCCTGTAACATGTTTTAATTGTCTTATTGTTAAAAATTCCCCATTTATAAAATTGTAAAGTACTGAAGAGAAAGTTGGCGCTATATAAATGCTGATAATAATTCTAAGTGAAAATCACATTTAAGGTCAAAATAGCGGAAATGGACTATGCTAATCAGCCATGCACTCAATTCGGGTACTCTGGCTTCCCCCAATGAGATGAAGTGGTCTGGGTACCTATGGTGTCCGTCTAATCAGAGGGTCCCTCCCCCTAACTGCATGGATAGGGATGTCCTGCAGGATTGGTCAGAGAAGAGGACTTGCTGATGGCAGATGCCAAATATGCACATAATTTACATTAACCAGCCTTGGATATGTTGAAAGTCAGAAGTAACAGTATCTATAAGGATATCTTGAATATAGTGGATTTTATTGTCAATTCATGGACCACCAGACATTTGTAATGCCACAAAATGAAATGTAACTAAAAGCAAAAGCTTAAATTATATGCTTTACAGACTGTAAAAATAAAGGAAATACTAGATTCTGCTTGTGTTTGCCACCTTATGTGCAGATATTTAAATCCTTATCTAAAGAGTAAATTTATTTGCAATATAGAATAAATAAAAAAGCAAGTAGGCTGCTCGGTTAAACACCGGCCTAAATAAGAGAAAAATTTAAATATTTATTTTACAGCATGCCCTATTTTAAAACCTTCATTATTTTAAGTGACGCAGCAAGTTAACTCTGACCTTCTGTCAGTTTCAACATGTATTTAAATCCTTTAAGCTTTCATGAAGACTCATCCTGCTGATTATAAATGGGCGAGAGAACTGAAATAGATAATGGTTAACTCTTTGACTGCCAGGAGGATGAGCAACTCATTGTCCTCCATTCTACTACTCATCATTCTAGTGCTCAAATGGTTACAAAATCATAAACATTGGGTTTTAATCGTCTTACATTATCTACACTCAGGCTCATTCCTCTGTGCTGATGAGATACTTAAACTACCACTATAGGCACCCAGACCACTTCAGCTCAATGAAGTGTTCTTGGTACCAGGTCCCCCTAGTTTTAAACATACAGCTGAAAACATCTAGTGGCTGTCTCCCTGAGTAATGCTTTCCTATGGGTGGTTTGAATGCGCGCACGGCTCTGGCCGCGCATGCGCATTCGGCTCCACTCGGGAGCTGACGTCGGCAGGGGAGGGAGAGGTCACCAGCGCTAAGGAAGCCTGGCAATGGATTAAAGTAAGTGGCTGAAGGGGTTATAACCCCTTCAGCCCAGCGTGAGGGTGGCCACGAGGGAGGGGGAGGGACCTAATAACCCTATTGTGCTAGGAAAACGGGTTTGTTTTCCGGGCACTACAGTGCTCCTTTAAAGTAATTTTTACTATTAAATTCCTTGCCATTATGCTGCAGAAAGCTTTAAATATATATTAAAAGGCCTCTAGAGCTTCTCTATGATCTAAACGTAGACTACAGCAATGGTTCCATATACATTCCTCGTGGCCCACCAACAATCCAGGATTTATATATTACACTTTTTATGCCAATGGAAATAGTGACAAAACCCTGACTGTTGTTGGGTATTGACTTGTGATGACTGGTGTGGAATGCACTGGACTACAGAAATACCAATGGAATAGCAAATGGCATTATATTGCATTTTCATGATTATTCAGGACATACTCCAGGTGAGATGTACCACCACAAATTATTATTGTAAACTTTTTTTTTAACTTTATACCTACAGCCTGGAGGTCTGGATCATACACCTTTTTAAATATGAGAAACCTTATATATGCCTGAGCATCTACTTAACATAGGAAATTAGGGATTCTCCCTTTTAAATTCTTAAAACCATGCCTCCATATAATAATACATTTCTTGAGAAACAAATGTCCTGGGACAATGATCTCCTTTACATTCAGTAATTATAGACCATGTTATAATGATTGAATATTGCTCCATTATATTACATAAGAAAAACACCAGTTAAATGCAGATTTTAGTATTTGAAGACTTCATGCAGTTTTTACTCTGTTTTATGTTTCGAGTTGAACTTAGAATGTATAAAATCTTTGGATAAACCTGCCAAAACCTGTTCTAAATATCTATCTGTATATAACTCAGGTTGAACTTTCGAACAAACAAGTTGGGGTATGTTATTGTACTCAGTGGAGCTATATAAACCAACTTTGTAAGAGAAATAGCAAGAAAATAGAAAAATATAAATAATGCATAGCAGCACAAGAAAGTGTGTTTCTATGATACGGCATAATGAAGTATTCATTTCATTTTCTAAATCTATTTTCTGTTTTGTCTGCTTCTCTCTGTGTGATTGAGGGGCCTCTGGGTTACATATAAACAATCTATTAAACAAAATTGATTTAAACATATTTTCTCCAGAATTTCTCTCTTTTGCATATTTTCCCAATGGTTTGAATAAGCACTTCTAAAATCTAGAGGATTACCATACAAGTAATCATATATGTCAAAAGATAACAGGTATAACAATAAACACACTGATCAGCCACAACAAATACACTGATAGAGAAGCTATCCTGTCTGTTCTGATAACACAGAAGAGCTAATGTAGCGCAAAATGCTGAAACTTAATGCTGGACATAAAGGTGTTGGAATGCACAGTGTACTGCAGTTTGCTGTTTATGGGCCTGGGTGGTCAGAGTGCCGATAATGACCCTTGTCCACCACTGAAAGCACCTTCAATGGGCACATGAGAGTCAGAACTAAACCACTAAGCAATGGAAGAAGGATGCCTGGTCTGATTAATCACATTTCCGTTTACGAAGTGCATGTGTGTCTTATACCTGGGCTGATATGGCCGGATGCACTATGGGAAGAAGGCAGGCCGGTGGAGGCAGTGTTATGTTCTGGACAATGTTCTGCGTGAAATCTTGGATCCTGGCATTCATGTGGATGTTACTTTGACACATACCACCTACCTAGACATTGTTGCAGACCACATATATCTCTTCATGGCAATGGCATTTTAGGATGGCAGTGGCCTCTTTCAGCAGGATAAGGCACCCTGCCACACAGAAAAATTGTTTAGGAATAGTTTGAGGAACACGATAGAGAGTTCAAGGTGTTGCCTTGGATTCTCAATTCCCCAGATCTCGATAAAATTGAGCATCCGTGGATTGTACTGGAACAAAAAACCTGATCGATGGTGGCCCCACCTTGAAACTTAAAGGATTTAATGCTAATGTTTTTATGCCGGATAACACGTTCAGAAGTCTTGTGGAATCCATGCATCAAAGAATCAGAACTTGAGGAACCTACACAATATTAGGGGGGTGGTTTTAATGTTGTGGCTGAGACAAGTAGCAATTCACAAAGTGTTAACAGATGGTATCACAAATACACATCAATATTTGTGAAATGCAGATAATACAGAATAAGAGACATTTTATTTACTTAGTTATAAAAAATGCAGTATACTCCACAAATCTTTCTTTCACGCATATATTATTTGCAGAGTTACATCACCTCTGAAAGCTACTTGACTTTGTATACTTTTCCATTGGAGTTGGGTTAACATTCTCACAAGTGACTTCTGTATGCTGCAAATTAAGGTATACATCAATGTATTATTTATGTATTTGTTTATTTAGTTTTTAATATGTATATATATATATATATATATATATATATATATATATATATATATATATATATATATATTATTCCAGCATTACTAGTGTGATGGTTTTAAACAGAAACTGCACCACTGAATGACCAGTGATGGCTAACCTTGACACAATAAATAGTTTCTGGACTACGTTTCCCATGATGCTCAGCTATCTTTTAGAGTCTAGAAACAATGTATGGTGTCAAGGTTAGCCATCACTGGAATAAACCATTGAAGATAACCTACAACTTTTTCTAACCATTTTTTATCCATGTGATTCTATAAATGTAGCAAATTACATCATGATCGGGTTCAGTACAGGCATATTTAGGGCACACATTGTAAGTGTGAAAGAGAAATAGAAACATTATTGATTTCCTCATCTTCTCTTTTTGGTACTGACTGCCAGGTGCAGGTTACAAACACTGGCAGGGAGACAATATAAAAACATCCAGTTAAGGATAAATTGGTGTATAGTTCTATGTTTAGGGGTACTCCATGCACTGTGATCACTACAGAGATTTGAAGTAGTCATGGTCCCTGGTGTCTGTTTTACTTTTAAACACTGCACATGCAGAGATTAATGTTAAGGTGTAACTCCACCTCTAGCAGCATCATTGTGACACAGTTCAGCGTATGCTTTCATCCAATGAATTAGCAGCGTAATCTGCATCTGGCTTCTCCAGGACTCCAGACGTCGTAAGCCACCATCACAGGAGAGAAGGTGCCAGCAGGACCCAAGTAAGAGGGCAAACTGCTGCAAAATACAAGGGGGATACATTTTATTAAAATTCCTAGGAAGATATCATCAATTAATGTCAAGGAATATTAAGCAAAGATGAGTAAGGCAAATCAATAGTGTAGTGTCAGGGAAAAGCTGTGGAAATATGGAAAAGTTTTGAGTCATAAAGACAGAATTTAGAAAGATTAAGAAAGGAGGAAAAGAAAGTGGATGGTTAATTATGCAGAAAATGAGGATAGGTTAGGATAAACTTGAGGTTATAAAAGCAGATAAGAATAATGGGAAAGGAGAGAGGGGGCTAAACATGCATATTTCCTTCACTGTTGGCAGTGGTTCTTGTTAGTTGCTTTTTGTTTTGTTTTGTTTTAGCTTTTTATATCATATACACCATTGTTACATATTATGTTCCACATATAATAAAGAAATTAACACATTAGTGTATTCCAATTTTCTGCAAACAATTATGCATAAAGAACTTCACAAAAAAAGAGTTTAACACGGATAACCTGAATGTTCAGATACAAAGAGCCTTAAAGAGCATAAGTGAACATATTTTAACTTTTAAGGGGTGTTTTAATTTTATTTCATAAGGTTCGATGATGCAGAGTATGACACACATTGAGTGGGTTAAATAATACAAGTTACTTTTTAAGGAGAAAACAGTATAATATTTATGGTTACGCGCTATTAATTATAATGTAATATAATCTTTCTAATAAAGTTAATTTTACAAGACTAAAGTAATACATCACCAATTAATCTATTGTAGAACTACATCTAGGCAAACACAATCACAGCTAAGAAGCCCCATTTTTCAGCCTTGGTCTAGAGTCTCAGGTTAATCGGGAATGTTACTGCATGGTGTGTAGACCAACAGTTGAGGCTTCTAACAAAATTTCTAAAAGTCATAGCTTTTAAAATCATACAAAGAGTGGTTTGCCTAACTAATTAATGCAAGTGACATGTGCATTTCATGCATGCGAGAGTGCAGCTACTCTTCCGGAGTGCTGGCCAGATGCCCGGAGAGAGTCCAAGTCATGTGATAAGACACCTGCATGTTGTTTGGAAGTTTCTGGAACTCTGCAAAGTGTGCCCAAAACATTGCAAAATCATAAGATACTGTGTTTTTTTTTTTAACTAAATAGTTTTAGAAAGCATTGATCAACAAATCTATCCACACAATTATCAATTCAGAGGGATATAAGGGTGGAAGTAAGAGGCGGGAATGTTTAGCTTTGTCAGAGTGACAATTGATAAGTGGATAATGCTGTAGATATAAGGCGGTGATAAGTATGGTATAAGAAATATGGTGTACGGTGTTTCTAATAATATTACATTCTGTGATTTCCACCAGGGTTCTTCCATTTTGTTAGTAAGCAAACAAAATAATTAATTAGACTAAAAAGTCCAGGTTACAAAGTGTTTATTACGTACATAGTTCAGAGTAGTTAGATATGTGCATTTTTTGTTCTCTGGTTATAGTATGGCTCAAGCATGTGGGAATAAATACACTTCACTGAAATATTCTACAGTACAATGTGGTCTTTGTATGGGTACAACTGTTAAATAGGTTGTTAAATAGGTTGTAGTGGGTGGGTTAATAATTGTACCCAAATACATTCCCCACTCTTCTCAGGCCACAGTCCAATAAGTATGTGGTACTGGGGATTTTCTAACTCTGGTTTCATATTTTCAGGTTCATATTTTCAGGTTCATATTTTCAGGTTATCTAGTCTATGCATGATTTAACTGAAGGGGTTTGGAATTTATTCAAATTTTTACTAATGGTCATCAATGCACTGTGGTTTTGTCAAAGATTCGGTATTTGGAGTCATGAGGTAATTTGGGGGTGGAGGAGGGTAGTGGTTCATGAGATAGTATTATGGACTGTGAGAGAGGGTGATGTCTGTGCTCAAGCTTATCATATCTGCTATGTTTTTACAAAGGTTCGTGAGTTGAGGGCACAACCACCATATATGTACCATATTACCTACTTCTTTGCAACAACTCCAGCAGATATTGGATGTGTTTTGTCCTATGTGAGCTAGCAGTACAAGGTACAATTTATAGAGCAATGTTTGTCCTGTTTCTATGTGAGAATTACACAAGGTGAATTTCCTGTGAGATAGTAGTTCTTTTAACTAGTGATGTACCGAACTGTCCGCCGGCGAACTTAGCGTGTTCGCGTTCGCCGCGGCGGGCGGACACATGCGCAGTTCGATCCGCCCCCTATTCGTCATCATTGGGCAAACTTTGACCCTGTGCCTCTCGGTCAGCAGACACATTCCAGCCAATCAGCAGCACTCCCTCCCTTCCACACCCTCCAACCTCCCTCCCAGCATCCATTTTCGATTCATTCTGAAGCTGCATGCTTAGTGAGAGGAGGGAAAGTTTAGCTGCTGCTGATTAGATAGGGAAATTGATAGCGAGGCTAGGGTATTCAGTGTCCACTACAATCCTGAAGGACTCATCTGATCTCTGCTGTAAGGACAGCACCCCCAAAAAGCCCTTTTTAGGGCTCGAACATCAGGCTGCTTTTTTTTTTTTTTCTCCTGTGTAATGTAATTGCAGGTGCCTGCCTGCCAGCTTCTGTGTGAGGTTCACATTGGATACTGTGCCTACTTGCCCAGTGCCACCACTCATATCTGTTTTAACAATAGGTTAAGCTTTACATTTAAAATAAATATTTTTTTTTCACTGTAATAGAAGAGCAGTTGCCTGCCTGCCAGCTTCTGTGTCAGGTTGGATGCCTTGCCCATTTTCACAGTCAGTGCCACCACTCATATCTGTTTTAACAATAGGTTAAGCTTTACATTTAAAATAAATATTTTTTTTTCACTGTAATAGAAGAGCAGTTGCCTGCCAGCTTCTGTGTCAGGTTGGATGCCTTGCCCATTTGCACAGTCAGTGCCATCACTCATATCTGTTTTAACAATAGGTTAAGCTTTACATTTAAAATAAATAATTTTTTTTCACTGTAATAGAAGAGCAGTTGCCTGCCTGCCAGCTTCTGTGTCAGGTTGGATGCCTTGCCCATTTGCACAGTCAGTGCCACCACTCATATCTGTTTTAACAATAGGTTAAGCTTTACATTTAAAAGAAATATTTTTTTTTCACTGTAATAGAAGAGCAGTTGCCTGCCTGCCAGCTTCTGTGTCAGGTTGGATGCCTTGCCCATTTGCACAGTCAGTGCCACAATTCATATCTGTTTTAAAAATAGGTTAAGCTTTACATTTAAAATAAATAAAAAATTTTCACTATAATAGAAGAGCAGTTGCCTGCCTGCCATCTTCTGTGTCAGGTTGGATGCCTTGCCCATTTGCACAGTCAGTGCCACCACTCATATCTGTTTTAACAATAGATTAAGCTTTACATTTAAAAGAAATAATTTTTTTCACTGTAATAGAAGAGCAGTTGCCTGCCTGCCAGCTTCTGTGTGAGGTTCACATTGGATACTGTGCCTATTTGCCCAGTGCCACCACTCATATCTGTTTTAACAATAGGTTAAGCTTTACATTTAAAATAAATATTTTTTTTTCACTGTAATAGAAGAGCAGTTAGTTGTCTGCAAGCGTCTGGGTGTCAGGCCTACTTCAGCGTGTGCTCTGCAGACCTGTGCCAGCGTGCTTTGACAGTTGCCAATCATATCTGGTGTCTCTTTAGCGTGCTTTTACAAAGAAAAAAGGTTTCTAGTGTAAGCTAATAGCAGCCAGTCAGTGTCCTTCAAGCGGCTCTGTCACTCCTTCCTTCAGCGTGTGCTCTGCAGACCTGTGCCAGCGTGCTTTGACAGTTGCTAATCATATCTGGTGTCTCTATAGCGTGCTTTTACAAAGAAAAAAGGTTTCTAGTGTAAGCTAATAGCAGCCAGTCAGTGTCCTTCAAGCGGCTCTGTCAGTCCTTCCTTCAGCGTGTGCTCTGCAGAACTGTTCCAGTGCACATTGCCAATCATATCTGGTGTCTCTATAGCGTGCTTTTAAAACCAAAATGTATTTTTCACTGTTATAGATTGAATAGCAGTTACTTGTCTTCAAGCGGGTGTGTCAGGCCTACAGTGTGTGCTCTGCAGAACTGTTCAAGTGCACATTGCCAATCATATCTGGTGTCTCTATAGTGTGCTTTTAAAACCAAAATTTATTTTTCACTTTTATAGATTGAATAGCAGTTACTTGTCTTCAAGCGGGTGTGTCAGGCCTACAGTGTGTGCTCTGCAGAACTGTTCAAGTGCACATTGCCAATCATATCTGGTGTCTCTATAGCCTGCTTTTACAAAGAAAAAAGGTTTCTAGTGTAAGCTAATAGCAGCCAGTCAGTGTCCTTCAAGCGGCTCTGTCAGTCCTTCCTTCAGCGTGTGCTCTGCAGACCTGTGCCAGCGTGCTTTGACAGTTGCTAATCATATCTGGTGTCTCTATAGCGTGCTTTTACAAAGAAAAAAGGTTTCTAGTGTAAGCTAATAGCAGCCAGTCAGTGTCCTTCAAGCGTCTCTGTCAGTCCTTCCTTCAGCGTGTGCTCTGCAGAACTGTTCCAGGGCACATTGCCAATCATATCTGGTGTCTCTATAGCGTGCTTTTAAAACCAAAATTTATTTTTCACTGTTATAGATTGAATAGCAGTTACTTGTCTTCAAGCGGGTGTGTCAGGCCTACAGTGTGTGCTCTGCAGAACTGTTCAAGTGCACATTGCCAATCATATCTGGTGTCTCTATAGCGTGCTTTTACAAAGAAAAAAGGTTTCTAGTGTAAGCTAACAGCAGCCAGTCAGTGTCCTTCAAGCGGCTCTGTCAGTCCTTCCTTCAGCGTGTGCTCTGCAGACCTGTGCCAGCGTGCTTTGACAGTTGCCAATCATATCTGGTGTCTCTATAGCATGCTTTTACAAAGAAAAAAGGTTTCTAGTGTAAGCTAATAGCAGCCAGTCAGTGTCCTTCAAGCGGCTCTGTCAGTCCTTCCTTCAGCGTGTGCTCTGCAGAACTGTTCCAGTGCACATTGCCAATCATATCTGGTATCTCTATAGCGTGCTTTTAAAACCAAAATTTATTTTTCACTGTTATAGATTGAATAGCAGTTACTTGTCTTCAAGTGGGTGTGTCAGGCCTACAGTGTGTGCTCTGCAGAACTGTTCAAGTGCACATTGCCAATCATATCTGGTGTCTCTATAGCGTGCTTTTAAAACCAAAATTTATTTTTCACTGTTATAGATTGAATAGCAGTTACTTGTCTTCAAGCGGGTGTGTCAGGCCTACAGTGTGTGCTCTGCAGAACTGTTCAAGTGCACATTGCCAATCATATCTGGTGTCTCTATAGCGTGCTTTTACAAAGAAAAAAGGTTTCTAGTGTAAGCTAACAGCAGCCAGTCAGTGTCCTTCAAGCGGCTCTGTCAGTCCTTCCTTCAGCGTGTGCTCTGCAGACCTGTGCCAGCGTGCTTTGACAGTTGCCAATCATATCTGGTGTCTCTATAGCGTGCTTTTACAAAGAAAAAAGGTTTCTAGTGTAAGCTAATAGCAGCCAGTCAGTGTCCTTCAAGCGGCTCTGTCAGTCCTTCCTTCAGCGTGTGCTCTCCAGAACTGTTCCAGTGCACATTGCCAATCATATCTGGTGTCTCTATAGCGTGCTTTTATAAACAACATTTTTTTTTCACTGTTATAGATTGAATAGCAGTTACTTGTCTTCAAGCGGGTGTGTCAGGCCTACAGTGTGTGCTCTGCAGAACTGTTCAAGTGCACATTGCCAATCATATCTGGTGTCTCTATAGCGTGCTTTTACAAAGAAAAAAGGTTTCTAGTGTAAGCTAATAGCAGCCAGTCAGTGTCCTTCAAGCGGCTCTGTCAGTCCTTCCTTCAGCGTGTGCTCTGCAGAACTGTTCCAGTGCACATTGCCAATCATATCTGGTGTCTCTATAGCGTGCTTTTAAAACCAAAATTTATTTTTCACTGTTATAGATTGAATAGCAGTTACTTGTCTTCAAGCGGGTGTGTCAGGCCTACAGTGTGTGCTCTGCAGAACTGTTACAGTTCACATTGCCAATCATATCTGGTCTCACAGTAGCTTGCACGCATAGTACCACTAATCCCCAAAAAAATGACAGGCAGAGGCAGGCCACCCCGCAGGGGCCGTCGTGGTCGTGGTGCTGTGATTCCCTTTTGCCCTAGAATAATGCCCAGTTTTCAGAAGCCACGTACCCTGAACTTGAAAAGTTCTGAGGACATAGTTGACTGGCTAACACAGGACACCCAATCTTGTACAGCCTCCGATCGGAACCTTGACGCACCATCCTCCTCCAGCTTAGCTTCAGGCACCTCTCAAGATACCACTCACCCGCCTGCCGCCACCACCAAAACTAGCACCACAGCCGCTTTACTTGGTATGTCAGAGGAGTTATTCACACACCCGTTTGAAGAAATGCGTGATGCGCAACCATTATTGCTAGAGGATGTAGATAACAGGGATATGTCTCAGGCAGGCAGCATTAAACACATGGAGGTACGGTGTGATGATGATGATGTTGTACCCGCTGCTGCTTCCTTTTCTGAGTTGTCAGATACAAGCGAAGCGGTTGATGATGACGATGCGTCCATGGATGTCACGTGGGTGACCGCTAGGCAAGAAGAAGAACAGGGCGAAAGTTCAGATGGGGAGACAGACAGGAGGAGGAGACGAGTTGGAAGCAGGGGGGGGGGTCGTCGCAAGGAGCTAGTGGCACAGTCAGACAGCATGCATTGGCACCCGGGGTCAGCCCGACAGCCCCCCAATCAACGCATGCTGTGTCCACCACCAGAATGCCGTCATTGCAGATCTCAGACACATTTTTTTTGTGTGTCTGCCTCGGACAACAGCGATGCCATTTGCAACCTGTGCCAAAGGAAACTGAGTCGTGGGAGGTCCAACACCCACCTAGGTACAACTGCTTTGCGTAGGCACATGATCTCACATCACAAACGCCTATGGGATCAACACATGAGTACAAGCAGCACGCCTACTCTAAGTCGCCATCCTCCTCCTGGTCTAGCATCTTCAGCCACGTCAACCACTGCTGTCCTTCTTGCCCCCTCTCAACCATCCGCCACTCCGTCTCCCACCTTGAGCAGTTCCCGCTCATCTGCCCACAGTCATGTGTCTGTCAAGGACATGTTTGAGCGTAAGAAGCCAATGTCATCAAGTCACCCCCTTGCCCAGCGTCTGACAGCTGGCTTGTCCGAACTACTAGCCCGCCAGCTTTTACCATACAATCTGGTTGAGTCTGAGGCGTTAAAAAAATTTGTAGCTATTGGGACACCGCAGTGGAAGGTACCCGGCCGGAATTTCTTTTCACAAAAGGCAATCCCCAACTTGTACTCGATTGTGCAAAAGGAAGTCATGGCATGTCTGGCACACAGTGTTGGGGCAAGGGTCCATCTGACCACTGATACCTGGTCTGCAAAGCATGGTCAGGGCAGGTATATCACCTACACTGCGCATTGGGTAAACCTGCTGACGGCTGACAAGCAAGGAATGCGTGGCATTGCAGAGGAGTTGGTGACACCGCCACGAATTGCAGGCAGTCCTGCTGCCACCTCCTCTACTCCTCCTACTCCATCCTCTTCCATAACCTCCTCGGCTGAGTCCTCTTGTGCTGCTGCGTCTTGCTCCACATCAACGGCACCCCCCCAGCTCCCCAGGTACTATTCCACATCCCGGATACGGCAGTGTCACGCCGTCTTGGGTTTGACTTGCTTGAAAGCAGAGAGTCACACCGGACAAGCACTCCTGTCCGCTCTGAACGCACAGGTGGAAAAGTGGCTGACTCTGCAGCAACTGGATATCGGCAAAGTGGTGTGTGACAACGGAAAAAATTTGATAGCGGCATTGAAGTTGGGCAAGTTGACACATGTGCCGTGCATGGCACATGTGTGTAATCTGATCGTACAACGCTTTGTGCATAAGTACACAGGCTTACAGGATGTCCTGAAGCAGGCCAGGAAGGTGTGTGGCCATTTCAGGCGTTCCTACACGGCCATGGCTCACTTTGCCGATATCCAGCGGCGAAACAACATGCCAGTGAGGCGCTTGATTTGCGACAGCCCTACACGTTGGAATTCAACACTCCTAATGTTCGACCGCCTGCTCCAACAAGAAAAAGCTGTTAATGAATATTTGTATGACAGCCTCTGGGGAGCTGGGAATTTTTTTGCCACGTTACTGGACGCTCATGCGCAATGACTGTAGGCTCATGCGTCCTTTTGAGGAGGTGAGAAACCTAGTCAGTCGCAACGAAGGCACCATCAGCGACATCATACCATTTGTTTTCTTCCTGGAGCGTGCCCTGCGAAGAGTGCTGGATCAGGCTGTAGATGAGCGTGAAGAGGAAGAGGCAGAGTTGTGGTCACCATCACCACCAGAAACAGCCTTATCAGCATCGCTTGCTGGACCTGCGGCAACGCTGGAAGAGGATTGTGAGGAAGAGGAGTCAGAGGAGGATTGTAGCTTTGAGGAGGAGGAGGAGGAGCAAGACCAAACACAACAGGCATCCCAGGGTGCTCGTTGTCACCTATCTGGTACCCGTGGTGTTGTACGTGGCTGGGGGGAAGAACATACCTTCAATGACATCAGTGAGGAGGAGGAACGGGAAATGAGTAGCTCGGCATCCAACCTTGTGCAAATGGGGTCTTTCATGCTGTCCTGCCTGTTGAGGGACCCTCGTATAAAAGGGCTGAAGGAGAACGACCTGTACTGGGTGTCCACGCTACTAGACCCCCGGTATAAGCAGAAAGTGGCGGAAATGTTACCGAATTACAACAAGTCGGAAAGGATGCAGCATTTGCAAAATAAATTAAAAAGTATGCTTTACACAGCGTATAAGGGTGATGTCACAGCACAACGGGAATCCAACAGGGGGAGAGGTGGAAGTCATCCTCCTCCTCCTCCTCCCACGACAGTCTCTATTCTGCTCTGTGTCAGTGTGTATCAGGGGTTTTGAGGACAGGTGTCAATCCATATCTGCCAAGTGACCCTATGTAGGAGGAACAGTCCCTATTCTGCTCTGTGTCAGTGTTTATCAGGGGTTTTGAGGACAGGTGTCAATCCATATCTGCCAAGTGACCCTATGTAGGGGGAACAGTCTCTATTCTGCTCTGTGTCAGTGTGTATCAGGGATCATTAGGATAGGTGTCAATCCATATCTGCCAAGTGACCCTATGTAGGGGGAACAGTCCCTATTCTGCTCTGTGTCAGTGTGTATCAGGGATTTGACTATCTTTATTCAGATTCAAAAATTACAATTCCAGGAAAAATTTAACAAACATTTACAAGAACATGTTATGCACATCATAGAAACAACGTAAACCTCTTTAAAGCCACAAACTTAAGACAAAAAATACGTACACACAATGTGTAAGGGTTTGAAAGAATATTCTGAATCCTTACATGTTTACTTTATCGTTTGTTTGATTTTTGTGAACCATATATAAACTACAAGCAGCGTGAAAACTATAAAAACTCAAGTGGCCATGCTGATCAAATTAAATAGTATGCTTTACACAGCGTATAAGGGTGATGTCACAGCACAACAGGAATGTAACAGGGGAAGAGGTGAAAGTCATCCTCCCCCTCCCACGACCCCGCCATATCTGCCAAGTGTCCCTATGTAGGGGTAACAGTCTCTATTCTGCTCTGTGTCAGTGTGTATCATGGTCTCTGAGGACGGGGAACAGTCTCTATTCTGCTCTGTGTCAGTGTGTATCAGGGCAGGGCTTTGAGGACAGGTGTCAATGTTAGGTGATTTCTGCCCTTTATGGATTAAAAGCAGACTCTGCATCAACTGTGCAATTTTCCATGGGAGTTTTGCCATGGATCCCCCTCCGGCATGCCACAGTCCAGGTGTTAGTCCCCTTGAAACAACTTTTCCATCACTTTTGTGGCCAGAAAGGGTCCCTGTTTGTTTTAAAATTCGCCTGCCCATTGAAGTCAATGGCGGTTCGCCGGTTCGCGAACATTTGCGGAAGTTCGCGTTCGCGAACCGAAAATTTCGGGTTTGCGACAACACTACTTTTAACTCTTGCTCTGTGAGTTTTATCTCTAGTTTGTTTTCCAGTTTTCTTTTAATAAGTGGGAGTTTATGTTGTGTCGGGAGTATAAGCTAGAATAAATCATTGAAATTATCCCAATGGAGAGTCATATACCTAAATTGTTTGGTAGCAGACATATTTTTGTATATCCAGGGTTTAATTTGGTTATAGGAATATAGTGCTGTTGCTGGGATATTATGTGATTCTTGTAGTGTGGTAAAGCGTAATTCATCTCAATACATGTGGTGGATTCTGGTGTTTTTATGTCTGACATATTTATAATTACAAGATGGCAAAAATGGGGTTTATGTCAGGCACGATGTTCGTTGTTTTTAATGAGTTGTCACTAGAGTCTGTGTTGTGCCGCTCTATTATTCAGATAAAGGATTCTTTATTCTTACTAGAAGCAAGAGACCAATGGGTGAATCTAGTTGGCATGATTATTTTTATCCCTATTCGATAACCACATATTCTATATTATTTAATGCTAGGTAAATAAAGTGCATTAATATTGTATTCACATTTTTAGAGTTTATTATTTTTTTTTTACTCATTAAACAAGGATTGAAAAAGATTGTCTTTTGTTATTAAAGGTGAGCTGTCACTTCCAATATTTTTCATTATTATATTTACTTATTCTTTTTTTGTTTTTGTTTAACACATATGTGACTGTAATGTTAAAAAAAATAATAACATGAAGAAATCCGCATTGCTGCATTTACTTCTAGCTAGGAACTGTTCGCCTCGTCTCTCTCTGCTGACTTACTGTCATTGTGAAAGGCTCTAAACATTTCTGTCAATTGTAATATAATTAATAACATAGTTAATAATGGCAACAGTAACCTAGGAGTAACATAAACAAAGTTCATGTTCCTCTTCCGGCAATGCAATGTGTGCCTTGACTGTGCCGGGACTGAACTTGATTTTTATATCAATTCCTAATCTTAGCATATATTTAAAAGAAAACATAGTATCAAATAAAAAGGTAAAAGTTATAAGTGATTTTCCATGTTTTAGTCAATGTTGAAATTTCCAAAGAACTTACAAATCCCCTTTAACCCGTTAAGGACACATGACATGTGTGACATGTCACGATTCCCTTTTATTCCAGAAGTTTGGTCCTTAAGGGGTTAAAGGAAGGGCATTGTATGTACAGTATACAGGGAAAATAAATATACATTACTTTCCAGAGCAAACTAAAGAACGGATTCTGATGGTATCTTTATTTTTATTTTTATTGCAAATAACATCATGGTGCAAGGGTTAATTTGACATGGTTGACCTACCGAGAAAAAAAAAACCCAGTAAATTATACAAATTACAACTTTTAGTGATGGATCAAGGACTAATATGCTATTTCACATCAAGCAAAGTGCTTGTTATTTGCCTATGTCTAGAATTGGTCATACAAAATGATAGAAATCAGAACCAAAGAAGGGATTTATATTCTGGCAGTGGGCCTTCCACTTCTGACAGGCCTCCTAAATACACTGAGCTATTCTAAATGCTGCACAGTCGTGAAGAACATCAAACACCTATTTGGATTAGAATCAAAATGTGATTTTAATAGCTGCACGCTTTAAACTATCCCAATCTTTTGTCTCTTAACAGTATCATAACACTGACAGTTAGGAAAAGAAAGAAAGTATGGACGAAATGTATTAAATAATGTCTGAATTTAATTCTTGATGTCTTCAGTGCAAAAATATGTAATTGCTTTAAAATGTGCACAGAAGTAATTAATGAGGTATAATTAGATTTATGACATTCAAAAATGAACTTTTCGGTCATTATTTGAAAAGCATAAAAAAGCCTGTAAACTCATGTCATTAAGAAATCTAGGACAACTCCGTGTGGTTCTGCAAAGACTGCATCAACATTGTCCCTTTACAATGTTATGCTGTCCTCAAACAATACCATTTATAATAATTGACATTAAAATTAAAATCTAACCTTGATAATACATTTCCAGAATTATCATATTATTACAATGTATTCTTTTGACAGACCAAGAGTTTACTCTGCTAAGTGAATAGCAATTCCTCTTCTGAACATTCTCCTTTTGCTTCTAGAATCAGGCCTATTCTTCTGTCTATTTTTCTAAAAAGAAATAATTGGATATCACTATTCAGTTAAATAGGTAGATTTCGAGTGATGACCAAACACCAGAAATATCAACATAGATACTGTTTTCCAGTTTTTAATTCTGTGTTGACACACTAATATGATATTACATTATTAAAATAATAATAATAATTACACCATTAGCTGTCAAAAAACAAAACCCATAATAAAACAGAGAAACAATGTCAGTTATCATAAATGGAAGTAAGAGTCATGGCTTCCCTTCAGTTTCAAACTTTCCTGCCTTCAGAATAAAAATTGCAAAAACTGTGTTAGTCACCCCATGCTGATGTCCATCTATGATGAACACACGATTGTACCTGTGTTCAGTAACCAGCGGTATCAGACCAAAGTACAAATAGCAAGTATAACCCTCTAAACCAGTGCAGTTAAAACAAGAATTCCACTCTGAGCAAACCCACACAGGATTCACCATTGGGATAAAAGTATTGGGACAACCCTCTTAACGCCTTAAGACCGCAGCCAAATGTACAAGTTGTGATCCAAAAAAAACGTAAACAAAACCTGGCATTTGCGCTATATGTCTGTCCAACCGTAATTCACCTCTTTCATATTAAATGCACCTACACTTATTATATATCATTTTATTCAGGGGAAACAGGGCTTTCGTTTAACATCAAATATTTAGGTATGGAACATAATTTAATATGAAAAAAATATAAAAAAATGGGAGAAAATAAGAATTTTTAATAAAATATTTAGTTCTACGTGACATTTTAACTGTGAATGTCAAAATACTGTTTGCTTTTACTGCAATAAAATACACATATTTGTATTCAGCAATGTCTCACGTGTAAAACAGTACCCCCTATGTACAGGTTGTATGGTGTTTTGGGAAGTTACAGGGTCAAATATAGCATGTTACATATTTCAGTTTTTTCACATTAAATTCGCCAGATTGCTTACGTTGCCTTTGAGACCATATGGTAGCCCAGAAATAAGAATTACCCACATGATGGCATACCATTTGCAAAAGTAGACAACCCAAGGTATTGCAAATGGAGTATGTCCAGTCTTTTTTAGTAGCCACTTGGTCACAAACACTGGCCAAAGTTAGTGTTAATATTTGAAAATGCAAAAAACTAATTTGAACGCAAATTTTGGCCAGTGATTGTGACTAAGTGGCTACTAAAAAAACTGAACATACCCTATTTGCAATACCCTGGGTTGTCTACTATTGCAAATGGTATGCCATCATGGGGATAACTTTCATTCCTGGGCTACCATACGGTCTCAAAGGCAACCTGGCGAATTTTAATGTGAAAAAACTGAAACGCAAACCTTATATTTGACTCTGTAACTGTTGAAAACACCATAAAGCCTGTACATGAGGGGTACTGTTATACTCAGGAGACTTCGCTGAACACAAATATTAGTGTTTCAAAACAGTAAAACATATCACAACAATATCGTCAGTGTAAGTGCCATTTGAGTGTGAAAAATGCAAAAAATGTCACTGTCACCTACGGTATCGTCGTTGTAATATATTTTACTGTTTTGAAACACTAATATTTGTGTTCAGCGAAGTCTTCCAAGTAAAACAGTACCCCCCATGTACAGGTTTTATGGTGTCTTGGAAAGTTACAGGGTTAAATATAGTGCTAGAAAATTTAATTCCCTGAACTTTCGGCCTGGGTTGTCAGGCAGGTCCTGCAAATTGTAATTAATAAAATGACCTAATTATGTAAAATTATTACATAAATATATGCGTAGAATTATTATATATATATATGTGTGTATATATGTGTGTGTATATATATGTATATCATTTTTTATTTTTATTTATATATAGGTATATATATATAGTGATATATACGTATATACTTATGTATATAGATATATATATTATTTTGTTCTACATGTATTTTGATATCAATATATATATATATACTAATTTTAAAATACAGTTAGAACGAAATTACGCATGTTTATATATTTTGTATCTATTTATTTTTTATTATTTTTTAAATTTTATTTTTTAACGCATTTATATATTTATTTATTTTTTATTATATATAAATATATATATAATGAAAATTCTATATATATTTAATCAATATCATTGTACGTGTATTTTGATATTAATATATATATATATATAATTATGTATATATTAATATTAAAATACACGTAGACAGTGTATGTATATGTATGTGTATGTGTGTATATGTGTATCTATGTACTTAGATCATATATATATAATAAATATATATATATATATGATCTAAGTATATATAATCTTATTTTTACACTGTTTTAACATTTTTTTTTCAGACAGCAGGGGGAGTACCTGGCATTACAGGCACTCCCCCTGCTGGCAATGCCTTGGACGGCTATGCCGTCCATGCGATCGCGGGGTCCTCGCAAGGACCTCGCGATCACATGGCCCTGGGGGGCCGAAGAGGACGGAGGGGGACTGCGGCGGGACTGTGGGACTGCGGCGTTTAGAGCCACCAAAATAAGGACGGCATAGAACGTCCTGCAGTCTTAATGGGTTAATTATTACATGCAGGTGTTTAAATCAGACCCATGTCATATGTGTTTAAAAACAAGCACCTAGCCATGCAGCCTACATTTACACATTAGTGAAAAAATAATGGGTCATTCTAAATAGCTTAGTGAATTTTAGAATGGTATCGTGATACCATGCTACCTTTGCAATAAATCAGTTTGTAAAATTCCATCCCTGCTAGATATTCCACAGTCAACTATAAGTTGTGATTTGGAAAGTGGAAGTATTGAGGAATAGCCGAAGACCATATAAACTCACAGAGTGGGGTCACTGAGTACTGAGGTGCATGGTGCGTAACAGTCACCATCGTCCTGCTGATTCCATAGCTGAAGAATTTCAAACTTTCTCAGGCACTAATATCAGCACAAAAACTGAGCTGCCTGAGATCATGGAATAGGTTTCTATGGCCGAGCAGCTGCATGCAAGCCTCACACCACAAAGTACAAAGACAAGTGTTGAATTGAGTAGTGTAAAGCAAGTCACTACTGAATTCTGGAGAATTCTGGAGAAATTCTGTGGAATGGTGAATCATGCTGCTCTGCTTGGCTGTCTGATGGGCAAGTCTGGACTTGGTGAATGCCTTAAAACATTACCTGCCTGACTGCATTGTGCAAACTGTAAAGTTTAGTGGAGGAGGAATAATAGAATGTGGGTGTTTTACAGGGGTTGGGCTAGGCCCCTTACTTCCAGAAGGGAAATCTTAATGCTTCAGCATTGTAAGAGATTTTGGTAAGTGCTATGTCCCAACTTCATGGGAAGAGTTTGGAAAAGGTCAATTTCAATACCAGCATGATTGTGCCCCAGTGCACAAACAAAGGTCTGTAAAGACATGTTTTTAGTTTTTCAAAGGTTTTTTTAAAAAAACACCTTATCTAGGCAAAAAATAATGGGGATTTAGTTACATTATATGATCATACATTGCATAAGCCTGCCACAACGTCAATGTACCCCATCTTTGGCAGGTCCTACTCTCACAGCCTAATGTCTGCTCTTATGAGATTAACCCACTTACTTGGGAAACAAATTCCATCTGAGGCTCTCTGCAGTACAAGACTAAATAGGGACCTGAGATGAGGCACCTGTGACAGGGAGGGGTGCAGAACCAAGGAGTTGGCTAGACTCCCAAATATATATATATGGTGTGCTGTTTAGTAGATAGGAGAGTGCGCTGGATCTTGTGTATTGTTTATTGTATAATATGGCCCCCAGCAGCACCCCATTTAAGCATGTTCAGGTGAGTGCAACCACCCCCCCATGTTCCCTGTAAAGACATGGTTGGATTATTTTGGTGTGGCAGAACTTAAGTGGTCCACACAGGACCCTGATCTCAACCCCATCAAACACATTTGGGATGAACTGGAACAGAGGTTGCAAGCCAGGACTTCTCATCCAACATTAGAGCCTGACCTCCACTGGATGAATGGGCAAAACATCCCACAGAAACACTATAAAATATTGTGGAAAGCCTTCCCAGAAGAGTGAAAGCTGTTATATCTGCAAAGGGTGGATCAAATACAGGTCATAAAGATGTCATAACGTTCATGTTGGTGTAATTGTCAGGTGTCCCAATAAGTTGTCCATATAGTGTACCTGTACCATAGAAAGAATGTGACTGAGCCCTGTTTTCTTTAACAACAAAATATCCATTTATGTGTTTCAAGGCAGCTTCATGCTATAACATAGGGCTCAAACAGCAGAGATTGTGTTTGTGTTTTGATGTGAAGGTCACGATATAGGTATGGTGATTATCATATGTTCAACTAAACAGGTCCAATTCTGCAGAAGATTGTAACTCATACAATAACCTCGAGTTAGGGCTCAATCTGTACTTAACATTGTGTTTACAAAGCATTGCAACTGTTTATAGGTTTTATACAAATCCTAAAAAGGGGAGGAGAATGGTAGATAATCCTTTTTAAAATATAAATACATTTATCATTGGAGGAAGGCTGTTACACTAAAAGTGTCTGTTAATTCTTTAATCCATGGTAATTATTTTTTTCATGGATAAATGGTTTGAATACCTGAAATATAAGTTAAATTGCAGAATGATGTAAGTATGAATAAGGTACAGTGATACAGTATAAGTAAAATAAAGGCAAACCAATTTAATACTAACATTTTCAATGTTGCCTTTCCTTAAACTAATATTAGAAAGCTAATTAGTAGGTAATTGAACTGTGAATTTTGATTGGCTGTGTCATATGGAGCTCGTATACTTCCTTCTAGTCTATGATTGGCTGATGGTAGCAAAAACAAAAAGTTCTGTGTAAGACATAAAATGCATACCTAAACATGGGTTGGTAGGAGGAGATAGCAACCCCTTAATTTTGGAATTGCATTGTATAAAATAATTATTGTCAATCTAATTTTAATTTGGATGGGTAATGAAGATTCTCTGTTGGTATTTTATTCTTATAGTAATAATAATGAACTAGGTTTAAGATGTACTATTGAATATGTAAACTCTGTTTATTTCTGGATGTTACATTGGAGAATAGAGGTATAGAAGGAATACATATGTCACCTTACAGGATGAGTACAGATGTTAATTCTCTGAGGCTTCAAACCATCATATTTTTCATACCATAAAAGGCATTCCAATTGGTGAATTCATTCAACTGCACAGAAATTGTTGCAGTGATAACCTGTTCATATCTTGCACAGGCTAGGATTTTTAAAAGGAGGTTAATATCTTTGAGATATCCAGTGTGGACCATTGAGAAGGTATGCAAAGGGACACTCCGGCACTAATAAATGTTTTGCATAATGCTCCACTGTAAGCCCACCTTCTTAGCCACACCACTTTATGCTAGAAAGACTTCCTTATCAAAGGTATGCACACAGTCTCAGCTTCAACAGCACAGAGGGAAATGTTTTTAATTTGCAACCTAGCTGCAGATAGTCAGAGAAGCTACAAACAGGTAGTAATATCCTTACTATATGTCACCTGGGAAGTCTTCTCCTTCTAATGCAGGTTGTTTTGTTGTTCAGATCACTCAGTATAGTAAGTAGCTGAGCTGTGTGCTAACTTTATTGATAAGTCTTTTTCTGGAGGGAAGGCTTGTGGCTAAAAAGGCAGGATAATGGTGCAGCATTCTGCAAGCATTTATTGGTGCCTGGAGTGTCTCTTTAATATTGCCAAGAGTAAAAACAGAAGGAAGTTACTCCAACAATGTCAGAATGTTAGGAGTGATTGTAATAAAGATATGGTTTACTTCTCCACCCCCTACAGCCTAGTTACTGTTGACTCCCTCATAGCCAAACCCTGTTACTATTGTTCCCTCCTAGATTAGGGATTCTTGATAGGTCCATTTCAAGTTCTCCCTTTTATTGATGTACCAATCCAATTGGTATTGCTACTGGCAAAAGTTCTAATAGGAAAGTTTAACCCCTTAAGGACCAAACTTCTGGAATAAAAGGGAATCATGACATGTCACACATGTCATGTGTCCTTAAGGGGTTAAGCATTGATCCCTCAGCTCCTTATTCTACCTCTATGTCTAGCCTCAATTAGCCTCATTGAGAGTTCTCTCTTCAATACACATCATTTACAACGCCATTCAAGCAATCATTTCAGCTGGAACTGGCAGTCTGGTAAGTAAAACAGACATTGTGAATGCTTGCATCCTTCCTTGTGGCATCAACATGGGATCATGTGGATAGACCAGTACTGTTTTTCATAAGATTTCAATGTTTTTTTTAGCTTTTATGCTAAAACAAATGTGCTAGCTTTTACGTAACACATGCAGATATCCTACAGTCATACAGTCATTATTTGGATTATTCCTCACAATCAAATCAATACCAAGTCTCCATGCAGCATAAAGGACACCATTAATTTAATCACTCAACTTCGGGTCCCATTTGCAAATGATAAAACTAAAGGATCCAATACTAAAATGTATTTCTTTGGTATCCACATAGACTATGTGGTCATTCCAGCTAGCCTCCCTGGGGAAAATTGTACTCACATCAAGTCAAGTATTAAGGTTTGTCTGCAGCAGGGTTCATGTAACCACAAGAACTACAATCTCTACTCGGTTCACAATATTTTGCTATGAGGATCACCTCTCAAGGCTGTTCTTTTATTTCTAGACTACATGATTTTTGCATGTGGCAGATGTTTCTACTTCAGTGGAATGGGAAGTCCATGTTTCTTCCCCTTCTGTCAGATACTTTACTCAAAGTCTGGACTGGTGCTACTGGCCTCCAGAAACAGAGGATCTGGTAGCTTTCCTGAATATCTCATCATTAATTTAGGTTTACCTGATTTTAGCAGCAGCCCAAGCCTGGGGCCATTTGTGATCCGATAAGATGGTCAGATGTTTTTCTGACAATAAGGCTGAATGTTTCATTAACAAAGGACATTCCTCTTCCTTGACTATTATTATGTTTATTAGGAGACTGAACTGGTTAGCCGCTACGTACCATTTTTTTCTAGTATGTCTCAAGAGTCCTTAATGTGGCAGCAGACACCTTGTCTCATTTTAAATTTCAGGATTTTGTTAAGGCACATCCAATTGCCTCTAGTCAAGCAACAGCAACTCCACATTTTTAGGAGCTAATCATGAACTAAATAGCCTCATGTTACACAGTAGGAAATTATTACAGTTGGCACTCTCTGAAAATAATAAACCTTTATATAATAGAGCTTTCAACATTTTAGGAGGTTTGCCGCAGAATTCCAAATTCCAGAATATTTTATATGAATTATATTGTGGCTTTCACAGCTTTTTGCCACCAGACTTAATCTATCCCACAACACCTTAAAAGTATACCTTACAGGGGTTCAACACGACATGCTTAACTTATTCCCAGATTAACAAGCTTTTCTATCCTCATGCCAGATTATAAACACGTCTAAAGATATTCAGAGATCCAGTAATCCCCAAGCTCCCAAACGACTACCTATCAATAGCAACTTATTTTGCTCCATATCAGACCTGTTAGACTCATCACCTTTCAAGAAACAAACAAACTTGGTTATTAAAACAACCATCTTCCTAGTTTTCTATGGTTTTCTAAGGCCCAGAAAATTCACTGTCAGTAACTTGACAAAATCAGATCAATGTTTAAAATGTGGTCATCTTATGAAACATTTAGATCACTATACTCTCTCCTTGCCCCATACAAAAATCCAAATCACCAACCAAAACCAAACCGGACAACCAGTTGAAATATCTTTATCACCTACATTTAATAATGTTGCCCTGTCAAAATATTAGACAAATATATATCTACAATCCACTCATCACCATTTTAGCCACTATTGTCTCTCAATGGTTCCATTCTCACTACTGCACAGTTTATGTTATATGTAAGAATCCCACTCATCAGACTAGCCTTGAATCCAGTACATTATTCAGCTCACTCTTTCAGGATAGGGGCAGCATCAACCGCTTCCAGTAGGAGTGCTCTATTCCATACTATAAACAAAATTAGGGCACTGGCAATCTGCAGTCTATTGTCGATGCATTCCCCAACCTGAGAAAGACAGGCATTTCAAGATTAAGCAATCTCTTATACATTATTGTATTTGGTGTTTTGCAATATTTTTTTTTTTTTTATCTGTTTGCCCTCTTTATTTTCAGGCCTAATGATGTGTCGGTTTCCGCACACCACAATCGGAGTTGTGGGAGGGGCTAGTCTGGCTTATACATTATTTTGCTTTCCAATCATAACTTAATAGGCAAAAGCACTATCCCAAGACTACTTTTTTTCCAGTCTGTCTTCAATAGTAGGTTCTATTCCTCTTTTAGCAAGCCGCCTACTTAATAGCAGCTAGATCAGGTTTTATCTGCAGATGTGGTACTTAACCTGCTATGGAAACCATGGACTGGATTTGTACTCTGCAGCTACAAATCAAAGCTAAAGCAAAATCCTAATCCCACGTAACCCCCAACAACACAAAGTGAAAAATACAATTATTGATCAAATTCGTGGTGGCCTGTCCTAGTTAGAAGAAATAGCTGCAGCATCATCCCTAATTAAATGGCTAACCACTGCTAACAAAATCCTGATGCGTGTTTTGCCAAGTGCCGGCTATTCCAGGAATCGATAATTGTTTATTCTATTCCTTTTTCACTTTGTGTTGCTGGGGGGTACATGGGATTAGGATTTTGCTTTAGCTTTCATTTATATTTTGGGAACTTTGGAAGCTGTTGGAGCATTAGACTTTTTTAAGGGGTGCCCTCGAAGGCACACTAGGGTACAGTTTTGAGTTCAGGTATTAGTCCTTCTCTATTCCTACCTCCCCTCGTCAACCTGTTACCTGCCGTTTGCAGTTGAATTTTTTTTCACATATTTATTTTATTTTGTCTCCCTTTCCCCTTCCTCCCTCCTTCTTTCTCAGCAACATTTATGCTCAGGTCCCTGTATTCACGTAAGCTAGCACGTATTAGGATTTGCTATCACTGGATTTTCCCACATTTGTTGGGATTGTAATATACTTATTAAAAGTTATGTTTTATTTTTATTCTATGTATGGGTTGCTCTCTTCTCTTTAGAGGGCAGGCTCGTGAGGGCTAAACTGTCTCATCCTCCGAGTCTCCCCTTAGTTCTTTATTTATATTTATTCTTATTCATAGGGGTTACCCCTCATCGTTACGAGCAACCTGACATATCTTCCCTGCTTTCATTTATTTAAATGGAAACAAAGGTAGTCTTGGGATAGTGTTTCTGCTTATTATGTTATGGTTGGAAAGCAAAAATGTTAGCTTTCCAACATTAGTCAGGGCCTACAAATTGAATGTTTTGTCAGAGCTCAAACTGAACAAGGTTTTCTTTTATTTATTTTGTAAAAAATTGCTATCCCTCAATAAAAATCAATACCTTAAGCCCTCTAGCCAGTGTCCGAAGGAGTCTGTGGTTTAAGCAGGTTTGTTTGGATTCAAATTACCATGTAAAGTTGGACATTAAGTCGCTATGTATACATATGGTAAATGACATGCTAAATTCTTGAATAGGCAACCGCTGGTGATATGATCAGCAGAGAGCAAGACATATAAGTGCAGCAAATTAGAAAATGTGCGATACTGTAGAATTTGTAAAAAAAAAAAAAAATAAGGAAAAAATAATAATTGAAAAAAAAAAACAGCAAAAAACGTACAGGCATAAGGGAGTCAATATACTTTCTAGCCAATCTGAACCACACGTGGAAGATTGTACTGAATCTGGCTTATTTCCATTTATTAGTTGGACTGATCAGAGGTCACGTTCAGTCCTATAATAAAATAATTACCAATCGAAATAATAAAATAAAGCTTATAAACAGGTAATACTAGTCTCTCAACAACCTAATTTATGTTTAAATATTAAGAACAAAAATTTGAGCTTTGCTCTATTTATTGAATTCTTCACTATCCTACAAGCTCAGCTGTCAACAATTCTGTACGTAGTCATTTTAGCTAATTAAGTCATATACTACATTTAGAATGCTGCAAGGGTAACCATGGTAACTATGTTTGCTTAAGCATAGTTGAGCATGTAGGTAGCTTTTTTTCTAGTTTATCTAGAAAAATGGAAATGTACTCTTTTATGGTTTACTTTTCATGTTTTAACGTTTTTTATTACTTTACGCGCCTGGCATCTAAGCATTTTTAAATCATTACACATTGTTTTACACAATAGCTAACTAGTGAAATAATGAAGTAGGCCATTTGCTTATATGCTGTAATATAAGCGCTAAAGACCAAATACACACCTTAATTATACATACATAAAATGGTGGAGAACAGTCCCAAACGCTTATCGCCAAATGTGACTAATGGACCAGAAGCATCTTCATATCAAGGATCAAGACGATCAACATATCCACAGGTGGGGATTACACTACCCAGGGGCACACATCTAGAGCTGATCATAAGCTCCAGAAAATAGTGACTATTATTCCTCTTTTGTAATTCATCAGTTGACAAAGATACTACACTATATTCTGTTTTTGTCCTCTTATCTTCTATATTGTCTTAGAAACATAGAAACATAGAATGTGATGGCAGATAAGAACCATACCTCTCCCTATACAACCAAGCCTTCTGCTAGCATTTCCTGCTGCTCTATTACATTGTCTGCCTATAATAATCACCCCTAAATCCCTTTCCTTTTCCATTTTTGTTGGGGTTAGGACTCTATCAAATATTCTGTACTCTGCCCTTCGGTTTTTACGTCCAAGATGCATTATCTTGCCCTTATCCACATTAAATGTAAGTTGCCATAACTCTGACCATTTTACTAGTTTACCTAAATCATTTTCCATTTGGCTTATCACTCCTGGAACAGCAACCCTGTTACATATCTTAGTATCATCAGCAAAAATACACACCTTACCATCAAGGACTTCTGCAATATCACTAATAAAAATATTAAAGAGAATGGGTCCAAGTACAGATCCCTGAGGTACACCACTGGTGACAAGCCCATGCTTTGAATATACTCCATTGACTACAACCCTCTGTTGCCTGTCACTAAGTCACTGCCTTACCCATTCAACAATATTGGAATGCAAACTTAAAGATTGCAATTTATTGATAAGCCTTCTATATGCAACAGTGTCAAAAGCCTTACTGAAATCTAGATAAGCAATGTCTACCGCACCACCCTGATCTATTACTTTAGTTACCCAATCAAATAAATCAATAAGATTAGTTTGGCATGATCTTCCTGAAGTAAACCCATGTTGTCTCTGATCTTGAAATCCATGTGATGTGATTTCCCCACTGCTGAAGTAAGGCTTACTGGCCTTTGGTTGCCCAACTCCTCCCTACTACCTTTCTTGTGAATGGGCACAACATTCGCTAACTTGCAATCTTCTGGGACTACTCCTGTTAACAATGATTGGTTAAATAAATCTGTTAAAGGTTTTGCTAGTACACCACTAAGCTCTTTTAATAGCTTTGGGTGTATTCCATCAGGTCACATTGACTTATGTGTCTTTACTTTTGACAGTTATTTTGGTTTTCCAATTCACTCCAATTCCAATTAAAGTCACTCATAATGATAACTTCCCCCTTCATTGTCGTTTTGGCTATTTCCTCAACTAGTAGTTAATCTAACTCTTCTATTTGTCCTGGGGGCGTATAAATCACCCCTACACGAGGTACTGTGTGATTACCAAATTCTAACGTAACCCAAAAGGACACTATTTTCTCCTCACTAACTTTTATTAGGTTAGATTTTATGCTATCCTTCACATACAGAGCAACCCCTCCCCGTTTCTTGCCTTCCCTGTCTTTTCTATATACAGAGTACCCTGGTATTGCTATGTCCCAGTCATTTTTCTCATTATAGAATTTCTCAGCGACTAAATCTACATAATCAGCTGCCATTATTGCCACAAGTTCATGGATCTTATTCCCTAAACTGTGAGCATTTGTAGACATGACTCTAAGCTTATCATTTTTAACACACTTACTACAGGCACATTCTGTCTTTCTTTTGGGGGGCAATTGGATCAATGTTTTATCACCCTCCCCCCCCCCCCTCCTAGTTTAAATACATCCTAGCAAAATATCTGAACTGCTCACTGAGAACTTTTGAGAAAGATGCAAACCATCTTTTTTGTACAATTTATTTCCATTCCAAACAGACCTACCATGAGAAATGAATCCATATCCTTGCTCCGACACCATTCACCAAGTCACAAGTTAAAGTCCCTAATCGCATCCGCCTGTTGTTCTGTGTGTTACGCACAGGAAGAACTTCAGAAAATGACAGTGTGGAAGCAACCTCATTGCAAGCCAAGTAATTTGTCCCTAGATGGACAAATGCATCCCATTCCCCTTCCTGCTTTGCTCGCTTAACAATATTACAAATACTTCTCCTGTCTCTGTGAGCAGTAGCTCCGGGAAGACATCTCACAAGACCACTATTGTCTATCTCCACACCTCTTATGGTAGAATCCCCCAACAACAACTGCTTTCTATTAGGCCTCACCATAGTCTCCAAGCCTGTCTCCATAATACCACTACACTCGGCGCCTGAGCCTGTCTCCACAACACCACGACACTTGGTGCCTGAGCCTGTCTCCACAACACCACTACCATCAATGCCTGAGCCTGTCTCCACAACACCACTACCCTCTATGCCTGAGCCTGTCTCCACAACACCACTACCCTCTATGCCTGAGCCTGTCTCCACAACACCACTACCCTCAATGCCTGAGTCTGTCTCTACAACACCACTACCCTCAGTGCCTGAGCCTATCTCCACAACACCACTACCCTCAGTGCCTGAGCCTGTCTCCACAACACCACTACCCTCAGTGCCTGAGTCTATCTCCATAACAAATTAATTATGAAGAGCAACAAATTGTGCGATATGCCTTTTATCCACAAGTCTAAGTCTACCAGATCCTACAGTAATCTATCTGCCATTGCTAGTACGTCTCTGTGGCAGTGGCTTTGCAACAGTTCCAGCCTGAGTTTGTTTACCGGATAATTTAAAAATCTCAGACTTCAAAAATACAATCTCCTGCCGCAATGTAGAGAACTGTCTACAGATCAGATAGCATCCAAATCTCCAGAAAGTGGAATGTAAAACAAATGCATAACAACTATTACACTGAACTAAGTCTGCCATTTTAATGAGGTGAATAATTTAAATCAAACTAATCTTTATTTATTTGTCCTCTTGTATACCTGAGATTACCTACAGTTTATCTCCAGAATATCTCCAATCACACACTTTGAAGCAGCAACCAAGCTATATTAGCCAATCTAATGACCACAACCCTTATATAACTCCTAAAAGTACCACCCACTAGGAATGTTTAACCCCCGGGGTAGGCCTCTGCTTAGTGGCAAACAATAGCTAATTAAACAGCAATCAATAGCAAGTAGCTATTCAAATCAAATGCCTTACCAATTACCAATAGGAAATCAAACCTTTTGCAGTCAGTAACCTTTTCCTATAGATGAATCTTACCTGTAACAGTAAAAAGAAAACTCTTAGCAAAATCTTAGACAGTTGAAGATTCTATAAAACTCTCCAAACACACACTTTGAAGCAGCACTCTGAAGGTTCTGCTTTCCTGAATTCTTTTCCATCCTTATAATTATACATGTTGCTTAGTGTTTGGTTGACAGAATACTGTCTTATACTCTATTATTTAAACTGGCATTGCATAACTGCGTGAAGTATGGATTGGTCCCCTTAATATGAATATTTCCGATTACCTTACCTTGGACTGTTTCTTGCTTCCTCTTTTCCTTCCCATATCTTTCTCTCTCTCATCTGACCATTTAATTGTCTACCCATGATACTGATAGCTCCTCTTGTTTTTGGCATACATGGCTGTATTAAGTTTTTGTTTACTGGTTTTATTTTCTGACTTCACACTTAGACTACTTTTCACTTTGGAGCTTTGTTCTTCCTTTTATTTGCAACTAACAACAAAACCTTAGCAAACTATTAATTACAAAAGAAAATCAACTGAAACGTTGATGTAATCTGACAGTATTCACAAGAAACATTTGAACTTGTTTGAAAAGTCCAGTGAGAGCTCTCCTTTGTGACCATTGGTTACCTGAGGCTGGAGATTGCTCCTTCTATATATATATACACACACACACACACATGCACACACACACATATATATATATATATATATATATATATATACATACATACACACACACACACACACAATGCAATGATATTTATTTCATGATAATTATTTAATAATTCTGTATCGGTTATCCTGATACAATATCAATAATTTAATGCGAGGGTAAAATCTAAAAATAGAGTCATCACCATGGAAACCAATGGAATGATCCTTCTGATTTGGTCACATTTTACACCATTAAGTCCACCGTTGCTCTGTAACTATAACCTCTAACAATCCAGAACAGGTATAGAAGGTGTAATGTGTCAATTAAAAGTATATTAGTGATTACTTTGTCTTTGGTTTGGACTTCTCTGTGATTGTACACTGCTTGAATTTAGGGTTATCCCAGCAAAAAAAGTATTTTAAAATTTGTATTTTAAACCACACATTATTTTTGGCTATAATAACTCCCCTCCTCACCCCCCCTCACCCCCCCCCCCCCCTACCACCCAAACCTCCAATTAAAAAATAAAAATAAAATAAAATAAAGCTAAAAATGACCTCCATTCCACTTCCGAGGCTGAAGTCCGATTCTCTTTGGCTGGCGTCACTGACACTCGCTGGAGGGGTGTCAGGGAGAGCAGGCTGAGGCATGGACATGGGTGGATTCAAGAAGCGGGAATCTATAAGATAATTCATGTGCACTTTTTTTCTAAGAAATCTTAAGTCACCACACTAGCTAAGAATTAGGTCATTCACAAACCTTGGATGATTAGACATCAGCAGGAGAAAGCAAGGACAAAATTGGAATCTTAAGCAGCTCATAGCAAATATTTTGAACAACTGCATGGACATGTACACACACATCAGCTGAAGCAATCACACATTCATTGTGTGGCAACATTCTATCCGGCATTTTAAGGTCATTGCAGAGAATGTGCTAGAAACAGAAATGTTGGTTTTTAGGACTTGTATTTTAATTAGTTTTGTTATTTTAACACTTTACAATGAAAAATATTTTTAAAAGCAAAATCTGTAAGTATAAAGATAATTGGGTTCAGAGAGATAGATTTGTCATGAATAGAAATCTAGCATATCCTTAAATAATGTTCTGTTATATCTGTAAAATTGTAAGAAATAATTTTCTTTTTAACTGTGATTTTATGATGCATGTGGGGCATGATATTTATAGGAAATATGTTATGACATTTTGTCAGTGTTCAACATTATGGAGTCTAAAATACATTTTTATTCACTATGAAGAGAAATGTGAGTTGAATTGAAAGGTCAATTGGAAAATATATAGACTGATTAGCCACAACTTTGAGAGGTGAAATGAATAACATTGATTATATTGTTACCATTGCACTTGTCAAGGGATGGGATATATTAGGTGGCAAGTGATGCAGGAAAAATGGCAAGCGAAAAAATATGAATGACTCTGACAAGGGCCAAATAGTGACAGCTAGACGACTCTAGAGAGAATCTGCAAAACTGCAAGTCTTGTGGGGTGTTCCCAGTATGCAGTGTGTAGAACCTACTAACCGGTGAACTGTCGCCTGAGACATGGGCATCCAAGGCTCCGTGATGCATGTGGGGACCAAAAACTAGCATGTCTGGTCTGATCACACAGAACAGCTACTGTAGCTCAAATTGCTGAAAAACGTAATGCTAGCTATTAAAGAAGGGTGTCAGAATGCAGAGTGCTTTGCAGTTTTTTGCATATGGTGCTGCGTGATCTCTTTCAGCAGGAATTTGGAAAATTGTTCAGGAATGGTTTGAGGAACATGACAAAGAGTTCAAATGTTGCCCTGGCCTCCAAATTCCCCAGATCTCAATCTCTCTTATTGAGCATCTGTGGAATGTGCTGGAACGACAAATCCGATCCATAGATGCCCCACTAAGCAACTTGCAGGATTTAATAGATCTACTGCTGATGTATGGGTGTCAGATACCATAGGACACATTCAAAGGTCTTGCCCATGCCTCAATGCATCAGATCTGTTTTGGCAATTGGCAGCACAAGGGGGGCATACATGATATTAGGCAGGTGGTTTTAATGTTGTGGCTGGTCAATGTATTCACCATACATCACACCCCAAACTAGTCACATACACCAAGCTTCATATATGTATGATGCACTAGGGCTCACTGAGGAAACTGGCCTTGGGGAAGCAATAATGGGTAAATTCGTCCCTGGAGGATGATATTCACTAACCTCATTAAAAAATGTTTGTAGCTTAGTGTAACGGATCGCCTGGCACCCCGACCGGGTACCTCCGTTAAAGGATGCTCCTAGCACTTCCTGAGGACTCCAAGCACTCTGGCAGACACCACAATCACCGTATCGGAGAAGCATATAAATCCTCTCAAGCCTCTGAATGCTGTAGACAGTTGAATAGGAACCATACGAATAGGTTTTCAATCCTAGCAGTCAAACTGGAACAGCATACAATAAATCCTCCCCCAATAATGAGACGACACTTCACTTTGAGGGTAAAACAGGAACTCTGAACTGGCTCATCCAGCCCGGCTTTTATTACAATAATACACATACAGTCCACACCCAGGGGGAGGCATAAAATATCCAATCACATACATGGTTCAGCCCACACATCCCCTCCCCTCAGATAACATTAAACCCAATTATCCGGTACACCTTTTCAGCCAAGTTCTGGATGTACCCCAAAACCCGGGGGTACACCTTTAAATCCAGCATCGCTGGATAGCCCTTATTCAGGGGGGCAACATATTCAAAATTCAAGTCATTCGGATGAACGGTTCGTGAGATATGGGGTTCCAAAGATTTGACCGACCGCATGGGTAAAGTATCCGAAAACAGTTCCATGCATTTTGGCCCTGCGGTCGGTCACAAACAAGGGAATGAAAACAGACGAATTGCCTGTGTTATAGAGCCTGGAGAGGGTTTGAATGAATTCCCTTGTTTGTGGGGTTCTTTCTACCGAACGGCGGGTCATTCGGTAGTTTCTATACGAATTTCTGGAAGTATGGAGGTCTCAGCGGTGTTTGCCTAGTCAAGTGTCCGATTTTAGTTCCAGACACTCGACGGCAAAACACCGCTGTTCGGTAGTTTAAGATGGCCGCCGCCACGTGTTTGTTTCCCGAATGGCGGCCACCCAGAGGACAAAGAATACATTACACTGATTGCCAATTACCCGTTTGCAACATTGTTGCAAACTATAATTGGAGGCACACTTATTCCTGGGTGGTCTGGTTGTTCGGTAGTTTCACTCAATATAATGAATGGAGTGATTCTACCGAACAATCAGAGGAATGCTGCATACATATCCCAGGTTAAACTCAACACATAAATACATATGTAATATTAAAGGCAGTATACTGGAATATGCTCCACAGTCTTAAAGGGACAGTAGTCCCAAAAGTCCCAATATGTCCATCGCTGATTTTAAAGGGCCAGTAGCAGCAATATAAAGTACAGTATGCCCCAAATAACCCAGGGGCCATAGTCAGCAGGTAGGAGGCTAGCAAACAGGCTTCTCCAGGGCCCAGTGGCGAGGTTGGTTTCGCCACACTTAGTATGCTCTTATTAGCCAAAAGACAAAGAAAAACAAATTAGTTAATATCCCTTTGCTTTCAGCTTGACTTTGATTCTATGATTGACTAATGATAGTTGTCTATGCTAATTTGCATTTCTAGCATGACATTCTTGTACAACTGTGGAAACATGATTTTAAAAATATATATATTTGTATGCAGTTTTAAAATACAACAATACAGTAACCAAATAGCTATAATCTATAAGTAGAGCACATCAATTAGAGTTTTCAAAGAAATATCTATGATGATCCATAAAGTGTTGTAAAATGTTATGATGTTAAATAGATTGCTATGATATTTTAAATCCATCCTGTTGATGAGATGACCTCTGAGAAGGTAATCTTGTGGAGATTTGTGCAGATGGATTAGAAAACTCCTCAACTGAAGAGGTACAGAAAGATGAGAAAGTGAGGGTTTCTTTTAATATAAATTTTCCAAAGGTGCCATTCATTTATGTACACCTATGATTTATTAGACCTTGACTAATCCACCACTTAGGTCTAATGTATAGGTATGCTGATCTTTTTGACAACCACTATCAATGTTCATTGATGTACATTTTCAGCCCCTGGTGCAGACAATGAGATTCTACATGCGTGAAACTTTTGCCTTAATTTATACCATTGAGGACTTGTCGATGTCTCCTCTGGGTGTCATCGTCTTCACCATGAATATAAATAGTCATACTCCTCTATCTCATTAAAAGAAATTGAGGACGTTTCTCTGCACTACAAGATTTGGAGGTCACATTAGAAATATATTTATAAAGCATCCCTTGTGGAGGTTTTGTCTCTGGTTCTTAAGACAAATTATTTTTTCTTTGAGGGCAAGTTCTACTTGGAGACACAGGGTACTGTGACATGGTTGAATATAGTACCATTATATCCCAATCTTTTTATGGCTGCTTTGAAAGGAGCCTTCATCTATTATGATGATTTATTTTTTAGTCATATAATATATTGATACAGGTGCATGGACTGCATCTATGTGGCAAGGTGATGTGGAGTCCATACAATCATTTCAAGGACATACATGAATCTGTAAATTTGATAGAAGTAAGATCTATTTTCTTAATGTGACTTTTTAGGTGAACAGAGGTGTTATTTTGATGGATATGTATCAGAAGCCAACAGACAGGGTGTCCTGTTTAGAGGCTAATTCTTTTCATCCCTCTAATTTTAATTTTAGTTTGTGAAGGAAGTGACTTTTAATCAGTAATTAAGCCTTTGTTATATTTATATTTGCTGATCTCATGCTAAAAAAAAGTCAATGAGTTTTATTTGTTTTTTTTTTACAATGCTTTTTGCTGCTTGTAATATTTTACATTTACATGTTTATTCATGGTGGATTAATTATATCCACTATTTTGATTTTTGGCAATTAAATTGCAAATACTAACTAAAAGAGGGAATAATTAGTATTCAGACTTTTCTTTTCTTACACACACTGTTCATTTTTGTATTTAGTTTTTAATTACTGATGGTTGGTACATGGCTCCCTTAATCTTCATAACTAATCTTTTCTTTTCTCACTATTAATGCAAAAAATAGCAGCTAAGACTACACCATACAAAATGTTAAGTATTGAGCTAGTGATTAAAGAAAAAATCTGTAAGACTCCAGTAGTTAAGCCACAGATCTCGAAGAAACATCTTATTTACGGGTGAGTTTCAATTCTGGTTAGAGAATTTTTGATTAAATTTAACACATGCTGTAGCTATACTTGCCTGCCAGAGAGCATTGATCCTAGTTAGACCTGAAAGGAATTACTGTATGGGAGATTGTTGGACCTGATTAAACTTCATACCTGAACAAATTAATACAGAGATGCTCTTGCTAACATTACGCATAAATCGAGAGTGAAAAAGAATAAAAAGTAAGAAAGGTTACTTTTTATAACAAAATATGATAACAACTGATACATAGATCATGAAACAATTCATACAAATACACTATTTGCCATAGGAGGCCTGTTTTCTAAAAAAGCTATACATTAAAGTCATGTTTTATTTAATAAATATAAACGGTATAAAAGGAAACATGCTATATTTGTTTCAGAAATCAGCATTACTGAGGCATATCCTTGTAAATGTTATTGATTATGGAATTAGGATCGTAGCCCGTAAACAAAATCTGGGCTGCGAGTTATCTGCTTTAATCCTCTCTGCCTGGCTTTCCCTCGGAAACCACATGTCCAGTAAAAACGTCTCACTGTTGTCTATTTGATTTTGTAGGGACATGGTGACAGATTGCGCTCAGATTTTTTTTTTCTCTTTCTCTGTTTTTGCAGACGTGAATTAGTCAACACAGATTCTTTTTCAAAGCTGCATTTCAGAAACAACATTTGGGACGCTGCACAGAAGTTAGAGAAAATGTATTTAAATGTACTTTGGTAGAATGTGTTGCTTTTAAATTGTACTTGAACTGAAAAGCATTATATTCAATATGCATGCATTGTGTATGTTGCAAAAATCTATAATACATAATAAGAATAATGCATGATTATTATATTAGCTGTTGCTTTTTTCCATTCCATAATTAAGAGTAGCTCTTATACACTAGTTTATTCAAATTGTTTATTTTTTTCTTATTCAAGTTACTATACACCACATTTCTGATCTTATATAACATATACAAATTATTTCAAAGTGTGACAAATAGTCTAACATTTAATGCAATGTTCACAATATTTGTAAGAGTTGATCAATTATATTAGGAACATATATATTTGCTTTATTGGGGAAGAGAGAAACCAGTAGTGGACTGAGTGGTAAAGAAATCAAAGAAATTGTGAGATTAGTGTGATTGGTTTTAGAAATAACTGAAGAGGGCAAAGTAGGATAGCTGGAGTACACAAGATAAGAGGGGGGACTATACAAACATTGAATGCAATGTCTACAATATATGTAAGAGGTGATCGGTTATATTATGAAATCATGTGCTTGCATTATTTTCGAGGAGAGAAGACAGTTATGGATTGGGTGGGAAATATAACAATGAAAGTGTTGAGGGCAGTGATATTGTTTCAAGAGAGAACTGAAGGGGGCAGGGTATAACATAGAACTGGAGTAGACATGATAAGAAGGGGAACTATAGCAACCAATGTTTGATGGAAATTGAAGTGTGAAGGTTAGAACAAGAACTAGAGTAGGCAAGATGCAGGAGAGAACATGACTTGGGAGGTCTGTTATCAGATTGGCAGCAGTGGACCTATTGACAGCAATGAGTACTACACAGTCACTTTGGGGTGAAAAGGCTACCAGTAACAATGAGCTGCAGACAACCTATTACTGTAATACGAGAGAACAAAAAAACGGAGTTAGGAACAAGTTTCTAGCTGTATGGTTGCCTGATGTGTATGGTGGCCTGTTCCTTTAACTATGATGAGGTGCCCTGTTCCTAACCAACAGGCAACCATACAGCTAGAACCATGTTCCTAACACCATGCACTATAGAAGATATAGAGGATGTGCAGGGATCCCTACAAGCCCCTGCTAAACAAACAAGGACCGGATTCACAACCTCCTATACCTATACACATTAATCTGTTGCATCGAGGTGTGGACTTAAAGTGCATTGTAGTACATAGTAGGAGAATTGTGGTTTCATCTACTCTTTCTCCATCATTAGTGTGGTGAGGTGGGGGTTCATTTATGCTCCAGGGCACACCGTGGCCCATAAATTTGCCCTTGCACCAGCCAATGACATTTTAGTGCCAGGGGGTACTTACAAGCCCCCTGTTGCCATAATACCATAATAAGTGCCTGTTCCATCTCACAATATAAAGTGCCATGTGGTGACACAGTCAGCTTTATGGTAGCATCCATTATTTTTAATGCATACCTTGCATCTCCTTATTTGATACATATGAAGGGATGGGGAAGTGTCTTCCAATATTCTGCTCTATGAAATAAACAATATCTAACACTTACCAACTTCAATGGATTCCTCAATTTCCACGTCTTCTTAAATTTAACAGGAGAGTATAGCTAGCATTTTTTTTTATATAACTGTATATATACAAATACTACATTTTTTTAATTTTTTTTATTATTACCCCTCCAATAGAATCAGTCAGTAGTCTGTAATGTTTGGTGTGCTATGTATCACAGTATTTTCTTTTATCCAGCAAATAATATCTGATCACAGATAACTGTGCTGTCTGGATTGAGTATTTATTGAGATTTCCTAATCAGCGATGATCCACCTCTGACTTTATATAACCATCATCTAATTCATTAAGCCACCCTATCCTGAAACTAATTACTTCAATCACCTTCCTGCAATTTAAAAATCATCAGCGCATTTTCATGGCTAACGTAGCTATATATAATTTCAGGATGTGATATTAAATACTAAAAAGGAACAACATTTCAATGGACAACCCAAGTGACACATCATCCCAGTTAAAGGAACAGCTGACACACGAAAACAAAAATACAGATTAAATTTAACAAGGCTACTTAAAATTACCTAACTTAGCAATCAAGTATGGGGATTCGGTTGCACCATATGGCCATATTGTGTTAAGCTACCCACTATGTCACAGTACCCCAATACTGGTGGGTTCTACACAAATTGTAGCAAGGGAGATTTAAAATTTAAACTGCTTCCAGAGACTCCTCAATTTATGCTTTTTGTATGTTATATAGATTGCTCTTGAACAGTGAATTTAAAGTGCCACTATGAGAAGAAGGAATACCTTTGAAAATATCATCTCCAGGTCTGGTGCCATTCAAAGTGTGAGTTACAATTCCTTGTGCTGGGAACTGGGTTAATATTGAGATGCGGCCCATAGATTTTGGACAGACCCAGTTTAGCTCCATTACAAAATCAATGTAGGTTTAATCTGAAACTGTTTCAAAGTCGATAACTATATACATTTATATATATATATATATATATATATATGGGTGGATGTAAAAAATAGATAAAATTCGTATCTTGTAATACCTTTTTTATTGGACTAACAGAATTTTTTAGTGACAAGCTTTCGGGATAACCTCCCTTTCTCAAGTCTGAAGCATTTCTGAGCAAGACGACACATAGAATTCAAAGTTGAGTTGTGATATAGGGGTTAAAGCGACATGAGTGTAGATAAGACACAGGTTTGGTAGAAAATAGACACCATCTTTGTAGAGGGTCATAAATATCTTTCTGAAGAGCAGAGTGAGGGGGGAGAGAGGGAAAAGAAAAACAAACAAGCAGACAGTGCAGAGGATGGTACACTTTATACCTGCACACACACATAAATTTGTATATGTGAACGCATAAACACATATACATACATGCACATGAACTCATATACACAAATATAAATGCACAGAAATATATATATATCTATAAAAGCATACATGCATATGAGTATGGGAAAGCATAGGTTAACACATAGTACTTGGTATACAGATAGAATAAACATATAGGAATGCATTTTAAAGTGTTGATACATATGACAGAACAGTAAGTGCTGGGAGAGTGTTCATGTAAAGTGTTGGTAGTGGGACAGGAATCCCAAATCAATATTTAGTCCTCTATTCTTGCTGTTAAACCATTTAATCATTCTGGCTTCAAAGGCTTTTCTTTCCTGGGTATTTTTAAACCCAAAGTGAAGAAAAACTGATACAGTTCCATGACTCTTTCAACACATTCCATCCATCAATCAAACTAAAAATGGAATATTCCACTAGATCTGTGAATTTTCTGGACACCACTGTGACATGTAACAATGGCACAATCCACACCTCGGTTTACAGAAAACCCACAGACAGGTGCAGTTACCTACACAGCTCCAGCTTCCACCCCTCGCACACTAAACAGGGCATCATCTACAGCCAAGCCACTAGGTACCATCGCATATGCTCTGATCCTAGTGACCGTAATTCCCATCTAAATGTACTCTCCCAATCTATGAGACAGAAAGGCTACAAACCAAAGATTATTACCAAACAAATCAACTCTGCTGTAAAAACGCCACGCACGCACCTGCTACAGTACAGAGAGAAAAAAATATCCACACGAGTGCCACTTGTGGTCACCTACAACCCAGCTCTTGAGGAAATACGGAAAATCATCAGAGACCTACAACCAATATTAACAGAAGATGAGACTCTGAAAAACATTTTCCCTGAAACACCCATTTTGGCCTTCAGACAACCACCAAACCTCCAACAAAAATTAATCAACAGGAAGCTGCCCACTGATGGTAAGAATAAAGAAAATGGGACCAGTCAATGCAAAAAAACTCGCTGCAAACTGTGTCAGCACATATGCACAGACAACATAGCCACACACAACAATAAAACCCACAGCATTAAAGGTTCATACTCCTGCACATCCAGCAATGTGGTATACATGATTCAATGCATAAAATGCCACCTAGGATGCTACATTGGGGAAACCACCCAGCCATTAAATGGCAGAATGAATATGCACAGACACTCTATTAAACACCACAAAGAAGAATCCTACTGCACACCTGTGGGACACCACTTTACCCAGCCTGGCCACTCACTGAAGGACCTAAAAATCAAAGTACTGAAGGGGGGGTTTAAAAATACCCAGGAAAGAAAAGCCTTTGAAGCCAGAATGATTAAATGGTTTAACAGCAAGAATAGAGGACTAAATATTGATTTGGGATTCCTGTCCCACTACCAACACTTTACATGAACACTCTCCCAGCACTTACTGTTCTGTCATATGTATCAACATTTAAAATGCATTCCTATATGTTTATTCTATCTGTATACCAAGTACTATGTGTTAACCTATGCTTTCCCATACTCATATGCATGTATGCTTTTATAGATATATAAATATTTCTGTGCATTTATATTTGTGTATATGAGTTCATGTGCATGTATGTATATGTGTTTATGCGTTCACATATACACATTTATGTGTGTGTGCAGGTATAAAGTGTACCATCCTCTGCACTGTCTGCTTGTTTGTTTTTCTTTTCCCTCTCTCCCCCCTCACTCTGCTCTTCAGAAAGATATTTATGACCCTCTACAAAGATGGTGTCTATTTTCTACCAAACCTGTGTCTTATCTACACTCATGTCGCTTTAACCCCTATATCACAACTCAACTTTGAATTCTATGTGTCGTCTTGCTCAGAAATGCTTCAGACTTGAGAAAGGGAGGTTATCCCGAAAGCTTGTCACTAAAAAATTCTGTTAGTCCAATAAAAAAGGTATTACAAGATACGAATTTTATCTATTTTTTACATCTACATCACTGGACTAATACGGCTACAATTTCTACTTTATATATATGTGTGTGTATATATATATATATATATATATATATATATATATATATATATATATATATTGGTCTTTACAGCAGCACCACTGCTTAGAAATGCACGTTCTGAGTGTTCCACCAATTCCCACATCATTACACAGCAGATTAAAGTTGCCCTAGGCAGGATGCACTATTGCGACCCCCTCCTTCAATCTTGGGCTATATCTTCTTAATGAGATTGGCTGAGTGTGGTGTGTGTGTGGTGGGTGAGTGTCATATGTGTGCTATATGTATAGTGTGTGTGTGTGTGTATATATATATATATATATATATATATATATATAGAGCTCCAGATGAACAAAAGGGCCACCAGGTCCAGGCCCTTGTTTGCTTCCTGTGCTACCTTTATGGGTAATCCGGCTATGTATCATCCAAAAAAACGCTGCGACAGTACATGCAAGACTGATACAGCAAAAATATTAACAGACTAGATTACTGAACAAATGAAAAGAGAAATGTTTTGAAAAAATTATTTGCAAACTGCATGAAAAGCAGCAGCCGGATCACAGAGAAAAACAAGTAATTTTACCTATTAGTGAGCAAGTAATGTTTCCCCTTCTTTAAAGGGACTCTCCAGGGAGGTGATTTTACTCACCTTGTTCCAGCGCCGGGAGCCTCGTGAAGCAGTGCCCCCTATTTCGTCAAAATAACGAAATAGGCGGGCGCGAGCACGGAGCAATCAGACGCTTCCATTTGGAAGCGTCATTGCTCCCTTGTGCGCATGCGCGGCTTCGCCGCACATGCGCACATACTTCAGAGGGCAGCATTCATGCCACCCTCTGAAGTGCTGAGCGCACTACCGCGCATGCGCGCGGTGTGCGCGGCCGCGAGCTGAGCTGAGTGACAGCTCAGCTCGCGGTCTTTGCCCGCCCCCCTCCTCCGCTGACAGGCTGGAGAGAGAAGGCGCGCACACAGTGCCTTCTCTCTCCTGCACACGTCAGACGTATTTTAATACGTCTGACGTGTACAGGGCCTTTTTAGGGCCCTGCGTGATAGAAAGTCCCTCTAGTGGCCGTCTGAGTGACGGCCACTGGAGGTATTCCTATCAATCAATGTAAACACTGTATTTTCTCTGAAAATACAGTGTTTACATTAGATTGCCTGCAGGGAGCTATAGATAATACCTGAACAACTACATTAAGCTGTAGTTGTTCAGGTGACTATAGTGTCCCTTTAATGCTGTCTTGTTCATGTGCTTGAAAAGCAAATGAACAAAGCCAAATCCCATATGGATTTGAAGTGATACATCAATCAGACAATAAGACTTATTCCTTTAGTCATTCCTCAAACCATGGCATAGCTACAGAGGGGAGAACACCATAAAGAAGATGCTTAGACACTATGGCAATATGGCAGTTCCTCAGCCCCATCTATTATGGTGAGAGTTAAAATGAAAATAGGGGAATCAATTATATTAATCACTCACTGATAAACCTTTAAACAAATCGATACGGGGCAACATTAAAGGTTCATAAAATCTTCTATTGCCTAATGGAATGCTGTTACGATTCTTTTTTTGCCTTGTAAATCAGATTTCATTTCTCAGATTGCCTATTGTTTCCACATAAAAGACTACTTACAAGACAGCTTGGGTCTTTTTTCCCCCCAAGATTCTATTGGTGAGGTAGCTCCATTGATTAAGCCATCACTTGTGGAGCCATTGATTTGCTTGTCACCAGTGCGAACTAAACCTTACATTATTCCAAGGTCATTTAACCCCTTAAGGACCAAACTTCTGGAATAAAAGGGAATCATGACATGTCACACATGTCATGTGTCCTTAAGGGGTTGAAATAATGTCAATAAGTTATAAAAAAGCTATTTTTTTCTAGTCCCCTGATACTGTGAATTATGTATAAAACTATTAAATTAAGTCACTACCACAAAAATAAACATATAAAAAAATAACATGGGAGTGTATCCTACTACATTTCTGCCCATAACAAGTAGTCATTACCAAAGAAAATCCATACCTGGAAGTTTGTCCTTTAATTACACACAGTATCAGAATTGTTTAGAAAAAGTTCAGACATTGCCGGCGGCATTCCATGGGGAATCATGTAAGAATATAATTATTTTTCGAATGACAGAGAAAGAGACACTTTTTGTCAGTCCTAAAGGCTTGTTTTTTGATCTCCAATAAAGTTTGTACTCTGAAATGGATGTACCGTATATACTCGAGTTTAAGCCGAGTTTTTCAGCACATTTTTTGTGCTGAAAAACCCCAACTCGGCTTATACTCGAGTCAGAGTCTGTATTATGGCAATTTGCATTGCCATAATACAGACTGGGGGGAGAGGGGTGCTGGCAGAGCTGTACTTACCTTTCCTGCAGCTCCTGTCAGCTCTCTCCTCCTCCGCGCCGTCCGTTCAGCACCTCGGTCAGCTCCCAGTGTAAATCTCGCGAGAGCCGACAGGAGCTGCAGGAAAGGTAAGTACAGCTCTGCCAGCACCCCTCTCCCCCCACTGAACTACCAATGACACTGGACCACCAGGGAAGGAGCCCCCCTCCCTGGCCAGCTAGCAAGCAGGGAGGGGGGACGAAAAAAAAAGATAATAAAAAAAAAAAAAAATCATAATAATTAAATAATAAATAATAATAAAAAAATAATAATATTAAAAAAAATAATAATTAATAATATATCAAATGCCCAACCCCACCAACACATACACAAACACACACTGCATCACACACTGCATCACACACTCACACTTCATTCATATACACACACTGCACTCACACACTGCATTCATACACACACTGCACTCATACACACACTGCACTCACACACACACTGCACTCACACACACTGCACTCATACACACTGCACTCATACACACTGCACTCATACACACTGCACTCATACACACACACTGCACTCATACACACACACTGCATTCATTATATACACACACTGGAAATAAATATTCAATTAATATATACGCACACACACTGCACTCATACACACACACACTGCACTCACACACACACACACACACTGCACTCATACACACACACTGCACTCATACACACACACACTGCACTCATACACACACACACTGCACTCACGCACTGCACTCATACATGCACTACACTCATTCACTCATTTCACTGAGAAGATCTCTACAATCAGGAAAGAGATCTCTAATCTCTCTCCTTCCCCTATCATTATATCACCCAACCCCACTCCCCCTGCCACCCTATGCACATTTGCACCTGCTACAGCACAAGAGGTTTCTGCACTGCTCCTGTCCTCCCGCCCCACCACCTGCTCTCTCGATCCTATTCCCTCGCATCTCATCTGCACTTTGTCTCCCTTTCTTGCTCTTCCTCTCGCTAGCATTTTCAATCTCTCCCTTTCCTCTGGCACATTTCCCTCACCCTTCAAACATGCAACCGTAACCCGATTCTGAAAAAGCCCAACCTTGATCCCAACTCCCCATCCAACTACCGCCCTATCTCACTACTCCCATTTGCCTCCAAGATCCTCGAGAGAGTTGTGTACGCCAGATTGACAGACTTTCTCGAATCCAACTCTCTGCTTGACCCCCTTCAGTCTGGATTCCGCGCTGGTCACTCTGTCGAAACTGCTGTGACCAAAGTATCCAACGACTTAATTGCTGACAAATCTCACGGCCACTACTCTATCCTAATCCTCCTTGATCTTTCTTCCGCATTTGACACTGTTGATCATCAACAGCTTCTTCACATTCTTCGTAACTTTGGTCTACGGGATACTGCTCTCTCCTGGTGCTCCTCCTACCTCTCCCAGCGCTCTTTCAGTGTTTATTTCTCTGGTTCTGCCTCTTCTCACCAACCCCTCTCTGTCGGCGTCCCCCAAGGATCTGTCCTCGGCCCCCTATTGTTCTCCATCTATACTGCCTCCCTTGGTAAACTCATCAGCTCCTTTGGTTTCCAATATCATTTATATGCAGATGATACGCAAATCTACCTGTCCTCCCCTGATCTCTCTCCGCCCACCTTGACTCGTGTTTCTGACTGCCTCTCTGCTATTTCCAACTGGATGGCTGCTCACTTCCTTAAACTCAACCTGTCCAAAACAGAACTTCTAGTTTTTCCTCCCTCAAGTGCTGCTACTCCTGTTGTCTCCATCCAAGTCAACGGCGCTACTATCACCTCTACCTCGCAGGCTCGCTGCCTAGGGGTTCTTTTCGATTCTGACCTCTCTTTTATTCCCCATGTCCAATCGATAGTCAAATCCTGTCGCTTCCAACTCAAGAACATAGCGCGCATCCGCCCATATCTAACGCCAGACGCGGCTAAGATATTGGTTCATGCTGTTGTTCTCTCTCGCCTCGACTACTGCAATCCCCTTCTGACCGGTCTTACATGTTCCCAGCTTGCACCGCTGCAATCTGTAATGAATGCGGCTGCGAGGCTTATTTTCCTGTCCGGTCGCACCTCCCACGCCTCCACGCTCTGTCAGTCCCTGCATTGGCTTCCAGTTAGATATAGGGCCCAATTCAAAATTCTGGCACTTGCTTACAAATCCCTACATAATGCTGCTCCAACATACCTATCCTCCCTCATACACAAGTATGTCCCGTCGAGACCCCTGCGCTCATCCCAAGACCTACGCCTATCCTCTGCCCGGATCCCCACCTCTGACGCTCGCCTTCAAGACTTCTCTAGGGCTGCACCTATTCTGTGGAACTCCCTTCCCTCCTCAATCAGACTTTCACCCAGCCTCCACTCCTTCAAAAAATCTTTGAAAACTCACTTCTTCGTTAAAGCGTATCAATTAAACTGTCAGCAGGCTTCTCATCCCCCACCCCATGACTCCTTTCCTGCAACTGTCAAAAATGACCTACCAAGCACTCAATAAACCCTTCTCTAACAAACTATTTAATTCCCCTACTTTAACCCGTTTGTGTCACTATACCCCACTCCCTCTAGCATGTAAGCTCATTGAGCAGGGCCCTCAACCCCCTCTGTTCCTGTACGTCCAGTGGTCTGATTATGTGTCTGTTAGTCCACCCATTGTACAGCGCTACGGAATTTGTTGGCGCTATATAAATAATAAAATAATAATAATAATAATAATAATACACGCACTGCACTCATCCGCGCACTGCACTCATCCGCACACTGCACTCATCCGCACACTGCACTCATCCGCACACTGCACTCATACGCACACTGGATTCATACGCACACACTGCATTCATTATATACACACACTGTAAATAAATATTCAATTAATATAATTTTTTTAGGATCTAATTTTATTTAGAAATTTACCAGTAGCTGCTGCATTTCCCACCCTAGTCTTATACTCGAGTCAATACGTTTTCCCATTGTTTTTGGGTAAAATTAGGGGCCTCGGCTTATATTCGGGTCGGCTTATACTCGAGTATATACGGTAAGTTAGTTTTACTGAGTGAGAGGTGTAAATTATCTGATTGAGGGAGTGCCTAGTTTTGGGGTTATTCATTAACGTGTGAATTGCTGGGAATTCAGAGTAGATTCAAAGTGAATTTTACGTTTTAGATCAACCTATATCAAATATCTGAAACACTGCAGCACAGGAGAATTTTTCTAATTTGGCTCTGATGGCCTGAAATTTGAAATTCACTTTGAATTCTCAATGTTTCACACTTTAGTGAATAACCATACAATTGTTATGTATATGTAGGCATAGTCCTGAGAATTATGCAGTTACCCTGGTATGTAGTATGCCCATAATATACAGTAAAGTACCAAGAGGAGGCAGCCATCCTTGTATTCATTGCCTTTTGTAAAATATGTACCTACATCTCTAGACTCCCTACCTGTATTTCTAATTATAAATGAGCATAGTGGAAGGCTGTTTTCATCTCCCATCTCTTTTCTCGCATAATATAATATTTCCCACTTGCTAAATAAAACAAGCAACTATTGTTTAAGAATACTCATCTTTGGACCACAGAAATTGCCATCTTTTTAAATCTAAAATATAATTTAAAATGTGATGAATCTTTAAAACAAAATTAAAAAAGCTAGACTCAAAACAAAATATGCTCAAAAATTAATGTTAATGCAGGAGATTTGTTTTACACCTCTTGCATTATGGAGTGCCATTGGTTTCCCATTGCTGTAAGCAAGGCATGCTAAGGAAACACTATGTCCAAGGCTTGTGATGGGAGAAACTTTCTTATTCAATACTGAAGTCCTTATTTTTATTAAAAGTTTCATTCTTTTGATGCATAGAGTTCCTCTGTTATATGACTCATACAAAAGACAATAGAGCTTCCCATTAATCTAGCAGTTCCTTGTCTTTTTTGCTTCAAGGGCATTTGAGAATAATTTCTCTGGAAGAAGGGTGGAGAGTGAGTATGTCCTGTGAATAGAATTATGGAGAAAGTTGGACCAAGTACATATAGATTAGACATGTGCAATTACTTTTGTTCCGAATGTAAATTCGGATGAATTTCGGCATTCTGAACATTCGGATGCTTCCGAATGTCTGAATTTGCGAATTGCCGAATCGAACCGAATTGCCGATATGACGAGTTTCAGAAGTGGCGAAGGGCCGAATTTCTGAATTGCTGAACCGAACGGAATTGCTGAAGTGCCGAGTTTCGGAAGTGCCGAAGTGCGTTGGATTTCTGAAAAGTGGCAAAAACAAGAGAGGAAGGGAAAATTGTGTGAATGATGACAAGAATCTAACCCTACCCCTAACCATACCCCTAACTCTACCCCTAACCCTATCCCTAACCCTAGATGTGTAAGTGGTTGTGGTGGTTAGGAGTTGGGTTAGGGGTAGGGGTAGGGAATTGCCGAAGTCCCGAATTGCCAATGTCCCGAATTTCAGAAATGCCAAACCGAACCAAAGTGCCGAAGCGCAGAATTTCGGAAGTGCCAAACCGAAGTGCCGAAGTCCCAAATTGCCGACGTCCCGAATTTCGGAAGTGCAGAACCGAACCTAATTTTTTTGCCCATGCACATCCCTAATATAGATTTTATTGAAAAACTATACAATGTTTTGGCTCTCACAGGCGTATTTATCTTGTGGGAGTTGAAATGTTTGGTTTTTGAATAAAATCTGCTTCAACACCATATAACTTTATTTATGACTATTGATGCATTGGGAATGGACATGTTAGCGAATGCCACTCCACTTTATGCATATTGAACTGTGCATATAATAGTCACTCTTGTTTAGTGCCCTATGTAATAGTGTGACGACCCTGCATCGTCCTCTGTTAGTTGATCAGAAATGGGTTGATTTCCATAGGTATGCAAATTAGTGCTGCCCACTTAAATCTGTTTATCTTGGCTTTTTCTAGATGTTAGAAAGCTGTGCTTGTATTATATATTTGGTGTGTTATGGTTGCCTGTTCTTCAATACTATCTACTTTTTGAACTATGACTAGCATAGATGCTTGTTTTGATCTTGTAATAACTAATAATGCTGACTTATTTTTAAGTATTTAAGTTAGGAAGCACTTGAGAAATAGTGATCGTAATATGGTATCATTTGAGATCAACTAAAAATAAATACATTTATATGGGTTTTATGAAAACACTTCATTTTAAGAAGGTTCATTTAAAATAGGATAAGGGCATCTTTACAACTAATTAACTGGCAGGAATTATTCACTAACAATATATAAATAAAAGGCCATTTAAAAAATTCTCAAAAGTACATTTCTCAATACATACCAATGGAAAACAAATATAATAGAACCAGATTAAAACCAACATGGCTTAGTAAAATGGGCAGTCAAATAATAAACAATGAGATATGAACATTTAAAGCATTTATATCTGATGGGTCAGTAGCATTTTATAAGAAATAAAAGCATGCCAACAGGGCTTGTGAAAGTGCTAAACTAGAAAATGAAAACATCAAACCTCATAGCCAAAGAGAACAAGACCAACCCCAAAACGTACATTCGTGCCAAAAAGGTGAAAAAAGTGAATCAAGACAAGGCAAATATTATACATTTATTTTAATCAGGATATAGGAAAAAAGAATCTATGGCTAGAGATGTCGCGAACATAAAATTTTCCGTTCGCAAACGGCAAACGCGAATTTCCGCAAATGTTCGCGAATGGGCGAACCGAGCGAACCGCCATAGACTTCAATGGACAGGCAAATTTTAAAACCCACAGGAACTCTTTCTGGCCACAATAGTGATGGAAAAGTTGTTTCAAGGGGACTAACACCTGGACTGTGGCATGTCGGAGGGGGATCCATGGCAAAACTCTCATGGAAAATTACATAGTTGATGCAGAGTCTGGTTTTAATCCATAAAGGGCATAAATCACCTAACATTCCTAAATTGTTTGGAATAACGTGCTTTAAAACATCAGGTATGATGTTGTATTGATCAGGTAATGTAAGGGTTACGCCCGCTTCACAGTGACAGACCAAACTCCCCGTTTAACGCACCGCAAACACCGCAAACTGTTGTCAGAGGCAGACACACCCAAAAAATGCCACACTGCTGAGCTCTGCAATGACGGCATTCTGGTGGTGGCAACAGCATGCGTTGATTGGCGTGCTGTCTGGCTGACCCGGGTGCCGATGCATGCTGTCTGCCTGTGCCACTAGCTCCTTGCGACGACCTCCCCCTGCTTCCAACTTGTCTCCTCCTCCTCTCTGTCTCCCCATCTGAACTTTCCCCCTGTTCTTCTTCTCTTCTAGCGGGCACCCACGTTACATCCACGGACACATCGTCATCATCAACCACTTCACTTGTATCTGACAACTCAAAGGAAGCAGCATCATCATCATCACACCGTACGTCCATGTGTGTAATGCTGCCTGACTGAGACCTATCTCTGTTATCTACATCCTCTGGCAATAATGGTTGTGCATCACTCATTTCTTCCAACTGATGTGTAAATAACTCCTCTGACAGATCAAGTGAAGCGGCTGTGGTGCTAGTGTTGGTGGTGGCGGCAGACGGGCGAATGGTAACTTGAGAGGTGCCCGAAGCTAAGCTGGAGGAGGATGGTGCGTCAAGGTTCCGAGCGGAAGCTGTAGAAGATTGGGTGTCCTGTGTTAGCCAGTCAACTATGTCCTCAGAACTTTTCGAGTTCAGGGTACGTGGCCTCTGAACACTGGGCATTATTCTAGGGCCAAAGGGAATCACAGCACCACGACCACGACGGCCCCTGCGGGGTGGCCTGCCTCTGCCTGTCATTTTTTTTCGATTAGTGGTACTATGCGTGCAAGCTACTGTGACAACAGATATGAGTGGCACTGTGCACTGGCAGAAGTTGGCAGAGTAGACACTGTAGGCCTGACACACACGCTTGCAGACAACTAACTGCTATTCAATCTATTACAGTCAAAAAAAATTTTTTTTAAATGTACACTACTGTTACACCAGATATGAGTTGCACTGGTGTGACACTGTGCCCTGGCAGGCCCTGAAACGCACACGTGTGAAGGAAACTGACTGCTATTATATTACAGTCAAAAACGTTTTTTTTTTTTTTAAATGCAAGCTATTGTGACACCAGATATGAGTGGTGGCACTGGGCAAGTGGGCACAGTATACACTGTGAGCCTGACACACACGCTGGCAGGCAGGCAACTGCGATTAGATTACACAGGAAAAAAAAATCGGATGAGCACAAGCAGTAAACAGCAGCCTGCCAAGCATCTCCCACTATAGCCGATCCTCCACACCATGCCTTTGATCACATGATCTGCTCTCTGCACATTAACTAATCATAAAGTAGCAAGCGTTTAAACATGTCATTATTTCACCTTCTAAAGAGTTTATTGTCGTAGTTCCTTACATGCCTTTACCTTAACCGTTCATGTATTATGTTATTCACTAGTCTCATCTCATGGGGCGACTCACACTTGATTTATAACTAGTGGTGGAGCTGCTGATATAAATACACAGTTGATAACGTGCAAGCTACACCCTAAACATGACAGCCATCTTTCACAACAATGTACTGCTATACAGGGAGTGCAGAATTATTAGGCAAGTTGTATTTTTGAGGATTAATTGTATTATTGAACAACAACCATGTTCTCAATGAACCCAAAAAACTCTTTAATATCAAAGCTGAATATTTTTGGAAGTAGTTTTTAGTTTGTTTTTAGTTATAGCTATTTTAGGGGGATATCTGTGTGTGCAGGTGACTATTACTGTGCATAATTATTAGGCAACTTAACAAAAAACAAATATATACCCATTTCAATTATTTCTTTTTACCAGTGAAACCAATATAACATCTCAACATTCACAAATATACATTTCTGACATTCAAAAACATAACAAAAACAAATCAGTGACCAATATAGCCACCTTTCTTTGCAAGGACACTCAAAAGCCTGCCATCCATGGATTCTGTCAGTGTTTTGATCTGTTCACCATCAACATTGCGTGCAGCAGCAAACACAGCCTCCCAGACACTGTTCAGAGAGGTGTGCTGTTTTCCCTCCTTGTAAATCTCACATTTGATGATGGACCACAGGTTCTCAATGGGGTTCAGATCAGGTGAACAAGGAGGCCATGTCATTAGATTTTCTTCTTTTATACCCTTTCTTGCCAGCCACGCTGTGGAGTACTTGGACGCGTGTGATGGAGCATTGTCCTGCATGAAAATCATGTTTTTCTTGAAGGATGCAGACTTCTTCCTGTACCACTGCTTGAAGAAGGTGTCTTCCAGAAACTGGCAGTAGGACTGGGAGTTGAGCTTGACTCCATCCTCAACCCGAAAAGGCCCCACAAGCTCATCTTTGATGATACCAGCCCAAACCAGTACTCCACCTCCACCTTGCTGACGTCTGAGTCGGACTGGAGCTCTCTGCCCTTTACCAATCCATCCATCTGGCACATCAAGACTCACTCTCATTTCATCAGTCCATAAAACCTTAGAAAAATCAGTCTTGAGATATTTCTTGGCCCAGTCTTGACGTTTCAGCTTGTGTGTCTTGTTCAGTGGTGGTCGTCTTTCAGCCTTTCTTACCTTGGCCATGTCTCTGAGTATTGCACACCTTGTGCTTTTGGGCACTCCAGTGATGTTGCAGCTCTGAAATATGGCCAAACTGGTGGCAAGTGGCATCTTGGCAGCTGCACGCTTGACTTTTCTCAGTTCATGGGCAGTTATTTTGCGCCTTGGTTTCTCCACACGCTTCTTGCGACCCTGTTGACTATTTTGAATGAAACGCTTGATTGTTCGATGATCACGCTTCAGAAGCTTTGCAATTTTAAGAGAGCTGCATCCCTCTGCAAGATATCTCACTATTTTTGACTTTTCTGAGCCTTTCAAGTCCTTCTTTTGACCCATTTTGCCAAAGGAAAGGAAGTTGCCTAATAATTATGCACACCTGATATAGGGTGTTGATGTCATTAGACCACACCCCTTCTCATTACAGAGATGCACATCACCTAATATGCTTAATTGTTAGTAGGCTTTCGAGCCTATACAGCTTGGAGTAAGACAACATGCATAATTCTGCACTCCCTGTATACTCAACTAGCCATGATATACGCACGTTCAGCCTAGCATGTAAAAAAAAATAAAATAAATAATAATAATAAAAAAAAAGAATGCAGCTTCCGAATGAATCTAAAATGGATGCTGTCCAGGAGGTGAGAGAGTCTGGGAGGGAGGGTCTGCTGCTGATTGGCTGGAATGTGTCTGCTGACTGTGAGGTACAGGGTCAAAGTTTACTAAATGATGACGAATAGGGGGCGGACCGAACATCGCATATGTTCGCCATCCGTGGTGAACGCGAACAAGCTATGTTCGCCAGGAACTATTCGCCAGCGAACTATTCAGGACATCTCTATCTATGGCTGTAGAATTACATACCCCTGTTACAAAAGCCTTAGAACATGTGATTGGTTAAAATGTGATAAAGTGCTAGGCAGCATTTAGGCAGTCATACCTGTTGTAATAACTGTAGGTATGGCTAAGGCAGAGATTAAACACTACCTTTTAGTCATACCAATTCACACCTGCAATGGCACTGTGATTGTCTGAAAGCCATCAGCTGGCACTTTCAGTCAATCACAGCCACCCATTGCTGCTCAGTTGCTAAAGTAACTGGCCTTTCCCTGGTCCCAGCAACAATCCCTCTGTGGGATGTAAAAGCTATGACTTTATGACCTGGTGATCACCTGACCCAGGCCAGATGTTTTGTCACACGTCACAGACAGTTTGAATGTGCTTTGTTAAATATAATGTCTGTCTTGTATTTCACTAACTCATAATCCATTCCATTCTGCTTTGAAAATATCATTTTTATCCACTCCAATAATAGCATCACCATTAACTTTCCAGATTCACACCTTTACTGACAATATGTTTCTCATGTTTCTTAACCCTAGCGGCTGCTCGAATCATTCCTGCCACTTCGAATGTGGGTTGTGATTCACTTTGGGATTAACTGCTTGCCAATTCAGAGCAACGCAAAGATGCTGAGCTGCTCTCCATAGGGGATTGTTAAATTTCACAGCAAACTACGTTCACCATCCATAGAGGAGGCACTAATTACATATGCCATCTAGGTTTTAGGAAAGAGAAACATTGTAACTCGAAAAACAGCAAGGAACAGAATACACTGTATATGTGCACACCACAAGTGCCTACAGGCATTCCAGAATTGGCGCTTTTCACTAGGGAGTCAACATTTATATAACTTCTTACGTTACACATTTTACATTCACATGTTGTTAAAAACATTTGGTTAAGGCATATTGTTTTCTTCTTTATGTAAACGCAACAGAAATTGTTATTATATTCAAACACAGAAATAACATAGAGCTGGAATTTCAAGACAATAGAAAAAAAATAGACATGAATCAGATATGAGTTAAATGATTTTCTAAAAGCAAATTTTTATGTTATGTACCTTGATTTCATGTTTCAGCTATTCTATACTTTCGTTATCAAGCTTTAGATTAATAAAAAAAAAATACACAGCTTTATTGGGATAATGGAATACTGTGTATTTTAAAAAAATACATACTATAGGCACCCAGACCACTTTATCTCTTCGAGGCACTGCCTCCTTTCGGTCAGAAGCTTGTTCTTCGGAGCTAACCTTGGAGGTGCAGAGCTTAGCTCACAGGCAGGGATAGATCAGCTCAGCAGAGCTAACGGAAGTTCCTCGAGAACCTTCCAGCTCTCACCTCCAGCTGAGAGCAGGCAGAGGCCAACACCCAGTGGACCCTAGGTAAGAAGTTTACCCATTACCAAGTGGTTTGACACCCAGTGGACCCTAGGTAAGAAGTTTACCCATTTACCAAGTAGTTTGAAGATTGACATTGGGGGACATCAGTGTACAGCCAGCACAATGTAACTTGGAGTGTCCCGTTAACTCCCAGCAATATAGTCTCATATGTTTTAGCCCTCTTCCGACTGCAGTGTGCAGTGGATGGTTCACCTGAAGAACTTTAATGTGGGCACACATTTGGGTAAAAATTGCTTTGTTATTTCTGGTAGCTGCTATAGCAAATATAATTCCTATAGGATAACAGAGAGACATTGAGGAAATAAGAATATAAGATAATGATGAATGCTGAGGGCAGCAATTCAGCCACGGACTGGAAGAGTAAATGCCATCCATCCATCCATCCTCCTAATGAACCTCTACCTTTAATGTTTCCTAGTCTTCAAAATTCATGAATTTTAGACTAGATTAAAAGGTCCACGAACTAATAGAAGGGCTACTGATTCATACAGGATCTATGAGTAAATGTAAATGCAAGTTTAAGGATAAACTAACTTTCATTTGATACTTAACTTTAAATAATATTACACTTGCACTAGACTAAAAACGGATTACCTGTTGTTCCTGAAATGAAATTCTGTCAGCCCACCTATGTGTCTGCTTGATTATTTGTCCATCAGTCTGCCTGCCAATATGTTGTCCTCTCTAACTATCTCGCAATCTATTTTCATGCAAAAATTACCTTCAAGGAAAAATCACAAAGGTGTGCATCAAGTTAATTCCCTTCATTTTAGAAGGTAACTGGTCATTTTAAATGGTTATTTTCTGCTCCCAATGTGCTTATGCAATTACACGCGGCTGGGCTAGTAACTACATCAGGACATATAGGGAAATGCGAAGGACTGACATAGTTAATGCAGCTTTTAGGCCAGAATAGTCATGCTTAAAAAAAATATTTATTTTTATTTATATTTTTATGTGTGTAAGAATTGATCCTTCTTAGCTAGTTTTGGCTAAAATGTGCATTTCCCTTGCCAATTTTCCACATTGTCCTCTTTAGTGAATATATTTGATATGTATTACTGTTATTATATTAAAAAAATAATAATAATAATCAAGAAACATCAAGAAACAAATTATATTTAGTATAAAAATACTAGAGGATAAAGGGAATGACACAGAGGTGCCCTCTAGTGATAATACTCAGTAAAGATTCCAATTTCAATATGCACCAAATAAAGAATACAATTTAGAAAACATATCACATTGTTCCCTTCAATGTAATTGCAATTCTATTATTTAGCAAAGGATAGATTATCTTTTGTTTGTTTGTGTTTTCCATGTTAAATATATGTAGCACATGGTCACTCTTGTAATGCCAGCATATTTAGGGATACTGCATATTATAGCGCTCTACCTCCAAGAGAGGCAGGTTAACATATAAAAAAAAAGTTTTAAAGACAGAGGGAAATTATTGAATTGCATAGACTGATGATATATATTTATTTTAATGTTCAGGAGACATCTTTATATATCCAAACCCTATCTCACAATGTGCAATATTCTATGAAACAATGCAAAATACATACCATTTGTATTAAGCTACATCCATATACAATGAATTGTTTAACCCCTTAAGGACACATGACGTGTCTGACATGTCATGATTCCCTTTTATTCCAGAAGTTTGGTCTTTAACCCCTTAAGGACCAAACTTCTGGAATAAAAGGGAATCATGACGTGTCAGACATGTCATGTGTCCTTAAGGGGTTAAGGGGTTAAAAGACAGACCACATAAAAAAATCTTTCTCACATTTTTATTTATGTATCAATAATGGGATCTGCAGACTGTTTACCAAACACATGAGTCATTTATAGCTTGGATTCTTCTTGGAAAATAGTGAAAAAATCATCCATGTTCAACATTTTTACTCTCTCTTTCTTGTTACTCAGTAGCACCTTGTTTTATAAGACTTTTGGCATCCGATTTTGGATGAAAACATTTTTGTTTGAATTCCAGGCAATTCGTCCATTCTTCCAAAAGATGAATGACCGAATGCAGAACACAACTAACTAAACAAAGATCAAATTCCTAGTTAGACATAACATTTTTTTTTTATTCTTTAATTTTGGCTCATTCCAACATAAATCAATCAGAGGAACATGCAATAGCAACACAAATAAAATTTCAGTTGTCACATAATACTGTAATCTGCTATTGAGGAATAGTAGGCAGTGAGAACAAGAATTTTTATGTTATAAAAAGACTGAAAGTAAACTGGATGACTATACAATGCTAGCCTATATAATACGAGGAGTCAAGTAGGCAAAATGTAGAACTAGCATGGGGAGAGTGTAGAGTGTCACCCATAAGGGTGATTACATAACTCAATAACCCCTGAGTACTAACGGGGGGTGTACATGGTAATAAGAGCTTATGTGGAACTAGGCCCTGAAGTGCAACGTATGGAGAGAAATGCCAGAAAAAAAGAAGCAGAAAGAAAGAAAACCACAAGAGAACAATGATGTAATTTAGATCCGGTTTGCAGTAATTGCTCATCTCCAGAGTGCTCTCTGGACAGCACAGCCGGTATCAGTTGCAGCACTTGGTACAAAGGGGAAAATGTTCTGTACGTACCTGGAAATTTTTGTCCCTGAACGACTTGAAACGGATTAGGATATCTCAGGAGCCCATTGCTGGAGCCCTAGACAATTTAGTGAGCCTTTAAATGCCATTCACTGCTATGGTCTTGGCTTCACTTGGGAGCAGTATGTGAGACAGTAGGCGCCAGAGGAAATGCGGTAATTCTTTGTCAACAATGGTCTCATCTATGCCCTGCACTTTGAAATTGTTGTGCCGACACACATCATCTAGAGGCTCCACTCGAACCTACAAGGCCTTGTGAGAGGCCTGAAGTTGTGCGATGTGCTCCGTCATGCACACTTGCCATTGTTCCATGATACAGATATTTTCTTCCGTCACTTTCACCCTCTCTGTGACAGCCGACAGCTTTTCTCGCATAAACGCCAGGTCAGCATGAAAGAAGGAGCTGAGATGTTTCATAAAGTGCAGGAAGACCCCTTTAGTGACTGGATCCTTTAAATCTACCTCCTGTAAATATGTAGTAGGGTCAGTGATACCTGTGATTTCATCTGGTGCATCCATGATTTCCTCAGAGGAGGAAAAGTGGTGCAATTCCGGCAGGTCCCCCATCTTTGGCCTTGGCCGCACTTTTAACATGTCCCCAAAATATCGGGCTGACGGGCTCTCTCGCCCGAGTATATTTTTAGGTTCTTAGCGCTCTTCCCTGTGTGGTGTCCCAGATATCAAGAACCGAGATTGGGCTGAGAGCAGCCACACCCCCATTAGACAAAATTCTGTTCAGGCAATTCACCAGTGACTGCTTGTTATTTTTTTTGTTTTTTTTTAAACGGGGCAGAGGGGTGACCTTGCACAGGTGGCCTATACTCCCAGCATAGGACCCCTTGCAACCAAGGTAAGATCATTTTTTATTTTTTTTATAATTCTTTATTTTCAAGATGCTCTGATTTAACACAATTAGTATCAGCAATAGGCACATGGTAAAGGCATATCAGTTACATATAAACAGTGAGTGTATAAACACTCTAAAAATGCAACAGTGGTTAAAAGCATTAATTTTTCCTTTTTGATCCAAGCATTTGACATTTGGTTAATTAATTAGCTTGGGTATGAGCCTTAGTAAGGTTATCAAGCTTGTCGTGGTCCCTAAGCGTGGTACCTATGACTTGTGCCCTAAGGTGACTCAAGCAGATATGTGGAGGGGCGGACTAAAGGTACAGTGTCATATGAAATATCATGCTGGCATCAGGTTAAGGAGGTGGGTGCATATCATGTTAGATGTGAGCTTGTGTGTTCTAGATAATTAGTGGGTGGATCAGGGGGATATGCATCCATGCTGATAACCTGTGACAGAGGGGGGAAGCGGGGTGGCAGGTGGTATGCCATATGGTGACAATGTATGTGCCAGCCTAATCATCCCTCGCGTTTGCAGGGCTCGTGCCTGTGAGGGCACTGTTAGGTATTGCCAGTGGTGAACAAAACACACAATACAAAATTAAGTTCATAGTTCTTGGGACAAAGGGCTTTATGGAAGCGGGGGCCCAGGAATTCGCTGGTGCACTTGAGGTTGAAGGTGCGTTCGGGTGTAACAGTCTCAATGCTCCCAGGAAAGTTTGGGCTTCTCCCATAGAGGGTAGCACATGCACAGTCCCGTTTTGAGTCACAGTTAATGAGCCGTTCACTCCCCAGCGGTATCCAATTACTGCGGTTCTCAGCTGGGTCATGACTTGTCTAAAGGATTTGCGTATCAGGAGGGTGGCCCTCATGAGGTCCTGGTAGAATGTAAGAGTTGAGTTCTCAAAGGTGAGAGGTGCTTTGCCTTTCAGTGCCGACATGATTTGGAGTTTATCCAGCAGGGTGATGCATCTGAGAATGACGTCCAGTACCATAGATTTAGTGCGGTGAGTAGGGCTTGGGAGATGATGATATACAGTATGAGGCAGGATGGTAGCCAGCATTCTTCTGATGTAGTATGACAGTTCTTCCGCGGTGACCGCTGAGGGGATGCCCCTTATCTTAATATGCGTGTGTCTCTGACGGTCTTTGAGTGTTGTGAGTCTGAGGCTTAGAGAGTGGAGCACTTGCATGGAGTTATCCACGTTTGTTAAGTTATTTTGTACTGCCATCATGTCTTCCACAGTAACTCTAACTCTCTCTGTGACCGCTTATACGTCCATTTTAAGAAGTGCGGAGTCAAACGCCAGTAGTTTATGGATGTCCGCCAATAGGAGCTTTAAGTCCCGCTTAGTGGTAGATGCCGATTTGTCTGACAGCTCTCGTGGCTCAGCTTGAGGAATTGGTGAGTGTTGCGAGCCTTCTGGTCTGGCCTGTTGCAGCGCCTATTTCACCAGCATGCAGGTCTTCCGCGGGAGTGGGTCAGGGTTGAGCGGGCCTTTGCAGCATGGCCCCTGTATCCTGTCCCTCTGCCGGGTTTTGGGGTTTTTGAGAGCACCGGCCCATGTTTGGCATATGTGCTAGTGAGGCTAGTGTTAGGGAGTGTGGGATCTCTGTTTCCAGCAATGCCCCCAGGATATCTTACAGACCTTGAAGTGTGCTGTAGGCCCCAGGACTGTGCTGCCTTCGGGATGATTTAGGTGCCAGAAAGAAAGGCATTGATCGGTTCCACTTGCCCCTCTGAACCTTGCTGGGTAAGTATGGTTGCTGGATTGTGCTCAGGTAGGCAATTATCAGCAGGTTTAGATGAGAAATTGAGGACAAGCTCCAAGGTAAGATAATTTATAAAATAATTAATAGAACCCCAAAGACGAGGGGGGCTAATGAAAAAAAAATAATAATGGGGGGTATATACTGTACCACCCAGCCCCCCCCCCCCCCCAAACATGGCAGATGAGGGCACTATATTTTATATATATATATATATATAAGCAATGGTCCCCTTCCCATCCCCCCCCCCCCCCCCATCCATTGGTGGCAGTTGGGGCCTCTAAATATATTAAATGGAGGCCTATCGTTCCCCTCAGCTCCCACCCATTAGAGCTAGGTGGGGGCTCTAAATATAATAATAACCTAAGGTTTTACTAAGATTGGTGTGCTTGTAAGCCCCAGGCAAGTCTTGAGAGAATATGTAAAACAAGATACGCCTAGATAAAATGGAAGCAGAGAACACTCATAGGGTAAAACTGTTTAGTGTATATGTCCCTACTATGAATATTATGCACTCACAAAATAAAGGAGTATTTCAAGCCCATCAGATGTCTTTAGATCCTGGAGTATAATTCCTCAGGAGTACATGCAGAAAAGAAAACTGGACATAGTGTGAAATCTTAATTAAATAAAAAATCACATTTAATGGAAAAAACTTACAGACAGTCAGAAGTAAAAATGCTCATCAAAGATGGTGAATTGAAGAAGCAGGTTACAGGATTTATGAAGCAGCTCTACGCGTTTCGTCTAGATACTAGACTTCATCAGGAGCAACAGCAATCAAATATATAAAAAGCAATAGTAAAATACAAATACATGTACCAACATGTGGGCTATAGGGGGACAATAGGTACCTCCCAGTTAGTATTTAGAGCCCTCACCCACCCCCAATGGGTTGGGGATGAGGAGATAATGATACCCCCCCCCCCCCCCTGTTTTTATTTAGAGCCCTCACTTGCCTCAAACAGAGCCATATTAAGGACTCCCTGTCAGGGACCAGGAACCAGACAGAGACAGAAGTAGATGCAAACACACCTTTATTAATAAATAACAAATAATAAACAAAAGCAAAGTCCAGGAATCAAGCAGGGGTCAGTCACCAGAGCGGGTAGTCAGACAAGCCAGGATCAGGATCAGGAGCACGGAGAGCAGCGGAGTCAGGAACAAGGCCGGAGTCAGGAACCAGGAGCAAACAGGAAACACAGGAACAAGGAGACTTCTGGGAAACAGGAAACCACGCAAGGGCAAGGAGGTTCTGGGCTTAGCTGCTTAACCCCTTCAGGACCGGCCTGTTTTTGCGATGTTTGTACGTTAAGGACCAGAGCAGTTTTAACACTTTTGTGGTGTTTGTGTTTAGCTGTAATTTTCCGCTCTCTCATTTACGGTTCCCATACAAGTTATATATTGTTTTTTTCAAGACAAGAAGGGCTTTCTTTACATACCAGTATTTATATTATGTCATATATTGTATTTAAAAAAAATAATGAAATATGGTGAAAAATAAAAAAAAAAACATGTTTTTGGACTTTTACTTGAAAAATCTTTTACTTATCTACAAAAGCTAATGAAAAAAACTGCTAAATAGATTCAAAATTTTGTCCCGAGTTTAAAAACACCCAGTGTTTACATGCTTTATTGCTTTTTTTTGCAAGTTATAGGCCTATAAATACAAGTAGGAAATTGCTGTTTCAATATATATATATTTTAAATGTATCAATAGTGACATTGTTACACCGTTATCTGTCATAAATCCCCGAAACACACCTAACATGTACATATTTTTTAAAGTAGACAACCCAGGGTATTTACAATGGGGTATGTCCAGTCTTTTTTAGTAGCCACCTAGTCACAAACACTGGCCAAAGTTAGCATTTATATTTGTTTGTGTGTTAAAAATGCAAAAACCGCTAACTTTGGCCGGTGTTTGTGACTAAGTGGCTACTAAAAAAGGCTGAACATACCCCATTTGCAATACCTTGGGTTGTCTTCTTTTGTAAATGGTATGCCATCATGGGGCTAATTCTCATTCCTTGGCTACCATACGCTGTCAAAGGCAACCTAACCAATCTGACAAATTTCAATAAAAAAAATCAAGCCTTATATTTGACCCTGTAACTTTCACAAACACTATAAAACCTCTACATGTGGGGTACTGTTATACTCAGGAGACTTCGCTGAACACAAATATTAGTGTATCAGAACAGTAAAATATATCACAGCAATAATATCCTCAGTGAAAGAGCTGTTTGTGTGTGAAAAATGCAAAAAACTTCACTTTCACTGACAATATCATCGCTGTGATATGTTTTACTGTTTTGAAACACTAATATTTGTGTTCAGCGAAGTCTCCCGAGTAAAACAGTACCCCCATGTACAGGATTTAGGGTGTCATAGAAAGTTACAGGGTTAAGCACAGTGCTAGCAAATTAAATTATCTGGACTTTTGGCCTGGGTTGGCAGGCAGGTCCCTCAAATTGCAATCATTAAAATTACTTAATTAGGTAAAAATATTACATAAATATGCACGTAGAATTTTAATATATATACATATTTATATATTTGACGTCTACGTGTATATTTATGAAATTAATAATGTAATTTTGTATGTGGACATATGTATATTTCGTATTATTTTTATTTATTTATTTATACATAGATATATATATCATTACATTCTAAGTGTATTTTGATATAAATATATATATATATCAATATCAAAATACTGTTAGAATAAAATTGAATATATATATATAATTTTTTTTTAATTATTAAAAATTATTTTTATTTTTTGTTATTTATTTTTATTAACATATTATTTGTATTTTATAATAATATATATATACCATATATATAGTTATTATATATATTGTATATATTCGTGTGTAATTTAAATATAAGTGTATTTTTATATTAATATACGTATATATAAATATAAAAATACACTTAGTGTGACATTATATATATGATACATATACATATATTATATATATAGATATAATACATGTATATATATCATATATATACACATATTATAATTTTTTTTACACTGATTGTTTTTTTTTTAACTTTATTTTATGATTTTACACTTGCAGGGAGACTGCCTGTCAGCACAGACAGTCCCCCTGCAGGCAGATACAAAGACCCCTATTGCGGTCATGTGATCGAGTGATCACATGGCCGTGGGGTCCTGATCTGCCGAGGGGGGACTGCCCGGGCAGACAGGCAGTCCCCCTGGACCGGGAGGAGAGCTGATCGCCGCCGTGGGACCGACGGCGATCAGGTAAGTAGCCCAAAACCGTTATGACGGTTCAGGACCGTCAGCGGTCCAAACGCACGTTTTACCGCTGACGGTCCTGAACCGTCAGCGGTCCTGAAGGGGTTAAATAGGCAGAACTGATTAGCAGCAGAGTTGATTACTACTCACAGGTGAGTAACCGTGGCAACAAGCAGAAGGAGCTGATAGTAATTGCAGCTGAAACTCAATCACTGAAACAGAAAAGGGTTGCTGTTTAAAACAGCAAAGAAACCCTGACACTCCCTGGTTCTGGGGCTAAAGTTTATGATGGGCCTAATTATGGAATTAGTCTTTGTAACTTGCTTAATGTTTGAGTATATAAAATAGGAACTGTTTTAGAGAAAACTGACAAATGACAAATGCATTCTCTTGTCATTTTCTGACTGGCAAAAAATAGTCGGAAAAGAAATCCAAACATTAGTAATGGCTAACTTTTGGTACAGTAGTCATTAAATTTAGAACCCACACCCGTCGCTTATAGGTGGTGGGTGGGTAGGACACTAAGTCCCTGTTAATTGTATTTACGTGACACATGCTGCTGGCTTAACAGTTTTCTAATTTAGCAACCTTAAATATGGCAATTCCACATCAGGGTACCAATTGGGAGTTATCTGCCATAAAGCAGTAAGAATATGCCATGGATTATAGACTGTAATTTGTCTGAATGTCATTCCAATCTGAAAATATTGTCTAAATTTTGTCCAAACCAAACAGCCCAATGGACCACATTTGGTTCGGATGAACGAAGATTTATTTTTATCCGAATTTATTCAGATGAACCGAAAATTCTGTCATGCCCAAGTCTACTATTTATATACCAACAATATCAACTTCTTGACCAATGACCTGCATCTCATCTACACGACTTGGATACAAAGGGCCAGTATATTGAACAATTTCACGATACTGCATACCCGCAACTCTTATGACCATTTTTCTTCTCCTGCTATCATGGATGTAATGGCATGATATAATACTATATACGAAAAGTCAATCTTACCTTTCCAGATCCAATGGAAAATGTAATACATTTATAATATAATGAAATTAACAAATGCACAGATTCCATCTCATTACAATTAAAACATAAAAGTACTGAGTAACTACAAACTCTCGGTAAAAGTACAGAGCAATATAACATTTTGAGTGACATTTATATTGTACATTAGTAATATTTCCTACAGTAACTGTGGTAATAAGTTCATGTTTGCATGGCTTATGGATTCTATCCAGATATGGTGTGTTAGCATAAACAAAACCAAGTTAAAAGCTTTAATTAAAAAAAAACAAAAAAACTCCAGTAACTTAGGGATGTAAAAGGCGCAGACGTGCACGGTATAAAACATCACTTTTGGCACTCAGTCAAGAGGCATTCTAATCTAATTTATTCAATTTCCACTTAGGAATGCTGCAGAGATAGTTTGTTTTGGGTCATTAACTTGAAAGAAGCAGTGACCCATGGATGTGTGGTGCTACTGATTGTGCAATTATTATTATTTGTCCATTATGCTTGTCAGTAAAAATTAGAAAGCATTTTATAACAGACAGTGAACATCTTCCTGTTTTTTTTCACATTTGTGTACGATGCATAGATGATCACTGTCAGCTGTTAAATCATGCAAATGGTTGTTCATGTTCTCTATAAAATAAATAAAATACTCTGACTGACACCTAAAATAATTACATCTTTTTAAGTGATGCATTTTTTATGAGTCCATATAACTCCCATATATATATATATATATATATATATATATATATCATTTTTAAATTGGTACGTTTTGGAAGCAGACGTTGTATAAAAACACAGCAATCGCCAGCAGAACCACACAACCACAGAGTTCCATCGCACTCAAAATGTTGCTCTATCCTCAAATCTAGTCAAAGCAATACATGGATGGTCTCACTGTAGATATGCAGTAATATATTCTATTAGTGCACACGGTCACCATTAATGCAGCTTTCAGAAGCAGTGAGGCAATCTCCCTGACCTTAAAGTAGCACTGTCACTTGTGGGATCTTTGCATTTTTGTGCTTGCTTGTGTAAAGATGGCCAGCGACAGAGCATATAGGGAGGTGTACTTATCTTAACCTGTCCCTTCTTTTTGTTACCATCTTTGTGTTGCAATTCTTCAGTTCATTGTGATTTCATCTGTCAGTAGTCATTTCCACTATTGTACTATCACATATGTACAAGAGCACAAAAACAGTCTATGAATTATCTCCCAAAACCCTAAAATATATCACAGATAATCACAAATGTTCAAAAAGTTATGCCATAATCATCTATTGCACATTGTGCCAGATGATGCCTTGTCCCATCAGCCTTCGGTTGCACAATGTGCTATAGATGTTTACGGCAAAACTTTATGCCATATCACTTTGGAAGGCAACAGAATCTCTGAAACTTGCCATAGATTGCCAAGCATTGGTAATTATATGAGACAAAGTAGTCCCTACGTTTTGACATGTATATATTTTAATTGAAGGAATTTGAAAAAGATTTCAGTGAAGATTCTATGTTTATGAAAAACTCAAAAGTGATAGAGGCGATTTAATTTCAGGAGTTACAGTAAGGTGTAGATTGTAATGTTGTTTTTACCTGATCCAGGATTTACAGAGATATTGGGCAGCAGATTTAGTTTTTAGCTTGTTTCATGCTTGGTATTTACTGTTCACAGTCACAAGTATTGCTTTATTTACCTTAAGGGTGTTGGTTGCAGCCTTATTGTTTACTTCTACATGATATTATCTCTTTTCAGTGTTCTTCTAAGCAAATTCTTTACTGGTGGCTAGGCTATTCTACCTTATTCTGAAGCCTTTTTAATTGTTGCTTTCCTTGGTTCCTTAAATGTGAATCTTCCTTTCTAGAGCTAAAGGTCATTCTCCCGCAATACAAGACTAATCATACGATCATTAGTCATTTGGATTTTCCATACAGGACATATTATTCTTAAAGCTTAATGAAGAAAGACCCTCATGGTCCATGGCAGAGTCCAAGGGAAAGGTGTGCAAAATATGTGGGACGTGAAACCACTTTGCAAATGTCCGTTGCAATAAGCATGGAAATCACTGATTAGGAAGAGTGTGATGAGCTGTTTATTGACTCAGTGACACGGGACATGTTTAGACATAGAGTAGGATTTTACCAATATTCAAGGAGTCCCAAAACAAAATTGTAATCAAGTTCAAGCTGGACACCGGATACTCAGTTAACGTCATTCCCCTATATGAATACACCAAACTGAATTCTCAATGGTATCTGAAGATGACATCTTGCTGTTTGGCTTTGGTGGTGAACGCCTAGTGGTGAAAGGCAAATGTGAGCTGAAATGCAAGCAGAAAGATATTGAGATGGTCATTACATTTTATGTAGTTGACACAAATGCACACCCTGTCATAATTCTAAAAGGATGCATAGACTTTGGCCTCATCAAACTTGTATTGTCAGTCACAAGAAAACAGACAGAAATGTCAATCATGGAGGAGTTTACAGATGTTTTCAAAGTAATTGGTTTCCTGGTGAGTGTACTACACACTTAGATCGACATGCAGCCCCAGTAGTCAACCTGCCCAGACGCATTCCTCATACACTACACAGCCATCTTAAAGAGGAGCCGAAGTGCATGGAGAGGCAAGATGTCATCAAGGTCACAAAGTCAAACAAATGGGTTAACTCCATGGTTGTAAGTTAAAACACACACAAACTATGGGTGTGTCTACACCTGAGAGATCTTAATAAGGCTATAAAATAACATCATTATGCATTACCTACCTTTGTACACACATCCTGTCATGTATTCATGCCAGTCACCAAAGCATTGAGAAATGAAAGCAAAGAGCTTGAGATATCATGTTTTGGCCTTGAAATGAAAACAATATAGTGGAAATTGTTAGCAAGTGCTCCGTCTTCCATACATATGTACCCTCAAACACAACTCATGATCAGTCACAAATTCCTGATAGACCAAGACAAGTAGTTGCTACCGATCTATTCACATGGAACATTGAGGACTATCTTGTAACAGTTGATTATTATAGCAGATATTTGGAGCTGGACACGCTTCACAGCACAATATCTGCTGCTGTGATTGGCTAAGTTAAAAGCTGGTTTTACAAGGCACAGCATTCCAGAGAATGTTTATTCAGATTATGGCACCCAATGTAACTCACGCAAGTTTGAGACATTTGCCAGTACATGGGCATTCACCCATAACACCACAAGTCCATACTACCCACAAACTAATGAATTAGCCGAGAAATCTGTTCACTGCAATAGTACTTCTGGAAAAGGCTAAGTCTGAAAAAAAGAGACCTTTATCTCAGTCTCCTGGAATATCATCCTGTTGATGATTTCTACTCTCCAGCATAGCTGCTAATAAGTCATCACCTACGGTCTTCCTTACCCAACATCACCCAGATGCACCTGCCAAAGGTCATCTAAAGCAAAGATGTCAAAGCCAAAATATTGCAGAAGCAACGATACCTAAAGAGCTACTATAATTGGTCAGCTAGGCCATTGTGAGCCAGCTGTCATCATCAAAGCAGCTAACACTGAAAACTCAGATCTTGTGCATACTGCTGATGGACAGGTATATTATTGAAACATATACGAAGGAAGCTTACAGCACCGACACACCGAGGGAACACCGAGGCATAGCAACATTGAACCATATGCAACACCAGTCTGCTCTGTACCACACACACCTGTCCACCATAAAGCACTGTCTACACCTACATCTTACACAACTAGGTATGGATGCCATATAAAGCCCACAGCTGTTCTGGATTTGTAATTATTCAAGGGTATAAGATGGAGAGAGAGAGAGAGAGAGAGAGAGAGAGAGAGGGAAGTTGAGAGGGGGGGAGAGATTCACACAATTTTACAGTGTTTAATGTACTCCTAAGGTTTTGCATAAGTGATCGTTTGAATACCTATGGCATGCAAGTATCCTCCATTTGATGGTTTCCTATGGTACTAGTTTATACATGATGTTCGATAACCTTAATCTGTTTTTACCAAATACATGGTAATGTTATAACTTTCATATTGTTTGAAGAAAAAAAAAAAAGATGTGCGTGTGTTATTTTCATATTTGTTGCAAACCAATAACCTGTCAGTAACGCATGCTTTATTATCATTGGTCACTGACACCTGTCATTCAAAATACATGTAAGTGAAGCATTATTGATAGTTCCTGTCTGCTGCTGAAGGACAGTATTCCTGCTGTATGCTGGCACGAGTTTAATAAACATCTACAAATCCAATGTTTACCGGCATCCTGAGCATCTTTATACGCCTCATAAAAGGACGTGAGCACACCATTTATCATCTTGTAAATACTGTAATTATCCCTGGAGTACTTTAAGGAATCATTTTGGGCAGGCTTTGCAGCAAAAAGTTTAGCTACTATACTGACTGCCAGCTATAATAGGAACTCTACATAATTTGTAAATTCATCCTGGCACCATAACTGTGCCAAACCCTTGCCTCACATTACCTAATTTGGGGTCTTAGTTATTTAGGAAAATAATTTGCTAGTCTAGGGTAAAGGTGAAACATTGAGACACTATTGGTTTCCATTGTAATTGCACTTAACTTGCAATATATCTTACATAGCAACCTATTTTCTTCCTGGCATTTTATGTCTAAAAATGTAGACATATACGTAATAAAACCATGATTATGTGTGATAATAATGTTCTTCTAATGCATTAATGCATATTATCTCTTATTAAATTATCAAATACTTTTCCAGCCACAGATGTCATGTATAAAGGTCTAAAATTTGTAGACAAAAAAAACTTTTTTGAAAATGGGAACCACACCTGTGTTTCTCAAATCAACCAGTACATTTCTATGCACAATTTTGTAGTTCTCCAAAGAAAACTCCTGATTTTCAGCTGACGAGGCCCAAAGAAGGCTTAAATTATAGTCCAGGATTGATGCATCTCTCTTACTGAGGGAACTTGCCAGCATTTACAATCTGGACTGCCTTGGACATTTTTGAGATCTGAGAAGGGACTAACTAAAGGGCAAGTTATTAAGGTTTATTTGGGTTTTTGCCCATTGTCATTGTTTAGTGACACAACACTAATCATTCATTTAAACAATAATCAGTATTAAAAAAGGGGGAGCTAGTTGTAGTGATTGGATTGGAGAGATGATCAGACTGTTGTTTGTAAACATTGGAGTGCACACCCTGTTGCTTGTGGTCATGGTACACAGATACGGGTTAGTAAATTGATGATTTGCAATTTTGGTCCACCTTTAGTTGATGGGCAATCTTGTCTGTTGTCTTTTGTTTATGATAAGTGGTATTCCCCGGGAGAGTCCCTGTGGAGATCCAGACCTCACTAGCCAAGTTTCATAAAGACTCACAGGTCCACATCGATTACAGCTACTGGGAGGTTATTTTGAGGATAACGTTGCCTTATTATGCAGGATGCTGCATAAATAAAAATGTTCTGTAAAAGCTTAAATGTAAAATGTATTTCTGCAGCAGACCCTTTTAATAGCTTTGAAACAAAGTGAATCAACAGTTATTGTTTGGGGATGCATTGTGGCCTTATAACTCAGGTCACATCTGCTTAATGAGACCTTTAAAGGGAAACTATACTGCTTCCCCCTCTGTCAAGGTCCCCCCCCCCCCTCCCATGGTGCAGAACGGCTTAATAACCCTTTCTGTCACTTACCTAGGTCCAGCACCGATATCCCTCTGCACTGTCTCAGCTCTGCCAACGATCCTCCTGACGACATTGGCTGATGTCAGCATGGGAGACCTAATGTGCATGCGTGACAATGACCGTGCTCACATCAGGATTTCCCCCAGAGGAAAGCATTCTTCAACGCTTTCCTATGGGGATTCCGGTGATGCTGCATAGCGTAAGAAAGTCCAGCTGAAGTGGTCTGGGTGCCTACAGTGTCCCTTTAAGACCTCATACATCCCCTGCATTATAGGGGGGAATAGTGCTCAGTTTTCTAGACTAAATAAAAAAAAAATAACATTGCACAAAAGAAGAAGCAAAATTAATATCAAAATATGAAAATTACTTTTGGCATGATATGAGAGGAAAATAAATGTTCTTCGGCTTCTCATAGTTATTATATTTCTATTCAGAAGAAGACGGCACTCTTTCCCCCCCCCCCCCAGAAAATGTATTTAAATATTACATATCTGCATCATTTCATGCTCTAGTCTAGGTGAGACTTGAAAATTTAGATGATGCCAATAGAGCTATGCAGTGTCAGTGCAATGACTCACCAAATCTCTTCCTACGTGTCAGTTGGTGTACTTGAGTAACACATCTATACTGCCATCTAGTGATGCAAGTGTTCCCCATTCTTAGCCTTTTATGTATATATGATGTGTTTTATTAACATAACATGTATATTATTTTTAGAATACAAATGCCACTCACCTTCTAGTATTATTAGTACAATTATACACTTCTTTCACATCTGTTGAACTTGTGTTTCTTTGTACCAACCTGAGAATGCTACAAATAATCTCAACAGCTCTTTAATATTGGGCAACATAGCATAATAATGTACACACGAGTTTCAGCAATAAATGGAATTTGCCTGAGTTACAGAAAAAATAATTATTGGATTTGTTATGGATTGAAAGAAAATTTACATTTGTTTCATGAAAATGAAATCCATAAAATTACTTTCCCTAAAGTGTTTTAGTTAATTCCAGACATTTAAATCCTTTTCATGCATGAGTTTCATATCATATATTCTTCTTTTTTTTTTTACTTATTCATTATGTCATCACATTCAGCAATAGAGATAATATGATACAGTTTAGATTTTTCTATAATCTACTTTTAAGAATTCTAAGTATTAATGTATAATTTTTATATTTTTTTTAAAAATTGTGTTATGCTTATAATTCACATGATAAATGTGTTTATTAAACATGGTCTTATTACACAGTGAATAATTGAGAGTTGATGAGGTAATTAAAAAATATATATTTTTGCATAAAATATTAAATCCAAATCCTGTCAATTCACAGATTCCTGAATTTTTTAAAAAATAATTCCCTTTTTCACTTCTTCTGTACGCACTGAGAATGAAGTTCTTAATGTTACATAAATATTAGTGTTACCATTATCATTGGGTGTGCTTATAATTTACTTTAGCCTACCCCAGTTGAGGGTAAGTTGGAGCATTTTTTTTGCAGATTTTATCTGCAAAAAAGAATATTTGCAGCAGCTTAGGTAAACCAAGATTTTATTTTATTTTTTGACCGAGGAAGGGAGGAAAAATGTAGATTGGCATACTCTGGCTATTCCCAATGTGTGTGATAAAAAAAAAAAAAATCTGTGTCTCTTTAATATTGTAATAGGTTTCGGTATTACAGGGCCACTCCCCCTGATTGATGGTTAAAGGACTACTATAGTCACCCAGACCACTTCAGCTCAATGAAGTGGTCTGGATGCCAGGTCCCCCAGGTTCTAACACTGCAGCTGTAGACATAGCAGTTTCAGAAAAACTGCTATGTTTACATTGCAGGGTTAATACAGCCTCTAGTGGCTGTCTTCCTGACAGCCTCTAGAGGCGCTTCCGCAACGCTCAATGCAAAAATCGCATTGAGCACGCGGAGCGTCCATAGGAAAGCATTGAGTAATGCTTTCCTATGGGCGGTTTGAATGTGCGCGGCTCTGGCCGTGCATGCGCATTCCGCTCCACTCGGGAGCTGACGTTGGAGGGGGAGGAGAGGTCACCAGCGCCGAGGGAGACCGGCGCTGGATTAAGGTAAGTGGCTGAAAGAGTTTTAACCCCTTCAGCCCAGCGGGAGGGGGGCCCTATATAGTGCCAGGAAAATTAGTTTGTTTTTCCTGGCACTATAGTGGTCCTTTAACTGTAGAACCTTTTTCAGAGCAACTATGCATGTCAAAAGAAAAAGAAACAGGACTGATTTGAAATCTGACCTTTTTAGCTGGTTTTGCTATACTCATTTTAAGATGGTTTCCAGGTGTCTCCCATTGACAGGCCTTCCAAAAATATTTGGAAAGAAAAAAAATATTTGAAAAGAAAAACAAAAAACAGTAATTCCCATCCACTGGTCCAGAGAAGCTTCAGCTGCAGAGTGCCGCATTTGCCAAGCATGCACCATGTGTCTTCAGTGCTTCTCTTTGAGAAGCATCTGATTAGGCAAACGTCTTTAGAATTGATGACTTCATCTGATGAGCATAGAAGTGGAGTCTGTCCCAGCCATAGCATTACGTTTTACAGTGATTTTATTGTTTAAAGAAATATAAAAACAGAGATCTGAAAAGAATAAGAATCATATCTATTTATTAATATTTTTTTATTGTAGATGGTTTGATATAAAAAGACACTAATACTAAAAATGGGGTTTATATTTAGTCTACAGTATATTTTTCTGGTAACTGTTGTCTCAGAAATGTAACACATTCTCATGTGAGCCCAAAAGCTAAATGATTCTACAGGGCTGTCAACATTCAGTTAGCAATACTGGCATAATTAGTCCAGTCACTCATTTTATCTGTTTACATTTTATAAAAATAAGCTTCTCAAGGTTAATTGAGATTGCTCGAGGCATTTTTGTACAAATCATGACATCCGCAGCTCCTCCACATATTTGTAATTTCAAATATTTGCCTTATTTCAGAGAAAGGGACCATTATGATTCATGATTATGCTGACTTAGTAAAGTAATGCCGATTCTAGATTGAACTACAATAATGAAATAATTCAGACATTTAGTTTACCTCAAGATTCACTGAGTTCACAATAAAATGTCACGATTACAAAAATCTTAATTTGTGCCATAGGGTATTGTACCCAAAGCAAAAACATTTTGGACGAATAATACTGTCTAGGTTTAGCGTAAAGCATTACTTTAACCCCTCAGTGATCAGACCGTTTTTCAGTTTTCTTACCATTAAGGACCAGGGCTGTTTTTACATTTCTGCGGTGTTTGTGTTTGTGTTTCTTCTTACTCATTTACTGTACCCACACATATTATATACAGTTTTTCTTGCCATTAAATGGTCTTTCTAAAGATACCATTATTTTCATCATATCATATAATTTACTATAAAATAAATTATAAAATATGATGAAAAAGTTAAAAAAAACACCATCACAGAATCTACAATTGCCAAAAAACACCTATGCTAAATAGTTTCTAAATTTTTTCCTGAGTTTAGAAATAATGTTAACATGCTCTTAGCTTTTTTTTTGCAAGTTATAGGGCAATAAGTACAAGAAGCACTTTGCCATTTCCAAACCATTTCTTTTTTCAAAATAACTAAAGTTAACACTTATATCTGTCAGGAATCCCTGAATAACCCTTCACATGTATATATTTTTTTTAAAAGAAGACAACCTAAGGTATTAAACTCTTTTCATGCAACTATTTTACCACCAATCTATGCCAAATAAAAAAAATCAAAAAATAAATAATTGGTAATTGTTTTGACACACATAGCAATTTAAAAATACATGTACTGAGAACTTTGAGGGTTACTGCCAAAAACACCCCAATATGTGTTCAGCAACATCTCCGGAGTACAGTGTCAGGTTCACTGGGGGCTAAAATACCTTTTTTGGCTGGTGCGCATTCCAGTTTTCCAACATGGAATTTTCACATCTAGTCATCATGCACCCATGTCGTATTTGAAACATTTTTTTTAAGCCAGCCAATGTAATTTACCCCCATCAAACTATATATTATTGAAAAGTAGACACCCTAGGGCAGGTATAGGCAACCTTCTTATGGGTGTAAGAGCATTATGGAGGATGTTGTCCACAATATCTGGAGTGCCAAAGGTTACCTACCCCTGCCCTAGGGTATTTAAAATGGTGGTATATTAACACTTTCCATGCACTAATTCTACCACCAGTCTTTGTCAAATGTTTGGGTAGTCATTTTTTGTGTTATTTTTCTCTCACATTGTACTTTAGGCATGGATTCTCAGTTCCTGTTATGTGTTACTGGCAAAGAACACCCCAATATGTTTTCAGCAAAATCTCCTGAGTACAGTGATACCACCTCTGCATATGTTTGTTGGGTTGTTTGGGGTGTGCAATGCCAAACTTCTGACATGTGTTTTTCAAATTTGACATATCTTCTTTGCCTGTCTTCTTTTTTGGGGGCCTTTTTTACATATCCCAATTTCTTTTCTTGCCATGATCGTGCATATAATTGAGCAGTTGACACCCCAAGGTATTGTATATGGAGTGTTTTAATGCCTTTGATGCAAGTGTTTTAGCCAAAAATAATTGGAGAAAATGTGTGGTGGTAATTTTTAAATTTTCCGTGATTAAGGGGAGCCTGTTGTTGGTTATTGCAAGAAAACAATCCAGGTTATTTTTTGCAAGGCCTCCTGAGTAAACTCATGTCCCCATGCATAGGTTGAACTTGATCATAAAAATAGTCTTGATGCAGTAAAAGTAAAAAAATAAATAAACTCAGGAATATTAAATGTGACAAAAAAAACCACAAAACTGAATGGCAAATGTAAAAAAAAAATATGTTTAAAAACGGACCAGTGTATGGTATTCCTTGAAGCAGTCCCCAATGCAGAATCCAGGCTATCCATGGCAATCAGGACAGTAAAAGATGGTGTCCTTTCTCTGCCCCCTTTTGAAACATTTGCATCTTTTTTGAGGATTCTGCTTTGCCGCAGTAGGTTTTTTTTTGATAGATAAAATGGGTAGCCCCAACTCTACTCTCCCATCACCGCCCAGGGAGCAGGTGCATCTTGATACAAAATCCACAAAATGATCTGGAGCTGAAACTGTCAAAAAGTTTCATTTCGGGGTTTGCTTTTTTTTTTTTTTAATTTTTTTACCATTGTGGGCTGCAATCTGCATTAAGTAAATTGCAACCTTTTTGTACCAGGCCCTTGTCTTCCGTATAATTAGGTAGGGCTGCAGCAGCTGATCTGCCAGATCAACCCCACCCATATGCCGGTTAGGCCCTGATGCACACTGGCTTCCTTGTGCTCTCCGCTCTGCCACGTACAGGGACCTCCACAGTCCTCTCAGTGTGGATGGTGGTAAGAAGGTACATAACCTTCTTGTCTCTGTATTTAACTGCCAACAGCTCCTCTTGGATCAGAGCTGAGGTCTCCCCCCTTCGTAGCCGGGTATGTGCAAGTTGTCCTAGGAAACCTGGGAATTCTGATTGTACCGCAAGCTACTGCACCAAACAATACAGTAGTTTGAACAAAGGGACACTTGTATACAAATATTCTATATACAAAATGGTACCCTTTGTTCATCAAGGGGAATATCAGATCCCAGACAATCTTTCCACTGGTTCCCATATGTTCTGGGCAACCTGGAGGGTCAAGGTGGCTATCCTTTCCCTCGTACACCCGGAAGGCCTGAGTATACCCAGTCTTGCTCTCACAGAGCTTATACACCTTTACACCATACTTGGAGCGCTTGGAAGGAATATACTGCTTGAATCCCAACCTTCCCTTATACTTCATCAGGGATTCAACCATGCATATATTCCTTCCAGGTGTATAAGCCTCTGTAAACCTGGCAGCAAAGTGCATGAAATGTAGAATAATGTTATACCTCTTCCTCAACATACACTGGGAGTAAATGGGGCAGAGCAGATGGGAATACTGCTCCAATAGGAGCGGATGGAGGGCTTATTTATGATGCCCATCAGAATAGTCAATGCCCAGAATTTTTGTTTTTAACTCTGGCTCATCGATGGGGGCCCATTGCTGCTTTGCCAAAAAGAGTCAGGCTTTGAAGCACGGAACTGATGGGCATATAAATTAGTTTAGGCAACAATGTTCCCCAATACATCATCGCCCAGAAACACCTCAATAAGCTGTTGGGGGCCCATAAACTGTTGGGGGCTAAATCCTGTGACACCCACATTGATGCCAGAAATTGCAGTGAAGGGTGGGATATCTGGCCTCTGGCGATGAGGCGCTACCCACTTCTCAGCAGTACTGCCAGCTGGAGCAGCAGGTCTCCTTCTGGCAGGGGGCCTAGTAGCCACAGATACACCACTAGATACATCATTAGCAGCAGACACTGTATCCAGTGATGTATCTGAGCACCTGGCAGGGTCAAAATCAGGGTCGGAGTCAGACATAGACGCGTCAGACTCTTAACGCAAGGATGGCATACGCCGACATGATCACAATCAGTTTATTTAGCGATCTGTCACACAAAAAAATCACAAAAAACAATTAACCCCTTACAAAATGCACAGACTGCAAAATAAGTGCTGCTGTGCAAGAGCCATTGATTTATAGTGACCACTGGCAATATAGGGGTTAATGACTCTGAAAAGAGCCTTTGGGTCTCACAATTTTACAAATACCTACCTAAACCTACCTAAATCTCTCTACCTAAACACAGATCTATCTCTCTCACTAAAAGTGAAGAGAGGGAGGGAGATCCACACTGATCAGAGTCAATATTTACTAATATTGGCCTGACCAGACAAATGGGATCATAGTAAAAATAAATATTATTATAGGGACAAGCTCTGATTGGATGACCCTAGCCTGCCTCTATGATGAGGCAGGCTAGGCACACCCCCAGAAGCACCATATTGGAAACCACATGTCTGGTGAGGATGGGGGGGAGAGAAATACATTTATTTTATTATTATTTTTGTATTGATTTTATTGATTTTATTTAAGTCTTCACTGAGTGCCTCGACCTCTGTACGTGGTGGGTACTGTTGTACTTGTGAGACATCACATAACAAAAATATGAGTGTTTTAGACCAGTAAACATGTAGTGATAATGATATCAACAAGTGAAAGTGCAGTTTTTGTGTGGAAAATGCAATAAACTAATATGAACACTAACTTAGTCCAGGGTTTGTGACGAAGTAGCTACAGAAAAAACTGGACATACCCAATTTAGGATGTCTACTTTCGTAAATGGTGTGCCATGATGGGGTTAATTTTCCTTCCTGAGCTGAGATACGATCTCAAAGGCAATATAGTCCCAGATTTTATTCATATTAAATTGTGTTCTATATATAAATATTTGATGTGAAATGAAAGCCCTATTTCTCCTGAACAAAATACACATAATAAGTGTGGATGCACTTAATATGAAAGAGTTAGATTATGGTTGAACAGACATATACCTCAAATTCTAGGTTTTGTCTTGGTTCAGAACTTGAAAAATTGCCTTCATCCTTACGGGTTTAAAAAAGAATGTATTGAAAGATAAGAAACGAAGATAAACACCCATAGGAAAGAATTCTCAAGATTCGCATTTGTGACTCCTTTAAATACACAATGTTCAACATACAATATAAACATAAAAAAAGTTTTACAGATCCAGTTTCAGGGGGTATTCTAAAAAAAAAAAAATCCACAAGTTATTTTTAAAAAGCCATGCAATATAATGAATATTAAACATCTGACTATTTATTACATAATAAAGTAAGAATTGTTAACAGTAATTAAACAGGAAAAAAATTAAATATCAAATGTACTTTTTGTCTCAAATTACTATTAATTGTTGAAATGCTCCTGTGGCAAGCAGTATGCGGGATGTAATATTAGAAAGTGTGTGTGTTTTAATATTTTTCATAATTAACTTTTTGTAATATATTTATAAAGTAGTATCATTTGCACTACCACTGAAAAAAGCAGGATTATGATCACATTCCAAATAAAACAAGCTACAAATGCATCAAAGCTTTGAAAAAATCTCTTTCATCTGTGAATTTACCTTCCTATGGTAATAACGTTCTAAGCCAGCCACCACACCAAGGTTTTTTGCCAGATCATAATCGAATGTAATTTTGTATTGTGCAAGAACTATAAAAAGGCTCACTGTACATTACAATATATTAATTTGCTTCTAGGAGAACTGCATCTATATAAGATTCTCTAGTTAGTGATGGCACTGTTTGAATATTTTTTCTTCTTTTTCAATATATCATATTTATAGAGAATTTTCACTAATACATAAGTACAAAAAATATGATTAATAGCCACTGCAATATTAAATCAATTCCACATATATACATACAATATATTCAAAATCACATAATCCCAACATCAAAATCATCATTATACAGTCTATAAGAGGAACATAAGCATAAACTGGATTTGGTCTGGTGTGGTGTGGTTTGGCAAAGAGGGAGAGGAGGTTAAGGGAAGGATGAAGGAGTGCCCACAGGAGGTTGAAGCAATTAGAAAAAAGTAATAATTTGAAAAGCTTATTTAAAAATCTTAAATCGAGGGCAATATTAGAAAAATAAAATTATGTTCCTCATTATAATGCCTGTTCCAAGTATACACCCCTGGATATATATTTTGTAGCTATAGATTGTGTAGAATACCACTGGAGGGGAGAAAATAGAGAGAAGAAATTGAACAAAAAGAAGATCTATGGGATAGATATATAAGTTGAACACTTTGGAACCTGGAGGTCTTGGTTGGATATAAAAAATGGTTGTAATTGTATTTATGATGTATTTTTATTTCTTTCTCATAATTTTTAAAATTTTATTTTAGGAGTATGTTTAGGGAAGTTTGGAATTACTGTATAATTAAGGTTAGGGAAGTGGAGGAAGACAACGATATCAGGAAAAACCTAATATGCAGTTATGAATATGGTCAGAGAGGTAATGTGGGCATGACCCAAGTTAATTAGAAAAAAGATACAAATAAGGTAAATGAATCTGCCTAACAAAGATAGAAACCCACCTTACTGAAATTGCCTCCTACGTATGGTCATTCAAAGGCAATGGCAAAACAACAAAAAAATAACAATAAACTTTATTTAAACAAGGTCCTAAAGTTAAAATACGAAAGATAGAGTAAAGTTAAAAAAGGAGAGCAGGAGAAAGTGTCTTGTAATAATCAACAAGTATAAAGGGTATTGAAAAATCCCTGAGGCTCTTGACAAAGGCAGGATTTACTGCCGAAACGCGTGTCAAGCTACTTAGTGTGCCGATGCACTTATTCTTTTAGTTCAAGTTTCTAATGAGGGGAGAATAGTTTGTCTATCTGTTGGTGTTAGCTGCAGCTCTTTATGTTAAACACGCAGGGCAAGCAACATAGAATTTTTTAGCTGACATGAAGCAACAGACAGCCTAGGTGATTAGGTTGGATAGCTCTAGCCATTTCTCTGGATAGCCTCCTAGTTACGGAGGGTTATTAGTATGGCTGGTTTGGCAGTGGGATTTAGCTGCCATTGGTTTTATTGTGGGGTTATGCCTCCATTCAACAAGATGTACATCTACTCCCACTACTCTATATGAGGGGGTCTTATACATAGAACCTCACTGGTTATTACCTATCTCTGACTATCTTTTCATCTACTGTCCTACACAGGCTACATGTTCTGCTGTGTAACTGATATCCTGAGCACCTCGGATGTTTTGCTCTTCTCAGGCTATACTATACATATTGTTTTGTGTATGCAGCTCACTTAGGTTTTATATAGAGATTTTTTATACCCTTATAGGTATTTTTCAATACCTTTTATACTTGTTGATTATTACAAGACACTTTCTCCTGCTCTCATTTTTTTCATTTTACTCTATTGTATTTTAACTTTAGGATCTTGTTTAAATAAAGGTTATTATTATTTTTGTTGCTTTGCCATTACCTTTGAATGACCCTACTTAGGAGGTAATTTCACTAAGGAGGGTTTCTAACTTTGTTAGGCAGATTCCTTTACCTTATTTGTATATTTTTTCTAAAGTTAGGGAAATCTTGACATTAAATTGCTATGGACCATAACTCCCATTTTTATAAGCACACCTCCAATCCTAGAGCATAAGGTACACCGATTTCCCAAGCATTATTTCATTGCCAGGTACATCAGTGTAACCAGTGCTTTAAAGTGACTATTGTAATAATGATGTGATATGTTAATATGGAAGTGCTAAATTGAGATCACTTTTTATGCATTTTGAATACCTTTTTTTTTTTTTTTTAAAGATAATCCTCTCATGCTACTGACTGATACATGCATGAACTTAGTTATTGAAATGTAAGTGCTGCAGTATTTCTGTCTGATAGTGACCAGATGTTAATTCAATACAAATTAGTTAATGAAATCAGATAGAGCATATACAGTCTCTGGTGAAGTGCCCATGAGGCACAAAAAACGCATTGGCATCATCGTGGTTATTTCTTCTTTCTTCTGCACAATCTCAGCTGAGTATTTTAAATGAAGAAATAGAGGTAACTTTTGTTTTCAAATTTATTTGCACAGTCAACATTTTTCTGTTTATTCAACTGCCCTGATATTGAACACAGTGCATAGTTCACCCAATAAAATAGCATCAGTGATTGATCTAATGTATGGAATCCAAGATTTTGATTATATGATATAACAACACAAATAATAAGAGCCATAACTAATTATCAATAAATATATTTTAGTTAAATATCTGAGTATTTCCTTCTTTTTCTGCAACCTGGAATTGTTTATTTGATATGTAAAAAATCATGAATGTGTTTCTTACATTTGTCCAATCTCTGAATCTGTTCTACGATGTGATAGGTCACGTGTGTCTGGTTCAGCAAAATCTTTGATTTCATTAATTAATTTCTATTGACCCCTGACTCAGCAAAAACTATTTATTGTGCACTTTACTTCTGTACCATTAATGAAAGTGCATTGACTTACACTATGTGTTCCTAACGTGGGGTAATTAGTTTGCAGGTTTTTTTAAAGAACTACTCTGTTTTGTTAAAGATTTTGCTTTTTGAAAGAAGTAAGATGAATTGTTGGTGTAGGACTCACCTAGGAGGTTTGGCTTGACAATGACCTTGGTAACCTTACAATTTAATGGCCTTTGCCGAGCTCCTACAAACCTATGTTATTCAAATCGACATAAAAGTATTTAAGATAGCATTTTTTTTTGCTTTATTTTGTTTACACATTTGGGCTAAAACTTAGAGCCGTTGCTGCCCCCAAGGGTACTGGGACATTAAGCAATGTGCTAGTTTCTATTGTTTTAGTAATTGCCAAAACATTAATGTGGAAAGCCATCTAAGACATTTTTTTTGTTGTGTTTTTTTTTTTTGTGTGTGTGTGTAAATATTGTTTTTCTTTTGGTCATTCTGACATTTTGATTATTATGTAAGCTTGTTCTAAAAATTAACCACACAATACTGTCTCTTAACAAGAAACTAGAAACTCAGCAGGGAAAAGAAACTACAAAAGAAGAGATGTAAAGTATGAAAAAAAAAGATTTTCCAGTATTAAATGAACCCAAAACAATAATGTATTGCCAGTAAATTCTACATAAACCTATTAGCTGACATGCACTGTGCTACTTGTTCCTAACATAACTTTGTTCTCATGGGAATAGAACCCTCAACCCCTCCTGTATTTGTTTGTCAAAGTGTATATTGTCTCGGATGTATTGTACCTTTTTACTTGTAGCAATTCTACCCATGTACAGTGTTGTAGATAGTGCTATGTGTCAGGACACTGAAAGATTGTAGGGTTATAATTAGTGTATATTCTTAATGCAATTATACTCTAGTATCCTACTAATCCGATGCTTTTCAAAACAGTTACATTCATCTCCATTGGTAAATTGGGACTCTCAATAATCTTTTAAGTGTTATATAGCTTAAGCTGGCCCACATCACAAAACCAAATCTACAATACATGACATAATGTGAAAAGTTAATTATTTTATGAATATTTGTCAGGACAATTCTGTATTATAATTATTTATTGGATTTCTCTCATTTTGAAAAACAAAATACTGGAAGCTAGTGCTATGTTAAATAATCAAATTCATGTCTCTGTAACATAATCAGATACAATTACTTACACATACATAATATATATAAATTCTTCTTTTATGCAGCACATAGATAACATTTTTAATTAATGTACCATGTACGTGTAACGGTCCGAATAATACTACGAATGTGTTGTACCTCATGTGTGTTTTATGCTCTGTTAGATCCAAGCTGCAGGGATAGTGCTATTTTCATGTAGTTCCTGTTCTGAAACACCTGGTCTAAAAGTAATTAATGGAGCAACAAAAGGCAGATACCCTGTCGTTTTCTCAAAATGTATTGTTCTAAGCTGATTAAGTTTTGCCACAAAAAGTAATTCAGCATAAAGTGGAAAATAGTAGATAAAAACTTCCTTTGTTCGATGTTGACCAAACATATAAATAAGTACATAATCCATATCTATATCTCAAAATATGTCAGGAATATCTTCTTAGAACCAAATGTCACCAAATATTTTCCCTTTACTTTGTGTAATCACGTCTATCAATAAATAGATTCAACCCAGTCACCGCTGAATGGGTTTATATGTAAGAAACATCATTTTAAAATAAATCCTAAAGGATAATAATAATTGTGTGCTAAGAAGTTAAGTCTTCCTCATGCAAATGTGAAGTCATTGTTTTATCTATGTATTGTTCTAGTGAAACAACTAGAAAATGTATAACTTTATAGTTATTTAAAGTATGAAATATATTTGGGAAACTCCTACCGACACTGATTTCATTTCAGCATGTTTTGCTTCTGCTCTTATTGCCAAAATATGCTTCTTTAGATTTGGTGCCCAAAATTGCACAGCATATTCAAGGTGTGGTCTTACCATTGATTTATAAAGAGATAAATTTACATTTTCATCACAAGAATGAATGCTCATTGTTATCCTTTTTTATGCAGGACCTTATTGGCCTCAGCAGCTGCTGATTGACATTGCACGTGATTGCCTAGTTTGTTGTCAATAAAAATTACCAAATCTTTGTCATGCTTTGTTATTCCTAATTTTGCCTCATTCCATTTTAAACATGGATTCCTTTGAGTCAGGGTTTGCTGTATACAACAGCTTTGAAACACAACTTAGGAAAAGATGCAAAGCCACTGAACCACTCGTGAACAGCTGTTTCATTGTTAATGCAAATCATCAGCATGAGGTTGGTTAGTGGTTTGCTTATTGAGGTTTGGTGTGCTTGGGGAGCAAAAGCCAAAAAGCTTCTGGTGGGAAAAATGTTGTGATTGAAAACCCCTTCACCCTGAAGTCTGTGGATAGTTAATACAATGTTAAACAAAAATCTGCACACCAGTCAAGCCATAAGACTTGCTTTTCCCACAGCAATCACAAATCTGCAGTGATGTTACTACCGCAAAGGTTTCTGGGTGGGCATATGCAAATTAGTTCAACAAAGAATCACATTTTTGCCTCATTCCATTTTAAACATGGATTTCTTTGAGTCTGTGTTTGCTGTATACAACAGCTTTGAAACACAACTTAGCAAAAGATGCAAAGCCAGTAAACCACTCATGGACAGCTGTTTCATTGTTAATGCAAATCATCAGCATGAGGTTGGTGGGGTTGAGTGGGCAATAAGCAAACCAGATTATATATATATATATATATATATATATATATATATATGTATATATATATATACATATATATATACATATATATATACATACAAACAAAGCAAGTAAAGACAGGAGCACTCTCTCGGTTTTCCAATATATTCAAATCAATCACAATCTTAACATCAACGTTTCGACCCTCCTGGGTCTTTATTAAGATTTTGATGTAAAGATTGTGAATGATTTGAATATTGGAAGTACTTCAAACTGTTTTTTTTTTTGCCTTCTTTTGGATCAACAACAAAGAACAAATGTGAGGAAGGCTGAACTTAGTGGACGCAAGTCTCTTTTAAGCTGTGTAACTATGTAACTATGAATATATTGGAAAACTGAGAGAGTGCTCCTGTCTTTACTTTGTTTACCCGGGTGCTTCCCAGCAAAATAGATAGTTCTTTATTATTTTATCTAGCGTTCAAGTTGATTGTCCCCACCCACCTTCACTCATATAGCATTACAATTCTCCTTGGTGGGCCTTCTATTATTTACAGGCCCACTCGTACGTTGGTTTCGGCACACCACAACCAACTTTCATCTCAGACACTATCCATTACGTATTAAATTCCGAGCACAAATATATATAAATGTAAAAATAGAGATACAATTCGTAACTTGCTATACCGTTTTTGGTGGACTAACCAAAAACTAAAATTAAATTTTTAATGACAAGCTTTCGGGAGAACCTCCCTTTCTCAAGTCTGAAGGCTGATGTCTCAAGTCCCCAAAAGCTTGTCATTAAAAAATTCTGTTAGTCCAACAAAAAAGGTATTGCAAGATACGAATTGTATCTGCTTTTTACATCTACATCACTGGACTGATACGGCTACAATCTCTACATATATATATATATATATATATATATATATATATAAGCAATGTTTGGTATGTCCGGCACTCTTCCTATATGTTGAAAAATTTAGATATACCGTATTTATCAGCGTATAACACGCACTTTTTCCCCCTGAAAATAGGGGAAAAATCGTGGGTGCGTGTTATACGCCGATATCCCATAATTACTTACCTGTCCTGAAGCGTGGGCCGGCTTCACAGCTTGCACCGCGGTACAGGAACTTTCATTTCATGTTCCGGTTTCCGGCGGGACTGAAAGGAAGTGTGCACAATAGTGTGCACACTTCCTTTCAGTCCCGCCGGAAACCGGAACATGAAATTAAAGTTCCTGTACCGCGGTGCAAGCTGTGAAGCCGGCCCACGCTTCAGGACAGGTAAGTAATTATGGGAGGGGAAGTACACTATGGGAGGGGGAAGTACACTATGGGAGGGGAGGGGGGGGGAAGTACACTATGGGAGGGGAGGGGAGGGGGGGGGAAGTACACTATGGGAGGGGAGGGGGGGAAGTACACTATGGGAGGAGGGGGGGGAAGTACACTATGGGAGGAGGGGGGGGAAGTACACTATGGGAGGAGGGGGGGGAAGTACACTATGGGAGGAGGGGAAGTACACTATGGGAGGAGGGGGGGAAGTACACTATGGGAGGGGAGGGGGGGAAGTACACTATGGGAGGGGAGGGGAGGGGGAAGTACACTATGGGAGGGGAGGGGGGGAAGAACACTATGGGGGGAGGGGAGGGGGGGAAGTACACTATGGGAGGGGAGGGGGGAGAATACTATGGAAGGGGAAGGGGGGGAGAATACTAGGGGAGGGGGGAGAATACTATGGGAGGGGAGGGGGAGAATACTATGGGAGGGGAGGGGGGGAGAATACTATGGGAGGGGAGGGGGGGAGAATACTATGGGAGGGGAGGGGGAGAATACTATGGGAGGGGAGGGGGAGAATACTATGGGAGGGGAGGGGGAGAATACTATGGGAGGGGAGGGGGGAGAATACTATGGGAGGGGAGGGGGGAGAATACTATGGGAGGGGAGGGGGGGGAGAATACTATGGGAGGGGGGGGGACACTATGGGATGAGGGGGGAACACTATGGGATGAGGGGGGAACACTATGGGATGAGGGGGGAACACTATGGGATGAGGGGGGAACACTATGGGATGAGGGGGGAACACTATGGGATGAGGGGGGAATACTATGGGATGAGGGGGGGGAATACTATGGGAGGGGGGAAATTTCCTGGAATTTCTTTCTAAAAATGAGGTGCGTGTTATACGCCGATAAATACGGTATATAACACAGTGCTGAAAATATATCAATACAAAAAATGAGCGCACTCACTGGATTCCAAAAAGCTAATTAGTGTATTAAATATTCAAAAAAATTTGACCTTACAGTGTTTATCAAGAAACAAAACAGTGCACAAAATTGCTTTATATAGCAGTCAAAAATACAGGAAATATGCATTACTGAGTAACTTACCAATTACAAGTGTTAGCAGACAACTCCCTGTGCCAGTGCCGAGAAACCCGGAAGTGTACATCGTGTATACATGATGACGTCATCATAAGTGACCAGCGGCAGGACCTGTGTGAATCATCACATCCTGTTGCCGTAGAAACATGCTTAGTGTCCGTGAAAGGAATAGAAAGTGCTCATCGCCCAAAAGTATAAAAAACAATCAAGGGAAGATGCAATAATAACGCCAAAGTTTCAAAATTTTGTACTGAGTTTAGAAATACCCAATGTTAACATGTTCTTAGCTTTTTTTTTTTAAGTTATAGGGAAATAAGTACAAGTAGCACTTTGCTATCTCCAAACCATTTTTTTTAAATTAACTAAAGTTACATTGTAACACTGATATCTGTCCTGAATCCCTGAATATTCCTTCACATGTATATATTTTTTAATAGAAGGCAACCTAAGGTATCCTTCACGTGTATATATTTTTTAATAGAAGACAACACTTAGGGTATTTTGACTCTTTTTATACAACCATTTTACCACCAATCTAAGGCAAATTTTAAAAATAAAAATTGGTGATGTATAGGTGTCGGGTTCTCTGGGGGCTAAAAGACCTTATGTAGAGGGTGAGCATTCCAGTTTTCCAACTTGGAAATTTCACAGCTGGTCATCATGCACCCATGTCCTATTTGGGACATTTTTGAAGCCCGCCAACGTAATTTACCCCGTAATAGACACCCAAGTGTATTTCAGATAGTGGTATTTTAACACTTTCCATGCATTAATTCTACCACCAATCCTTACTTTTGGGTAATCATTTTTTGTGTTATTTTTCCTCTCATAGTGTACTTTAGGCATGGATTCTCAGTTCTTGCTATGTATTACTGACAAGGAACACCACAAAGAACAAATATGTGTTCAGCAACATCTCCTGAGTACAGTGATACCACCCATGTATAGGTCTGTTGGGTTCTCTGGGGGCTAAAAGACCTTATTTGGAGGGTGCTGTCAGGGTACTCACCTGTGAGACAGACGGCCAGACGTGGTCGCTCCTGGAATTCCCAGCAGGGGACTTGAACCGGGGTACTTGTCTATCCCAGTCCTGCTCTCTACCTCTGAGCCACAGCGGCTTTACCTGAGACTTCTGATTCCGGCCTTGTTCATCCTGGCTTGGCTACTACACCGGGGGCTGCACCTTGACTTGTCTGCTTCTCACCTGACTCTGATCTTCATTAGCAGGGTATTTAAACCCAGCCTCGCCCTGCACTCGTTGTCAAGTCTTTGATCTGTGTTCCTGTGTCGTACCAGTGTTCCTGTTTATTCTGCTTCGTATATTTGACCTCGGCTTGTGACTACGTTGATTCTAACCTCTGGCATCCTTTGACCTCGGCTATCCCTCGACTATCCTGCTGGTTCTGTCCTTGCCTGTCCTGCGAATTTGGTACTGCATCCTGCACAGCCCCCGTGCACAGACCCACAGGCCAGGTGAATTCTTACCTGACCACCTCGGCCTGTGGCTATCTGCAAGGGTGAGCGACATATCTGCGCTACAGACTCCCAACTCAGGTAAGACCCTGACAAAAGACTTGACCAATATGGAGTCCGCAGAAATGTGCTCACCCTCACTCCAGCAAGTGTCCAGCCTGGCCCAGATTGTTTCGGAGTTGCAGCAGGAACTTTTTTCTCTTAAAGGCGCAGTACATCCAGCTCCGGAACCCTTTGTCATCATGCCCGACAGATTTGATGGTAACTACACGTCCTTCCAGTCATTCAGGATGGATTGCGAGGTATTGTTCTCTTTAAAGCCTCGAACTTACGCCACGGATTTCATCAGGGTCAGAGCGGCTATCAACCTGTTGTCGGGACGCATTAAAGCTTGGTCTTACCAAATGTTGCAGAGGAAGAGTCCTGTCCTTGTCAGCTGGGAGTCCTTTATTATTGCTTTGGACTCACAGTGCAGGATCACTAAGCCCAAGCCAGCTCCAACTACTAAAAAATCGCGGAGTCTACGTCACCACACCCCAGTGATACCCTCTTATGATCCAGTTCCCAGGAGAACTCCAGAGGTATCCTGTGTTCAACTTGATCCTGAGGAACCTATGCAAATTGGACGTGTCCACTGCAAAGTCACACCGGGAGAGAGGGACCGAAGGAGAAGCCATGGTCTGTGTTTTTACTGCGGAGAAGGTGGACACTTCATCACGCTTTGTCCTGTTCGCCCTCCTAGACCTCCTGCTCCGGAGTCGTCTGCCTTTACTACCAAAGTTGCTTCCTGTATTACCACCACTACTTCCTGCCCACTTGAAAAGGATTTACCTAAGGATTGTGTCATTGCTTCTAATGGCACTACGGTCTGTAAAAAAGACCTGGAAGTGTTCGAAAAAGCACTGCTAGCTGCGAGCACTGTCCCTCCCGAAGTTGTGGAAGTTTTTGTCACCCCTACCCGGAACCTAGACCGATCGTCAGCTGTACCAGAAGCTGGTACTGGGAAATCCCGAGCTAATCAGGGATCCCATACTGAGGACTTTCACTATGGGGACTCGACGGATTCTGAGAGTGACTCTGGAGAGACGGATTATTTCAATGAGGAGCCTACCTACGCCCAGAGGTCGTTTTTGAAGGGGGAGGTACTGTCAGGGTACTCACCTGTGAGACAGACGGCCAGACGTGGTCGCTCCTGGAATTCCCAGCAGGGGACTTGAACCAGGGTACTTGTCTATCCCAGTCCTGCTCTCTACCTCTGAGCCACAGCGGCTTTACCTGAGACTTCTGATTCCGGCCTTGTTCATCCTGGCTTGGCTACTACACCGGGGGCTGCACCTTGACTTGTCTGCTTCTCACCTGACTCTGATCTTCATTAGCAGGGTATTTAAACCCAGCCTCGCCCTGCACTCGTTGTCAAGTCTTTGATCTGTGTTCCTGTGTCGTACCAGTGTTCCTGTTTATTCTGCTTCGTATATTTGACCTCGGCTTGTGACTACGTTGATTCTAACCTCTGGCATCCTTTGACCTCGGCTATCCCTCGACTATCCTGCTGGTTCTGTCCTTGCCTGTCCTGCGAATTTGGTACTGCATCCTGCACAGCCCCCGTGCACAGACCCACAGGCCAGGTGAATTCTTACCTGACCACCTCGGCCTGTGGCTATCTGCAAGGGTGAGCGACATATCTGCGCTACAGACTCCCAACTCAGGTAAGACCCTGACAGGTGCACATTCCAGTTTTCCAACGTGGAATGTTTCACATCTGGTCATCATGCACCCATGTCCTATTTTTGAAGCAACATCTCTTGAGTACAACAGTACTCATGTAGCAGTACAAATGTACAAAACAGTACAAATGTACAGGTTTTATGGGTTTTTGCAAACTTACAGAAACATTTGCCAGATTGGTTTTCTGGGCCTATGTTGCTTTTAAAACCGTATGGCAGCCCAGGAATGAAAATTAACAACCCAGGGTATTCAAAATGAGGTATGTCCAGCCTTTTGTAGTATCCTCTTAGCCACAAATGTTTGCCAAAGTTAGCATTCATATTTGCTTTTTGAATTTGTTTGCACAAAAAACGCACATTTACTGGGGATTTCATCATCGTGATAAGTTTTACTGTTTAAAACACTCATATTTGTGTTTAGCGAAGTCTGCCAAGTAAAACAATACCCCCACATACAGGTTTTATGGTGTTTTGGAAAGTTACAGGGCTTGCCCAATTCAGTTTGCCAGATTGGTTTACTGGGTCTATGTTGCCTTTTGAGACCATATGGTAGACCTGGAATGGGAATTAACCTCACCATGGCATACCATTTTCAAATGTAGACAACCCAGGGTGTGACAAACTCCTCTTTTTACATGAGTTTGCCACGAGCTTCTGGAGGAGCCTGCTTGCCAGCCTCCTGCCCACAGACTATGGACCCTGTGATATATAATGTTAAAGTCTCCGTTCGTGCAATTGGGATTATATTCTTCAGTTACCGAACAACTGCATGAACCAGAGACCATCCTGGAGCTTGTTAACACCTATTAACAACTTGGAACGTTTCCCACCGCAGTGTTCTAATTGTTTTTTAAGTTATAGGGAAATAAGTACAAGTAGCACTTTGCTATCTCCAAACCATTTTTTTTTTAAAATTAACTAAAGTTACATTGTAACACTGATATCTGTCCTGAATCCCTGAATATTCCTTCACATGTATATATTTTTTTTAATAGAAGGCAACCTAAGGTATCCTTCACGTGTATATATTTTTTAATAGAAGACAACACTTAGGGTATTTTGACTCTTTTTATACAACCATTTTACCACCAATCTAAGGCAAATTTTAAAAATAAAAATTGGTGATGTATAGGTGTCGGGTTCTCTGGGGGCTAAAAGACCTTATGTAGAGGGTGAGCATTCCAGTTTTCCAACTTGGAAATTTCACAGCTGGTCATCATGCACCCATGTCCTATTTGGGACATTTTTGAAGCCCGCCAACGTAATTTACCCCGTAATAGACACCCAAGTGTATTTCAGATAGTGGTATTTTAACACTTTCCATGCATTAATTCTACCACCAGTCCTTACTTTTGGGTAATCATTTTTTGTGTTATTTTTCCTCTCATAGTGTACTTTAGGCATGGATTCTCAGTTCTTGCTATGTATTACTGACAAGGAACACCACAAAGAACAAATATGTGTTCAGCAACATCTCCTGAGTACAGTGATACCACCCATGTATAGGTCTGTTGGGTTATCTGGGGGCTAAAAGACCTTATTTGGAGGGTGCACATTCCAGTTTTCCAACATGGAATGTTTCACATCTGGTCATCATGCACCCATGTCCTATTTTTGAAGCAACATCTCTTGAGTACAACAGTACTCATGTAGCAGTACAAATGTACAAAACAGTACAAATGTACAGGTTTTATGGGTTTTTGCAAACTTACAGAAACATTTGCCAGATTGGTTTTCTGGGCCTATGTTGCTTTTAAAACCGTATGGCAGCCCAGGAATGAAAATTAACAACCCAGGGTATTCAAAATGAGGTATGTCCAGCCTTTTGTAGTATCCTCTTAGCCACAAATGTTTGCCAAAGTTAGCATTCATATTTGCTTTTTGAATTTGTTTGCACAAAAAACGCACATTTACTGGGGATTTCATCATCGTGATAAGTTTTACTGTTTAAAACACTCATATTTGTGTTTAGCGAAGTCTGCCAAGTAAAACAATACCCCCACATACAGGTTTTATGGTGTTTTGGAAAGTTACAGGGCTTTCCCAATTCAGTTTGCCAGATTGGTTTACTGGGTCTATGTTGCCTTTTGAGACCATATGGTAGACCTGGAATGGGAATTAACCTCACCATGGCATACCATTTTCAAATGTAGACAACCCAGGGTGTGACAAACTCCTCTTTTTACATGAGTTTGCCACGAGCTTCTGGAGGAGCCTGCTTGCCAGCCTCCTGCCCACAGACTATGGACCCTGTGATATATAATGTTAAAGTCTCCGTTCGTGCAATTGGGATTATATTCTTCAGTTACCGAACAACTGCATGAACCAGAGACCATCCTGGAGCTTGTTAACACCTATTAACAACTTGGAACGTTTCCCACCGCAGTGTTCTAATTGTTCGTCTGAGTGGCCGCAATTCCTATGGACAACCACGAGGTGGCAGCCATCTTGTTTGCATGAACGCAGGAAGTGGTGCATGAATCTCATGGAACTAAAATAGGACACAGAAACTCTCTAACACCGCTGGACTTCCATCATCGCCTACGTTAGTTTCTATACAACTTAGAAGGGCACTGTTCAGTGAAATCATTCGTCTGGATGATGGGAACAAGCTCCAGGGTAAGACTATTGATTCTGTTCAGTAGTTTGTTCATTTTCAAACTACCAAACTAGATCGACCGCAAGCCCTGATTCTCTGGAACTGTTTTGGGCATGTGTCCATGCCTGCGGTCGGTCAAATAAATGACTTCCAGGAAATTCCTGAACCCCTGAACTGACCTGGTTGATGTTTGGGTATGTTGGTCACCCAGATCAGGGCTATCAGAGACTTTAGATTACAACATCATTAATTAAACTGTACACAAGCCGAGGGTACATGCACAGTGTTGGGAGTATACTTTTATATACCCACTATCCCTCTGTACCCATCCAATTCCAGGTTGCATTATGTCCTAAGGCTACTATTAATCCAACTTATGGGAAGAGGCTACCCACAGAACCTGCTAACAGGCACACCTCCTAGGTACGTATGGCCTTCTGAGTCGTACCCTAATGACCCTGTTCCACTCACATGCCCATTATCCATATTATGCATTTTATTTCTGTATTCACATTGTGAACAAAGAGGGGATTAAAGGAACCAAGGTTAATAGGCCCAAATACAATTGATACACAAGTGTCAAAATACTTATGCTTTGTCTGACATTTCCTTTTGATCCGTCTCAATAATTAGCTTGCAGAAACATAACTGATGTAGACAGTGTAAAAGGAACTTCCGGAATAGGCACAGTCTTACAGTTTAACCATAACCTATTGTTTCCTGCTTTGAAATGCCTACTTCTCTATTTCACCTGATATACAGAAATATCCAAGTTATTTTTTATTTTATGTACATGTGCTAATTGCCATTGGTTGATAATGCTGTATATCATTGGGAAGTGCACATTAAACCTTCAATTGTTTTCCGATACTAAATCTGTATGGTGTGATTATTTGAGTATTCCACAGCACTGGAGAGAGATAAGGGAAAGTAGACACATCTTCTTTGTTGGTGCATAAGTCCATGGCGGTATAAGGGGTTTCAGACCCTGTGGTGAACTCTCAGTCCTAACAGTCTATATTAAATGTCATTTGCTATTTGAGTGCAGAGTTCCCCAATCTATCTGAATCCCTCTTCAACAAAGTAATACCCTGCTCACTTTGCATTACCTTACATAGTTTTGTGTCATCTGCAAACACTGCCACCTGACTTTCAATCATTTATAAATGAGTTGAGTATAAGTGGTCACAGAACACAATCCTGGGGGAAACTGTTTTATCCAGCTTAGAAATGTGCCATTAATGGCAACTGTCTGTGCTCTGTCTTTACGCCAATGTTCTACCCAAGAAATTTTGTTTTTATCTAGATCAATTTATTTTAGTTTGAACACTGACTTATTGTGAGCATTGGGAAATTCCAAATAGATCACATCCACTGCAACACCCTGATCTATACTTCTGCTTACTTCTTCGTAGAATGCAATTAAGTTAGTTTGACATTATTTATGTTTCATAAAACTATGCTGGTTTTTGCTAATAACAATATTCTTCTTAATAAATTCCTGAATATGATCCCTTAATAACCTTTCAAATACTTTCCCAGCCACAGAAGTTAAGCTCATATGTCTTTAATTTTCAGGCACAAATTTTTAACCCGTTTTAGTGTGAGCCACATCTGCCTTCCTTTAGTCCTCTGGTACAATTCCTGAAATAAAAGAATCCTGAAAGAATAAAAACAGAGGTTCACTTATTACCATACTTAAGGAGCTAAGTACTCGTAGGTGAATGCAGTCTGTCCCCAGAGCTTTCTTTGCATTACATATTACATTTTCTTAGCTGCTGCAGCACCTAGACTTGAGTCATCCAATCACAATCTTTCTGCAGGTTTTTTGCAGCAATCATCTGCATATCTCTTGTCATAAGTTCCGCCTTCATAAATGTAACGAAAGTAACATCGTCTCTGGTTCTTGGAGGGGCCTGCAGGCCAGCCTCTTGCCTCAGGACTATGGGCCTGTCAGGGACCAGGAACCAGACAGAGACAGAAGTAGATGCAAACACACCTTTATTAATAAATAACAAATAAATAACAAAAGCAAAGTCCAGAAATCAAGCAGGGGTCAGTCACCAGAGCGGGTAGTCAGACAAGCCAGGATCAGGAGCACGGAGAGCAGCGGAGTCAGGAACAAGGCCGGAGTCAGGAACCAGGAGCAAACAGGAAACACAGGAACAAGGAGACTTCTGGGAAACAGGAAACCACGCAAGGGCAAGGAGTTTCTGGGCTTAGCTGCTTAAATAGGCAGAACTGATTAGCAGCAGGGTTGATTACTACTCACAGGTGAGTAACCGTGGCAACAAGCAGAAGGAGCTCATAGTGATTGCAGCTGAAACTCAATCACTGAAACAGAAAAGGGTTGCTGTTTAAAACAGCAAAGAAAACAGCAACGACTCCCCCCATCTCTGTTGGTGGGTCCGGGCTTCATGGGGAAGCGGGCGTGATAGGAACGAAGGAGGGATGGTGCATGGACATCAGAGGCTGGAACCCAGGAGCGTTCCTCTGGACCGTATCCTTTCCAGTGCACCAAGTATTGGATCTGTCCTCTGAAGACCCGTGAGTCAATGATGCTGCGTATTTCATATTCCTCATGATTGTCAATCAGAACAGGACGTGGACGTGGCACTGAGGTGGTGTAGCGATTACAAACCAACGGTTTCAAGAGGGAAACATGGAAAACATTTGAGATGCGCATGTTAGCAGGAAGGTCAAGTGCGTAAGCTACAGGGTTAACCCTTCGAAGTATACGAAATGGCCCAACGTATCGGGGTGCCAGTTTTTGTGAGGGAACACGGAGGTGTAGGTTGCGGGAAGACAGCCAGACCCTCTCTCCGACCTGATAGGTAGGTGCAGGAAGGCGTCTGCGGTCGGCCTGGAGTTTGTAGTACTGCATTGCGCGTTGCAAAGAACTCTGAACCTGCACCCAAGTGGAACGGAGTTCCCTGAGATGTTCCTCCAATGCCGGTATCTCCTGTGGCAAGAACGTATCAGGCAACATGGACGGTTGAAACCCATAGTTTGCCAGGAATGGGGATAGCCGGGAGGAGGCATTAATCGCACTATTGTGGGCAAACTCCGCCCAGGGTAGCAGATCAGACCAGTTGTTCTGGTGGTCAGAAATGTAGCAACGCAGAAACTGTTCCAGTGTTTGGTTAGCTCATTCCGCTGCACCATTGGATTGCGGATGGTAGGCCGAGGAGAAGGAAAGCTGAATTCCCATTTGCGTACAAAAGGCTCTCCAAAATCTGGACATGAACTGGCTACCCCTATCTGAGACTATCACTTTGGGTAACCCATGCAAACGAAAGATCTCCCGACCAAAAATTGTTGCAAGTTCCTGGGAAGTTGGTAGTTTTTTTCAAGGGAATGCAATGCGACATCTTCGAGAATCGGTCAACAACCATGAGAACGACTGTATCGCCACGGGAGACCGGAAGATCTACGATAAAATCCATGGACAAGTGGGTCCAGGGTCGTTCACCATTAGGTATGGTTTGCAGGAGACCCACTGGAGGGCGTCGTGGGGTTTTATTTTGAGCGCACACAGGACAGGCAGCTACAAAAGCGGTGACATCCGAACGGAGACTAGGCCACCAAAATTGCCGGGATACGGACCAGATTAACTGGTTTTTGCCTGGATGTCCAGCTGCTTTGGGGTCATGGTATGTACTCAATAGTTTCGTACGGAGGTTATTAGGTACAAAACAACGGCCATTAGGTTTCTCTGGAGGAGCATTACTTTGTGCAGCCAGAATCTCCTCGCCTAGGGGTGAGGTGAGGTTAGTACGGATGGTTGCCAGTATATGGTCCGGAGGAATCACAGGAGTAGGGGTTATCTCCTCTCTAGATGGAGGGGAGAACTGTCGAGACAAGGCATCAGCCCGAATGTTTTTTGTACCGGGCAAGTAAGAAACCACATAACTGAATCTTGATAGGAAGAGAGCCCATCTAGCTTGCCGGGGGGAAAGTCGCTTAGCTTCAGAAAGATATGTTAGATTCTTGTGGTCTGTGAGTATGAGGATTGGCACTGAAGTACCCTCAAGAAGGTGCCTCCACTTTTTGAGAGCTAAAATTATGGCTAGAAGTTCTCTATCACCAATCTGGTAATTGCATTCCGCCGGGTTCAATTTCCTCGAGAAATACCCGCACGGATGCCTGGAGCTCTCTGGGTTAGGACGTTGAGACAGGAGGGCGCCCACTCCTGTCTCAGACGCATCGACCTCAAGAATGAATGGTAAGGCAGGGTTAGGGTGTGCCAGTATAGGAGCAGCAACAAAGGCGACTTTGAGAGACTCAAAGGCAGTAATGGCTTCCTGTGACCAATGCTGTGGATCAGCATCTCTCCTGGTCATGTCCGTGAGAGGTTTAACCAAGGAAGAAAAGTTGCGTATGAACTTCCGATAATAATTGGCGAAGCCCAGAAACCGTTGTATAGAGCGAAGACCCGTAGGTCGAGGCCATTTTAGTACAGCCGAAAGTTTCTCCGGATCCATAGAGAATCCAGCATCTGAGATAACATATCCCAAGAATGTAACCTGTTTGCAGTGAAACTCACATTTCTCCAATTTGCAGAACAGATTATTTTCTCTAAGTCTCTGTAATACACGAGAAACGTCTGCGTGATGGTTCTCGAGAGATGTGGAATGGATCAGAATATCATCAAGATAAACCACCACACATTGCTGCAGCATATCTCACAGGACGTCATTTATAAATTCTTGGAAAACCGCCGGAGCATTGCAAAGACCAAAGGGCATTACTAGGTATTTGTAATGGCCGCTCCTGGTGTTAAATGCGGTTTTCCATTCGTGGTCCTCTTTTATCCGGACGAGATTATATGCCCCTCTCAGATCAAGTTTGGTGAAGACCGTTGCTCCCTTGAGGCGGTCAAATAATTCCGTGATTAATGGAATGGGGTAGGCATTCTTAATAGTAATGCGATTGAGACCCCTATAGTCGATACAGGGTCTCAACTCGCCATCTTTTTTCTTTACAAAGAAAAAGCCGGCCCCGGCAGGAGAAGATGACTTCCGAATAAAACCCTTAGACAGTGCATCGGTAGCATACTCCTCCATGGCTCGATTCTCTGCTACAGACAGTGGGTAAATCCGGCCCCGGGGAGGATTGGTACCCGGTTGGAGTTCGATACCACAGTCATACGGACGGTGTGGTGGCAGAACGCTGGCTTGACCCTTGTCAAATACATCTTGGAATTCTTGGTACTCAGCGGGTAAGGAAGAGGCAGAACATGCGCCCAAAACTTTGACCGGTTTCTGGAGACAGGACAATGTGCATTGCTGGGACCATGATAATATCTCAGCTTTGCGCCAAACAATTGTGGGGTTATGCTTCTGTAACCAAGGGTATCCCAAACAACCTGGTAATATGGAGAGGAAATGACCTGGAATTGGATCGTCTCATGATGTAGAGCCCCTACAGCCAGAGATATGGGCACGGTTTCTTGGGTCACGTGGGTTGGCTGTATTGGTCTGCCATCGATGGCTTCGAAGGCTAGTGGGAAGTTGCGAGACTGTAAGGGTATAGAGTGCTTTGCTGCAAATGCACAATCTATAAACAAGCCTGCGGCCCCAGAATCAAGAAATGCCCGGGTTTCAATGGATGAATCAGGCCAGGAGAGGATAACAGGCACCAAGGGTTTGCGCACACATATCTCTGGGTCTGCAGAAAGACCACCCAAGATCTGCCCCTGACAGTATCTTGGGTGCGGGCCCTTTGACGGACGAATCGGGCAAAACTTTAACACGTGACCGTGGTGTCCGCAGTATAGGCACAGACCCTCCCTCCTCCTAAAGGCTCTCTCCTCGACCGAGAGGCGTGAGAAGCCTAACCGCCTTGTCTCCACACAGACAGAGGACTCAGGACCAGGAGGCATGGGAGGTGAGGGAGGTGAGGGTGGGCAAGAAAAGCTCGGTGCCAAATTTACAAGAGGCCTCCGCAGGCGCTCCTTGGATGAGGATCTCTCTCGGAGTCTGATGTCAATGAGGGTGACAAATGATATCAGTTCCTCGAGATCTTTAGGTAATTCTCTGGCTGCAATCTCAACACATCGGAGAGACCCTGTGCAAAGGCAGCCACGAGAGTCTCGTTGTTCCAGCCACCCTCTGCTGCCATGGTACGGAATTCACTGGCATACTCGACAATAGTTTTTGTGCCCTGAGCATTAGACATGAGTAGTTCGGCAGTAGGGGTGGAGCGAGCTGGAATATCAAAAACCCTTTTGAAGGATGCAACAAATTCAGGGTAATTGTAAATAATAGGCTTCTCTGCCTCCCAGAGAGGTTTTGCCCAAGCTAGGGCCTTTTCAGACAGCAAAGAAATCATGAAGTGAACTTTGTCACTGTCTGTAGGAAATGCCTGGGGCAGGGTTTCAAGGTATCCTTTAACCTGATTTATAAATTCTCTGCACTGAGCTGGGTTGCCCCCAAAATATTGAGGGAGCGGGACAGACCCAGTCATTTCTCTAGCCGCTACAGGTTTGGAGGCTACAACCGGTGCTAGAACAGGAAGTGAGGCAGAGGCGGCCGCAATCGCAGGCTGGCCGGGTACTGGATCCAGATGGGCATACTGGTCCAAATGGTGGTTCTGCTGGTCCCACTGGGTAAGCAGGTTAGGTATAGGTGTCTTGCCTGTACCATCTGTATTCATGGCCCTTGCGTAATGTCAGGGACCAGGAACCAGACAGAGACAGAAGTAGATGCAAACACACCTTTATTAATAAATAACAAATAAATAACAAAAGCAAAGTCCAGAAATCAAGCAGGGGTCAGTCACCAGAGCGGGTAGTCAGACAAGCCAGGATCAGGAGCACGGAGAGCAGCGGTGTCAGGAACAAGGCCGGAGTCAGGAACCAGGAGCAAACAGGAAACACAGGAACAAGGAGACTTCTGGGAAACAGGAAACCATGCAGCAAGGGCAAGGAGGTTCTGGGCTTAGCTGCTTAAATAGGCAGAACTGATTAGCAGCAGGGTTGATTACTACTCACAGGTGAGTAACCGTGGCAACAAGCAGAAGGAGCTCATAGTGATTGCAGCTGAAACTCAATCACTGAAACAGAAAAGGGTTGCTGTTTAAAACAGCAAAGAAACCCTGACAGGGCCCTGCAATATACCTGGCCCAATGCACTTTAAAAGGCTCTATTCATGGAACCATGTGTATGGTCGGTCAAAAAAAGGACTTCCAGGAAATTCCTGAACCCCTGAACTGATCTGGGTGATTTTTGGATATGTTGTTCACCCAGATCAGGGCTATCAAGTAGCATTATGTTGTGTTTTGGGGTACTTTGGGGGTTTTGTAAAATATGTGTTTTTTCTGCCTGGAGATAATTGGGTTAATACAGTATCTGACTCAATCCTCTCACAGGCAAAGGGGATGGATTGTATGTTTTATGGGAGTGTCGTACATTTAATTACTGTTCTGATTGGTTTGTAAGCTTTGTGTCCCTGTCCCCAACAAGGTCCATTTGGGCATACACCTTGCTTGGGGACTTGCATAAAAGGCCAGCTGTGGCTTCCATTAAACAGAATGCTTTACCCCTTCATGAAGTCTTGGCTCATGTTAGGGGGATTGGAGAACTACATACACTCTGGGGATTGCTGTATCACAATACTCCCCTGAGTATAATCACTAGCTCTTCTGAGAGCTGTTCCTGCTATGCTCTCTGGACTAGGAGAGGTCTACCCAGTGGAAGTTGGATCCTGGTCTTGGGTCCAGGGTGGGGAAGGACGGCGAGACCCTGACGCAGCTGCATCGTCGGAAGTGGGGTCTGCTGTGCTTATGGTGTCTGGTGAAGTGCTGGAATTCCTCGGTGAGCACTAGGAGCATCGATTGGCAGGTTCACTCGGTTGGAGTGCCAGGCGGTCTGTCACAATATATACTATAGGGAAAATAGCTATTTAAAATGTCTGCCTTTTCCTAATCTTCATTAACTAGCTGCCACAGTGCCCAAGAGGCACCTCAGTGTGACCGCACCAGATCAGTGCGGTCACACTATCGCAGTGCTTAATCAGCACCGCGATGTGACCGCATCTGATCAGTGCGGTCACCCCATCAAGGTGCCCGACTGACACCGCGATGTTACTTTATCTGATCAGTGCAGTCACACTAAAGGAGGGAGAGGTTATTCACCTTATCTCTAGCGCCTCTCCCTACATGCAGCTCTTAACACAGCGACTGGGTTCAGAGTTAACAAGGAAGCCGGCCGCTGCAAGGCTGCGCTAATTAATAACGCAGCCCATAATGACATTACTAATGACGTGAACGTGCGTGCGGCATCACAGTTTTTCACCATGCACGCACGTTCTGGGGTCATGGGACCCAAATTAGCCATTAGCAGGGTTTACTGGGTTATTTAAACCCAAACCTGCAGTTGTTCAGTGCCCTGTCATGGTTTCCATCCTGTTGGTTATCCAAGAGCGCGTTCCTGATTCTGTTCTTGTTTTTTGATCTTGGCTTGGCTTGACTTCCCGTATTTCTGGTATCCCTGACCCTTTGGCTTTGTTCTTATCATATTTGTTCCTTTCTGTATTCCTGACCTTGGCTCATGTCTGGTTATTCTATTACGTTAAATCCGGCCCTTCTAAGGCCCAGTAATACGTTGTTACTGTTTATGTTTGTCCGTGTTTGACTTAGTCCTGTGTGTTGGGCCAATGGTTTGTCTTGACAATAACATAACCATCTCTGTTTTCAGTGTTCCTACACTTTAATATTTTTTTTAGAAATTATGTACTTAAAAAATGTTGTGGTGTTGGTTTTGCTCTCTTTAGCAACTGCGTTCTCATTTTCAACACCTAATTGCCTTTTTGCATACTTTATTGGCTTCCTTATATCTTATATAGGATGCCTCTTATTTGTCTGATTTAAATGCCTTTTTTATTTTTAATTTCTGTTTACTTTCCCACTAAGCCACATTGGCTTCAATGTTTTCCTTTTATATTTTTTTTACCAAATGGTTCATACTGAGAAATGTGCCTTTATAATATTTGTTTAAAGACGTTCATTCAATTTATATTCAGTGCATTTTTCACTGAAGAGTTTATGCAAGTTAATATATTGTAAAGCTGTCCTAATCTAATTGAAATTGGCCTTTTTAAAATTATATGTATTAGTATTCCCGATGTATATTGGCTTTTTTGAGTTTATTTTAAAACTTGTTTTTCTTTACTCAGTACCACTTAGGGCATGCTTGTTTGAGTACATCTTATCCCAAAACACATTATTTTGCACTTATCTACATTAAATCTCACCTGCCCAGTCACCTAATTCATCCACATCCCTCACAAAGATTTAATGACCTGCGCACACTGCATTGAATTACCCAGTTTTGTGTCATCTGTGAAAACTGTCTGGATATTAACACCCTTTGCAACATCATTACAAAAAAAAAAAAACAACTAGAATCTTAAATTACGATATTCAGAGAGCACAACCCCCAGAGTACATTAATGCTGAAATCCTTAAAAATAAAAATATTGGTCTACTCAAATCTGAGAAATATGTTTTATTCAGCATATAGCAAGAACGGACCCATAGCACTAGCTATGCAATTCATGGCTACAAATATTCTTACAGCGTTACAGAATACATGAGTATTGTAATATTTATAACTGTGATATTGATGGATTCTAGCATTATTCTTATGTCATATAAAATAAACTCATCTGTTTAAGAAATCCCCTAGAACCCAGAACTATTTTAATGCCTACTTGGGACTACAACATATGCTCACATCCCAATGTATTAATTTGTCTGTTTTTTACTTTTGTTTTGTACCCTTTGCAGCATGCAAAAGTAAACAATTATTCTGCTATCTCATATCAACCTCATGCCAAATTTTCTCTCTAATTCCCCAATTGATGGCAGCGCTGCTCTTATGATTACACCTTCTCAAAAAATGTAAGAGTTTTCTGTATATATTATACACTTCACCTATTTACTAAAACCTTCACTAACAATCATTTGTATTTTAATCTTCCCTGGGAATCTATTCTGGTGTTTTTTTTTGTTTAGTTTTTTGCATGTTTTATAAACAACAGAGATGGAATATAATATGCATCTTCGAATATTCCCCATTTGGTTTGCTTGCTACTTGCAATTCTTGAAACCTAATGTGATATGTTTGCAAACGATGTAATCATTGACTCTAGAGAGAAAATAGCAAATATTTTTTTGCTGTGAATATCAGTGAATCATCACCACAGACATCAATGGAGCAGTAGCTGCGGCTTAATATCAGTAGTATTGCTTTTCAGATTATGAAATATTCAGAAGTGTTGCGTTTCTAAGTAGTACGGAATGTTACCTAACTATTAAAGCAGCATCATTTAAATCTACTTATATATTTTTTTGAAAACACATTGCTTATTCATCCAAGTTTCTCTAATTAATTTTCAGCATACCTTTTCAATGATTATAGTAAAAAAAATAATCTGTTAGTCTCACATTATATATTGACACTGGGCTTTTGTTTTATACTCTATTAACTTGAATTACTAAATCAAAAATTGGCAGAAAATCGAATTTATTAGATTGAGCATGAGAAATCCAGGAGTGACATCAGCAGAGGGAATCACTCAGAATTACGAGTAGGGGTTGGTATAAGGGCATGTTTTAAAAGCAGGATCAGGGGTAGGATTATGTGTTGGATCATGTGTTGGATTATGGGTTGATTAACGGATTGAATTATGGGTTGGATTGAGGGTTGAATTATGGGCAAGATTACGAGAAACGGTATACATGTGGGGTATCATTGTAATTGAGAACTGTAGCAGAATGCAAATATGAGGTGCCAATATAGTTACATAGCCTGGGGGATATACTTTCTAAAAATATATGCTTTTGTATAGCAGAATTCTGGATTCTGTGACTTCTATAAAAGTTGTATTTTTACTTTGCAAAGTTTTAACTTTACAACTGTAAATAACTTCTTGCAGTATTTGTTTTATAACTTATAAAATTTAATTGAAATTCTAGATATATTGGGCATTTTAACAATCAGGACTATTTCGGTAATCTATTTTGAGAGTGTTATCTTTAGTTGCACTTGGTGTGTAGAATTTATTAAATGTAAAACTGAGGGGAAAAAATATGTGGTGGTGTTTTGTTTTTTCAATTTTCCAATACTTTATTCCTATTTAATATTGTGTTATGTATACATTTAGGGTTTCAAAAGAAAGCACTATTTCTCCTTTGCAAAAATGTATATATAATATGTGTTATTGCACCTAAACAGAAAAGATAGAATTTTGAGAGATTGAAACCATGGCAAACGTGCCAAAAAGGCCTTGTTCACAAACAAGTCGCATCTTAAAGTAGCCTTGGTCCTTAAGGGGTTAATGAATAGACCCGTTTGGAAAACACACATACATACACACACAGGGAACACTGTGAAAAGGCCAAGAAACACTAATAAAATAAAAAGTGACAGACTACAAAGATTAAGTAGGGAAGAGTAGGCAGAAATGTAAATTGCAATTGGAAGAAAACACTGAGGAAAAGTTGATGATAAAAAAAATGTAGAGAGCGTTTTACTAAGAGAGAGGAATGGAGCCTATGGAGAGTTAAAAAGGGATTATCAGACACAGAGACTGTGCACTTTATTCATTATACACCAAACTGAAACAAAGTGAAAACTGAACACAACTCTTTAGTTACCTCCAACCCTTCATTAACTACGTTGAATCTGTTGGCGCTATATAAATGGCAATAATAATAATAATAATAATTAACTACCATAAAAAAAAAAACTGATTGCAATTATTGTATCAATTGTGCATAAAATATTATTGCATTTCAAGAAACAGCCCACCACATCTCATTCACATTTATTAAAGAAGAATATAATAATTACTGCATATCAATTCTGAATATGTGTTTATGGCCCGATATGTTCTTATTGAAAAATATACATTATTATAGACAAGCTATGTAAAAAAAAAAAAAGGTTTTCTATTGATCAATACAGTTGGTTGCAATTCAGCTAGCATATTGCATAGTTTTCTGTTTTACATGTCTCTACCCCAAACTCAGTTAAACAATAATTTTTGTTTCTTTTTCGGAACACCCACGCACAAAACCTATTTCTGACCGTGAAGGTGAAAAAAAAATTGATTTTTATTAAAAAACATTTTCACACATCCATCCAACGGCCATCACAGACAAAGAATATGGGTCACTCTAAACTATTGCTAGCTGCCAATCACAGAATATTGTATGGAGCCAGCAGCAAATATACCAGTGTGTATGGTAATAAAATTGAATTGATAACGTCCCTGCACATTCTGTTTTATACAGGCCAGGGAAAATGCTAAAGTATCATGAATAAATCATTATAGAAAAAACAATTTTACCAATACCCACTCATAGAGGAATGACTAGAGTCTATTTTTTTTTTTAATCATCTTCTTCTTTTATTAACTATACTGTAATTCAGCAGAAATGATATGCTTATCTTTCTTTCATCACAAATACATTAACTGGAAAATTATTTACAGTGCTAATTTTAAAGTAGTTATTGATGTGAAATTATAATGTTTTGCGAGCATCTCCTTGAAATAGAACCAACTATAATTATGGAATTTTTTTGCTTTCCACTTTATTTACTATGCATAACGAAATTATTATCAATAATTATATGTATCTGTAAAGATTACTTAATCAGTGGAAACATGTTTAATGCCTTCCTTCTAAACCTCGTGTATTTTTCATTTTTTTTCAGAGGGATAAAAAGTAAAATTGCTTACTTTTATCCCTAACATTCTAGCTCTAATCATAGTTATGGTTGACTTTATTGACAGTATTGTCAAATTGCTTGGTGAGCCAGACTCATTCTATTAGCATTAGCATTGCAGCCTAACTGCTACGGTACAAGGTTGGGGACTCAATAGTTATAAATATTCAGCTCAAGCAGCCCTCTTTGGAATGTCACCACCCCCATGTAATTTCCTGTTTGCATTATATAAGCACTATGTTATTACTCTACACCCAAGCTTGACAAAGTCCATGAAGGTCAAAGTGTTGGCCGGTCAGTTCACTTGGAGATATTTTGAAGTGGCGTCTGAATATTTTCTATATATAGTGGTGAATCATGGAAAATAATGGGTTCTACAGACATCATAATAAAATCATTAAATTGAAGGGTGAGTGGTTTTTAAATATCTAAAGAAACTGAAGAAGTTTCCTTTAATGCAAATTCACTGAAGTATATATTTTACATTATATTATTTTTTTGGTTAGCACTAGTGTTAGTGTAACTGTTATGGTAGTCATGGTAAGTTACAGCCTACTGCAATGGTATGGTGCCAGGAGTGCTCTCTGAGTTTAATTTGTCAAACCATTTTAGAACCTTTTGACAATCTAACTGGATTCTGCTTGACACCCATGCCGGCAACTGCTAAGATCAGGGTGGTGCAGTAGACATTGCTTACCTAGATTTCAGTAAGGCTTTTGACACTGTTGCACATAGAAGGCTTATCAATAAACTACAATCTTTGAGTTTGGATTCCAATATTGTTGAATGGGTAAGGCAGTGGCTGAGTGACAGGCAACAGAGGGTTGTAGTCAATGGAATATATTCGAAGCTTGGGCTTGTCACCAGTGGGGTACCTCAGGGATCTGTACTTGGACCCATTCTCTTTAATATTTTTATTAGTGATATTGCAGAAGGTCTTGATGGTAAGGTGTGTCTTTTTGCGGATGATACTAAGATATGTAACAGGGTTGATGTTCCAGGAGGGATAAGCCAAATGGAAAATGATTTAGGTAAACTAGAAAAATGGTCAGAGTTGTGGCAACTGACATTTAATGTGGATAAGTGCAAGATAATGCATCTTGGACGTAAAAACCCAAGGGTAGAGTACAAAATATTTGATAGAGTCCTAACCTCAACATCTGAGGAAAGGGATTTAGGGGTGATTATTTCTGATGACTTAAAGGTAGGCAGACAATGTAATAGAGCAGCAGGAAATGCTAGCAGAATGCTTGGTTGTATAGGGAGAGGTATTAGCAGTAGAAAGAGGGAAGTGCTCATGCCATTGTACAGAACACTGGTGAGACCTCACTTGGAGTACTGTACACAGTACTGGAGACCCTATCTTCAGAAGGATATTGATACCTTAGAGAGAGTTCAAAGAAGGGCTACTAAACTGGTTCATGGATTGCAGGATAAAACTTACCAGGAAAGGTTAAAGGATCTTAACATGTATAGCTTGGAGGAAAGACGAGACAGGGGGGATATGATAGAAACATTTAAATACATAAAGGGAATCAACACAGTAAAGGAGGAGACTATATTTAAAAGAAGAAAAACTACCACAACAAGAGGACATAGTCTTAAATTAGAGGGACAAAGGTTTAAAAATAATATCAGGAAGTATTACTTTACTGAGAGGGTTGTGGATGCATGGAATAGCCTTCCAGCTGAAGTGGTAGAGGTTAACACAGTAAAGGAGTTTAAGCATGCGTGGGATAGGCATAAGGCTATCCTAACTATAAGATAAGGCCAGGGACTAATGAAAGTATTTAGAAAACTGGGCAGACTAGATGGGCCGAATGGTTCTTATCTGCCGTCACATTCTATGTTTCTATGTTTCTATGTTTCTATCAGGAGAATTCAGTTAGTGCCACTGAGGTAAGCAGGGCAATGCTGGGCCACACTTGTTGCCTCAGAGCATTGGCTTAGAGCTCTCAGCCAATGACCAATGCCCTGGATTGGCCTTGCTTTAGCTCAATAAAGACTAATGACTTTTTTCCTACATTTCTGGGACTTATCTCTTACAAGTTGTGGACATTCTGAGCAAAAACCTCTTAAAGTGCACAAAGGAAACATGTTTCACAATTTATCATGAAAAGGGTACATATTTTTCATGGACCTTGCTACTGCATCTAGATCACAGGTACTTCGATAAATAAAAATGCAAGCCATTCAGAAATAAATAAATACATTTTAAAACCATGAACAAAAATAAATAGAAAAAGTATTCGTTTGGATACCAGATCTAAATCATGCTGTTTTTTTATAAAGATCATTTTGACATGTCCTAATTATTATATGATAGCAGGTTTTAATTTTTAAGTTGGTAGCGAGTTGGTTAATGAACTTCTGAATTTGCACATTTTCCCATTTCATACATATTTCTACCTCATTTTACAATCCTGTAGACACCTTTCAGAAATAACTATTCTTTCATGCATTAATGTAGTATTGCTTTTGAATATTTACACTTCACTGTTAATGACTTATGAATTATGTTTGTAGTATAGTTTCTTTCGTTGTTAAATATCTGAATCAAGATTAGGTAATAAAACATAAGAAACATTACAGAAAACGGTATTACTGCACAGCTCTGTCCAATAATTTAAGATGTTTGTGCATGATGAGCGGGGAGGTAGGTCTTTAGTGGTGTTATTAAAATGTTCTGCTGTCTTATAGCCTTACATAAAGATGTCATGAAGTGAATTTCATTAGAATATAATTTGTTCCTTTTCATACAGTTGAACAGAGTCTAACCTGACTTCATTGATCTTATCAATTTTCAAAGAATCTTACAGACTCCCCACAATATGTAAACCACTCCACAAAATCTAAGAAAATGAGGTCCCGTGAGAGCTGAAATGAAATAGTGTTCAAATCACCTTTTCTTTAAGAAGGAGGAGCTTACATTCTGAAAGAAATGAGGAACTCAAACTTTAACTTAACAATTTATTTTCTTATAGGTTTGTTACCTACTCTTGTATTGATGTTTTCAAGGAGTAGTTTAGTTTGTTTTTAATTTGCTAGATTTCATTAAATTAAGGGATCTCTCAGACTGACCAGGCTGGATTCCTCTTGAGAACCTCGAGTTTGAATGCTTTTACTTGTTGTGGTCTGGTTCTAAAGTATAAGTTTATAAGGGAAGTTTTAAAAAGAACAATTAAACAAAAAATTCTAAAGCAGACTGTAAAGATACCATGGATATTCTAATTTGAAGCACACAAAGACAATCCCTCATAACCATGAAACTCGTCATTTTAAAAAAATGTGGAAGACTATTAGGGTTTATTTACTAAAGTGAAAATTCAAAGTGAATTTCAAAACTAAGCTCAAAATCGCAGTACTAAAAACATTCTTTAAGTCACCTATGCTTTCAGTGTGGCAACTCTGACCTCAAATGTGAAGTTCACTTTGAATTGACCTTGAATACTGGTTTTAGTGAATAACCCTGTACATATACCGATGTAGGTGCTAGCTGAGAATTGCATACGTTTTATATCATCCAACCCATTTTTTGGGGGTAGGGGGTACTTAGAAGTAGCAAGTGTGTGCTGTACTCTCTTGTCTTTTTCTCACAATCAATAATAACCTTAATGCATCCTAAAATAAAAGTGCACCTGGATACAATGAATCTAACAAATGTATATTTAATAATGATATGCTGGCATGTTTATTGTTTTGTGAAACATAAATACACTAGATAAGTGCTATTAATCTCTAATTAACTGTAAACATAAAGCAGTGTAATCTTTTTTAATTTGTCTCAAGAAAAAAAGGTCCACTCTTTAACAGCTTATTCATATAGAGATGGGTAATTTGTTGATAGACTTTAAAGACTTATTATCTGTTTCCTAATGCATTACTGTATATTGATTTACAACATTGTGTTTCATTAATGCATTTAACAGTGCAAAGGGTTGTAGGAGATGGGGTCTAATGTTTGTTAGATCTAATAGTAAAGTTCAGTATGTTATACCAATAACAAAAATGTTTCTCCTGCAGTGTTCTGACAGCAACTAAAACTCATGCTGTGATTGGCTGCCATAGAAAAACCATCAAGGAAATAGAATGTCAAAATATGTCAGGCTTAATTATTGGTGCTTGGTTGCTGCTTCATGTCCTGTAGAGAAACAGAGTGTTCCAAAGTAGTTTATTTATAGACACCAACATAGTTGTAAATCACAATGCAGCCAGTACATCCAATTCTTCTAGGTATGGTATAGCTCTACTGTTTCAGGTTCTTCATGTTCCATAAATTATTTTATTTTTTTTATTATTTTTTTTTGTTGTGCAGTTTATTACATAGTATTGACATGCGCCACAACAGCGTGTTTGAAGATGCACATAAGTTTGATAGTGGCATGAGACATTGCACATTTTTATATAGTTATAACAGGCTTGGCTAAACAGTAAAACAAACAGGACAGAAGTGGTAAGCCGCGCCCAAACAATGCAAGTAATAATTAAAATATATACATACAGATAATCCTATTGTTAGGAATGTATGAAACCGAATAGAGTTTGACAGCTGCTTCTCGGAGTCTGCTTTAGGTAAACGGTTTTACAATACACACAATTTCCTCCGCTCACATCGACCCAGCCAGCTCTGCACGGCGTGCCCTGTTAAAGCGGAAGTGACGTCAGGATTGTGAGCAGGTATTGGGAATTCCTGCTCGGTTCACTGCTGCCCACCTTTAGTTTATTTAGTGAGCGCCTAATTCCTTTTTTGTTGGCTAAACAGTAGAATAATATAGTGATATAGGTGATCAACGCTTAATGGTGCTAGGTTGGCTGTGCTAGTGTTGTTGTAGTGTGGCATTATGATTTTCAATATAACAGTAGCTGGGTCATGAGTGATGTGTCTGCAGGTTGTGCTATTCTTGTGTAGGCTATGATGCAATATAAACAAGTATCTTTGCTATGTCTTGCCTACAGTATAGTGTAACTACACTACGCAGTCTAAACATAAATGCATGCTGTTGTATTGATGGGTAACTGGACATCAAGTTTGTGATGGCATGGGGGCATAGTCCACGTTTGGCCATTTTTAGTCGTCCAAGGTTTTCCGCTGTTGCAAAAGTTTGGAACAGTTAGGCCAGAAATGCCTGTGAGGCAACGTGGTGGGCTCTTCAGCCTATACCCCGCGTTGGTAGGTCCGGTGTGCTGTAATTATTAGTCCCGTCTTTGCGGCCACCGGGCCCGGTTTCTCCGGCTCGGAGGTCTGCTCCGGTAGTTCCCCCCGTGTTTTGCAGCCGCATGGCCGCTTGCAATGTTGCTTCAACTGGGGTGATGTGCTTCATGTTGCGCTGGTCCCCGTGGTTTCGGTCAGGTAGGAGATGTGTGTGTGTCGCTTGGTTTATAATCCCGGTGCTTCTTGTGTTCTGGTGTGAGCTTGTGCCCGAGGGTTTTGGTGTCGTGCCCTGCCTCAAGGCCCGGCGGTATCTGTTTTGCCGAACGGCCATATTGAAGGCTCGAGGTACCTGCATATAGTGGCTGCGCCTCGCTGCTGGACGTATCCACGAAGCCACCCTTATTTCAGCTTGTCGGTGGGTTGCCCCCTGGTTGAGTAGAGCCTCCTTGAGGCCTACACAAAGCAGGTCAAAGATTTTCATAGGGAACATGAGTGTCTTAATGTGAGTGCTCCTCTTTCCAGGTGTAGGCTGGGCGGCCATTTTGGCCGGTTGTTGTGGGTCTGTTGCCCTTCTATGCTCTGCTTCCAGTTTGCTTGCTTTCCCGACAGGTCAGTACGTCCTGTGGGGACCAGGGTGTCCCCCCCCCGGTCCAGGGGGGAGAGGGGGGTTGTGCTGATAGTTCGCTTGTGAGCTTTTGCGCTGAGGAGAGCGGCCGCCTCTCCTCTGCTTCAGCCCTAGTAGGCCGCGTTTAGATCTCCGTGATCCAGGCCCCGACTGGTCCCGGGGTGGTGTCGATGGGTTTGGTGGGGCACCCCCGACGTGGGTGGTGCGCCCTCGGGTGAAAGTTGGCTTAGCAGCCGTCGTTTTTACCTCGGATTCCGTCTGCTGGGCTGGAGCTTGTGCTAGTTGCATCCGCGTGGCTCGGCGGTCAGGCTCCGACCGCTCCATAAATTATTTTATATCTATATATATATAATGTAACTAAACCCCCATTATTTTTTGCATAGGTGAGGTGTTTTTAAATAAAACTATTACAATCTCTAAGATTTGAAATCATTGTTTAGTGAATAAGCAAGCGCACTGGATTCTGTATTTTGTATATATAGGAAACCAAAAACACGGTCCTACACTCACTCTTTAATTTTACTTGCCAAGGGGCTATTCCAGCCTTTTAACAATACATACACTTGAAGAAGGGCACTCACTGGCCTTCTTAATTTGCAAACTTTATTCACCAACTGTCATGGATTCACTAGTCTATTACTGTTATTCCCTCAATCCTGCACTAGTCCTAGTTCCAGATGTGCTGAATATGGTGGTAGTGTTGTCGCTGTGTTCAGTTTCCCCAACGTAACGGATGCAACCAGTCATATAGGGTAGAAGAAAAAATCTGAGCTTTATTAGGCCACACTCGGCTTTTTATAGAGTGCCCCTAGCATGGGGTTTCTAAGATAAAATCACAGGGATTTCCTTTCCACAAGCCATTGTGTTTGAGAGATAATTGAGCTCCAATTAAGATAACTCAATTACAACTCAATTATCTCGCAAATAAAAAAAAACTTACATACAATTTTAACATATCACAAAAATACATGAAAACAGCATAGGAACCCCACAAAAATTATATCCCCGATCTGAGAGCACAACATATCCAAAAAGCACTCAGATCGGTTCAGTAAAACAAGAGTTAGGTTTGAACACAGTTTTGACCGACCGGCAATGAGGTGGTAGCCCAAAACAGTTCCAGAGAATTGGTCAGGCTGGCCGGTTGACTTTTGGGGGTTCCTGTGCGTACACCGACGAACGCATCCCCTGGCTTTTAAGAAATGAATGCTTCCCTTGTTCGGTAATTTCTTGAACGTCGTAGCTCCTAGCTCCTAGCGTACCTCCTAGCTGGTCGGGAAGTTGAACTACAATTTTCCGCAGGGTTCGCCAGCTTGCGTAGCCAACTCCGAGATCCATGCCGTAAACTACCAGGTACCGCTGCCTGCTTTCGGGAGACAAGATGGCCACCAGGCATGATAGCACGTGTGTTCATATATGAGTATGGCGGCCACCCAGGGAAGCACTTGAGGTGATTGCTCGTTTGTGGTTAACAGCCAGGGGTGGTGGGTGATTACGAGGTGTTAACAAGGGGGACCACATATAGTCTGTTCGGTAACCGAACAGAAGGGAACAGATAGCCGAACACAAAGGAAACAATTACCTGGTAGGGACTCAATTCGAATACAGGGGATGTTAGACAAAAAAAAGTAAACATAAGGGAATACGTACGAGGAGTCCCATCTCCTGTGACACCAACGGTCAGTAACTTTACAGTATCATCAACGTTTCAGTCCTCATCCAGACTTTTATCAGGATACCTGTAACAAATATAGGGCAAGCAATATATAGGCACAAGCAGCCCTAAACCATGTGTAAAGTGGCTCTTAATCACCAGTCTGAAACAGTCACCACCTGTGATGTGAATTACCCCCTCTCCTGTGAATATAAACTCATATGTATACTAAATATACAACACCGTATGTTCAGACCAATGAAGTGTAATGTGAAAGTAAAAACAATTCCAAAAAGTGAAACAGTGATTAAATTAATACAAAATAATAATATAATATTTAAAAAATTATTTTAAAAAACTTATCTATGATGCGTTAAGTAACCATCACCCATACTGATTTCATAATTAATACCAACATCTTGTGAGTAATAAATACTAGTAACTTAGTCTCTAAATAATATGTAGCTAAAATATGTATCTAAGATATTGTTACTAACCCCATCAGCACTCACCCAAGTTAACAAACAAAATTTCCAGAACATCCGATAAGGGCAACATCCCACCTAATGGTCACTACTAGATCATACATCTCCTGGGGCAAACCTCCAGTCCCAGATATCTGTGCATGAAAAGGACTCCCCAATTATTACAACTGCTCGATAACAAAGGTAATATACCCTCAAAGGTAAATGACGGTAAGACTTAAAGCGTAATGCATAATAAATTACTGGCAGACAATAATACATATGTCCTCTTACCAGGATAAACCAGGGTATGGGTGTGATCTCGGGCTGTGTCAATATGGGCAAACCTATAAACATTTATTTGGGCAAGACCATGTACGTGCCTTGGCCAGGTTATTAGCAAGTAGAACGGCATTATATACAGAAGAAGAATATTTAAATAAGTCATAAATCACTAAATATATTAATCAGTATATAATTAGCAGTATCAGACCTAATACATACACAAAGTATAAAAAATGCTATAAAAAAATTTGCTACAAAAAGCTAATCTTATATTTGGGATGTCAATAGTTTTAGTTAAAAGAGTAACTTTCATTGTGATGTTCATGCATATCCTTCTCTATCTCAATATAACATATGGGTAAGACAAAAGGGAAATTAAGTTAACATATGATAAAATAGTTACAGAACTACTGTTTTTACAGCAAGTGTATTACAAAGAGGTTAGCTGTGTTTTAGGTACTAAATTGCGTGGACAAATCAGGGGAAATTGAGAAGGCTATGTCTTCACTGGCACAGAACTGTATACGTGGCATTTTGACAAGCAGGTTGACAATTAAGAACTTATAAAATGAAGAGAGTATCTGTGGAGACCATACGCACATAGAATTATGAACCTAGGGATAGATGAGATGAGAAATGATGGAGAGTCTTCAAAAGTATTTCTACACAAACGTCCCATTCCATCTTGTTATTCCAATGTGAGAAAATGGTGTGAAAGTATCCATAGGCCCTGTGGGCTTTATAGTGAGAGATGCACTTGGTGGCTGCTATATTTTTCTTCTGTGAATGCATAGTTAAAATTAATCTAAAGCTACCCACTGCCTCTCCTCCAACCTTTCTTAGTCTCATCTATCAAATGCCCGTTATCTATTGCAGCAACATTTTAGGATGTGTCCCGAGTTGCGTTTATCTAACCGTCACACACGGCTATAATCATATATATTTTAGTATAGGAACAAATATTTAGCATGTTACCCAAATCCTTCTAACAAATCCAACTCTAAACCAAGATGCTGCAGGAGATACCTCTGTGATCGAAACTGTGTCTTGCAAATGAGTTTTAGATTTAGTATTTACGATATGAAAATCCAGTTCTGATTTTTATTTGACAATTTCATAATCGGAATTTGATAGAATACATACTATTCTAACCACCATTACCTTGACCCCCCAAGTAGCTTATTTTATTCTGTTAATTTTTGTACATTTACATTTCAACGTCATTTAAAAACCTACATACGTACTCATTGAAATTGTCATGTTAATTACATCTTTACATATATTATTATATTTCAATATGCATTTCCTGTTTAATTATTGCAGTTTTCATTACATAAATATTTATAAGCAGGTAGAAATTATGCAAATTGGCCCCCTCGTCTTAACATATGATCAAGAAAACCATGTTTTTCATACTTTAGGGGTTTGGAAGTAATTTTCCAGTAATTTTTGCTTGGGGCTCATTGTCTGCTATGATGTTATGTGACATTCATGTTTTTTTTTGTATAACCAGGGGAAAAATAACATTTTTATATCAATTCAGCCTAAAAGCTACTGTACTATTAAGAACCATATATATAGAACACAATAGTGTTACTGGCCTGGAAATGGTTGTACCTTATCTTTGATATCTCTACAAGGATATGTTGACTTTAATTCTTTTTGAAAGCGCTTAACACTTATAATGCCATAATATTGAAAGCATGTAATGCTTCTCTAAAAGCATGATTAAAATTTTATTGTACCTATTCATAGAAGTCTAAAAATGCAAAAGTTGTCAGCAGATGGCTCTGTTAGCTAAAGTTAAATTATTAAATCTATGCCCTAAATTATTAATACTATTATGACATTTTTGGTATGCAATAATATCTATAGTTTAAAAAGAATGCTAAACATTATTTAATTAGTTATTGCCTATAATATTTATAAGTAATTAGCAAGAAACTTCTATCTTATAGTTTTAATCTGTCTTTCATAGATCTGCATTGAGCAGACAGTCATTTCACCTTAGTTTCATCATATGTATGTTTTCCTCTCTTATAATCCCACTGCATGTGATTTGGGCAATTTCCATTACATGTGCTCTCACTGATAGATCAGAATACAGAAGAGTTAATGCAGTAAAGGTGTCAAATGAACTGAATGAGGCAGCTGGATAAATAGGAAGGATATGGTTAGATAACAGGTTTTAACATTTCAAGAACTATGCTACTAGTCAGACATAAAAGTTACTCACTGTTGCAAGCTTGGAGGGTCCATAGCACACTCACGAGAGGGGAATTTCTACTCCCCAGAGCAGAATTTTTTACTCACAATGGCTACTGACAAGTGGGAAGTGTGAGCCCAGATCAGAAGAAGCATTTTGAAATGTTTAAAGTTTAATGGAGTGAAATAAGGTTTAGTAAAATGATGAGTGGTTAAAAGTTTTTGCAGATGCGAAGGTGAGAAGTCGAAAATATGTATTGGATATCATAGAGATTACAATGGCAAATGGAGTAAATAAAACATACATCCTTGTCAAAGACAAAAGACTAAAAGCTGCTACTTAAAGATTTATGTTCTGTGGATGAAAAAGAATATAGAAAGAGAAAAAGGATAAATGAATGGTATTCTGAAGAGGTGTGAAATTTGTTGTTTTGAAGAAGAGTTAGAAGAGACCAGAAGCAGGGCCAGCACATCCATAAGGAGGCACAAGCGGCTGCCTTAGGCGCTAAGAGCAGGGGGGTTCAAAAATCCATATCCCCTGCCTCTGGCTGGGGACTCGGATTTTTCAACTTACCTGTCTCTCCCTGCAGCCAGCCACCAGCAGCCAGGGGAGTCAGCTGGCCTAGCATGATGATGTTAGGAGGAGGGGGCATGACTTCCACTGCTTTTCTCCCAGGACCGCTGAGGAGTCTGGGAGAAGAGCAGAGGAAGTCATACCGCCTCCTTCTGACATCATCAGGAGAGGCCGGCCGACTTCACTGACTGCAGGCTCCAGGTCCTGTCCCACGCCAGCCTCTGTCCCCCTTCCTCAGCCCCTGTCCCCTTTCCTCAGCCCTGTCTCCTTTTCTCAGCCCCTGTCCCTTTCCTCTGCCCTGTCCCCCTTCCTCAGTCCCTGTCCCCCTTCCTCAGTCCCTGTCCCCCTTCCTCAGCCCTCAGAGAAAGTATATAGTGATCATGATTTTTAGCGATATCCAATATTTTTAATGTGGTCTCAAACAAAAATAAAATGCTATATAAAATTTGTGGGAATATCGAATAGTCGTGTACAGTAAATCAGACAGGGCTCAGAATATCGAACCATTGATCAGTAACCTGGATGAAGTAGGGGGTCTGTTTTATTAAATACGCGGTAATATGCTTTTAATGGGATAGGACGTTAGGAAAGGTGTGTGATTGGGATAAGTGGTTGTGGCTGTATTTACCTTATCCTGGGACCGACCTGGCTCCTAAGCTTGAGCCGTGCGTGGCTGGATCACTCCTGCCTCCACACGAGCCGCATGCGGCTTGATCTCCTCTTCTGACTTAGCCGCGTGCACTGACCTCAGTGATCGGTCACGTGGCCCGCCTGGCACTAAGAGCACGGCTCGAGTCACGAGCTCGCTCTTAAAGGGGCAGTGGGAGCCAACAGTTGATTCAGGCTCCCATGGGCCCACGTCATTCCAGCACCCCCACACACGAACGTTTTGGGGGCACAATAGCTTGCATTTAAAAAAAAAACAAAACTTTTTTGACTGTAATATAATAGCAGTCAGTTTCCTTCACACGTGTGCGTTTCAGGGCCTGCCAGGGCACAGTGTCACGCCAGTGCAACTCATATCTGGTGTAACAGTAGTGTACATTAAAAGAAAAACTAGAAATTTGACTGTGAAATAATAGCAGTCAGTTTCCTTCACACGTGTGCGTTTCAGGGCCTGCCAAGGCACAGTGTCACACCAGTGCAACTCATATCTGGTGTAACAGTAGTGTACATTTTTAAAAAAAATACAGGGGACTTGTTGTCACCTTTCGGGGACCCTTGGTGTTGTACGTGGCTGGGTGGAGGAAGAGACCTTCAATGACATCAGTGAGGACAAGGAACGGGACATGGCTAGCTTGGTATCCAACCTTGTGCAAATGGGGAGTTTGCGGTTGTGCAAATGGACTGTTTGCGGTTGTTTGCGGTGCGTTAAACAGGGAGTTTGGTCTGTCACTGTGAAGCGGGCGTATCCCTTACACTACCTGATCGATACAACATCATACCTGATGTTTTAAAGCACGTTATTCCAAACAATTTAGGAATGTTAGGTGATATATGTCCTTTATGGATTAAAACCAGACTCTGCATCAACTATGTAATTTTCCATGGGAGTTTTGCCATGGATCCCCCTCCGGCATGCCACAGTCCAGGTGTTAATCCCCTTGAAACAACTTTTCCATCACTATTGTGGCCAGAAAGAGTCCCTGTGGGTTTTAAAATTCGCCTGCATATTGAAGTCTATGGCGGTTCGCCGTGTTCGCCCGTCCGCGAACATTTGCGGAAGTTCGCGTTCGCGGTTCGCGAAAGGAAAATTTTATGTTCGCGACATCACTAGTGTTACAACATTTCACTATTATTTGCATTTACTTAGGAAAAACTGAAACCCAATTTGCATGTTTTTTTGTATACTGAAAGTGAAAGAGACTGGTCAGGAGGAACCTTAAATGGGTTGCTGAGACTACCAATAGAGCCATCTTTAGTAAAAGCTAAGTAGATAATTATATATTTTTTATAAGATTACTTTTAAGATTGTTTTTTGATAGTTTTGTTGTATGTTTAATAGGACTAGATCAAAAATTATTGATTCGCATCACTCCTGCGGTGATGGGTGTGTGCGGTGATGTCACTGGAATGAACGCAAAATGGTGTATGCCAGAAATGACACATATGGAATCGGTCTTATGAAAAGAGGCGGGTTCTGAGTGTGCAGCATCCAAAGAAATATCAGGATGTTGGTGAAGCTGAGACAAAGCTATATCCCCATGAGAATGATGTTTTGGGCAAAATGCAAATATAGTATTTCTCGAATTGTGTACTTTGTCTTTAACCCCTTAAGGACGGCGGGCGTGCTCTGCTGTCCTTGGGGACCCGGCTCTAAACGCCGGCGGGCGGCATAGCACATCTCCGCTGTCCAGGGGACTTACCTGCTCACTGACGATCGCGATTGGGGGACTTACCTGGCATCGCAGGGAGTCCCCCTGCTGCCTGTAAAAAGTTAAAATAAAGTTAAAACAGTGTAAAATAAAATAATATATACTTAGATTATATATATATATATATAAATCCAAAAAGGTGGCAGCACTCACGGAATTAAAAAAATCTGATCTGTATTTGGTCATATTTAAAAAAATTAACATCAACGTTTCAGTCCTCTGTATGGGACTTTCTTCAGGATCAATACATCCCATAACTAAGCCCTGGCTTAGCACCTGGCAAACAAGGGACCACTGTAGCGTGAGTGCAAGAGACTTTTATATATATATATATATATATATATATATATATATACATATACACACACATATATACACATACACTGTCTAAGTGTATTTTAATATTAATATATACTAATATATATATATATATATATATTAATATCAAAATACACATAGAATGATATTGATTTTATATATATATATATATATATATATATATATTTATATATAAAATAAATATTCAAATACGTAAAAAAAATATTAAATAATAATCATAAAAAATAAATAAAAAATATATATACCGTATATACTCGAGTATAAGCATTTATTGTGCCAAAAAAAAAACCACTCGGCTTATACTCGAGTCAAGGTCTGTATTATGGCAACTTACATTGCCATCCATGAGTTAAACTGAAAAACAAAATATTTCATCTTTGTGACACTTAAATAGAATTTGCATAATAATTTGGAACAGGGTGTATATGTATATATATATATATATATATATATATATATATATATATATATATATATACCTATATATAAATAAAAATAATAAAATATATATATATATATATATATATATATATATAAAATCATGTATATATTTATGTAATATTTTTACACAATTAATTCAGTTTACTAATTACAATTTGCAGGACCTGCATTACAACCCAGGCAGAAAGTCCAGGGAATTTAATTTGCTAGCGCTATATTTAACCCTGTAACTTTCCAAGACACTATAAAACCTGTATATGGGGGAGTACTGTTTTACTCGGGAGACTTCGCTCAACACAAATATTAGTGTTTCAAAATAGTAACATGTATTACAACAATGATATTGCCAGTGAAAGTGACATTTTGTGCATTTTCCACACACAAATGGCACTTACACTGACGATATAATTGTTGTGATATGTTTTACTGTTTTAAAACACTAATATTTGTGTCCCAGACGAAATACAATAACGATAATGCATAAACAAGCTTCAAGGCTATGCTACGACTCTTTCAGTACATAATATACTGCAGTAACCCTAAATAGATAAAGATGTTCAGACTTTAAGATGCCATCTTGTGCTAAGTCAGGGAATTTCCCATGACGTGTGCACCCTTACATTTTAGTTATGACTTTGCATTTTTGCCAAGTTAAGGGAGGTCCCGAGAATGAACAAAACAAAATAAGTGTTACTTTTTCATATATGAACTACGGTAACCCTAAAATGAAGACACCTATAAATAAATAAAGGTGTACTTTTGAATATTAGAGAACATAGAGAGGAGAGATTTGGAGACAGACGCTTCTCCATCTTATAATGACAGAGAGGCTGACATGTTGACATGTTCAGGACGGTATGTTATTCTATTAATGATATTGCAAGAATATAGTTTCATTTTATAAACTCTGCTATAAATTATTGTAATGGATTGTATATGTCTATATTTATATTTTTATTTAATAAAATATCTAAAAGACAAAACTTTATTGCTTCCAAGGCAATTCTTATTTTGTATTGTATTCTCAATTATTTATATATTTTAAATAGAGGATCTCTTACTGACTATATAAAAGTATGGCTAAGATATCTGTATGGTTAGCCCTGCTAAGTTCTATGCTTCAAGATGTTATAGTGGTAAATAAGGGAACCAGCTGTGGGGTACAATTATGCATTAACATTGCAGGTACAGTTACTTTACATACTGCCAAGGAATGCCTACCAGGTGAAAACAACCAGGCTTGAGAAGAAGATGCAAATAAAAAGAACGGACCAAACAAGGAGCATGAAGATCCAAGTAATGCTCCTCAGGAATGTATCTTTTCCAATGCAAGAGGAATACCAGGATAAAGAAATATGATGGAAAAGTGGAGCACAAAAAATACTTATACCGATGACTCTATTGATGGTCAGGATAGTGCCATGAACATGTGGAAAAAGGAAGAGATAAAAGATAGATAGTAGACATGTGCAATTCGTTTCATTCTGAATGTACATTCGGACGAATTTCGTGAAATTCATACATTCGGATTCTTACGAATGCCCAAAATTCGAATTGCCGAAGTGCCGAATTTCAGAAGTGCCGAACCGAACAGAATTGCCGAAATTCCAAACTGCCAAAGTTCCGAAGTGCTTTGGATTTCTGAAAAGCAATTGGTTAGGGGTTAGGGTTTAGGGTTAGTGGTTAGGTTTAGAGGTTAGGGTTAGGGGTAGGGTCTGAATTATCGAAGTTCCGAATTGCCAAAGTACCAAATTGCCGAATGCCATTTTTCTAAATTGCCAAAGCTGACAATTTTTTTTACTTACCCATATTTCCAAACCAGACCAATTTTTTTGCACATCCCTAATAGATAGTGTAATTCTATTACAACTGTCACATATATATATATATATATATATATATATATCATAGATGTTGAAACAGTTTAACAAGATTTATTTCATAAACAGTTTAAAAACAATATGTTTAGAGTATAATGCATATGAAATTATATTGCACATAGAATCAGGAAGGAGTTGAGAATAGCTGCCTCTTACAGGGGATCGCTGGTGAGCATATGCGGTTTATACCGCTACTCACAAAGGCCCAGACCTCAGATCAGTTAGTGTGTTGTGGAGCACTTGCATTCTTTGGTTCCCCCATCTTGGCACAGCTCTCTGGTGTGTACTTCTACTCCATCTGTATTTTAAATCTCACGGACTTTGTCTCTGCCCACCGTGTGGTGTCACTACACACGTCTACACGTTTCACCTGCGGCTTCATCAGGACTTGGGTCATAGTTTCTTCCATCTTTGATAGGGGTATTTATGGGCAACCCCTCATTGGATCAATTCAAAGTCCTTCATTTACATAATCGATAGTAAGCTTGTTAACGAGCTAGGTTCTAGACAGTTCACAAACCCCTTCTCTAGTTAAACAGGATGTATATTAACATGTAGCTGATTTCTCACAAGGGCATTTTTCATATGGAAAAAAATTCACAATATATGTGATTCACAATATACATTGTGTTGGAGATCAATGAATTTGATCTGATTTTAAATCAGTGCTCCACAACACACTAACTGATCCGAGGTCTGGGCATTTGTGAGTAGCGGTATAATCTCCATATGCTCACCAGCGATCCCCAGTAAGAGGCAGCTATTCTCACCTCCTTCCTTAATCTATGTGCAATATAATTTTATATGCATTATATTCTGTTCATATTGTTTTTATACGGTTTATAAAATAAATCTTCTTACATTCTTTCAACATATGTCTATATATATATATATATATATATATATATATATATATATATATATATATATACATATACATACATACATATATATGTATATATGTGTGACAGGTGTAATAGAATGACACTATATATCTTTTATCCCCTCCTTTTTCCACATGTTCATGAAACTATCCTGACCAGCAATTGAGTCATCTGTATAAGTATTTTTTGCGCTCCACTTTTCCATCATATTTCTTTATCTTGATTTGTTGTGTGCTAGGGTTTTACCCTTAAGTGTAGGGCACTAAAGTGTGTATCTGCATAACCATATCCAGTTTATTATACAAATTTTCACATTAATATATAATTGTTCAAATGATAGTTGTATTCAAAAGGGTTTTCTCATTTTTTCTTTCTCTTTTGAATGCCTCCTTTAGTGCTCTTTTTGATCTTTAAATTTTAGGAATACCAGGATGTCAGTGGAGCATAGTGATATCCCAATGAGAATGACACACCAACATTTCATGTAGCTGGTAATGAATCCAGTAATAATTATTGTTTCGCCCACTTTTACTTCTGACCTAGTAGATCCTTGAATATTAGTATAATGAGCCACAGGAATTAGAAGAGGAGAGGGTGGAGAGGACTGCAGCCCAGTATTATCTCTGGCAGTTAGTGTACACTTGTCTCCTGCATCTTGTCCATCTGTATCTGCTGTAGATTCATCTCATCCAACAGAGACAGCTGGGACATCAGCTGCACCTGCTACTACTGACAGAAGTATCGAAGCATTGTTCACTGTAGTGCACTGCATGTTGTGCACAGTGTACTCATACACAAAAAAAACAAATGTAGTAGTAAATCAATCAATAAGCAACCCATTTTTTTAACACAAACATAAGTCTTTTTTTTTCTTTTTAAATGGGGGACAAAACTAGCAGCACCCCTCTACTACTATCACCCTTAGGCAGAGCAGGAGGGATGTTGAGGATAGTGTCAGTCATTAACAGAGGCATGTTGGACAGGGACAGTTTAATTTCTCATCATCCCAGGGAAGAGTCCAACAGTTCACTCTTGAACATTTTGTCAGCTTTCACTCTAGAGCCATGTAAAAACAGCAGCTGCATAGCTTCCTGGGTGTTTGGAGTGTTCCTACTGGTCAGTATGCCTTTCTTTCTTTGGCACACTGGTGGCAGTCTACATGAGGGTTGTCATGGAGGAGATCCAACCTTACTGCAAACCATGTAATTATAATTAAATATAATAATGAAATAACCAAACTTTTTGTCCTTCACAAGTCTAATAATAAATATGGATCAGGTCATAAAATATGGATCATATAAAACAAATACTATCCAGCCATCATTAGAATCACACCAGGGAGTTGTACTCAGCAAGTACAGCAAAATGGTATGCTCATGCTGTACAGATTGCTCTCTTGAAAGAAAGACAATGTGGTGTCAAAAATCCAGATCAAGATACATTCTTGTTTATAACTACAAAGCTTAAAGAAACACTAAAAGTAGTGTAACAACTATAGTGCACTGTAGTGGTGATGGTGCCAGGAGTGCCCTGGTGCTACCTCAGTGTAAGTAGTTAAATACAGGGAGTGCATAATTATTAGGCAAGTTGTATTTTTGAGGATTAATTTTATTATTGAACAACAACCATGTTCTCAATGAACCCAAAAAACTCATTAATATCAAAGCTGAATATTTTTGGAAGTAGTTTTTAGTTTGTTTTTAGTTATAGCTATTTTAGGGGGATATCTGTGTGTGCAGGTGACTATTACTGTGCATAATTATTAGGCAACTTAACAAAAAACAAATATATACCCATTTCAATTATTTATTTTTACCAGTGAAACCAATATAACATCTCAACATTCACAAATATACATTTCTGACATTCAAAAACATAACAAAAACAAATCAGTGACCAATCAGTGACCTTTCTTTGCAAGGACACTCAAAAGCCTGCCATCCATGGATTCTGTCAGTGTTTTGATCTGTTCACCATCAACATTGCGTGCAGCAGCAACCACAGCCTCCCAGACACTGTTCAGAGAGGTGTACTGTTTTCCCTCCTTGTAAATCTCACATTTGATGATGGACCACAAGTTCTCAATGGGGTTCAGATCAGGTGAACAAGGAGGCCATGTCATTAGATTTTCTTCTTTTATACCCTTTCTTGCCAGCCACGCAGTGGAGTACTTGGACGTGGGTGATGGAGCATTGTCCTGCATGAAAATCATGTTTTTCTTGAAGGATGCAGACTTCTTCCTGTACCACTGCTTGAAGAAGGTGTCTTCCAGAAACTGGCAGTAGGACTGGGAGTTGAGCTTGACTCCATCCTCAACCCGAAAAGGCCCCACAAGCTCATCTTTGATGATACCAGCCCAAACCAGTACTCCACCTCCACCTTGCTGGCGTCTGAGTCGGACTGGAGCTCTCTGCCCTTTACCAATCCATCCATCTGGCCCATCAAGACTCACTCTCATTTCATCAGTCCATAAAACCTTAGAAAAGTCAGTCTTGAGATATTTCTTGGCCCAGTCTTGACGTTTCAGCTTGTGTGTCTTGTTCAGTGGTGGTCGTCTTTCAGCCTTTCTTACCTTGGCCATGTCTCTGAGTATTGCACACCTTGTGCTTTTGGGCACTCCAGTGATGTTGCAGCTCTGAAATATGGCCAAACTGGTGGCAAGTGGCATTTTGGCAGCTGCACGCTTGACTTTTCTCAGTTCATGGGCAGTTATTTTGCGCCTTGGTTTCTCCACACGCTTCTTGCGACCCTGTTGACTATTTTGAATGAAACACTTGATTGTTCGATGATCACGCTTCAGAAGCTTTGCAATTTTAAGAGTGCTGCATCCCTCTGCAAGATATCTCACTATTTTTGACTTTTCTGAGCCTGTCAATTCCTTCTTTTGACCCATTTTGCCAAAGGAAAGGAAGTTGCCTAATAATTATGCACACCTGATATAGGGTGTTGATGTCATTAGACCACACCCCTTCTCATTACAGAGATGCACATCACCTAATATTCTTAATTGGTAGTAGGCTTTTGAGCCTATACAGCTTGGAGTAAGACAACATGCATAAAGAGGATGATGTAGTCAAAATACTCATTTGCCTAATAATTCTGCACTCCCTGTAGTTTGGCAGATGATAGAAGGAGCCGTAAAGCCACATATAGAGGTTACGGCTGACCACATTTAAGTGTAAGGGTCTTAATTGGAGTTTGCTATATAAGTATAGTTTCTGTATTATGCCAACACTCTAAGCACCAAAACAACGTTAACTTAATGAAGAAGGTTTAGTGTATAGATCACACCACTGCAGCCTCAATACTAATTATCTGTCATTTAAAAGTTAAATAACTTTTGTTTTTGCTAATATGAAATCTAGCCATGCTTCTCCTGGTTGTGACTCACACAGCCTGCATAAAAAAAATGGCTTCACTTTTATAGCACCGTCTGTTTACTTTAGAAGTTCTTAAATTCCTGCTACGTTCATTGAACTTTACACTGACTCTAGTAGTCAATTAACAAAGCAGGAGATAAGAACATCTAAATTAAACATATTGTGCATTAAAGAAAGTTGACAAATTGTGGTTCTTGTCCACGAAATATGTATGGGCTCTATGATTCTCAGCCATGGGAGATGTGCCTAGTGTTGCATAACGATAGTACTTTAACTCCTAACTTTCAAAAGAATGTAGGGTGACACTGCAGGAACATGATCTATACTCTAAAACTGCTTAACTGACCTAAAGTTGTTTTGCTGTCTAGAGTGTCCTTTTATATTATAACTGAAAAAGTGTGTTCCAGCAAGGGAGTTCCTGCCTTTATCAAGTCTATCTTTGCATGCTACCTTTGGTCAAACATGCTTTAGACTTGATCTAACTCCTGAAAGCTATTCACTACAAACTTCTGTTAGTCAAATGAAAAGAAATGTCAGTACTTCATAACTTGATATAAGCTTGGACTTTATGGCATAAGTTGACAATTGAGCTGATGTTAACCCTCATAGTTGATGGAATATTATTATATTATTTTGGAGTTTCGTGATACTTACACTGCAGCTAAGAATTCTGGTTACGATTATGCAAATGCACACAATGTATCAAGTGAAAGCTGTGGTTAAATTATGTCCACAGTGGGCCTAATTTCATATTCTTCACACCTCATACCATTAGTGCAATGCAAGTACTGACAACCAGGGAGAACTGTGTGAAAACCAGATCTGCTGAAGTCTCTGAAATATATATTTTTGATCTACAAAGCTATAATTACTAACACACGCTTAACAGATTTTTTTAAACTGTTAGACTGGTTTCTCCGTGGCTCTATTCGTCCGTTGTACTTATGTCAGAGTATTTTTGTTTTAATTAATATTTAAAAATGTTTTTCCAGAAGGGCTTCAGAAGAGATCCATGAAATGATTTTCATCTTTTCTTTGCTTGATTTTGCTACAACAGCTGCATTCATTTATGATCCTCCCAGCAATTTGTGAGCAACATCGTGTTCAGAAAAAAAAAAAACGGTCGAGTAATTAACATAAAATAAACGGAAATAATATATGAAATGTACCCGACTATAAAATCATAGAAATTAAATTAAAACAAGAATGTAAATCCCAACAAAAACCTATTATTAAAAAGAATTTGAAAAGTGTGAATTACTTGGATATTTTATAAAAATAGCTTTTTAATAAAAAATACTTGATAAAATACACACTCACAACACTTTCAGGTGGGATGTCCCTGCTAGCTACATATGGCACAGTTTCATACTACAAAAATAACTGGACCAAAACCCAAGTCTTCCTAATAGGGATTCTAAAGGTAGATCTTATGATGCTCTAAACCATGTCCCCTTTTGATTGGCACACACATTCTATCACTTCCTTGGGAGAAAAATTCTCCCAGCACCAACATACGCTCATAAAAAATAACCACAAAATCCAACTCCTCAATTCCTGAATGGGCCTCCCATGACATTTCTTGGGTTGGACAGATACAGGCAATTAAAATGAGTGTTCTCCCACTCATCGTGTACCCTTTTCCCACATTACCAATCCATATACCTAAAATTCTGCTCCAAAGATTCCAACGTACACAAAATGCACAAATATGGAGAAAAGACCTCCCCGTATTGCATTTAATTTCATGAGAAGCCAACCTAGCGAGGGTGGACTGGGAGTCCCAGACTTAGTAATCTCCTATGTAGCCTCTCTTATTGCCCACTCCTCAACGGTCCTAGCACCAGTAGACATTTCCCTCAGGCTAGCATTAGTACAAGCCTACGTGCAATTGTATACGCTGACCCAGCTGATCTTAGCCCCCCACTGAATGCACCACAATATGGCTAGTGCAACAAATCTGGAGAACTCAAGTTTTAAACTCCCTGTTTCCGCCTGCATTTAACTTCCCTTACATCCATACAGCTCCACACACAAGACTTAGATCTATGCAATTGAATAAAAGTAGATATCACTTCTGTAAAAATACTCACCTAGAGGAACTCAGTAATAGCTTTTTCAGACTTAATCTCACAATACAGGCTACAACCCAAAGACATTTTTACCTATCTACCTACTCGATGACATCAACTTGACCAACCAGAAGAACTTCATATGTCCTTGTGGCAAAAGTAACTTGGCAATTTAAGTGTGCAGGCAATTTACCTCCCAGGCTGGGAGTCTGCTGTAGGTAAATTGCTGACCGCTGGGTGGCCGCGGTTCATGCAAACGAACACGTGGCGGCGGCCATCTTTGTTCATTCGAACGAGGTCAGCGGTACTTGTAGCCAAATCCATGGAACTGAAATTGGCTACACATTTCAACGAGCACCGCTGATCCCTACCTTCTCCTGCACTTCGACGCTGCGGCTGGAGACTAAGTCCCATTCGAAGCTTCGTACGCTCGTTCGAATGGGACTTAGTCATTTTTTCAGTGTAAAATAGACCGACCGCACAGCCCAAATCCATGGAACTGTTTTGGGCATGAAAATGTGCTTGCGGTTGGTCATAAAGGACTTCCAGCTAACTTTTTAAGTACTGGACGGATTTGGCTGAATTTTCGTTATGTTTATATTTAAAGTATGCTGGTTTTTATGAAGATTGGATGTGTGGTTTTAAAGTTATAGTATATGTGCAAAAAGTATATTTTTCCTGCATGTGATAATTACTTTAACCCATTGTGTTCAGTAATTATATCACAGGCAGAGGGGAGGGTTTGTGTGTAATTGATGGGAGTGTTTGTACTGTATACTATGTGTTTATTGGTTGTTTTGTAAAACCCTGTGGGCGGTTCTGTATGTGTTAAATCTGCATAAAAGAAGGCCCTTTGGTGCCAAGTAAAACAGAGTTCTTCTTCAACCTCAATCTAGAGTCCTGTCTCTTATTGGGGGAATTGCTATATCACTACAAGGGATTGCTATGCTCTGCATGCTGCCTTGAATAATCACTTCTAAGCTCTTTTAAGAGCTTGTTCCTGTCTTGCTCTCTGAAGGAGTCTACGGTGGTTATGGTGTTGGCTGGAGTGCTTGGAGCCCTCAGGAAGCGCTAGGAGCATCTTTCAACTGAGGTACCCAGTTGGGGTGCCAGGTGATCCGTTACAGTCCTCATTTTACAAGCTGTGCTATGGTTCCTCGCATAAGATCAAACTACTCTCCATATGTTACCGTACTCATTTTCCTGCTATATTTTGTAAAAAAAAAAAGACATCATTCATAAAACAATGGGAAGCTGACATTAAAAGATCATTTCCACTAGAAGACAGAAAAAGAGCACTAGAAGTCATGAAAGGAGTCTCTAAATGCATGACCAACTGAGAAACAAGCCACTCGCTGTGGTTCTAATGGTATCTGACACCAGAATGTCTAGCCCATATCTGTCCAAATGTCCCAGACATATGTTGAGATGTAGAACTGAAAAAGGATTGATAATCCATATCTTCTGCGACTATGCATCCCTCAATACATTCTGGATGGAAATACATGCCCTCATTCACAAGCTTGCACAAATTCGACTCTCCCATGAATCACAATGCTTTCTCCTAGATATACTCCCCCAGGTTACTCCAAGGTAGGCACTGGCAAGCTTTAATCCTCCACATTCTCACTGAAGCCAAAAGTTCTATAGCCAGACAAAGCAAATACCCAGCCATTCGACTGGTAACCCAATCACTATATACAAAGCAAATCTACAAAGAGATGGCTAACAGAATCTAAACACATTGATAGAATTCAAGAAATTATGGTCTGACTGGTATGCACACTCTGTGCATTAACACCCTCAAACCCTATAATGCCCATTGAGTTACTCCAGCACCTCCCCAATTATTCCCCCTTTATCTACATTTACCCTTGCCACTTCTTTAGCTCTAAGTTCTCATCAGTCTCCACTAGTATGAATAAATATAATATCAGTAAATGCAATGACTCAAGAATATGCTGTTCACTGTCTTTCCCAATTGTTATCTGTGAAATTATTCTCTTTTATATTATACACCTCTGGGAAATCTCAATAAAGATTATACATTGATAAAAATACACACTCACAAAGACATGAGGGTGCACAGTCTTCCAGTAGTGCACAGTAAAAGAAACTGTACAATTTCGATTCCACTGGTGTATACTTATGAAAGTTTCCTACTGCACAACTGGTCTTAACTCTCAGAAGACTCATTCATAAACACTTGCATCTTTCAATTAAATACACAAAACACATAAAGTTAATGCAATTGATACAATAAGTGTAGGACACTTTCATACCACGCCGCCAAGTGGGTTTTGTTATCTTCATCTATAAATTGTGTTTTCAATAGTGCCAATCCTTTCCTTAAAATAAAGAAACATATGTAATTAAAATGTAATTCAAAATGGTCGTGATTTTTATTATTTTTTTCAAATATCACATTTTTGGATTTTGATATGAGGCTCATTTAGCCAGTGATATATTTTCCTATAAATGGCATAGAGCAACTTTGGCTGTGCACAGGTCTTTGATTTGCATCTTCTACACTTTACCTCTTGCAGTGTTTGATTAAGTTTCTCCGACAGTCTCGAGTCGATTGACCAGAATGATAGATATCTAATTGGCCAAGCTGAATCATGCACTGGGCGATGCTCAAGACTAATGATATTTGGGGGTACACAAAAATATTAAGAAACATTAACAGTTATTATTTTTTTTTAATCTATTATCTGCATTGATTGTTTTACATTATTTATTAAATGCATTTAAATTGAATTGGTCAGTTCAAACCTTGATTGTCCATTTAAGTTCCACTTTGATTAAGGACCTTACAATGGGAAATCTAACAAATCCTCAGCATAGTATTTTTTTATGTTCATTTTTTTCAGGTTGCCATTAATTTTAGAACATAAGAATTGTTAAGACAAGTTATTGGCTAAGCACAGAACAATTATAGCTGGTATTATAGATCAGCCCTAAGGTTAATTAAATTCTGTATTGTAGATAGACAAAATTTCAATCAGATACATTTGCTTCAATAAATTACCTGTGTATGGGGTCAGGTAGTTTCTTTCCATTTCGTTATTGATTAAATGATCCAAGCCATTCTCTTGCTTGGTTATGGGATTATAAATTAGTCTGCTATAATTAAATTTAACTATGAAAATCTCACATTTAAAAACTGAAGTTATAGGGCATTGTGATGGTAAACTCATGCTCACAGAATCATTAAAATATTACAAAAACACACTCCATGTTATTCTCTAAACACTGAATTTTGTCCAAATGTGAAAATGACTTAATTCCCACTGCAATGTAATTTTCATTTTTACTAAAGCCAGGTAGCTCCAAGCAAATCTGCAGCAATCACCTGGATACATTCAGCGTCTGGATTGAAATCAGTGCTTTTGCATTTGAATCCTGTGCAGAGGTAGGATTTGGAATATTCACAAAGCACCAGTACTATATCTCAGGAGGCAATGCGTATGGCACGAGGCACATTTGCAAATTATTGCTCACTTGTTCACTTGCTCACATTTGCAAATTATCGCTCAAATGAATTGATAATTTAAAGTATTATTTGCCTACTAAAAGCACTAGCAGCCAGTGGACAAATAGTTAAATATAACTTGGCAGGACGAGGGTTATCCCGGTGGCAGCTGACCAGCGCTAGCTAGCCAGCCACCACATTAAAAAAATATATATAATCAATTTTTAAAAAGCCAATGGCAAAACAGCAAAGAGTTGCTTACTGGCTATTCATGTGTCGGGGCTCTCTCCTAATGCAGGTCAAAGGCTAATAGACCTTTTACAAATGTTTAGGATTTCCCTTAGTGCATTTTAGGCTTTCATTGAAACAGCTACAGCACACACTGGACATGTTTATATTGTACTAGTTAACCTTAGACAGCTAATCTTTAAGGAATACAGCACATTTAGCCATGCTTTTCTTGATAGATAGGTGTCCTTAAAGGTATAACTAAGGACTATATATGAGGACAGTTCAGGGTGATTCCTCCCTTCTGGGAGTTTTCCAAGACACAGTTTTGCTGTATAGTTAAATGAATAAACGAATGCTAACTTCTATCTGACCTTTATCCAATTTGCAACTACTTCTGTCTGTTACTATCAAGTCTAATACTAAAGATATTAGCCACAGCTATTACCCACTGAGGTTTTCCATATTGACAAAATAAGCACTGTAGCAGTTATGATCATACTTTGCAACTACTCTTGTATATTTAGTTGCTTTTTACTTAAGCCGTAAATCAGAGATTCTATAGTTTTTTACAATTAGTGCTATTGACCTAAATTTGTTATACAACATACATTTATACTATTTGTTACATTATTCTTCTCTACTACATTAACCCTAAGGGTACGGTCAAGTGTTAGTCTATCTGATTCTTAATTTCCCCAGTTTGGGGACCATAACAACTTTACATAAATTAAGTTGTTATGGTGCCAGGAGATCCCTGGTGCTAGCTCACTTTAAGGGGTAAACTGTTCTCAAACCACAAGTCTGCAATACGTACAAAAATATTGACCAGTCCGTCCCTGATTATCTCATTAATTGTTGATTTGATTTCAAATTATTGATTCAGTGGATACTTCTTGCAAAGACGGGGATAGACGCAAAGCACTCCTCAAAAAAGAGACATTTTGGCAACCTTAGAGCCTAAAAGACTCAGCAGGGAATTTGACTTACACTACTTCTTCTGAAAATGACATGCTGTGTAGATCCATCCCCAACCTCTATACCTCACCCTATAAATCCATTTGTGACTCATTCTTACCTGTGGGTTCTTTTTTTTTAATGTTACAATTTTTTTCTAAGGGTTTTCTTTACATGGACTTAGTTCTACAATATATTCTCAGTTATGATATATTGCTTTTATTCTGGTTACAATGACCCTCTGTTACAGATCGCATACTCCTTATTTTTTATATAGTGTTACTGTTAATATGCAAGTCCATTATACATTGTAATTTAGTTATAACTCACCAAACTTGTTTGCTGCTTCACCAGCACTAACTCTGTCTTCCAGAAGAGGTCTCTCTTTAGTTTGTAGCTAACTATCCTCTATCTCAGTGTTCCTCAACCCTCTACTCCAGGAAAACCTAACTGTCCAGGATTTAGGGATTACGTGGGTGTGTCTAAGGTGTTTAGAAAGAGAAGAAAAAAAAACACATTAGAATCTAAGGGGTTTTTAATTTTTCTTTAACAGGCTTAGACACACCCGTGTAATCCCTAAATCCTGGACTGTTAAGCTTTCCTCGAGGAGAGGGCTGAGGAGCACTGCTCCATATTACCGCATTCGGATCTCCCTCCTTAGTGTATCTCTTATCATACTTACCAAACATTTGTAAATCCTACCCATGGGGTTATTTAAGCATCACCTCTTGTGTCCTTCTCTACCATTGGGACATATATTTGGTGTACAGAACTCAGTAGCTCTCTCCCTTTCCTCAAAGTTATCATATGGACTGGGACATTATGCCAGCTAACATGTTACTGTGTATTCCCTCATGGCTATACATTTATATCTGGTTACCATGATAACCTGTATTTTCATCTTTCCTTTTGTTTTCCTCTGTCATTTCTCTATTGGGTATATACATTCACTTTAGATCTCTATATCGCAACCACACTCTTCATTGTCTCCATTCTCGCATATTCTTGATTTTTGTTTGTATTTCTATGACAATAAAGCACTTTGTGCAACCTCCGCCTTGGTGCTTTCTCTGTCTGTATATACTGGCCTTCCCCGCCCTATGGACGTGCTCCTTTTCTGCTTCTCTCAAGCTTGTAACTGTCTACTCAGGGGACAGTGCTTCTGGCACTTAACTACTTCCCACAGTAGTTACAGGTTTCTGTACTACACTAACTGTAACAAGTTCTGACTCCAACCTGTATTGGCAAGATTGGATCTATTTCGTTTGGCTAGATCTGCCTGTTAGCACTAGTGGATTCATGTTATATGTATATCATTAAATCTTTGTTTAAAGGTAACAGTTGTCCTGGTAGAAATTGTCTTTGTATGAAAATATATGTAGAATTATGCTTGTCTTTCAAAGTGTGGAATTGTAGATTCAATATTTTCTTAAATACCCATTATATCCATGATACCTTTTTTAATATTAACAAGTGTATTCACCAAAGTCCAGGTGGGGACTATTTACCTATCAACAGGGGTAAATCCACCCTGTCACCCCCTTCCCAGTGGTTAGGGCCAGGCCTGGACTGGCCATTGGGCAATCCAGGAAAATGCCTGGCGACAAAGCCGGTCCACAAGCACCTGGTTGAGGAGAGGAGTAACAGAGGCTGAATAGTCCTCTCACGAGCACAGAGCATTGCCGCAGTTACCACGGCAAAGCTCTGACACAGCACGTAGCCAAAGCTTGCAAGAGGAATGTACATAGACTGCAGCCAGTGGAGTCACTCAATACCACCAGACCGCCAGGGCTTGTAATATCCATGTAAGAAAAAGAGATGGGAGATATAAAGTTTTTTGCATTTTTGAAAATAAAAATAGTAAATATAATTGCTCTCTTCTCAACCTCCCACACACAATGTAGAAATCATACAAACACTTTGCAATCCTTACACACTGCACCTCTCACACACATTGCACAACCTCATACACACTATACCACCTACACACACACACTACATCCTGTTATACACTCTAAACATACTGATACCCTTTAGACACACACTGCACCACCTACACACACTACATTCATGACATACACACTACATCTCCTATGCCCACTCTTGATCCCCTATGCACACACTATATCTCCTGTACGCAAACACACACAAAGTGCATTCTCTAAACACACACTCTCTAAAGTTCACACACTAGATCACCTATATACACATAGCCGCAGCACATATTACACCACAAACACAATACAACTGAATCCAACCTATTTACACAAAACACCACACCACAATCAACTCACTCTACACACAAGCATTGCCACAAGCAGCCTCCAAACACATGTACAATACGCTTTCCTGGCCCTTTTGTCCTCTGGTATCCACTTATAGAGACATCAGAGACAAGTCACAAGCAAACGCAAGGCAAATGTGTCATTAAATTTGCTTGCACTGTGCAGAACAAATACATGCACATGGGCTGCCCTGAAAGAGCATTAAACCAGCATGCTCACTTTGTGGGTGGAGCGCTTATCATTGGCAATGACACAACAACCCCTCTCTCAGGCCCCACCCCTCCCCACTAGTCTGCTGTGATAAGAAAATGCCTGGGACAAGTTTTTTTCCCCCGAGTTCGGCCCTGGTTAGGGGCCCCTAAGCCTCTGGCAACCACTCAGTAAAAAATGCCCTAACTTGTCCACCCCATTATTGAATTTTTAGGCCCCATCTAATGAGTGCGCTGTTGAAGAAACTGTGCCAGACCCCTCCCCCCCTGTTATTTTACAGGCCCCATCTCCATATAAGGTCTTCCTAGTTAGCTCAGCATGGGAAGGTAGGGTTATACTGTAGATTTTACGCCTCCTTCAAACTAATATGGCGTGTGTTTCCCAGAAGTTTTTTTTTCTCACTTTCTTAATGTGGTAACTGGCTAGTAAGCACTGCCAAGGGGTTTTTCACTATTTGCTGCTAGTACCACGAGGTGTAAAATAGTACTACAAATTATTATTTGCCTGCCTTAAGCAAATGTGCATCCTGTTCCGTTTAAAATCAGTGCTTTGTATATATTCAATATCCTATACTTTGTATATCAGACACAGAATGCATCAGGCCATGCATCGAAATTCAGTCTTGTAGACCGAATTGCAACCAGAATTAGCTTTAGTAAATATGAGAATAGCCATTCTGGTAAGAAGTAGGGGATTTTTACTGTATTCTGTACATCTGAATAAAATCCAGTGTTTAGTGAATGACCCTGTAAATATTAACCATTGTTAATGTATTTTTATATATTGTTTTAGAATAAATTAATAATTTAAACAGAGGTTTGCTTAACGGAATTAGTATTATTACATTTAGATAGTCTGTACTTAATAACATTTGCTCTATTTGTTCATTGTGAATCTAGAAAGGGTAACCCTGGAGCAACTGCTTATTTAAATTTATCGATTCAGTGAATTAAAATTTACTAAGCTAACAGCATGCAAAGTTGATTATTCACATTTTCAATTCTAAAATACATTGTTTGAAGTGCTTCATGTTTAAAATTAATTCTGTTTAATACACCATAGCTCTTATGATTAAATGGATTTACATTATAAGTACTTATTGCAACAGTCTTCGCACATTGATTGTGAAAGGCAAAAATGTCAAAAAGTGAAATTATGCAGCTGATACTGTAGTTATATGTAAGCATGCTCGGAATACCTGAACTTATAAAATTAAAACTTGAATGATTCAGAGCTTAATAATTCAAAGCTCAGTTCTTCAATGTTTGATTCACAGAAATGCACAGGTTGATTTATTATAGTCAGCGACCCAAACAAATGGTGGAATGAAACCTAGTGGAACTAGATCTGGTGGACCCTTCTTCTATCAATCCGTGCTTTGAATGCATCCATTCTTCCCTCTATTCCTCCAGTAATTCTAACATTGATCTTAATATGAGTTACAGTTAAGTATATAGGCAAAAAAAACTATGTGCAGAAGAATATTGAGAATGGGCAACAGCTCAAGTAACTTGCCCTTTTGTGGGGCAATTAATAGTAAAGAAGCAGGTGAAAGGGATAGAGCAGCATGAAGATGAGAGAGAATAACATTTTGAAAGATAATTTAGGGTAGAATTATGTTTGTGTTTCAACATACTGGATCCAGAGGTTGTGCTGGCACCCCTGAAGTCTATTAGACGAGGAAGCCCTCTGACAGCCTTGTATGCCATATTCATCAGCTTGCTGGCTTTTGTGCAGAACATGGCACTCTCATGCTTTAATACGCTTTAAACCAGGCCAATATTTTTTATTGAAGATGAAAGTAGTTCACCTTTTCCTGAACACCTACATACACTGCATTGGTTGCCTCCCACTTTCCCATATGTGCCTCAACACTAATTCCCTATGTGCCTGAAACTTAACACCCATTTCTTATTTGCCTGACACCTAGGGCCCAATAGAATTCCTCCTTTCATCTGCCCTCTGGTCTCCATCATTAGGTATCCTGATGTCTAGATTGACTGTCCTACTCCTGTTTCCTCCATTGTGCACATAAGCCAAGGTGTCTGTGTTCAGGAGCATGCTAATGGGAGAAGTATATGAATGTGGGGAATGTGGGAACTGGCAGTTTCTCCAGATTCATTGATTAGTAATCTTTCCTAGCTGGAGAGTTGAAGAAATAAAAATGAAGGTCATTGTATTCACCAAATAATCCTTAAAGCCTGCTGTATTAATTTCCCCCTCTGTTCTGGGGCCAAGGTTCCTTAACTCCCTGTTTACCTAATTATATAATAACACAGAAACACTGGATGCATGGTAAGCATATAAAATGAAAGTAAAACAAGAAATTTAATGTGCAGATCATTATTTGTGAAAAACTAAAATACTCTAATTATGTAAATATATACTTTTTATGTATTATTTACTCTGCAATATTACAGAAATATTGTTGGACATACATTTTAGTGAGAAATCCCATGTCTTGCAATATTTCAGTCAGCCTGCAATTCTATGTAGTATATTCAGAGCCCTCCTTCCTTTCTTTTCTTTTCACATATAAACTCAGTTCAGTGTGGCATGAGGGAGAAGGCCCCATTCACAATCCCTCTTCAAAGCCATTAGTTTCTCAGCAGGGTGAAAACCAGTACTGGAGCAAACATGACGTGAGTTGAGACTTTACTGGTAACATTCCATTTTAAAATCCCAAACTAAAGTTAGATATTGTATACATTTTAAAGTGAAAGAGTTAACTATATTGCCTTTTCCTTTCATGTTTATTAAACAGACACTCAAGGCACCCAGACAACTTCAGCTCATTGCTTTCCTGGCACTATAGTATCCCTTCACTTATCTTTTAAATAATAAAACAACCTTTAAACTAAGTGCCATTATTTTAGTCTGTGTTGTCAAAACAAAGCATCGCAGAGTAAGCTCCTAATGGCAATTTAAAAGGTGCCTAATCACCAATTAATGGTAGTATCTACTTGTACTGAGATTTGAAAGTAAATGTCAAATTTAAGGCTGAAATAGCTGAACTAGAGAAATTCTCCAAGTCAGCTACATTTCTATATCAGCTACTTTGGCCTTAAGTCTGAACTTCATTTTCAATTCCTGAGAATTCTCACTTCAATGAATAACATTTTTGGTGTAACATTCCTTGATCTGTTGCTATGCCTGGGAATAAATAGAATTATTATCCAAATTAAACTTACAAATGCTACTGTTTCATGAGAAAGGAAATGCTGTGGTGGACTTACTTGGAATAGAATTTGCAAATATGACGTTTGAACACATTTTACAGGTAATGCTATCTGACGAAGGTGCATGCAGTCTGGGTGTTTAAGTTAACCCTGCACTTTTTTTTTACTTAGCTATTTTTCCTTATTCTGTCTCGTTAGTTTTATATGTCTTTCTCGATTTCCAATATTTAGCGGACAAGCACTTTGCCTTTCTGTGGAGGCTATGGACCAGACTATCTATTGCACTAATGACAACCCATGGTTTAAATAGGCAATTGTGTCCACCCTTGTGAGCATGAGTTCTATATTACACAGGAGACACATGTTAATCACCTTCTAAGAGAATGCGTCCAAATCTCTTTTTACCATTGTATTCCACACTAGACACCATTAGGGTGGTATAAGAGATACTTTATGATTGATAGTAGATATTGGCGTATGCAGGGGCGGACTGACCGGTCGGGCACTTCGGACATGGTCCGAGGGCCCGGCCGGGAGGGGGGCCCGCCATCAGGGGGCCCGGCCGCCCCTTTAAATGCTGCAGCCGCCTGAGCGCTCTCTTAAGAGCGCTCAGGCGGCTGCAGCTTCTCACCTCCCCTCCCCGTAGCGTAGCCGAGCTGCTCTGCGTCCGCGGTGCCGGCCGGAGTGATAGGAAAGTGCACACACACTGAGTGTGCACCTTCCTGTCAGTCCGGCCGGGTACAGGAAACAGAAACTCCTGTTCCGCGCGGAACAGGAGTTTCTGTTTCCTGTACCCGGCCGGACTGACAGGAAGGTGCACACTCAGTGTGTGTGCACTTTCCTATCACTCCGGCCGGCACCGCGGACGCAGAGCAGCTCGGCCACGCTACGGAGACGGGGTAAAAAGAGAGAGGGAGGGAGGGGGGGGAGTTAAAAGAGAGGGAGGGGAGGAGTTAAAAGAGAGGGAGGGGGGGAGTTAAAAGAGAGAGGGGGGGGAGTTAAAAGAGAGAGGGGGGGAGTTAAAAGAGAGAGGGGGGAGTTAAAAGAGAGAGGGGGGAGTTAAAAGAGAGAGGGGGGAGTTAAAAGAGAGAGGGGGGGGGTTAAAAGAGAGAGGGGGGGGGTTAAAAGAGAGAGGGAGGGGGGGTTAAAAGAGAGAGGGAGGGGGGTTAAAAGAGAGAGGGAGGGGGGGTTAAAAGAGAGAGGGAGGGGGGGTTAAAAGAGAGAGGGAGGGGGGGTTAAAAGAGAGAGAGGGAGGGGGGGTTAAAAGAGAGAGAGGGAGGGGGGGTTAAAAGAGAGAGAGGGAGGGGGGGTTAAAAGAGAGAGGGAGGGGGGTTAAAAGAGAGAGAGGGAGGGGGGGTTAAAAAAGAGAGAGGGAGGGGGGGTTAAAAGAGGGAGGGGGGGTTAAAAGAGGGAGGGGGTAAGAAGAGAGAGGGAGGGGGTAAGAAGAGAGAGGGAGGGGGTAAGAAGAGAGAGGGAGGGGGTAAGAAGAGAGAGGGAGGGGGTAAGAAGGGGGTAAGAAGAGGGGGAGGGGAGAGTAAGAAGAGGGGGGTAAGAAGAGGGGGGAGGGGGGTAAGAAGAGGGGGGAGGGGGTAAGAAGAGGGGGGAGGGGGTAAGGGGAGGGGGGTAAGAAGAGGGGGGAGGGGGGTAAGAAGAGGGGGGAGGGGGTAAGAAGAGGTGGGAGTAAGAAGAGGGGGAGGGGGGAGTAAGAAGAGAGTGGGAGTAAGAAGGGGGTAAGAAGAGAGTGGGGGTAAGAAGAGGGGGAGGGGGGAGTAAGAGGAGGGCAATTGCCCCCTCCCCTGTCCGCAGGCACCGTGCGGGCAGCCGGCAGGGGAGGGAGGAAGAGAGGACCCGGGAGCTCAGCCTGCAGCTCCTCTGGGTCCTTCTTGCGCGAGCACAGATCGTTGCCGCGGTTACCACGGCAACGTTACGGCTCTTGCGAGAGTAAACTCTAGCCCTGGAGCTACGGTCTAGAGTTCACTCTCAACACTGTGACCACCAGGGATTCCTGGTGGTCGCAGTGGTGAGAGTGAACTTTAGCCCCATAAACACACTGCCCCCACACACCATACACATTCACACACTGCCCCCCATACACACACACTGCCCCCACACACACCATACACATTTACACACACTGCCCCCACACACACCATACACATTTACACACATTGCCTCACACACACACATACACTGCCCACCCATACACACACAGCCCCCCATACTAACATTGCCACACACACACAGCCCCCTCGTACACACATTGCCCCACACACCCTACACATTCACACACTACACCCCCTCACACACACTGAACCTTTCACACACACTGCACCCCTTACACATTGCACCACTGCTCCTATACCCTACTACAGCCTCATATCCCAGCAGACCCCAGGTAAGTTGTCAAACTGTTCTTAAACGGTTTGACTACTTACTCTGGGAGGGGGGCCCGGCCCTCCTGGCACCATAACGACTACACAGAGTAGTAGTGGTTATTGTGCATGGATTATTTCTTTGAATAATCTACGAGTGCCCCAGTAGCAAGCAAGCCAGCCAACCCACAGGCCAGCCAGCCCACAGGCTGGCCAGTAGACAGCCAGCCAGCCTACAGGCCACCAGTTAGGCTTAAAGCCAGCAAGCCCACAGCCTGCCAGCCGCAGCCAGCAAGCCCACAGCCTGCCAGCCGCAGCCAGCAAGCCCACAGCCTGCCAGCCGCAGCCAGCAAGCCCACAGCCTGCCAGCCGCAGCCAGCAAGCCCACAGCCTGCCGGCAGTAGCCAGCAAGCCCACAGCCTGCCAGCAAGCCCACAGCCTGCCAGCCGCAGCCAGTAAGCCCACAGCCTTCCAGCAAGCCCACAGCCTGCCAGCCGCAGCCAGCAAGCCCACAGCCTGCCGGCAGTAGCCAGCAAGCCCACAGCCTGCCAGCAAGCCCACAGCCTGCCAGCCGCAGCCAGTAAGCCCACAGCCTTCCAGCAAGCCCACAGACTGCCAGCCAGCAACAGTAATTAAGGTAAGAGGAGCCAACTTGGCCTAGGTATCAGCTATGTTGTGTTGCTATATTGTGAATAGGAACCAGAGTGTTGGAGAGACCCCCCTCCAGGCCCCATTAGACTCCATTGTAGTCTCTAATGGGACCTGGAGGAAATTCTTTCTAACACACTCTCTAAAGGACACTGAGATAGCCTCTGCTAGAATGCTCCCCCCCCTCCATGGCCCATTAGCCCTCAATTGTAGTCTCTACTGGGGCCTGGAGGCGACTGTTTCCAGCAGGGACACTGAGATGGCCTCTGTTAGAAAGACCCCCTTCCAAGCCTATTAGACTCCATTGTAGTCTCTAATAGGGCCTGGAGGGGATTCTTTCTAACACACTCTCTAAAGGACACTGAGATAGCCTCTGCTAGAAAGACCCCCCCTCCATGGCCCATTAGCCCTCAATTGTAGTCTCTACTGGGGCCTTGAAGGGATTATTGCACTTTTGTTCCTTGTGTCTAAAGATTGTGTAGGGTGTGGCTGGAGGCGGTGCATGGAGGCGGGACATGGGTGGCGCTTGCTGCGGAGTATGGGTGGGGCCTGTAAGGGGGCCCTTGATTTATTTTGCCCGGGGGCCCTGAGGGTTCTCAGTCCGCCCCTGGGCGTATGTGTGTGTTGAAATCCTCTAGACCAGGAATAGGCAACAATTCGGCACTCCAGATGATGTGGACTACATCCCCCATAATGCTTGGACACCCATAATGCTTGCAAAGTATCATGGGAGGTATAGTCCAAAACATCTGGAGTGCTAAACGTTGTCCCTGCCTGCTCTAGCCTTTGTTTTTTGTTTTCTACATTGAAGCATACAATGGGTTACTTTCATATCTATAGACATATGATTATATTGTGAAGGTTTCAACATACCTACCAGACAGCTCTCCATATACCTTTTGGGAGAGCAATTAACTACTGTTTGTATTTTGAAGGGTCATGCCCTGGGACCAATCTGGTAGATCTAACTGGTGACTGGTCTGATATTTATTCAGAGCAAACCGTTTCTCCGCTGCTACCTGATGTTACCTTGAATTATTTTTGTTATTCAGTTAGCAAAAATAAAAAATATCAATATAGATTCCATTGAAGAAACTGGTTTGACAGGTACAGACAGAATAACCATTACAGGGCTGTAGTGATTCTGGTGATTGTTATAGTCATTGAGATATTAACCAATATTCAAATGTTACATGGTCTAAATATGTAATATAGATATATTTATCCAATTTTTCTTTACAATAGGATTTATCAGTATTATTATGAATTATATGGTGTAATCACATAAACTGGCGATTTCTGTCAATAAATAATATTTTATAACCGAAATTCTCTCTTCAATCAATGTAACAAGATTTAATCGTCAAGAAGGGAGTAATCACTTATGGTTAAAATGCAAAACTTCTCAGTTTAATGAACTGCAAGGCATATATTTAAATTACACAGTAGAGTACGGCTCATTAACGTTGTTGATTTTTACGATGACCTCCTGTCAGTAGAAAGCACTGAGCAACAGTTCATGAATTAACTAATTTACTGACCTTAACTGATTAGTCTGCCTGCAAATGCATGCACGCACTACTAAACAAAGTCATGTGTACACATTATTACTATCCACAAAAACACAGCAAAGAAATAATTTTTTTTTTAAATTAACATTGTTACAAATATGGTCATATATTGCATAAGTCCTAACCTATTAACCACATAAGGACACATGACAAAAATATTCTGTCATGATTCCCTTTTATTCCAAAGTTGTGTCTTTAAGGGGTTAAATGCTTTTATGCAATTAATCCCTGCCCTCTATGTTTGTTTTTTTTAACATGACCGTGTAATAAGATGCCTCTGACAGATCTGGTCTACCTTCCAATATAACATACACACCAATAAATACTCATCTGATCATGCATGTGTCAAAGAGTGTTGATGGGTCCGGTTAATAAAATTGACAAAATGCAGTGCATTTTACAAAACTTCTCCAAAAATGTATTTTTTTTTTAAAAATACTACCTTGCCAATTTAAGGTGTTTACTTAAGATGTTTTTTTGTTTTTTTAATGTATCAACTTGGATTAACTGTGGGTGGCAGATAAATATAATTTCGTATTGTGTTTTGCAGTGAAAGGTAAACTAATTATCCAGTCCATAAGCCCCTTGGTTCAATAATAACCGGATCAGTCCCCTGGTCCTAATATCGTTAAGATCAGACCGTTCTCAATCTCTGCTATTATTATAAAATAATCCCTACCCCAAACTCTAAATAGGACTGATGATTGCCCATCTTTCTGTTCCCAAATAGTATAACAATTCACTATAGTTAGTGGTCTCCATTCCCTTTGCCAGTAAGCTCTGAAATCCCACCATAAATTTAAACATAGCTAGAAACAAATAGCACTATACTCTCGTTTTCCCCTTTCTTCCTTCTTCGATAGATGTCACAGGCTGTACAAGATTAATGATCATCATAATCTCAGGTTGAAACTATTAATTATTTCATTTTCCTATTAATCATATGTCTGAAAAATTGCTGCAGAGAGTGATACACTGTCAGGGATATTTACTAAATTGAGAAGTCAAAGGGAATTTAAAATTTAATGCCAGAGTAGCCAAACAGAAAGTGTATCTGACTTAAATATGCTTTCCTGTTTAGCTATTGTGACCTGAAGGGGCTACTCCATTGCCCAAATAAAAACAATAAATACAATAAAAATCCCTATTTAGTAGATATATCTCAAATGTAATAATGCATGCATATATTTATGCATTTTTTTCATTTGGGGTATACCTAAAAATAGTTTGCAAAAGCTGAAGTTCCCTTGTCTGCAGCCTTGGCAAGCTCTTCTCTTCTAATCACGCCCACACTTTCTGTGGCTGTCCAATCACAGACTTCCCAATGCAAGGCAGGTGCTCTGGGCAATTGATGCCTCTTGAGTTTAGCTCAAATGAGCTAAACAAACCAGGCAGTAACAGGGCATGTTGTCTTATTCACAGTCAGAGGATGTAACTAGCTTAATTTATAAAAGTGTAATTTTATATTAAAATATGCAATTATTGTAAAATTAGAGGACAAACCCTTCACACATAAAATTAAAGTGCTTTAGAAATCCGGAGTGCCCCTTTAAATTTTAAATTCACTTTGAATTCTAACTTGAATTAATAACTTTGTATGTCTCTGTCATCATTATGTTGCATGACCTACCAGTAACTGGAAAGAGAGATAATTTTATGGCAAGACAGGAGGCTTCATATTTGCTTATCTTTCTTTACTGAAACCTCCCAGCAGCAAAGAAATAGTTAACAATAGTATAAAAAATTCAACCAATCAGAGTATATATCAGTATTATATAGCATTATGGAGCTCCTCCCAATCCCTCTTTCTTTGCTGCTTGCCTCCCAGGTGAGTCTATTCCAATTACTGTGCTATAATTTTATCCTTTAACACTATTTTGAGTTAACTTGTATATTGTTTGATTTATTTTCCTTATTACATAGTCTATTGATTTCACATATGTCCTTTGGTGTTCTTTCAATACAGCAGGGACTTTTGTCCTTAGTTTATTTTCATTTATTTCCTAATGTTATTTATCCAGTATCTCTCTTAAAATCGCGGTTTCTTTAAAAACCGCGATTTATTTATCAGCCTATCACTAATTTCTAGTCTGATTTGCTTCCCAGCCGCGTTTTTTTCCAGTTTTTAAACGCCGCGGCTGGTTTCTCTCACTCCGTGCAATAACTGCCGCGGACTCCATTTCCCAGGAGTCCGCGGCTCAACCTTTTCGCGCCTTTTCCCGGCTCCCCCCCTTCCCGCGTCTGTATACTTACCAGACACACTCCTTCCCGCCTTCTGTTACGGCGGACATCTTCTGCGCGGTCTCTTCGTCTCTGCGGCGCGCTTGCACCCTCTACCGCCGGATCCGGTAAGTACAAGGTTTATTTATTTATTTATTATTTATTTTTTCTAGCACTTTTAAAGTGCCAATACCCTTTACAGTTTTTTCATTTAGGTTAATTTTCTCCTTACAGGTTACGAATTAACAAGATACCAGCAATATTACTATTAATAAAGTGGCCTCTGTGGGTGACCCCCACCTTATAATTTACTCTGTATTTGAGTTTTTTCTTGTGGGTGACCCCCACCTCGATAAACATTCAGGTGTCATAATACCGCCATTCAGGGGTGACCCCCCACGTTTAGTACTCAGTATTTAAAAGTACTCAGTATTTAAAGTGATACATCACTTCATATTAAAGACATAACCACCTGTCTAATTACTTTAGTAGTGAAATCCACCTACTATTATTACAGTGGTACAACCCACTTGTGTATGTTAGTGGTAACCCCACTATTTATTATTGTGCCGCCCTTACTCATTTATTGCGCTAATAGCTTGGGTGACCCCCAATCCAAACTTTTTACTTAAAAACTGTTGGGTGACCCCCATTTTACCCGATATTCCCTAATATTTGACTACTGATCATATTTGTACAAGACAACCATGTCTGATACTACCGAACCAGCAATCTCACAAGAGCTTAGAGCTTGGCTGGTCTCTACTATTGCCGAGTCTATCCCCAAGGCGTTAGCAGCCTTCCAAGATAGGACTTCTACCGAAGTCAACCCTACCACTCGCTTGCCCTCTGATTCCGAGGACTCTCAGCCCTCAGACCAAGAAACCACACGCAAGCGCCCCTGGAAAGGGGATAGTAGGACTGCTGGCAAGGGCAAGGCTCCTGCCAAATCCCTGAAAATGTCTGTCTCCCACTCCGCCCACGTAACCTCCGATCCCCTAGAGGGCTCTGCATTCCACACGGGCGATAGAGTTGAGGACTATTACCTTGGCTATTCCGATGAGGACCCCTCGGTGAATGCGCTAGGGGATACCCCATCGGAATTTGTCAAGGAGACCTTCCTTATTCCAAAAGACATTGACACTAAAACAACACAGAAAGGAACCGACTCAGACATCCTTCTGGATGCTTCGGGTGCCCCCTTTTTTGATCCCAGAATCATCAGGCATCCACGATCAGCAGAATGGTCCCCACCGGACCACATCGCTAACTTCTGTAAAATGTGGTTACGCAAACCACTTGATAAAGAGATCAGGGCAAAACTCAGAGCCGAGTGCCCTCGACCTACCATCCCAATTAAAGTAGCTCTCACACCAGAGTTCGACCCGTTACTTGTAACCTTCCTCACTAAGACGGGGAAGGACCCCCGTAAAGGAATTGAACAGGGCCTCAAGACAGCCCAAGATAAACTTCTGGACATATCTGGCCCAATTGTCCAAATATTCATTCTGGCTGACGAAGCCTTAACCAGTGGGGAATTCGACCCCAATACAGTTAGAGAATGGGCCCAGAGAGCCTTATGTCTCCTGGGCAATGCAAATGTGGCTATGTCCACTGAGAGGCGCAGGGCGGCACTATACAAGCTAGATGCTAAACTAGCCGATCTCAGCTCCCGAGAACTGGGACCAGAGGCCAATGGACTATTATTTGGAGACTCATTTATGAAGGATCTCTCCAAACATGTGGCTGTATTTACCACATTAAATAAGGCCCAATCATCCCTACGCAGGGTTTTTCGCTCCCAGTCAACCCGTTTTTCTGGGAGAGCTGGACGTTTTAGAGGCCGAACGAACAGCAGAGCTGCCTTCACAGGCTACAGGCCTCGCCCAACAGAGAGCTATTGGCAATCGGGACAGCCCCGACCATATCACAGGCAGTTATTCAATAACAGAGGAGCCATCCGGGGACGTGGTTCTGCCTCCCTACGCGGACGAACTGCTCAAGGTAATCAACCTTCCTTTTTTAAACACACCTATTGCAGGCAGACTAACCCATTTTTCCCCACAGTGGGAGTTACTGTCACAAGACCTTTGGGTCCTACACACAGTCCAAGGGTTCACTATAGACTTTCTCAACACTCCCTTCCAGGACACACCTCCTACACCTCTACAGATGTCCACATCAGACAATCTGACACTGCAAACAGAATTGCACAAACTCTTACAAAAAGGGGCGATAGAGAAATCCCCCTTTCCTCAAACATTTATCAGCAACATATTTTTAGTCCACAAAAAAACTGGAGACCTGCGCCCAATCATCAATTTGAAGGACCTGAACCGATCCGTCAGGTACCGCCATTTCAAGATGGAAGGCATCCATCTTCTCAGGGACCTCCTTTGCGTGGGAGATTGGTTCTCCAGATTCGATCTCAAAGACGCATATCTCACAGTCCCTATTGCTCGCAATCACCGAGCCTTCCTCCAATTTCTCTGGCAGGACGAAATCTGGCAATTTACATGCCTCCCGTTCGGCCTTTGCTCCGCACCATGGTGTTTCACCAAACTGATGAAACCAGTAATGGCGCTACTCCGATCTCAAGGGATTCGGTCCATCATATATTTGGACGACATCCTGATAATGGCTCAGGATCCACACCTCTTGCACAAACACACGAACATGACGACAGCCTTGCTCCAAAATCTAGGGTTTGTGATCAATTTCCAAAAATCGTCCCCCGAACCTTCTCAAAAGGTCCAATTCCTCGGATTCCTAATAGATTCCGTACAAGCGATCCTACAACTCCCCTCCACAAAGGTAAAATCTATAAAGAAAGAGATTCGCAAACTACTGTCAGCCCGCCAGATTCGCCTACGCGATCTGGCCCATACCATAGGCCTTTTGTCCGCCTCTATCCAGGCCATTTACCCGGGACCCTTACACTACCGAGCCATGCAACGGCTCAAAACACACTATCTACATCGTTCCACTTCCTACGATCAGTACATCTCCCTGACAGACGAAGTTCGCATAGAACTCCACTGGTGGCTTCTCAACATGGAAGCCTGGAATGGCAAAGCCATTTTCGGATCGCAACCGGATTTCGTGCTGGAATCCGATGCCAGTCTCCTGGGATGGGGCGCCACGTGCGCCGACAAGTCTACCGGGGGTCTATGGTCCCCCTCAGAACGAGATCTACACATCAATTGCCTAGAATTGATTGCAGGATCTTTTGCGATTCGCAGTTTCGCAAAAGATTGTTTCAATTGTTCACTAGTACTGCGCATGGACAACGTCTCTGCAGTGCGTTATGTGAATCGGCTAGGAGGCTCCCGGTCCAAACTACTATCGGACCTTACCAAGGATCTCTATCAGTTCTGCCTAGAACGGAATTTATCCATCAAGGCGGAATACCTGCCAGGCACGGACAACTTAGTCGCAGACTGGTTCTCTCGCCATTGGAGAGATGTGAGCGACTGGCAACTGGATCCCCGCTTGTTCTATCAAATTCTCTGTCTTCGCGGGCCTCTCACTCTGGACTTGTTCGCATCGTGACTGAATCGCCAGACCGAAGCATTTATCAGCTGGCTTCCAGATCCCCAATCCTGGGCAGTCGATGCCTTTCAGCACCCTTGGCCGGAGACAGGAGCCTATGCGTTCCCGCCTTTCTCCATGATCCAACGCACCCTTTACCGGGTCAAAGCCCTAGTAGTGACAATAGTCATTGTCACCCCGTTATGGAGAGCCCAGACTTGGTTCCCAACCCTGTTGGAAATTTCAGCGAATTGTCCGATCCTACTACCCCGGTCTCCCGACATTCTCATGAACCCAGCGGGACATTGTCACCCTCTCGCCCTCCAAGGACGGCTCCAACTTGTAGCCTGGACCGTTTCAGGGGATCCTGGAATGTCTCAGGACTTTCGGAGACAGCTCAGGCGCTCCTATGGGACTCCTGGGCCCCAGGCACTAGACGAGCTTATCTCACTGCATGGCGAGCATGGGCCGGCTGGTGTCTGGAAAGGGACACCGATCCCTTTTCAGCTCCTTTGACAATTATCCTTAATTTCCTGTCTATCTTATTCGATCAAGGCAAGTCCTATAGATCAATTAATGTCTTTAGATCAGCCATATCCGCGGCTCACAATCCTATTGACAACGCATCAATAGGAAAACACCCCTCAGTTTGTAGACTATTACGTGGGATCAGGCTAGCCAGACCCCCTCTCCCCAAATACTCCAATTTCTGGGATGTTGCACAGGTATTTGCCTTCTTAGAATCCTGGCCCTCTAATGAGCACTTGACCTTACGTCAACTCTCTGCCAAACTAGCCTTACTCCTATGTTTAGTATCCCTCCGTAGGGTCTCCGACATTAGAGCTTTCGACTTCCATGCTATAGTTTTCTCGCCGGAAGGCGTTACCTTCCGCATTACTAGGCGAACTAAGACCAACTCTGCCTCTGTATTCTACCCCTACTTTCCCAGTAGACAGTCACTCTGTGTGGCGCTCTGCTTAAAGCACTATATAGCTGCCACAACCACTCTACGCCCCCCTACAGGACCCCTTCTAGTGTCCTATGTCAAGCCACATAAACCAGTATCCAACCCCACAATTGCACGGTGGATCAGATGGATACTAACCCAAGCTAGCATCGACCCCTCCTTTGGGGCGCACTCAGTCAGAGGAGCAGCCGCATCCTCAGCCTTTCTTGCAGGTAGTTCTCTCTCAGACATCTTATCGTCGGCAGACTGGTCCAGAGAATCCACTTTTCGGACATTCTACTTCAAACCTAGGCCACACGCCGCATTGTCCATTATACAAGAGCGTTAAAACAGCAAATATGTAGCCTCCTGTCTTGCCATAAAATTAGGGATTATTCTAGCCCTAGTGACTGAATAATCTAAATTTTATTAACGACAGGAGGCGAATATTTTCCCACCCTTGTCTCCAGCACAAGTTCGACCCACCCTGAGGTAAGTTACTATCTCTTCCTACTCGAGATGTCTCACACACATCCATTCATCATCTGTCAACTGTCAGGTTTACATTTCACATCTCTAACATTAAATTCATATACTTCACAACATTTCCATGAAATGCATTGAAATTATCTGTCAATCTCTACGATACGTGCTAAATTTGCAATCAACTAGTATGAGAACCTATACTCTCATGATTTTCTTTTTTCCTCCTTTAGTGTAAAGAATCCTACCGCTTACTTGTAACATCTGGATTCACCAACCCATTCAAGGTTTACATGGTTGAATGCATCAGGACCACGATTTAGTCCACAGTTCCAGTTTCAGTTCCAGTTTACATGGTTGATACTCAATACTGTCGGCTACAGCAAGAAAGAGGAATTGGGAGGAGCTCCATAATGCTATATAATACTGATATATACTCTGATTGGTTGAATTTTTTATACTATTGTTAACTATTTCTTTGCTGCTGGGAGGTTTCAGTAAAGAAAGATAAGCAAATATTCGCCTCCTGTCGTTAATAAAATTTAGATTATTCAGTCACTAGGGCTAGAATAATCCCTAATTAAAGGATCACTCCACATCCTACGCTTGCCGCCTTCCACAAAGACCTCAGTTTAGCACATCCAGCTCCTTCAGACCTCAAATCAGATGTGAGCGTGTATTCGAGCTGGTATGTACACACAAAACAGAGCGCATGTGTGAAGAGACTGAAAATCTCTTCTGGGGAAAAAGAGGAAGACTCGCTCAGTTTATAAGAAAAATGTACCCCAATGACTACATGCATGAAAATATAATTAATGTATTCATTGGGGGTATATCTGATAAACAAACAATGATTGCTACTTTTTTTTTGCCCATTAGGGAAGTAAAGTGTTCCTTTTAAGGCAGCATCCGTGTCTCCAACTGAGGCCCAAGCATGTGACTCCCATTATTCTCGGGCTACCCAAGACATATGTCATGTTCTGCAATGGGGTTTAGGCTCTTTACAGTGGAACAGAACATTGTACAAAATGGGATTTAAAAACATGAATTGTTAGTTAAAATTAGAAGCAGATTGTGCAATATTGAATTACATCCATATATTTACACACACACACATCATTTGCAAGTGGAGATGATATCTTGAAACATCTGCTATGACCAAAAGAGAGAGAATTCTGTTATGCCTTATTTACAATTTTTTTTTGAATTGACAGACTGGCACCTAACAGCAATACAGCAAGAAGGAGTGAACTTCTTAAGTGCTTGTCTTCAGGTACAACATTTAAGTACAAGGCAAAGGTGATGTAATGTGATGACTTGTGTGATTCTTGCATAATCAATGTAATCATTGGCATAAGCACAAGTATTGATGGAGGACAGGTGAAGAGTCAAGGCAGTTTCTTTTCTGAAATGTTATGACTGTAGCCACCAGAGGGAGCTTTAGAGTCTTCACTTTTCCTTTTTTATTTTTAAATATATTTTTACATAACATGTTAAGTAAGGAGAGTTCACATTGATTAATATTTAGTATCACAACATATATCTATATTTAAAAAAAACTATATTCCTAACAGATTACTATAATTTGTATCTAACCAAACTAGTGTAACTTAGCAATAATTATTAACTTAGTGAAAGCCTATTTCTCAACTCTCCCTGTTTCAAAGGCCCACACCAAAATCGGGGTACTGTTTTTCTGTCCTGATTTGTCCATTGGCGTCCCACATCTTGAGACTCTAGAGAATTGCTTCAAATCATCACAGTGCAAGTGTATTTTGTGTATAATTATATATGATGCGCTGTACAGAGAGCTGTCACAGCAGTGAGCTCATGCACAGAGCTAAGAGCTACAGGAGGTAACTGTGAATGGGCTGCCCTAAGTTAAGCTGCAGGAATTGAGTGCACGAACGCCAGGGTGACATGCTTGTTTTATGTGGCGCCTTCCCCCTCTCTGGACGTTAAACCCTCTTACCACCACCCCTCTTTTGACCAGATCCCATATCGTCAACATTGAGAGACATGGTGAAGGTATCTAATGCAGAGAGTACGATGAAAGCAAAACATGTATCAGTAGCCCATTTGCATCAATGTGGAACTAAAATGTTGCTGATTTGGCATTGTGCATCGCAAAAGTTAGGATATATTCACTAAACACTGTAGTGAATTAAAAATCTAATTGCAAAATGTTGGCTAACAAACAGTCACTGCTTGGGTATTTTAGCCCAAATTAAGCATTTTGGGTTTCAGTTGCCTCCCTGCTACTTTGTTAATACATTAAATCAGGGCTTCCCAAACTTTTATGGGCCGAGACCCACTTTTCAAAACGGTAATTTTTCGAGACCCACTTGCTTTTAATGCAAATTTTAAAAAGTGAACACCATGGCAATGAGCTTTAGAGGCATTCAATTGGAACACCATAGCAATCCGCTTTAGATGCACACAATTGGCACACCATGAATATTACTTTTAGAGGCATAAAACTGGCACACCATGGCAAACCGCTTTAGAGGCATACAATTGGCACACTATCCGCTTTAGATGCATACAATTGGCACACTATCCGCTTTAGAGGCATACAATTGGCACACTATCCGCTTTAGATGCATACAATTGGCACACCGTGGCAATCAGTTTTAAAAGCATAACATTGGCACACCGTGGCAATCAGTTTTAGATGCATACAATTGGCATAACATGGCAGTTTTAGAGGCAAAATTCTGGGATATCATGGCAGTTTTAGAGGCAGAAACTTTGCACATCATGGCAATCAGTTTTAGAGATATACAACTGCTTACTCACAGACTCAGAATCAGAAGTGCTGTGTCCTGCTCTTTCATCCAGGCACCTCACATTGATTATCCCAGTGGTGGAACTAATGTAGAGAGTGCCCTGGTGCAAATATGTTTTCTGGGCCCCCTCTAGTGCAAGTGTGGCCAAAAAGTAGATCTCCATCTGTCGGAGAACTTCAAAAATGCTATACCAGGTGGGGATCTACCATTTTCTTATCATTGCAGGGTTATATTTGTGAGAAGTGTTTGAGCATTTGGATGTAAGCATGTTTTTGAATTAAGTATATGTGTGCACGTATGGGTGTATTTGTATGTACTGTTGCCATTGGAATGTAGTGGTGTACTTGTTTGTAATGTTTGCATCTGAATGCATGGGTGTTTGTATGTAGTGTCGGACTTGAAATGCAGGTGTGCTTTTTGAGTGTTGGTGTTTGAATGAAGGGGTGTTTGTAGATAATTTTTGTATTTTAATGCCGGGGTGTGTTTGTATGTAATGTTTGCAGTACGTGTGTAGTGGATGCAGTGTGTGTGTGTGTGTGTGTGTGTGTGTACTGGATGCAGTGTGTGTATTGTGTTTATAAAATATACATATACACAATGTGTGTTTGAATGTAAGCATGTTTTTTTTGTATGGGGTATGTGTGAAGTGGATACACATACACACACATACAGAGACACACACAGACACACAATTCCACACCCTGACACAACAATACACACAATGACACCTAGTTTCCCACACATAGATACAGACACTCATGTACACAGATACACAATGACACACAATACACACAAATACACACACACTGACACAAAAGGACACACAGATACACATACACGCAGAGACAGGAGGTGAGGGTGACAGTGTGTGGGAAAGGTGAGGGAGACAGTGTGGGAGGAAGTGTGTGTGTGCTGGTAACAGTGTGGGGGGCAAAGTGAGAAAGGGTTACAGTGGGCGGGCAGGGGGAGAAGGGGTGGGCAGGCAGGGGGTGAAAGGGTTACAGTATGGGGGGCAGGGGGAGAAAAGGTTACAGTGGGAGGGGCAGGGAGTGAATGGGTTACAGTGTGGGGAGGGGGAGCCGGGAGTGAAGATGTTACAGTGTGGGGAGGGGGGCCGGGAGTGAATACGTTACAGGGAGGGGGGGAGGGAGTGAAGGGGTTACAGTGTGGGGAGGGCAGGGAGTGAAGATGTTACAGTGTGGGAAGGGGGCCAGGGAGTGAAGGGGTTACAGTGTGGGAAGGGGGGCGGGGAGTGAAGGTGTTACAGTGTGGGGAGGGGGGCAGGGAGTGAAGGGGTTACATGGGGGAGGGCAGGGAGTGAAGGGGTTACATTGGGGAGGGCAGGGAGTGAAGGGGTGACATGAGGGAGGGCAGGGAGTGAAGGGGTTATTATGGGGGGAGGGAAGGGAGTGAAGGGGTTACACTGTGGGGAGTGGGTAAGGGAGTGAAGAGGTTACATGGGGAGGGCAGTGACTGAATGGGTTACACTGTGGGGAAGGGGAAGGGAGTGAAGAGGTTACATTGGGGGAGGGCATGGAGTGAAGGGGTTACATTGGGGGAGGGCAGGGAGTGAAGGGGTTACATGGGAGGAGGGTAAAGGGAGTGAAGGGGTTACATTGTGGGAGAGTAGGGAGTGAAGGGGTTACATGGGAGGAGGCGGGAAGGGAGTGAAGGGGTTACATGGGAGGAGGGGGGAAGGGCAGTGAGTGAAGGGGATACATGGGGAGGACAGGGAGTGAAGGGGTTACATGGGAGGAGGGGGGAAGGGCAGGGAGTGAAGGGGTTACATGGGGAGTGAAGGGGTTACATGGGGAGGGGGCAGGGAGTGAAGGGGTTAGATGGGGGGAGGGGTATGTCTGAAGGCTGTGTCCTACCTTCATTGAATTCCCTGGTGGTCCAGTGGGGTAACTCTCCGGTCTGAGCTCCGCCGGGTGCAGAGCTGCAGACAGTGTAATAAAAGTCTTGCGAGCTCCCAGAGTTTTGCCATGGTAACGCTCTGGGTGCTCACAAGACTTCTATCACATGGTCTGCAGCTCTGCACCCGGTGGAGCTGCAGACCGGAGCTGCCGGGCAGACTGATTGGAGGGTGCCCGGCAGCAATATAGCATGTGTGGGTCGCGACCCACACTTTGGGAACCGCTGCATTAAATAATAACACTAATTTTCTTTCTGAACTGGCTTTCTCTCATATTAAATTATTCAGATGTTGCCTTATTATTTTTTTAGGTTTGATTCTGGTATTTTCAAATGTGTATAACTGTTATCTGTTTTTTCCTTCCCCACCACCTCCCTTTGACCTTCTGCAAGTTGTACAAACTTTTTAATATACCCCAGTGTCAGGGTACCCACATCTAGCCAGCATCATATACCCACTTCTTGTGATGCTATGCCTCATTCCAGCATTGACTTTGATGCAGGACACTCAGTTCATCATCATAATAACATTGTGTGCTATTCCAGTGTTGAATTTTCACAGGACACATGGTGTTGTTACAAAAACAGAGAATATAAGAACTCTGAGAACGGAAAAAGCTTAGAGAAACTCAGTATCTTGCACTTCGGTAAATCTATGCTCAGGTCTCAAAATACTTTTTGCTCACTTGTGCCATTACAGAGTGACCCTTTCCATTTGCACATCATTTGAATGCTCTTTGAATAAATGTGGGCTGCACTAGTGGGCCCCTATAACAAAGCTGCGCTTTGTGGATGAATACTTTGGATTTCTATATTGTGTTTGCTGTTGGGGTAACAGTAGATTATACACAGTAGCTGCACTAGGATAAACTATTTTGCCTTTTGGTATTGTACTATATCACACTCCTAGATCATATTTTTTCCATTTGCACATCAGACTGATCCCACACATAAGAGCAGTGCAGAACGAAAATGACGGCAACTTCTCTCTGCATGAGAAATACACCAACCCTGGACGATCCTTCGGCCTTCTTTGGGTCTCTTTGGCAAGGTGTAACTGATATCCCTCCATGAACAGTGAGCACAGGGTCCTTATCTGGGAGCCAAGTTAAAGGACCACTATAGTGCCAGGAAAACATACTCGTTTTCCTGGCACAATAGTGCCCTGAGGGTGCCCCCACCCTCAGGATCCCCCTCCCGCCGGGCTCTGGGATGAGGAAAGGGTTAAAACTTACCTTTATTCCAGTGCTGGGCGGGGAGCTCTCCTCCTCCGATCCTCCTCCTCTCCTCCCATTCGGCTGAATGTGCATGCGCGGCAAGAGCTGCGCGCGCATTCAGCCGGTCTCATAGGAAAGCATTTACAATGCTTTCCTATGGACGCTGGCGTGCTCTCCATGTGATTTTCACAGTGAGAATAACGCAAGCGCCTCTAGCGGCTGTCAGTGAGACAGCCACTAGAGGATTTAGAGGCTGGCTTAACCCTTATATAAACATAGCAGTTTCTCTGAAACTGCTATGTTTATATAAAAAAAGGGTTACACCTAGCTGGACCAGGCACCCAGACCACTTCATTAAGCTGAAGTGGTCTGGGTGCCTAGAGTGATCCTTTAATGCATTGCAACAAAAAGAAAGAGAATATGAGAACTATTTTGAGACCTGTGTGTGATACCAAAGGGAAACTACTGACTTTCTTTGCATTCTCAGCGTTGTCATGTTCTGTTTTTGCTGCAACACATGGTGTTGTTAGCGACAGTAATGGCATAGTGCACCATTCCTGGGTAAAAAATGAAACTACCTGTATTCCAACACCGTAATAATGATGCCGAGCATTGTTTCAATGTCAAGAATCACGTGGAACGCATTAATCGTGTTACCTTATATAGCCAGTTTGTGCTGTTGTAGACAAAGAGGAAGGGAAACTATAATATACAGTACTGTATGGTGTATGTTTACCACTTTAAAATGGAAGTTTGCAAGATAACCCTTTTCTCTGGGGAAACCATACACTGTTACTCTTTTTATGAATATGAACAGAGTTGTTGCTTTGAAATAGGCTATTTTAGAAAAGTATCAACAAACAGTCTGGTATCTTCATTCACAATCTATTCTAGTATTTATTATATATATATATATATTATTTTTTCATCACTGTAAAACAAAAAAAGCAATGTATAGGTAGAGATATTGAGCAGATACAGTTGTTTACAGTTAGTTATATCTGGAGTTCTATTTTTTTAAGTTTTAGTAGCATTGGCAGATGTAGACAAATGTGAAAAACGCTGAAAGGTTGCTCTTATATGCAAGTAGATGTTAATAAAGATTATTTTGCCACTTAGATTTTTTGTTCTAAATTGCTCATGCCATTTTTTTGGCTATTTCACAGCTTAGTGAGTATTCCACCCACGTATACTGCGTTTCTTGTAAATATGTGCCAGAAATTGAGCATTTTAGGTTTTAGTTTTTTTAAGGATTTTCCACGAAAAAAGACAATGATGATGATTATAATCATTATTTTTATGTAAAGAATATAATTGGAGCATCAGAAAAAACTATTGATCCTACATGAACAATCTAATATGTAAAATAGACATTACTTTAACAGAAGATTACATTGAATGTTTTTATTGCATTGGAGATTGCCTTTGAGCCTGTTACTCTCCAACTAAATTAACTCCTTTTCTGTAGTAAATTCACAAGTGATACAATTCCCTGTTGTTTTACACCTTGTTAATGTAACACATGCAGAGAGTATTTTGTCATTAAGGGATCTCTGTACAAGGTGACAATGATTTCAAATAGAATTCCATACACTCACACTCACACAGTAAAGAAATGTCGAGGAAGAAATACAATGTTCAATGCAGCTCTTTCTAAAGAAACTAACAAATGACCCTTTTCACTGTCTGCACATTGTACAGTTTAAAGAGACCAGCCAGCTTTGAGAATGTAAATACATTTTACCTTACAAAAAATTCCTACAAAGTTCAGGACTCTGGTGAAAGAAATTTGCTGGTGCCACCTCTAACACAAGAGTGGCCAAAACATAAATCCTTACCTGTCTTGCAAATCCCACAATGCTTTGCCAACTTGGGATCTACCATTTTCCCATCCCATAACCCCCAAGTGTCTCTATCAAATCCCTCTGATCCTCTTTTCTATCCTAATGTCCCTCTTTTCTACATACTGTTGGTGTGCATAACAGAGCTCCACAGCAATAATAACCACAGTAATGTATATTGTTCTTGCTCTAAATTACATTTTACATTAGTTGAATACATTTTTTATTAGTAAGTCACCAAAAGTTCTCAGGAATGCCCTGCCCCTGGTCACACCCCACTTACACCCCTAAAATTAGGGTCCCACATTGACAATTAGTGTCCCAAATTGACAATTTATATGGAGGCATACCAACCTAGCAGTGTTTGTGCATTTGAAAATAAGCATGTTTTTGTATGGATTATATATTATGTGAATTTGTATGTAATGCTGGCATTTGAATACAGGTGATCATTTGTGTAGTGTTGGTGTTTGAATGCTGTCGTGTGCTTATATGTAGTGTTTGCGTTTTGAATACAGGCGTGTGTTTGTGTGTAGTGTTTCCATTTGAATGTAGGGGTGAATTTGTATATAGCATTGACATTTAAATGCAGTTGACATTTGTGTGTTGGCATTTAAATTCAGAGGTGTGTTTGTATGTAGTAATGGCATTTGGCTGCAAATGAGCATTTTTTTATAGCTTTAACATTTGAATACAGGGGTGTATTTGTGTATAGTGTTGGCGTTTTTAATGATGGAAAGTATGGACATATACACATGCACTGACACACACAGATATATATATACATACTGATATAAATACACATACATATTGACACACACAGATACAAACACATTCTGGCACATATACACATACACATTGACACACACACATACACACACATATTTAGACATCCCATAGCTTCCATACTCTTTGGTTGCCGAAAGGTGACTTCCCTCGTCTAGATCTGGCTGCCAACAGAGGCTGATGGGAGTCCCCCTTCTTTCTCTGCCTCCTCCTCTGTAAAGGTGCTCGGTTAGCAGGGAGCAATTTCCCCGAACTCCCTTCCTCCCAGAACTGTAAATCTGACAGAATCCAATCACGCACGCTATTAGAGGGCTGAGTCACATGACAGGGCCCCTGATCAGAGCTATCCATAGGGTGTCCGTGCCCCTAAATGTGAGGAACACCCGTTGTGCCCCACAAGCCTGCATTCCCCAGTACAGCTGGTCGTTCTGCTAGTATTCAAGACAATATTAGCATTTTATAAAAACAATTGAGTTAATCAATTATTTCAAACGTGCATGAGAATGGAAAAAAAAAATGTTTTTGGTGTTTTAATGTAGAACGGCAAAAAAAAAAGATTTCTTTTAAAAATGTTGGCATGAAAAAGCTATCTTGCTAGAGCTGGGTCACCAGTCATCCTAGTTAAGTGTGTTTCTTGGGAGGTCCACCATAGTTACTGTCAAATTCCTGAAATTGTTACTTTAAAGAAGCTGTTTTCTTGTCCGTATAAACCAGAGAAGGATCCCAGAGGCACTTTCAGCACATGTGCAGCTCCTTGGCAGGCATATGTTCAACTTACTATCCTTGTAACCTGTTTGACTTGCATAGCTGTTATTGTTGATGACAATCAGGGGCGGACTGACCGGTCGGGCACTTTGGACATGGTCCGAGGGCCCGGCCGGGAGGGGGGCCCGCCATCAGGGGGCCCGGCCACCCCTTTAAATGCTGCAGCCGCCTGAGCGCTCTCTTAAGAGCGCTCAGGCGGCTGCAGCTTCTCACCTCCCCTCCCCGTAGCGTGGCTGAGCTTCTCTGCGTCCGCGGTGCCGGCCGGAGTGATAGGAAGGTGCACACACACTGAGTGTGCACCTTCCTGTCAGTCCGGCCGGGTACAGGAAACAGAAACTCCTGTTCCGCGTGGAACAGGAGTTTCTGTTTCCTGTACCCGGCCGGACTGACAGGAAGGTGCACACTCAGTGTGTGTGCACCTTCCTATCAATCCGGCCGGCACCGCGGATGCAGAGCAGCTCGGCCACGCTAAGGGGAAGGGGGTAAAAAGAGAGAGAGGGAGGGGGAGTTAAAAGAGGGAGGGGGGGTTAAAAGAGAGAGGGAGGGGGGTTTAAAAGAGAGAGGGAGGGGGGGTTAAAAGAGAGAGGGAGGGGGGGTTAGAAGAGAGAGGGGGTTGTTAAAAGAGATGGGTTAAAAGAGAGAGGGAGGGGGTTTAAAAGAGGTACGGGGGTTAAAAGAGAGAGGGAGGGGGGGTTAAAAGAGGGAGGGGGGTTAAAAGAGAGGGGGGTTGTTAAAAGAGAGAGGGAGGGGAGGTTAAAAGAGAGAGGGGGGTTGGTAAAAGAGATGGGTTAAAAGAGAGAGGGAGGGGGTTTAAAAGAGGTAGGGGGGTTAAAAGAGAGAGGGAGGGGGTTTAAAAGAGGTAGGGGGGTTAAAAGAGAGAGGGAGGGGGGTTAAAAGAGGGAGGGGGGGTTAAAAGAGGGAGGGGGGTTAAAAGAGAGGGGGGTTGTTAAAAGAGAGAGGGAGGGGAGGTTAAAAGAGAGAGGGGGGTTGTTAAAAGAGATGGGTTAAAATAGAGAGGGAGGGGGGTTAAAAGAGGGAGGGGGGGGTTAAAAGAGAGGGGGGTTGTTAAAGGGACACTATAGTCACCTGAACAACTACAGCTTAATGTAGTTGTTCGGGTATTATCTATAGCTCCCTGCAGGCAATCTAATGTAAACACTTTATTTTCAGAGAAAATACAGTGTTTACATTGATTGATAGGAATACCTCCAGTGGCCGTCACTCAGATGGCCACTAGAGGGACTTCCTATCACGCAGGGCCCTAAAAAGGCCCTGTACACGTCAGACGTATTAAAATACGTCTGACGTGTTCAGGAGAGAGAAGGCACTGTGTGCGCGCCTTCTCTCTCCAGCCTGTCAGCGGAGGAGGGGGGCGGGCAAAGACCGCGAGCTGAACTGTCGCTCAGCTCGCGGCCGCGCATGCGCACAAGGGAGCAATGACACTTCCAAATGGAAGCGTCTGATTGCTCCCTGCTCGCGCCCGCCTATTTCGTCATTTTGACGAAATAGGGGGCGCGGCTTCACGAGGCTCCCGGCGCTGGAACCAGGTAAGTAAAATCTCTTCCCTGGAGAGTCCCTTTAAAAGAGAGAGGGAGGGGAGGTTAAAAGAGAGAGGGAGGGGGGGGGTAAAAAGAGAGAGGGAGGGGGGTGTAAAAAGAGAGAGGGAGGGGGGTAAAAAGAGAGAGGGGAGTAGGGGGGTAAAAATAGAGAGGGAGGGGGGTAAGAAGAGAGGGGGTAAGAAGAGAGAGGGAGGGGGGTAAGAAGAGAGAGAGGGGGTAAGAAGAGAGGAGGGGGAGTAAGAAGGGAGGGGGGAGTAAGAAGGGGGTAAGAAGGGGGGAGTAAAAGAGGAAGGGGGAGTAAGAAGAGGGGGAGGGGAGAGTAAGAAGAGGGGGGAGGGGGGTAAGAAGAGGGGAGAGTAAGAAGAGAGGGGGGGAGTAAAGGGGGTAAGAAGAGGGGGGAGGGGGGTAAGAAGAGGGGAGAGTAAGAAGAGAGGGGGGAGTAAAGGGGGTAAGAAGAGGGGAGGGGGGAGTAAAAAGAGGAAGGGGGAGTAAGAAGAGGTGGGAGTAAGAAGAGGGGGAGGGGGGAGTAAGAAGAGGGGGAGAGTAAGAAGGGGGAGTAAGGAGAGGGGGAGGGGGGAGTAAGAAGGGGGTAAGAAGAGAGGGGGTAAGAAGAGAGAGGGAGGGGGGTAAGAAGAGAGAGAGGGGGTAAGAAGAGAGGAGGGGGAGTAAGAAGGGAGGGGGGAGTAAGAAGGGGGTAAGAAGGGGGGAGTAAAAGAGGAAGGGGGAGTAAGAAGAGGGGGAGGGGAGAGTAAGAAGAGGGGGGAGGGGGGTAAGAAGAGGGGAGAGTAAGAAGAGAGGGGGGGAGTAAAGGGGGTAAGAAGAGGGGGGAGGGGGGTAAGAAGAGGGGAGAGTAAGAAGAGAGGGGGGAGTAAAGGGGGTAAGAAGAGGGGAGGGGGGAGTAAAAAGAGGAAGGGGGAGTAAGAAGAGGTGGGAGTAAGAAGAGGGGGAGGGGGGAGTAAGAAGAGGGGGAGAGTAAGAAGGGGGAGTAAGGAGAGGGGGAGGGGGGAGTAAGAAGGGGGGTAAGAAGAGAGTGGGAGTAAGAAGGGGGTAAGAAGAGGGGGAGGGGGGAGTAAGAGGAGGGCAATTGCCCCCTCCCCTGTCCGCAGGCACCGTGCGGGCAGCCGGCAGGGGAAGGAGGAAGAGAGGACCCGGGAGCTCAACCTGCAGCTCCTCTGGGTCCTTCTTGCGCGAGCACAGATCGTTGCCGCGGTTACCACGGCAACGTTACGGCTCTTGCCCATTAGCCCTCAATTGTAGTCTCTACTGGGGCCTGGAGGCGACTGTTTCCAGCAGGGACACTGAGATGGCCTCTGTTAGAAAGACCCCCTTCCAAGCCTATCAGACTCCATTGTAGTCTCTAATAGGGCCTGGAGGGGATTCTTTCTAACACACTCTCTAAAGGACACTGAGATAGCCTCTGCTAGAAAGACCCCCCTCCATGGCCCATTAGCCCTCAATTGTAGTCTCTACTGGGGCCTTGAAGGGATTATTGCACTTTTGTTCCTTATGTCTAAAGATTGTGTAGGGTGTGGCTGGAGGCGGTGGATGGAGGCGGGACATGGGTGGCGCTTGCTGCGGAGTATGGGTGGGGCCTCTAAGGGGGCCCTTGATTTATTTTGCCCGGGGGCCCTGAGGGTTCTCAGTCCGCCCCTGATGACAATTTTACATGTTTTTAACAATTGGAGAGCAAGTTCTCATTGTGAGTGGCATAAACATTCTTAGTAATTCTGTAATAAAACCAAAAGTGGTCTAGGTAGGTCACAGTATATCATAATATATAGTTAGTCTGTCCTCATCATGCTCCATTTAGATCCTTACCTTTTACTTTTTTTAATAATTTTAAATTGCAAAATATCTGGTGGAATATGAAGATCATGCAATTCCAGAATAGTGTTGTACTCACCTAGCTATCCTTAAGCAGAAAAAGCTTGGGGTTTGTGCCTACATCTTTTGTTTATAATATTTAAGAGGAAATAACCGGTAATTAAAACAATGAAATTATAGTTTGGTTGTGTCAGGATCGGGACAGGGATCCAACACGCAGAGTACAAAGAGTGGAAAGGTACGTATACCGGGCCTTAGAATGGCCGGACTAACGTACCGAGAGTAAAGAATAGTCAGAGGCAAGCTGAGGTCGAGGGAACGAGAAGACAGATAAGCGAGAGACAAGCCGGGTCAAGGGATAACAGAGAAACAGGGTAGTACAACGAGCCGAGTCAAAACCAAAAGAGCAAACTAGAATACCAGAGCACTGAGTGACTAGACAAGCTAGAACCACGACAGGGCAATGAGCTGAAGTAAGGAGTAAGCTTAAATACCCTGGTTCTGGATGGAAATCACGCCTCTGAAAAGTACCGATTGGATATCGGACACTTGAGTGACAGATTGCTCGTGCTAGCGTCATGACGTCACGTATTGAGCGTCCTGCTAGAAAAGGACGTGGATTCCTCGCGGCCGGTGTTTAAGTGACTGGATGAACCGCGAGGAACGGAGAAGACAGCTCGCCTGGACGGATACACCACCAAGTCTCTACCTCCCTTAGAGGTAGAGGCCTCAGGTACCCTGACAGTACCCCCCCTCTCAGATACGCCCACCGGGCGGAATGAACCGGGGCGAGATGGGAAGCGAAGGTGAAATGCTCTGCGAAGGCGAGAAGCATGGACGTCCTCCTGAGGTACCCAACTCCTCTCCTCAGGACCATATCCCCTCCAGTTGACCAGATATTGCAATTTTCCCCTTGAAATTCTGGAGTCAATGATGGAGCTGACCTCGTACTCCTCCCGACCCTCCACCTGAACAGGACGAGGCGAGGAGACCTTAGAGGAGAATTTGTTGCAAATGAGGGGTTTCAACAAGGAGACATGAAAAGAGTTAGGAATGCGTAAGGCAGGTGGCAGAGCAAGGCGATACGCAACCGGATTGATACGAGTGAGAACCCTGTAAGGACCTATGTAACGAGGAGCAAATTTCATGGACGGAACTTTTAGGCGAATATTCTTAGTACTCAACCATACCCTATCCCCAGGAACAAAAACAGGAGCCGCTCTTCTATGTTTGTCAGCGTGTTTCTTGAACAGCGAGGAACTATGTAATAGAATTTGTCGAGTTTGATCCCATAATTTCTTCAGGTTGGCGACATGATCATCAACCGACGGTATCCCCTGAGAAGAGGAAACCGAAGGAAAAATCGAAGGATGAAAGCCATAGTTCATGAAGAAAGGGCTAGAGCGAGTTGAATCGCAAACAAGGTTATTGTGTGCGAACTCCGCCCAAGGAATCAGACCGACCCAATCGTCCTGGTGTTCGGAAACAAAGCAACGCAGATACTGTTCGATCTTTTGATTAGTACGTTCAGCAGCTCCGTTAGACTGAGGGTGATAGGCAGAGGAAAAGTTCAATTTGATGCCCATTTGAGAACAAAAGGATCTCCAGAAACGTGAGACAAATTGAGAACCTCTATCAGAAACAATCTCTGAAGGGATCCCATGTAGGCGAAAAACTTCTCTCGCAAAAATTTCCGCCAATTCAGGGGAAGTCGGAAGTTTAGGTAATGGCACGAAATGGGCCATCTTGGTAAATCTATCCACCACCGTGAGAATAACAGTCTGTCTTTTGGAAGCAGGCAAATCAACGATAAAGTCAATGGACAAACAGGACCAAGGTTTCTCAGGAATGTCCAAGGGGTGTAACAGGCCACATGGGGATGCATGAGATAGTTTAGTCTTGGCACAAGTCTCACAAGCTGCGACGAACTCCTCAATATCCTTACGAAGTGAAGGCCACCAGAAATCCTTGGATATCAGAGAGTACGTCTTGCGAATACCAGGATGACCAGCTATTTTACTTTCATGAAAACATTGTAAGAGCTCCAGTTGAAGTTCAGGAGGAACAAAGTTTCTTCCCTCAGGAGTGTTTCCGGGAGCTAGATGTTGTGACTTCAAGATCTGGTCAAGTAGCGGGGAATGAATTTTGAGACTGGTATTAGCAATAATATTGCATTTGGGTACAATGGAAGACAAAAGTGGTTCAACTGAAGCAGAGGGTTCATATTGGCGAGATAGCGCATCGGCTTTAGAATTCTTTGACCCAGGTCTGTAAGTCAGAACGTAATTGAAATGGGTAAGAAACAACGACCAACGAGCCTGCCTGGAGGACAGACGCTTGGCCTCTCCGATATAAGACAAGTTTTTGTGGTCTGTCAGGATGGTAACAGGATGTAATGTACCTTCCAATAAATGTCTCCATTCTTTCAAAGCCTTGATAACCGCTAGTAATTCTCTGTCACCAATGTCATACCTGCTTTCAGTACCGGTCAATTTTTTAGAGAAAAATCCACATGGATGTAATGGTTTATCAACACCCAACCTTTGAGATAGAACAGCACCTAAACCAGTCTCTGATGCGTCTACCTCGAGCAAAAATGGCAGAGAAGTGTCAGGGTGAACTAAAATTGGAGCGGAAGCGAAAAGCTCCTTGAGAGTCTTGAACGCAAGGAGAGCTTCAGTAGTCCAATTCTTAGTGTCAGCCCCCTGTTTGGTCATGTTAGTGATAGGTGCAATAATGGAAGAATAGCCCTTAATAAAGCGCCTATAATAATTGGAAAAACCAATAAATCTCTGTATGGCTTTAAGACCTGTGGGTAAAGGCCACTCTAGAATGGATTGGAGCTTATCCGGATCCATCTTAAATCCCTCCCCAGAGATCACATAGCCGAGAAAGGTTACCTGGGTTTGATCAAAGCTACATTTCTCCAACTTGCAGTACAAGCCATGCTGGAGAAGCTTGTGCAAAACCCTCCTGACTTGTTTGTGATGAATCTCAATGTCACTAGAATGAATGAGTATATCATCTAGGTATACAATGACGCACTCTTGCTGAAATTCCCTAAGAACCTCATTAATCAGATCTTGGAATACTGCTGGTGCATTGCATAACCCAAAAGGCATGACGGTATATTCATAGTGGCCATATCGAGTATTGAATGCCGTCATCCACTCATGTCCCTGCTGGATTCTCACCAAGTTATATGCCCCTCTGAGGTCTAACTTGGTGAAAATTGTAGAGCCCTTCAAACGATCGAAGAGTTCGGTGATCAAGGGAATCGGGTAGGCATTTTTAATGGTTATCTTATTCAGGCCTCGATAATCAATACAAGGTCTCAAAGAACCATCTTTCTTTTTAACAAAAAAAAATCCAGCCCCGGCAGGGGAGGAGGACCTCCTGATGAATCCCTTGTCTAAATTCTCGTGAATATATTCCTCTAGGACTGAGTTCTCCTTTATAGATAATGGGTATACATGACCTCTGGGAGGCATGGTACCAGGGAGTAGGTTAATTTTGCAATCAAAGGACCTGTGTGGGGGTAAGGTATCGGCTTTCTTTTTGTCAAATACTGCCTTTAAATCTAGATACTGAGGCGGAATTTGTGTCTCTGTAGGATTGTCAGAGGTATTCGATGTATTAGTTAATCCAAGAGGTAAGACCTTCCGCAAGCATTTTTCTTGACAATTCTCTCCCCATGAAACTATCTCCCCTGATTCCCAATTAATAATAGGGTTGTGTCTCCTCAGCCAGGAGTACCCCAGAACTATGGGAATAGACGGAGAAGAAATGAGCATCAAGGATATATCCTCTTTATGCAGGATGCCAACAGTCAAGTTAATCGGTATGGTCTCATGAAAAATAACAGGCTCAAGTAACGGTCTACCATCGATGGCCTCAACAGCCAGAGGTGTCTCTTTTAACTGGGATGGAATAGCATGCTTGGCAGCAAAACCCTGATCTATAAAGCTCTCAGCAGCTCCAGAATCGATTAGTGCCATAGTCTTAACTACTCCCTTCTCCCACTTTAAAGAAACGGGTAACACAAGCCTGAGCTCCTTGTAGTTGTGAATAGAGGACAAAGTAGAAACACCCAAGGCCTGTCCTCTAGAGGAACTTAGGTGCGAGCGTTTCCCGAACGATTGGGACAATTTAGGCGTAAATGACCCCTGACTCCACAATACATACATAAACCCTCCCTTCTCCTGTACTGTCTCTCCCTTTCAGTGAGATGAGTACTGCCTATCTGCATAGGTTCAGGAATACGTAAGTCTTCGAACTCAGAGATTTGAAAGGTAGGCGCTAGTTTAAAGGAGGGTCTACGGGTCCTATCTCGAGTGTTCTGCCTCTCTCTTAAGCGTTCATCAATACGAGATATAAAAGAAATTAAATCCTCCAAATTTTCAGGGAGTTCTCTAGTAGCGACCTCGTCAAGAATTACATCTGATAACCCATTCAGAAACACATCTATATAAGCCTGTTCGTTCCACTTAACTTCTGCCGCCAAGGATCTGAACTCTAGTGCATAATCCACAAGTGTTCGATTGTCCTGTTTAAGGCGCAACATTAATCTAGCTGCATTGACCTTTCTGCCAGGAGGGTCAAAAGTTCTTCTAAACGCAGCTACAAAGGCATTATAATTATAGACGAGTGGATTATCATTCTCCCATAAAGGATTGGCCCATCTCAAAGCTTTTTCAATGAGCAGAGTAATAATAAATCCAACCTTTGCTCTATCTGTAGGATAAGAGCGGGGTTGTAGTTCGAAATGGATGCTAATCTGGTTTAGAAAGCCACGACACTTCTCCGGTGACCCGCCATAACGTACTGGTGGGGTAATACGGGAAGAAGCACCTACAGTGGCTACCTCTAGACCTGAGACTGCAGGAGAGATAGAAGGAGTACGTGTCTCCTCAGGTGGATTACTAGCACGAGACAAAAGTGCCTGTAGTGCCAAAGCCATCTGATCCATCCTATGTTCCATGGCGTCAAACCTGGGATCCGAAGAACCAAGCTGACTGTTTGTACCTGCAGGATCCATTGGCCCTGTCGTAATGTCAGGATCGGGACAGGGATCCAACACGCAGAGTACAAAGAGTGGAAAGGTACGTATACCGGGCCTTAGAATGGCCGGACTAACGTACCGAGAGTAAAGAATAGTCAGAGGCAAGCCGAGGTCGAGGGAACGAGAAGACAGATAAGCGAGAGACAAGCCGGGTCAAGGGATAACAGAGAAACAGGGTAGTACAACGAGCCGAGTCAAAACCAAAAGAGCAAACTAGAATACCAGAGCACTGAGTGACTAGACAAGCTAGAACCACGACAGGGCAATGAGCTGAAGTAAGGAGTAAGCTTAAATACCCTGGTTCTGGATGGAAATCACGCCTCTGAAAAGTACCGATTGGATATCGGACACTTGAGTGACAGATTGCTCGTGCTAGCGTCATGACGTCACGTATTGAGCGTCCTGCTAGAAAAGGACGTGGATTCCTCGCGGCCGGTGTTTAAGTGACTGGATGAACCGCGAGGAACGGAGAAGACAGCTCGCCTGGACGGATACACCACCAAGTCTCTACCTCCCTTAGAGGTAGAGGCCTCAGGTACCCTGACAGGTTGATGAAATAAATTAAATGTTCTTTATGATGTAGTAATCAATCAATGATTTTTATAAAACAAAAATAAATCTCCTCTGCATGCTTAAGGGGTGAACAAATAAGAGTTCTAATTAAGGAAAATGTTTGAAAATATTTCATGTAATTAAAGCACAAAGACAAATACAATTTAAAATCTAATTTTGAATACATAGGGATGCATTGTTGATGGGAAAGGAATTATTTCATTACTTTAGCAGCAATTAAAATACATTGATAAACAGTCAGGATATAGAAAAGCAACAATAAATGTGTCACAAACATATAGCAAATGTATGTTTAATATTTTATACATCTATAACCGTAGGAAGAGCATCTGCCCAACATTATTCATATACAAAATTGGAATTCTGTATGATTCTTTATTAATAGAAGACTATTAATAGAAGATGTCACTTCCTAGGAATAGGGTTAAAGGATACTCTAAACACCCAAAACAAATATTTTAATGAAGCAGTTTTGGTGTATAGATCATTACACCGTTTAACTGCTCAATTTTCTGCCATTTAGGAGTTAAATCACTTTGTTCATGCAGCCCTAGCTACACACCTTTGGCTGTAACTCTCACAGCCTTCATGAATTTTGTTCTTAAAATTTCAAGCTGCACAGTGTGTTTACTTTAGAAGTTCTAATCACCTACTTTAATTGAACACTATTCACACACAAGTCTCTTGTAGGCAGGCTCTAGCATGCATTAAAAGAGCAATTACAAGCAATTACAAAATGTGATAATTCCACCTTACACCAGTGAAATAGAATAAGAATACAACTTATAGAACACAGCCTCCCAGGGCTACCTCCCAGGTGGTAACCACTCTGGACAAATGTGTATATATACAACATTTAGGAATCTTGCTTTTATGACAGAGCAATAAATAATAATTCTAATTTTAACACACTGTGCAATAATGGAAGTTTAACCCCTTAAGGACACATGACATGTATGACATGTCACGATTCCCTTTTATTCCAGAAGTTTGGTCCTTAAGGGGTAAAAGTTAGACCTCTTTTTTAAAGTATGTAGAGAGGATGTGTGAGTCTCATCCAGGGAAAGTATAGCTTTATTCTCCAGTGTAACTACATTACTAATCATTGTGATATATTGTAATAAGTAATAGGGAAATTGCAATTAGACTTGGAGAGTTGTGTTATTACAAACTGCAATTCGTCCAGATTTGGGCCAATCAGGTGATCGTCCGAATTCCTGATTTCCGAACTGTCGTAAAAACTAATCATGAAACAAATGACTCACACAATGCACGAGCATGCTTGTTTGGTTCATGATTTGGAGTTCTGCCTAGGGCTCAATAAAAAAGAGATGAATGATGAAAAAAAATTAAAATTGTTGTCTAAGAGAAGCCATTAAATGTTGATTTTATGCACAGATCAATTGAGAAGAAACCAATTGTTGGGGCTCTCCTGCTTCACCCAGGGAGACTTTTCTGGTGCTTTAGCCCTTTCCTGCATACTGGTGAAGTCCAGCCACACCCTCAAGCGCTTGGGGAGCAACAAACTCCGACACGAAGTAAGCTGAATAAGTACTCCAGCTTTTTAGAACAAAGCAAGGGTTTATTTAAGCTTGCTAACAGAAAGTTTGAAACTTTAAGAGGTGTACATAATTGAGCAATAAGGGGTGTTAATAATTAAGTAAAAAGGAAGATTGCTTTTCCAACTCCGAGAAAGTTCGGAGAATGTGACAAACTGCAGGTTTTGTTTTCTTATCTAGAAAGTTAGGTATCAATAAACTGGTCAGAACTGATCAGAACAAACGTTAGCCTAGTAAAAGACCACTAAATACATTTTAACCATTTTAGTCCCTCCTTTTATTCTGAAAGAATAACACATACAAAAATGGAAATTTAAGTGGGAAGAAGGGATATCAGATTACGAGTGGCAAGGCCACCAAAGTAGTAGGTTGGCCCGTCCACAGCGCATGCTGTCTGTGGCCTCATTCCATTGGCTGCTTCAAAACCAACTCTATGGTGTAGTGCAGCCTGGTAAAGGATAATGTAGGGGAAATAAGGAAAAAAGCTACGGGAATGGTGTAATATATGATGACCTCTCTCAGGGGCTTACAATTTGGGGATGAGTATATGCCATGTAAAGGTTACACATCTGCATATAAGAGAGGTGTGGGTGCTCTAGCAACAGTGGAGATGCAGTTGATAATAAGGTACATTCCTAATGTAAATAGCAAATATAAATCCAGGTGTATTGATTATGGGCAATTATATTATATGTTCTGTTATTGTGTTCCCATTCATGTGCAATAACTTATGATACCTATAGGGGTTGTAGTGAACTATGTGACATTAAGATCAAGAAGATGGCTGCTGCATATTCAATGAGACATGTGCTTTAGGATGGAAGTGATCTATAGGTGGCCTATTGAGCACTGTGACGTCAAGTGAATAAAGATGGCTGCCGCATAGTCAATGAGACGTGCTTTAGGGAGGAAGTGAGAATCTTTGAGTCACTTCCTTTCACAAATGACCAAATGTAGTATCCTCCTCCTAGAGATGACCATCAGTTATTGGTCATGTTAGCTCTGTGGGTACTAGATGAGAAGTTATTTAAGGTGTTACCTGTAAGAGAGAAGTTTCATGACTGGGTCGGAAGAAGCCAGGTGTCTTTAGAGGTGCCCATGGACATCCATTTAACATGTGTTATGCTGATTCAATTATCCTGTGTAAGCGGATGAATGTGCATGAATAGAGCTAAGTAGATTTCTTACTTGATTGTATTGCTTATAGCAGTGTGTGTTTTAAAGTATTTGTTTTGTGCTTAATAATTGTATTCCCAGTAAAGTTTTGTTTATACTTTCATCAAAACTTTGCCTCTTGTCTGTTCACTCAAGATATTCACTGATATTTATGCGATTGACCAGTATACCTTTTTTATTATTTTATTTTTGGTATTATTTCATATTTATGAAATTCAGAACTTCATTAATATAAAGAAATTACTTAATTTACCATTTCATCACACCTATAGAAATGATATAGCATTTGCTTACCACATTCTATTTGAAAGAGCTATGCCTGTTAGAGCCTTATTAGATAGTGAATTTTCTGGGCGTTTAGGCAAACATGGATATGGAAAGCATCTATATCAAGTTTCTCATATAAAAAAATGGTAGCTGCTAATAAAATAAGTAATTAACTTATTAACTACTTTCTCCTAGTGAGGAGATGAATATCCATTTTCCTTTTAAAAGGATATGAGGGTATCCATATCAAAGAAAGTATGAAATCCAAAGCAAACAGAGGCAATGTCGGCCATGACAGTGCAATGTGACCATATTGATGAGCTGCATAGTAGACAATCATGAGAATACCGTGTCCACTATGTCCTTCTGTTAGATATCACAGAAAATAGGTTAAGTTTCTACTTGGAAAGGTATTACACTGCCAGAGTCTATTTGAACACACGGCTTCATTAGCAAAAGTTTGAGACAGAACACTAGGAAACATAGAAGAAACACAACCATACCACCAAACAATAACCCATTCACAGCTATCTTGTAAGGCCAAATATCCAATCACAGCACTTAATGAAAATTATCAATATTCTCTTCTACTGTTCTAGTATTTCATAGCAATTAGCTAACAATGTAAACACCACGTCTTTTTACTTACTTTCCCTGAATTTGTTTGGAGTTTTGTTGGGAGGTCTTAACAAACATTAAGAAAAAATATTATTTTTGAGAAATTTACTATTTTCAAAACCTTGATTAAAAATGAATGTGCTGACTTACCGGTACTGTCATAGTCATCTAGGCTATATGTCTGGTACAAGCACAAAAACATAATTTTTTTTTCTCCTCTCCTAATTGTTACATGTAACATTCTGTTAGATGTTGTAACACTCATTTAACAACCATAATAAAAGTGTAAAATAGAAGATAAATATAAATTAAATGATTCCCCCAAAAATCTTTTAATTCTTCGTGCAGTGATCCCAAAAGTGGCAAAAAAAGGTTTTGTGCGGCAGGGAAGGTTTTCCCTAGAGTCTTTTAACTGAAACATTAGCAAAAGAATATTGAGGCAAATCTTCGGGCTTTACTTGTTTAATATCTTATAAGGTGAATAAAGTCTCCTGTTAATATGAATAGCAATCTCCTTATGAATGAAGAAAGACTTGGTTGTTAGTAAATACATATGACCTTTAGTGATGTCGCGAACTGTCCGCCGAACCGTTCGCGAACATTTCACCGGCGAACAACATACGAAACGAACATACGCAATTTCTGGTCCGCCCCTATACGTCATCATTGAGTGAACTTTGGCCCGGAACCTCACAGTCAGCAGACACTTCCTGGGAGGGAGGGTCTGCTGCTGATTGGCTGGAATGTGTCTGCTGACTGTGAGGTTCCGGGCCAAAGTTCACTCAATGATGACGTATAGGGGGCGGACCGGAAATTGCGTATGTTCGTTTCGCCGAGAACACGCTATTGTTCGCCGGCGAAATGTTCGCGAACGGTTCGGCGGACAGTTCGCGACATCTCTAATGACCTTCCAATGTGCAATACGACGCATGAAATTATTCTGTAACTTTTACCGCTTTATTAGGGTTACAGAGCTGTTTATGGACTTTATTAAAGAATTGATGAAGTGCCCTTGGTCCAATGTCAAGAGTTGATTCTACAGTTTTTTACCTATGTTGAGAAAAAAAACATAACATATTTTTTGTTAAGAATTACTGCTTTTCTATACTCTAGGGCACAAAGACAAGTATCTAGAAAATGTGTAATCGAAAGAATTTCATCAAATTGTTATAGATCACAAAAATTCAGATTCTTTTAAATTTGTTCAGAGAGGTTTTTATTCTTGTAATAAAGTTAAGAAGCTGTTGATTTCTTAGGAAATGCAAACTGGTACTAAAGTAAATAGCATGGTTCATTTTTCAGTATTGCTTTTGCATATCAAAAACACACAATACACTTTTTATAGACCTTGTTACATTCTAATGCAGCTGTTACTCCATGGAAGGGAAAGGGTATGGGAGTAAACCTGTGCATGGTAGATTCTTTAAGGCTAGCAGAACAACCCTGAATACAGATGACAGGAGACATCAGTGTTTTAGCAAGAATAAACTGGAATATTTAATCATTGCATTGAAACACCGCAAATGCATATTAACCTACCATGCTTCTTCATTTCCCCCTTTGATACCTATCATGGTATAACTTTGTAGCATATCATCCTATAAAATAATACTAAATAATACTAAATAAATAATACTAAAGCACTTGAATGGACGGGTAAGGTTAAAGTCACCAGGGTAATATAATTTTGGATATGAATGTAGCAGGAAATGTATGCATCTTATTATGGCAAAGCAATTTACTATAATAATATAATATATAGTTTGCGATCTAAAATGCGGCAAGGCATACAGTCTGGGTCCAACCTAAATTTATAATCCAACACAATATAACATACAATAACAAAATTACTTAAAAATATAACATATTGTGAAAACAATAATCTATACAATAGTAACACAATTAGTTATAATACAAAGAAAATTGCTTTAAACATGTTAGAATATAATTTATATAGTAGACAATGAAATCTGGATAATGAGCAATTTAGTAAATGGCTCAAATAATATTTCTACAGCAAATGCAATAACTCGACGTAACATAAGCAAGTTCTACATGTATCTATAGCAAAAAAGGTTTTGATTAACATCTGAATTTCAACAAATGGATTTAGCAAGAATTACAGAATACATACCTAAAGAATTATTGCATATTTTCAATCTGAGGTGCAGACACAGATTTTAAATATACAGACTAATAGACTATTTTCCCCAAAAGGAATAAATTTTTAAAAATGCTGAATCAGATAAATTTCATACCTTTACAAAATATAAACATAATATAATGTATTTATACAGTTACAAATACACACACTGAAGCACATACATATACACACTCTTATACAAATTATGATTTACACATTTTTAGCCACACTCCTGTTTCTATACTTTTTTGGGTGCAGAAGGGTAGCTTCCTGGGGTCTAGCAGTACCTTACTGCAAGGGCTCCTGGCTGAGGCTGATATGAGTTTGTGGATAGCTCTCTCCTCCTTCCTCTTTCTGGCTCCTGGTAATTTTCCTTCAGATTTACTTACTTCCTGACAGCTCCATGGCCGAATGGCTGGTGATGGGCCTGGTTTTTGCTGCTAATGTACTGCTGCACCGGACAGCGCCCCCGATCAGACATACCCATTAAGTGGCTCTAAGTGCATGGGGCACCCGATGGGCACTTCCAGCTTGCAGACCTCGGGTACATCTCTGGCACATAGGCCCCTGCAAGATGCAGAACACCCAGGGCCCAGCTGCATTTGCAACCTCTGTGACCTCAGGTGTTCCACTACTGAACCAAGTACAAAATAGTGTTTCTTTCACTATATGATAGTTGGAAAACCATGGGCATGGAGTAATTTGTGCAAAGCAAATAATGTTCTTCTAAAATGATTACCTTGCTTTAAGTATGAAACGATAATCAAATGTTCTATTCAATCAAGATCAACCATCGAATTTATGACTTTGAGAATGACCGCTAAATGTCATATCTGTTGACAATTTTATTTCTCTCTGGTAACTTATGTGTAAACTAGTTACAAACTAGGTAAAGTTTCCTCATTTTAATAATATAAGCACAAGGGAATCTGATCAGTATTGATTCTATCATATAAAAAGTATTTTTGTACCTCATGTGTTGCCTACTAAAAAGGCTACATCTCTTTTTTTTTTTTTTTGTCAACTATATTTTTTTAACCCCTTTGCTACCAAGATATTTTGGTTAAAAATAGCTTTATTTTTTTATAATTGTGAGTGACTAGTTATTGTCTTTATTTTTGTGAATATAGTGGTATTCAGGAGTAACTACAAAATAAAAGTTAGAGTTCACAATTCAAAGTTTTCTTTCTTTTCTTTCATCATTTACAAAAATATTGGGTGTATGAAACTTTTCAGGAAATGACATGGTTTGCCATATCCTGCAATATTTCAGACCTGATCTGAATTATTATCAAGACGTACATATATCACATCTTGTCGCAAATAGCAGGCACTTAAAATAGGTGTAGAAAATAATCAAATACTCTAAACACGAGAATAGTGAGAGAGCATCTTCTCAAAAATGCCAGCAAGAACAGTTTTCTGCTTAAAACCAGGAATATATACTATTGCAGCCTGCAAATAATTCCTGTAAAGAGCTCTAACTCTTCCCCTTCCTAAAAGTCTAAAGTAAACAAACTGTACTGCAAGATCTGTTTGAAAATGAAACTATTTTTGGGGGGGCTGTGTGAGTCAAAGCCAGGGAGGACAGTATAAACATAAATAAAAGTGATTTAAATCATAAGTGACAGGGAATTGATCTGTGAGACTACAGGGGTATGATATATTTCCCAGAACTGTTTAATTAACCACTTTAGAATGGAGGTAATGTCTAAATTTTGAATCTTAGCAAAACCTAGAATTTGTGCTGTTTGTTCCACCATAATTTAAGGGTTCCCCTACAAGTGCACCCATGCATATTATATATTGCATTTTAATAGGACGGAAAGGGCTTTCTTTTAAAATTATATATGCATACCCAATACAACATAACATACGAATAAAATTGGAACAACTGTTTTCACAATTTTACTTAAATAATTTGTACATATCTAGTGCACATAGATAAAATTAATTCAAAATCGATTCACATATGCGTCCTGATTGTTATATGACTCATATGTCTAGGATCTAAATTATTTTTTGATAGTTAACGTTAACTCTATATAAACTTTCCCCTAACTCTATACCAAACCTACCCTTAAGCCTATGCTTTCACTAACCATGTAAATACCTTAACCTTACACATAATCCTAATTTTATACTATATCTAACCTGAAACCGCAATAACACATAATCTAGCATTAACTCTTACCTTACACTAACAATAACTGTAGACTAACCCTTCACTAAACCTTATCCTAACTCTAACCCTAACCCTTAACAGAGGGCTATTCCAGGTACAAAGATACAAAAATGTAAACAACGGTGTGTGAATACATCTGGTGGCCTATTTGCAGTATGACAGGGAGATTTGCCAGTAATGCTGCTGCCCAGCCTGCTGTATGTGGGCAGCACACTGTAATCAGTGATGGGCAACTGGCAAAGTCCAGCACCAATCACAATCGGTAGGTGGGCATGCAGGCAGACCCTGTTAATATCAGAACCCTGTTAGTATCAGAAAAGACAGTCTCCTTCTGAGCGCTGTCAGGATTACAATCACGGCAGCTTTGCATAATGGTGCACAGCTGTAGCACATTTAAAGGACTGTATGCAGTTTTTAAAGTTTCCACAGCTGATATATGCAAACTAAAGTTTTTTGGTGCTTCAAGTATCCCTTTAAAACGCTACATTTATTTTGACATTAATTTGAAATATTTTTCCTAAATGTCACAATTAATTATACCGTTATTCGAATTCCCTATTTTGAGTAGCTCCTGCAGGTTCATACAAGTCCTTGGTTTTCATCTTGTTCTAATGTTGTTCCTCCAGTTATACACTTCTCCTAGCCAAGATCTTTTTTTTGAAAATATATTTTTAATTTGTTCTGAAGCTATGGATGGTGTTAATCGATAGAACATCAAAATGTGATATGAACTAAAAATAGAAGAACGCCTAGATATCATTACAGTGATGTAAGTTGTATAAATCAATAACACATTATTATAAGGGTAATGGTCTAATCACCAGAGGACACTGAAGATGCTGGACATCTAAACCTTCAAGCAATTGAGGCAAATTTAAGTTAGTGTCCCTCTCTAACCTACATTGTATGTGTCATTTGTGGACCTGTGGGGCTCTGCATGGAGGCTTCTGGAAACCACTGTGTGCGATCTGGCATAGAAAGGACAAAGAATAATTGTAAAAGCCTGTCAGGATATGATGTAGCAGCAAAGAGGGAGATACACCCTCTCATTCTGAAATCACACAGTACTATATGCAACTGAGAAATTCCTGCTCATCCTTAGGATAACTTAGGACAATATCACTAAATATTTATGGTCATAATAAAAATTAAACTATTAACAATGGTAAAAGAGTAAAATGCTGACATTGTTTCCTTGGGGGAAAGATACGACATATAATTTCAGCTTATAAATGGTAAGTCTAAACCATAAAGTACTGCAGTTCTAAATTTGATAGATCGCTGTCTGGATAAGCTGTTTGGAGCAGTTAGGTAGCTATAGAACTTCAATGGTAAAACATTGCCCAGTCTTAATGTGTATCTCAAATATGCTCCTACAGGGTTAGATACAAAAGGAAGAATTGAAAGTGAATTTAAAATTTAAGGCCAAAATAGCCAGATTTGGAAAAATATTGCATGTCAGCTATGTTTTCAGTAAAAAAGAAAAAAAATTGAGCCGCAACCCTAAGTTAATCCAATGAAGATTTATTCTACCAAAAAGTGGACCCAGCAATGTTCCAACACATACAGTGTCTTTGTCAAGCTTGATCGGGAACCTGTAGGGGATTCAGCTGTGTTCAGTCTGACTGAAATCTGGGCCAAATTCAGTCCCGTTCAAGGCTTGAATTACAAAATCCAGACATTGTTAAAGGGACAATGATTTTTTTTTTTTATTTTTTTTTTTAAACCAGCAAGCAAATACTTTTCTAAAAATATCCAAACCTAAATAAAGCAAGAAAAGCTTTGAAAAATATGCAGATTCCTTTTGTTTTGGTCACCTTGTTCCCAGTATTGGTGCAGGGCATGTTGAATGTATTGATTGTATGTGCCTTTCCTCCTCCCCCTTGTTCCTGTCCTATGGTTTCCCCAGCAGGGCGTTGTCATGACAAGGGTACATAATTTTTTTTATTGCACTATGGAATATTGTCCTTTAATATAAATTGTGTAGTGTGACCCCTGGGTAGAGGACAAATGGCAGAGAGGAATTGCTCTTTTGATCAAAATGGGCTTCTGCAAGGTGTGAAAAGGAATGCCCTTTTTGATCTTTCAAAGGCCCTGCAAGGTGAGACATTTTACACTTAAGCCACCTGTATGTCTAGTTTAAATGTAACCCTTTGATGTGGTAATGGTATTGGGTTCACGAAGACCAGTATGTTCTAGTATCATATCCAAGAGAAACATTAATAATTATCCACAGATTAATAATTATGCCTCATTTTTCTTATATTTAAAATGGGACAAGCACAGCCTTTTAATCAAGTCTAAACACCACTTCTACAACTTAAACCGGGTGGCAGGGATTGTAATGTCTGCTATATTAGGTCACACGTCAGCCATGTGATATATCCCTGGAATGGGAAAATGGTAACAAATTCATAAAGGCAATTATTATTTCTGTGGCCAGTACAGTAGAGGAGATAAAAAACAAAAGTTTGTATTTCGCTTGTTGTTTTCTGGAACACAAAGGAGTGGCTACTTATTGTGTCTATAGGCATGCCTTATCTCAGCTTCTGTGAAGGCTGGGAACTTGAGATGAATCTAAAGGGTATATAAAAAGTGATTTAAAAAGAGTTGAAAGGTCTTGGTGTACTTGCTTGGGGCCAAGATCTAATTTTGAGTGAGTCACCATCATCCTTTCTTGCCAGAGACCCCGTGGGCAGAAGTTGTACTTTGGAAACCTAAGTGAATAATTAGGACTTCTGTATTTTATCCTTTTTGTTTTTATCTGTTGTTGGTGTAAATAATTTGTTTATCATATATTTATATATGCACTGTGACTATTTATTGCTCATAATAAACATTAATTTATTAAATTCTGCCTTTGTCCGGTTAAGAATCACATTACCTGAAGAGACTAATATTTTAGCAATTCCTTAAATATTGTGCTAAGTAATATTTGGTGGGTTTTATTATTGATTTACCCAGGGGACCAAGGCATAACATTTATACATTGTCTTGGTGGTGGCAGCGTTAAAATAGTAATAAATATATTATTATGTTTAAGTGTTGGTGGTGCTAAAGGGGGATTTTGTCATTATTTCCGGCCTAGTGCAATCAAATAGTGAACTTTCACCACCACAACTACGTAACGCACACTCTTGGAGTAGGGTGTACTTGTGACAGGCGTTGTCCCAGGGACACTACCAGACCAGTTTAAACAAGCTGCGATGTCCCTCCTCAATCTCCCATCAGCCCTTGCTATTGTCTGACCCTACCCTTCCTTGTACTATAGTGCTCTATACATCCTATTGTATGAGGCTGTTCGGGGCTTAAATATGTGTACTCTGTCTATTAAAGTGAGTTGTTGTTTTAACCTTCACCAAGTGTTGTCTGGTGTTTTGGTCCAGGGTGGAAAATAAGTATTTTGTGTGTAATTGCTGTGAGTGTTTTCTGTAATGTACGTGTGTTATTGGTTGCTCTGTAAAACCCTGTGGGTGGTCCTATTTAAGGACAACCTGCATAAAAGAAGGCCCTTTGGTGCCACCTCGACTCATGTTTGTAGGGAATAGCTATAATCACTACAGGGATTGCTATGCGCTGCATGCTCCCTTTGCTACTGAGCTTTTGTAAGAGCTCTTGTTCCTGATCCTGCTTCACTCTGCAGAAGGAAGAGGCTAACCTACTGGAACCTGGAGCCTGGGCAAAAGTCCAGGGTGGATAGCAGACGGCGAGATCCCAGCCCAGCAGCGGCGTTTCGTGGAGTCTGCAGTACTTATGGTGTCTACGCAGTGTTTATGGTGTCTGCGGTGCTGATGGTCCTTTCGTGAAAGCTAGGAGCAACCTTTTCTACGGTCCAACTTCCAGCCAGCCTGGAGGCAACCGTAACAGTAACCCTTTTAAGTGCCAGACTTACCAGTCAGCAAGGTTAACCCCTTAAGGATACATGACATGTGTGACATGTCATGATTCCCTTTTATTCCAGAAGTTTGGTCCTTAAGGGGTTAAAAAGTAAACCCAGCCATCAAAAGACAACTTGATAAAATTTCAGTCTGGTGTACGTATAGTAAAAAAAAAAAAAAAAAAAAAAAAAAATCAAGTAGTGTAGTATATACCAATATATAGTATTAAAAACCAAGTGTTAAAGGTGGTTACAAACATACATATGCAAAAAATATATGTAATTCATCATATGAGAACTGGTAAGGGGGGCAGTGGGTGCAATTGCAATTGCCCCCCATTCCACTATAATACAGTTTTTGTGTGATGCAGCCTCAGAGCGCCATTGTTCTGCTCATTAAAGGAAGCAGACGTTGATTTGAGATGCCCACTAGCAAAGTATTTCTTCTGTAAGGCAGCAGGTAAGATTAATGCGGGACCTTTGCTACCCCAGTATTGAGGGGGTTTGTGCCTTGGCCTGTGGCTCCAAATCACAATGGACTTGTCTCTGGAATATTTATTTGGGGAATGTAGTATCTGCGTCTGACCAGCCTCCCAGACTATGATTAGTATGTATGGTATAGAGGTTTGCAATAGACTGCATTGTGAAATGAGACATAGTGTCACACACAACTGAGTCATGAAAAGCAAAAATGGTCTGTGAATGCTCTGTTGTGCTGAGCAAGTCAAACTAATAGAGATTGCAAGAATATATGGTGTCACAACACGCAAAGATCCACAAGTTTTGTGTGCAAAAAAAAGCCCTTCATTTGTGTTTGCCCCCAGGTGAAAAGTTTCCAGCAACCTTGTGGAATTGATCCACTAAAGCAAAAATCTCAATAATGTTAAGTTCTAGAAAAAGTTACCTAAAACAATGACAACCTGAAATGTTACTTTCCAATCGTTACTTATTATGCTGATCTCTTCAGAATTGTAAAATGCTTTACAATATTTCCCATGTTGTAACAAAAGCATAAAACAGACTGTTTATTCAATAAAAAGTGGATACTAACAAGAAAAGGGAATTGAAAATTCCATAAAGCCCACCAAATGCAATACAATGAAAATATTTACATACTTTATAGAAGATTATATAAGCGGTTGTTGCCTGGGGTGAAAACACAGAATAGACTATTTGTTATGTAGAAAATATATACAAGTGGGGTAAGGGAATTGTCAGTTTCATAAAGTGCACAAAAAACAGCAAATATTTATACATGGTTTACAAAAAATGTCAAATTAATATACAGTGTAAAAATCTTTCGCCAAAGGGTTATAATTTATATTTATGCAAATTATATCCACCTTATTGATCTGGAAGAAAGAAATACGAATGCACCTCTAAGAAGCCCAATCCTAAAATAGTATGTGCAATTATCTTGTTTAGCAGCTGTTCCTATATCCATTTATGTATCGGTTGCTAAGGGAAAGAAATAATGCAAAATATGCAAAATAATAGGACATATTTAAATAATGCTTTAATTATTAACTGTTTAACTTTATGTTGGTGTATTTTACACTGTTGTCTTAAAAAAGACCTATTCTATGTCATACGTTTTCTAGGTCATGTTTGAATGACAAGAAAAAAACAACTTAATTCAATGGAGTGGTATAGTTATTACGGATCTTCAGAGAAAGTGCCTCTTTGCCTTCTTGCTATTACATCTACATTCAATCTAATTATCTTCTGAAAATAGAAATAAACACCAAACTAAAGCTACTTTATATGAATAGGCTATTCTATGACATGATAACCTAGTCCCAGAAGTGGTTAAACCACTCGTGTTATCTGCCAGTAACACCGTTTAGGCTACATTATGGATACACGTCATATGGAAAGGGGTTACTGGAGTACCTGCTATCTTCATTTATGTAAAGAGTTTATTACAAAGCCCTTGGACAGCAAGGATTAGACAGAGATTAAAAACAGGGAAAGAGAGGCACACAATTATGACATACATGGGCTTCTAAAGACATCATAATAAGTCATGGGATTTTAGGGTTAGGGTAAAAGATTTTAATGTTAGGGCAGTACTAGTACATACATGTCATGCTTTGTCTGAGATTGGTGGGAGTCATTTATTTGAGCAGTAGATGCTATTTGCAGCTGCTATCCTTAAAGGGACACTCCAGACCCCCTAAAGCACTTTAGCTTGTTGAAAGGCTTTATGTGTGAAGAGAGTGTCCTCTTTTTTCATTCTGCAAAGAGTGCAGATTTCAATAGAAATTGACACTTTTATAAATTAGCCTGGTTACACCCCCTTGACTTTTCGAGCAGATAACAGGTCCTGTTACTTACTGGTCCAGTTAGCTTATTTGTACTGAACTCGAGAGGCAGCAACTGAAAATATTTAGTAATAAAAAAAATTATGAGGCGTGTAAAGTTGCATGTTTCCATAAAAATCATCCCTCACTTTGTAAGATATTAAAACCATGATTCTTTGATAGATGCATAACCCATTAGTTCTAAACTCGCCCTCCGGTCTCTCCTTCAGACTACTTTCTTCTATTTTCTCTCTATCCTTCTCACTATCTCTCACAATCTTTTTGCATAAATAGTTGTGTTGCCTTCATTAAATTCTACAATTTACTATATATTCTGTTAAATGTATCTTGTTTTATTGCTAGAGGGAGTGCAATACATTATCCCACTATTTAGAAACCAAAGATAAACTTGATGTATAAACTTTTGTATTTGAAATACTTAAGTTGCATTTTATTTCCTTTCCTTCCAGTAGGTTAAGTTTGTGAGTCTATGAATCAAGTTTTATTGTTCCACTTAATGTATTGCAACTGTGGCCAATGTTTAAACAACTGATGGACATCAGGGGCTTAAATTAACAGTTAGTTTCCAACAGTTGTATCGACCATGAAAATTATTTTAATGCAGCGCGGTGTCATTTACTTGGAATGAGGGTAATAAATATGAAATGATTTTGCTACGTCCAAATATTTAATGTAAGCTATACTGTATAATCACAACAATATGTTATTGCAAAGATATAGGTGCATGTCTTAATCAAAATTCCGAGAATACTAACCTGACTTATAAAATGTTTCAATAGGGAGCATCATTTAGAATGCAGGCAGTAGTATTTGTTAAATGAGGCCGTTCATTGCACTAGAACATCAGATCTCTTATAGAAAAACACAGTTGGCTAGAGAGAACCAGATGGTTAGTAATATATTGTATAATAATCTGTCTCTTCTGGATTTTATTTATGTAGTTTGTGCAATTTAGCAAACGGTATGCATTTTGGAAATAAATTATTGATGATCAGAAAAAGAAAATGTTAAATTGTTACACTGTTTTATAATGTTTGCACACATGACATCTTTACTGTTTTTACACTATTAAACTACATTAATTTGTTATTCACTGATCATATAGACACAAGAGTTCATAAAACATTTACACATTTGAAAGGTTTCAAAATACCTAAAACATTACAATGGGGGTGAGTTGATTATTAATCCCTTCTATGCAGCACTTGTGTATACACGATTGCCGGGGTCTGCATCAATACCCTGCAATCGTGTATACTTGATTACAATCGTCGCAAATGAAATATGTTAATCGCAAAAAAAAAAATGTGCTGATAGCAGAGCCAGCACCACCTTTCAAGCACTGACTCTGCTAAATTTCCCAGAGATGAATGGGGAAGCTGAACAGAAATATACAGCCTCCACACGTTCGATCTAGTCCCCCAAACACTCATCCTGTCACATCACCCCCACATACATGCTCACCCTGTCACTATTGCTCTCTCTCCCACACACTCAGTAACCCTGTCACAGTCACCCCATCCCCCCACATCAGGTAAGCCCTAACGCTTTTCATTTCCTTTTTGTACAATTGTGGTCGCGTTCAGTAAACTGATAATTGTTGTTGGAATCTACCACCCACCTAGCTCTCCAGTGCATTTCCTTTCTGACATAACCCAGTTCTTTAGTAAAACTGTATCTCAAACCCAAAAGAGGGATCATTTAGTTTTTGGAGATTTCAATATTGTATGGCTGAATTCTAAAAATAAATAAATCATGTTCACTGTTTAAGAATTTGCATCTAACGCAATTAATTCATCAATATGAAAAGTCCTAACCATACTTTGCTGGATTGGTTTCTCTCCACTTGTCCTGATAGAATCCAGGAGGCAGGAGATCTACCTAACAGTTTTAGTGACCACTGCCTAATGTACTGAGTGTGCAAAATAAAGGCCATCAAATCCTATCCTCATTTAAATGTACCAGAGATTCATTGTGGTCAAGACTAATTATACTGGCTCCATGAATGGTCACTGGGCCTACAGACAATGCTGGAATGCATACACAAAACAAACAAAAATGGCAAAGGCCCAATATTTCTTTTTTTTTTTGTAAATCTGTTTTTATTGAGGTAACGAAAATAGGTAAATGAGGCGCGCAGGCCTCCGTGTGTAAGCAACAAGATGTACAACATTTACATTCAAGTTTGGTTCACATAAGCAGTTAACATTAGTTCCGATACCTTGGCAATAATCTTGTAAGCTTTATCTCGTATGTGAGTAATGACAACCGCAAATTAGCGTAAAGCTCAGGGTCGCGTTCAATGCTTTTGTTGAGTACATCAGAGTGTTGTGTGTGTCATATAAGTAGATTGGGGTGTGGGTAAAGGTCCCATTGAGTGTTTGCCTCGCAGGGGGCCCACAGTCTGGTCGTGCGCCCTTCTGTTTAAGATGGAACAAATGGTGTGTGATGGAGGTGCGTCGTGATCTGTACGTGAGACCCTGTTTGGTTCCTCATTGAGGGTAGCTTGTGAGTGGCGTGTGGTTCCGTGTGATGTCTGAGAGCCTATTGTGAAAGTGTGCTTGTCACGAACGCACCCTACTCCACGAGTGTGTGTGACGTAGTTGTGGTGGTGAAAGGGTTAAAGTACACTATTTTTCTGCACTAGACCGGAAATAATGACAAAATACCCCATTTTTACCACCACCCACACTTAAACATAATAATATAACTATTGCTATTTTAACGCCACCAAGACAATTTATAAATGGGGTGCCTTGGTCCCCCAGGTAAATCAACAATAAAACCCACCAAATATTACTTAATACAATACTTAAGGAATTGCAAAAATACTAACTGGTCTCTTCAGATAACGTGATTCTTAACCAGACAAAGACAGAACTTAATAAATGAATGTTTATTATGAGCAAAAAATATTCACAGTGCATATAACAATATATGATGAACAAATTATTTACACCAACAACAGATAAAAACAAAAAGGATAAAATACAGAAGTCCTAATTACTCACTTGGGTTTTCAAAAGTACAACTTCTGCCCAGGGGTTCTCTGGCAAGGAAAGATGGTGACTCACTCAAAATTAAATCTTGGCCCCAAGCAAGTACACCACCCTTCAGGATCACAGGAGATATACCCTGTGGATTATCACGCCTCACCCAGGGGTGGAGCCAAGGCGTACCTATAGAGATACTAAGTGACCACCTCCTTTGTTCCAAAAAACAACAAGCCAAATATAAACTTTTGGTTTTATCTCCTCTACGGTGCTTGCCACAGAAATAATAATTGCCTCTATGAATTTGTTATTGTTTTCCCATTCCAGAGACATGTTGCACGCCCCGCCCATGATCCAATAGGACAGACATCACAACTCCTGCCACACGGTTTAAGTTGTGCAACTCATGTTTAGGCTTAATTAAGAGATTGGGCGTGTCCCATTCCAAATATAATAAAAAAATAAGGCTTAATTATTAAACTGTGGGTAAGTATTAATGTTTCTCTTGGATAAAATACTGGAACACAAGGATCTTCATGAAACTAATCCCATTACCATATCAAATGATTGAACTATCCTTTACAAGGTACATGCAAAATGGATGAAGAGACATTCAGACTTTTTCCAAGTGTAGAACCTCACACCTTGCAGAGCCTTGATTACTTCCCGTCCATATAGTAAAATCCTTTTCACATTCCTATGCCATTCATACTACCCCTTCTGTCATCTGACCTCTGTGGGGGTTCCAGCTTCAAAAGATGTAACCTCTGTTGACCTCAGCAATAGCATCTCTGTAATTTGTGCCATTTACTACACAAATTACATTAAAGGATAATATTTCATAGTGTAATAATAAATTCTGCACCCTTGCCGTGACAGTGCTTGTATGTGTCCTAATATCGTCTCTCCTCTCCGTCCCCTCCCATCCATGCCCGGTGTTAACCCTCCCTCCGAGTCGTGTCATTATGGTGTCGTCGGGTGTTCTCAGGGGTCTCCATTATGGGGTGAAAGTCCAATGATGTATGTGCGAGTGGGGGTGTGAGGTGGGTTACCATTCTGCCATCTGTGCCCCCATTTCCCCCAAGTCACATCCCGCATAGATGTGCCAACTTCTCCTATGTCCCCCGCCCTGTACGAGAACCATGGCTGCCATGCCTCCACGTGTCCACCTCCCTGTGACCCAATATTTCAATTAAAATCTGAAGCATTAACATATCAAACCCAAAAATGTTTGAAAAATCATAAGTAACATACAAACCCCCACCAATCCCCTCTCAATCCTCCACTGTCAAAGAGGACAACTGTAACGGATCGCCTGGCACCCCGACTGGGTACCTCCGTTGAAGGATGCTCTTAGTGCTTCCTGAGGACTCCAAGCACTGCAGCAGAGAATATAACCACCGTAGACTCCTCCAGAGAGCAAAACAGGAACCAAATCTTACAAGCGCTTAGCAGTGATTTAGCAAGGGAATATGACAAGCATAGCAATCCCTTGTAGCAGATTCCCCCAATAAGAGACGGCACTCCAAATTGAGGGTAAAGTAGAACTCAGGTTTAATTACACACACTCTGCTTTTATGCAATTCTCCCCTGCAAGGGAGACGCCCACATACAATTATACATTATCCAATCACACAATGGTTACATCCCACAGAGTCCCTCCTCTTAGACTGAGAGGTAACCCAATTATCCATACATTTTTAAACATACATTTTAGCCAACTTTCGTAACTCTAAAAACATACATCCAATATTAATAACAGTTACATATTATTAATCAGCACATTCCAAATACAATCATACCCAAAAATCATACGAATCCGTCCAGCCGTTCGGGCGATAAGCATAAGTCACTTTTGACTGACCGCAGGCACATTTTCATGCCCAAAACAGTTCCAGGGATTAGGGCTGTGCGGTCGGTCTATTTTACACCGAGAAAACGACGAAGTCCCATTCGAACGGGCGTTCGAATCTTCGAACGGGACTTAGTCTCCAGCCGCAGTGTCGAAGAGGTCCGGGTCAGCGGTGTTCGTGCAATTGGGTAGCCGCAAACAGTTCCATAGATTTGGCTGCACACACCACTGACCGCGTTCGACTAAGTTAAAATGGCCGCCACCACGTGTTCGTTTGTTGAATGGCGGCCACTTTGACGAATTCAGCACTTCGACGACTTCGGAACTTCAACGACTTCGGCTGCATTCAAAGTGCCAGTTTAAAAGGTGTAACACTGCTCCCAAGTATTTAAAGGGCCAGGAACTGCATACAATAATCCATTGGGCCCAAATACACTTCTTAAAGGGTTAATACACCCCAGGGCCATAGTCGCAGGGCAGGAGGCTAGCAACCAGGCTTCTCCAGTTCACAGTGGCGAGGTTGGTTCCGCCACAACAACCAAACCCTGCAACACTCCCTAGATTTAGCAAATGCCTTTAATATTTTTTTTGTTGGATGTGCCACCACCCTGATTGCTAAGCTAACAAATGACACACATTCTAAAATTAAAAATTTGGATCAGGCCCTCCAAATGCTCAAAGACCCCATATAGAGAAATTCAATTTTAAATCTGTGCCTGTTAGTGTCATTAATAAACATATCAATAATCAAAAAATGACCAGTATAGACCTGATCAAATCCCAGCAATGTTGCTGAAGCTCAAAATCTGGAAGGCTGCAAGAGTGATACCTATCCATAGATGTGACAATAGTTTGCTATCTAAATACCATCTAATATCCTTGCTCCTTGTGTCAAAAATCTTGGAAAAATGTGTTTACATGCAATCAAACTAGCTAACCCCTGATCAATCAAGCTTTTGCCCAAATCACTGAACTAAAATCAAAAGTTTGCAATGACATCCAAACTGGCATGGAACAAGGAGATCTGAGTGAAGCTATTTTCTTGATTTTGACACGGTAGATCGTGGCATCCTGTTGAAAAAACTTAAAAACTCCGGTATTGGTGATCATCTGCTAACCTTGCTTCAATAATATGTATCCAATCGATCACAATATATGTCCTTTTCTGACAGCACCTCCTTACCTCTCCGAGTCAGGCTCCATACTCAGCTCCTTACTATTCATTATTCATATATGATCTCCCTAATGTTTGCAAGGCCACAACTGCACACGTGTACTTAGACAACACCAACATCTACACTAGAAAACCAAATCTATCACAGCTTGAGGCTGTGCTCCAAGACCAGTTCACAGGAAGAAAAGTGGATCACAGATAACCCACTTTTCCTAAAAAAAATGACAAAACTATCACAATGCTCTTTGGAATGGTACCTAAATTACATAAATTACAAAATTCCCATCTATGCACCAGAACAAAATAAATTAGCACACTGTCCACTGTCCAATATTTCAAATATCTAGGTATGTTGCTAGACCCCAATCTCTTGTTTGGCCTCCATATTGAAAAACTCTCATCAAAACTATGTCTAAAACTATGTGTCCTGTACAGAAACAAATCCTCACTAAGCCCCACAGTATGGAAAGAGATTGTATAACAAATGCTAATGCCATTCATTGAATATGGGGATGCAGTGTATGTATCTGTGCAACAAACCCACCTCCATAAACTTACTACATTGTATAACTCATTACATTGTCCACCTGTTTTTCCTTAAAGGGTTACTCTAAGCATCAGCGTGCTGTAATGGTTATGAAGCCAGTAGTGCCATAGCCCGGCTCCCTGGTGGTGGGACAAATTATTTAGCAAATGTTTGCCCACTTACCTGGGATCCTGTTGCACATAATTGACATTAGCCAGCCCGGAACTCTAGTTATGGGCTAGTTGATGACAACCCTACAATGCTGCTGGAGGGGGCGTTACACCTCTGGCAGCAGAGGGGTTAATCTTTGTATGTGCAGCATTTCAAAGCAAAATGCTGCACATACAGACTCCAGGCACAATGACCACTTCAAATTAATGACCACTTCAAATTACATGTTGCACAGAGTAACCCTTTAACCCCTTAAGGACCAAACTTCAGGAATAAAAGGGAATCATGACATGTCACACGTCATGTGTTCTAAACAAACTCCATCTTGAAATTCTGTACTTTTTATTTTTATGAGGTAAGAAAACCGAAAATAATGGTGTTGCAGTTTTTATACTTGGGAATATTTGATATAAAGAATGTTGTCAAAGAAAACTTTTTAATATAGCATACAAACGCACAAACTCTAGTCTGTGTAACCCTTCTTCTAGATGCAGTCTGCATAGTAACTGACTAATGACTGACAGTTGGCATATACATATGCATTAATAAGTGAGGTTTTCAGGGACCTGTAAAAAAGGTGACTTTTATAAATTGAATTGCCTGCGGAAAAATGTTTGCTTTAAAATTCAATGTAATGTTTTATCTATCAAAAACTGTTACATTTCAAAAGTGACCAAGGATTATGCTCATGCACATTGATATGCAGTGGTATAAAATACACAGAATTCTTAGAACAAGATACATTTATACTATACTAAATTTCAAATATCTTGGAAATTGTATATTTTAGGCCAGCATTCAACTTCTTGGATTAAATCAGATGCATTTAAAAATAAATGAAATACATGAAACATAATTTAATATGTTTCATATGAACTCTATATGTTTATTGACTAAATGTATTGCTTATAAAATATTGCTATTATTAAGTCTTTTGGAACAGATAATATCAGGACTGTCACAATGAAGTTATAATTACTTAGTGGGGACAGGTAGTGGAGAGGAAGGAGATAAGACAGATGGGGAACAGGCATGTAGCTGGGTGACAGTGGGGCGAGGAAGCGGGGGGGAGGGAAGAGGAAAGGGCTAGCTAGTCCTGATTTGGTGCAACCTAGCAGATTTTCCCGTTTGAGGGAAGATGTTGGGAGCATCAGCTCAGGAGTAGCTGTATTAGAGGAACCTGTTACTTCTAACAGCCGAGCTAACAGCCCCCCTAGTACGGGTGGGAATCAAAATGTAAGGAAGGCAAGACAGGTTGTGGTGGTAGGGGACTCTATCATTAGGAGAGCAGATAGGGCAATCTGCCGCTCTGATCGGCTCAACCGGACAGTTTGCTGTCTCCCGGGTGCTCTGGTCCGGCATGTTGCTGACAGAGTGGAGGGATTATTGGGAGGGGCTGGGGATGACCCAGCAGTCATGGTCCATGTTGGTACCAATGACAAAGTAAGAGGAAAATGGAAGGTCCTAAAGAATGATTTCAGGGAATTAGGTAGCAAACTTAAGAAAAGGACCTCCAAGGTGGTATTCTCTGAGATATTACCTGTGCCACGCGCTACAGTGGAAAGGCAGCGGGAGATTAGAGAGGTTAATGCGTGGCTGTCTTGGTGCAGGAAGGAGGGTTTTGGGTTTTTAGAGCACTGGGTCGACTTTGCGATTGGGTACAACCTTTATAGTAGTGATGGATTGCACCTAAACGGGAGAGGGTCTGCAGTGCTGGGGGATAGGGTGGCTAGAAGGTTGGAGGAGATTTTAAACTAGTAGTAGGGGGGGTGGGTCATAGCAATTTACAAAATGGACATAGGACAGAAAGGAGATGGGCTTTAGCACAGTATAAGGAGGGTGGAGACGGGGGGAGGGGCAAGCTCAGAACAGAGAAGCTATGTAATGTTGATAATTCACAAAATATACAAGTGACGCATGATATTAAATGTATGGTTACTAATGCAAGGAGCCTAAATAACAAAATGGGGGAACAAGAGGCATTAGCATACACTAAACAATATGATATAATAGGCATAACTAAAACATGGTGGGATGAGACACATGACTGGGCAGTTAACTTAAATGGGTATATGTTATTTAGGAAGGATAGGAAAAACAAGAAGGGTGGTGGGGTATGTTTGTATGTCAGCCATGATTTAAAGCCAAATCTGAAGCAAATGGAATGCGATGAGGAAAATGTGGAAGCTTTATGGGTAAATATCTGCTTGGAGGAAAAGAAGGGAAACCAACTATTGGTTGGGATATGTTATAAACCACCTAATGTTAATATTGACGAGGAACAACAGCTGTTTGAGCAAATTGAGAAAGCTGCAAAGCTGGGTAACACTTTAATTATTGGAGATTTTAATTACCCGGACATAAATTGGGACAGAGGGACTAGTAGCTCAGCAAAGGGAGTTAGGTTTTTAAACTTGTTAAATGACACCTTCATGTCACAACTAGTACAAGCATCAACTAGAATGGACGCTTGTCTGAACCTTGTTTTAACAAATGTTGATCTTTTGACCAACATTCAAGTAGGTGAGCACTTGGGAAATAGTGATCACAATATAGTGTCCTTTGAAATAAACTCAAATAAACAAAAGCACATGGGGTATACTAAAACATATAATTTTAAAAAGGCCAATTTCAATAAGTTAAGGAAAGCTTTACAATATATTGACTGGCATAAACTCTTTAGTGAAAAGAACACTGAGGATAAATGGATCATCTTCCAACAGATATTAGAAAGGTACATTTCTCAGTATATACCATTGGGAAATAAATATAAAAGAAACAAATTAAAACCAATGTGGCTTAGTAGAAAAGTAAAACGAGATTAAAAATAAGAAAAGGGCATTTAGATAGGACAAATCAGATGCATTTTATAAAAGATATAAGGAAGCAAATAATGCGTGCAAAAAGGCAATTAGACTTGCTAAATTTCAAAATGAAAAAATGATTGCTAAAGAGAGCAAAACCAACCCAAAGCATTTTTTAAGTACATAAATTCTAAAAAAAACAAAAATGAAAGTGTAGGTACACTAAAAACTGAAACGGGGGTGTTAGTCAATGAAGACCAGGAAAAGGTAGGAATTTTAAATAACTATTTCTCCTCTGTATATATTAAGGAAGAACCCATGGCAATAGATGTGCAAATGATTGCTACTAAAAACTTGCAGAATAATTGTAATTGGTTAACTCAAGACAAGGTGCTGCAGCAACTAAAGAAAGTTTAATATAAACAAAGCTCCAGGGCCTGACGGTATCCATCCACGTGTACTTAAGGAACTAAGTGTAGAAATAAGTGAACCTCTGTTTTTAATCTTTCAAGATTCTTTACTTTCAGGAAGTGTTCCGGAGCATTGGAGGAAGGCAGATGTGGTTCCTATATTCAAAAAGGGTTTGAAATCCTTGCCTGGAAATTATAGACCTGTGAGCTTAACTTCTGTGGCTGGTAAAATATTTGAAAGGTTATTAAGGGATAATATTCAAGAATTCCTTGAGAAGAACATGGTTATCAGCAAAAATCAGCACGGTTTTATGAAGCACAGGTCGTGTCAAACTAACTTGATTGCATTCTACGAAGAAGTAAGTAGAAGTATAGATCAGGGTGTTGCAGGTGATGTGATCTATTTGGATTTTGCCAAGGCATTTGATACAGTTCCACACAGAAGATTAGTGTTCAAACTCAAGGAAATCGGTCTAGATGAAAATGCTTGTTCTTGGGTAGAACATTGGCTTAAAAACAAGGCACGTTAGGTTGAGCAGCAGTCGGTCAGATAAAAGCAAAGTATGACCCAACATGGCTGCTAAGCCACAGTAAAAAAAAAAGTGAAATTTTATGAGAAAAATAAATATAGATAATCATAAAAAATATATTATGTTTTATTAAATGCAATAAACATTGTAAAGGGTAAGGTCAAAATTTGAAGACAGTTGTCCTTCAATACATAGTGGGTTTATTGTTTACACAAGTTGATGTTTGGCAGGTGTTCAGCTGACATTTATCAGTTTAGGATTGAACACAGACAAACACGTGTTAAGTAAAAGTAATAACAGCTGGACAATTTGTCTAATGTAATGTATTGGCACTCCGGCAAGAATTCCTTCCCATCATTTGCCTATATCTGACAGATTACCCAATGTTTGTCCTCATGCATTATTATTAGTATTATTATTATTTTATTATTTATATAGCACCAACAAATTCCGTAGCGCTGTACAATGGGTAGACTAACAGACACATAATTGAGATCAGACCTCTGGACTACAGGAACAGAGGGGGTTGAGGGCCCTGCTCAATGAGCTTGCATGCTCGAGGGAGTGGGGTATAGTAGTGACACAAAGGGTTAAAGTAGGGGAATTAAATAGTTTGTTAGAGAAGGGTTTATTGAGTGCTTGGTAGGTAATTTTTGACAGTTGCAGGAAAGGAATCATGGGGTGGGGGATGAGAAGCCTGCTGACAGTTTAATTGATACGCTTTAATGAAGAAGTGAGTTTTCAAAGATTTTTTGAAGGAGTGGAGGCTGGGTGAAAGTCTGATTGAGGAGGGAAGAGAGTTCCACAGAATAGGTGCAGCCCTGGAGAAGTCTTGAAGGCGAGCGTCAGAGATGGGGATCCGGGCAGAGGATAGGCGTAGGTCTTGGGATGAGCGCAGGGGTCTCGACGGGACATACTTGTGTATGAGGGAGGATAGGTATGTTGGAGCAGCATTATGTAGGGATTTGTAAGCAAGCGACAGAATTTTGAAGTGGGCCCTATATCTAACTGGAAGCCAATGCAGGGACTGACAGAGCGTGGAGGCATGGGAGGTGCGACCGGACAGGAAAATAAGCCTCGCAGCCGCATTCATTATAGATTGCAGCGGTGCAAGCTGGGAACATGTAAGACCGGTGAGAAGGGGATTGCAGTAGAGGGCGAGAGGGAACAACAGCATGAACCAGTATCTTAGCCGCGTCCGGCGTTAGATGTGGGCGGATGCGCGCTATGTTCTTGTAAACTCCCACACCTTTTGGTATTGATGCTTACCATTGTTTCATGTTGTCATTTTATATAAATATCCCCTTTAAAGAGTCCCTGTTTAAGTGTAAATTGCCTTTCTACTAAAAGTAAACCAACAATCCATGTCATGAAGGTATCAAACACTACATTTTGTGTTAGTTTTTCAGTTAGAAATAGGATTATGTTAATCACTTTATTTATAAAGCCAAGAAAAGCGTTTAGTGCAATATTTTAGATTAACAATGAAAAATAACGGGATTTAAAAGGAAACTGGTTGAGAAAAAAATAAAAACATGATTCTGGTCAGCTATATATATTTTTATGGTATGAATTATGTGAATTTTTCAGAAAAGATTTTAAACACTAATTTCTGTAATATATTTACAAATCACAGCCCTTAAACAGAAGTCCAAGTTCTGTCCCCCAAATCCATTAAGTGCGTATATGAACGCCTTTAACATAGCAGTACTAGAAGAGTTGGAGAAAATTCCAACTAGAATCCCGAATAAACATCAAAATTTGACATTGCAAGAGAAAAAAGCATTAAAGGAACTGAGCGACAATAGGGATATTATTATTAAGCCCGCCGATAAGGGCGGGGGTATTGTGTTAATAAGTTTAGAATATTATGAAAAAGAGTGCTTTAGGATTCTATTAGATAAAAAAACTTATGAGTTACTAAATAGAGATCCAACTTCAGACTTCCAGAGAGATTTAACTACTCTTTTGGATAAGGGGAGACAGGTGGGAATTTTGACAAAGAAGGAATACAATTTTGTTTTAAATACATATCCCAGGAAAGCATTTTTTACCTTTCTTCCAAAGGATCATAAGCACACAACTGAACCACCTGGGAGACCAATCATTTCTGGGATCGGGTCTCTAACTTCAAATCTGTCCCAGTATATAGATACACTACTGCAGCCATCAGTTAAAGGGACCAAATCATATTTATGGGATAGTAGTGAACTACTTTGAATACTAGAGGGCATACCTTGGAAGAATACATATAGGCTGGTCACTTGTGACGTAACCTCACTATATACTGTTATACAACATGAATTAGGATTAAGGGCAGTCAGACACACTTTATATAAGACTTCAGAGCTACAAATGGAACAAATAGAGTTTTTAGTTGAATGTATTCATTTTATTCTTTCCCATAATTATTTTTGGCACAATGAGGAGGTATACCTCCAAATCACAGGTACCGCTATGGGGACCAGGTTCGCACCCAGTTACGCTAATATCTTCATGGCCTACTGGGAAGATTTCTATATATGGCAGGGTCACTCCTGGGTTGCGAACCTGGTCCTCTATAAACGGTACATTGACGATTGTTTTTTTTATTTGGGAAGGAGAGGAGAGAGAACTCATCCTATTTTTAGAATACATGAACACCAATGTATTCAATTTAGCTTTTACTTCGAAATTCAGTGCAACTAGTGTTGACTTTTTAGATCTAGTTCTATATGTGGAAGAACAAAGCTTAAAATCCAAGACCTTTTTTTTTTTTTTTTTAAATTCTTTATTTTTGTTGTGGTAAATTTACCACTGGTTTAAGTGGTAGCACGCATTTGTTCCATACAAAAGGATAAAAGTTAAGCATAACATAAAGTAACAGTGTGCTAGTATTCAACTTGGTAGTTCACATTGGCAGTTCTGGTATTGAGCCAAAGAGAAAATATACATTCGTTCATTACAAAAGGATAAAAGGTAAACATAACCTAAAGTAACAGTGTATGTGTATTCATCTTGGTAGATCACGTTAGCAGCTCTGGTAGGGAGCCAAAGAGAAATGTAGTAAATTCGCGAGCCAGTATCTCGCGCTGTTCGGCCATAAGGACCGACAGTTTACAGTATGGTGTAGCACCCTAGAAGCCCGAGGGGGTTTAAGATTCACATCTTGGGGTATAATGCTAGTGGCTCCAGCGGGCTTAAGGTATGCCATGCAGGCCTGCCCGCCCGCTGCTTTCGAGGGGTGAAGCATTACGAATTAGTTTTGCGGGCCAGTTGCACCGCCCCAACTGACTTAAAGTGTACAATAATGTTTAGCGCTTGGGCTGCTCTTGATATTGGGGCCACTTGCGGGCAGGGGACAGTCCTTGGAGAATGTCTCGTTAGCTGCCCACAGGGTGTTAAGACTTATTGATCGATCGCTCATGTGGGTTTAGGGAGTAACAATATAATATATCACTATGGTAGCTCATATGGGGTCAGAGGAAAGGCACATTGATAATTCCCTCTACCGACTCATGTGGGGGTAGAATATATACTAATATATTGGTTAGGTCATATTAGTGTCTCGTATAGGTTTAGATTATGCCCGGTGGTATCGTGCATTAGCGGCTTAAACATGGTGAAAACAACACATTTATAATACATATTAGCGACTCCGATGGAGTTAGAGTGAACACACTGAGAAAACCTTCAGACAACTCTAGTGGAGATGAATTAAATACTTCGGTAACACATAATAGTGTCTCTTGTGGAGGCAAAACAAAATATGCACTTCAATGGTGTGCGTTCGCATTTCGGGTGGTGTGTCCATGTGCGCATTGCAGGGCTCATGAGCTACTCTTATGGGGTAGTGGCTAACTTCTCGGCGGAACAGGTTGTCAGTTCATGCGGGGCACTGGTCCCTCTCTGCAGGGCCCAGGTAACTGGTATAGCCCCAGGGGTAACCACTGGAGGGTCAGAATTAGGGGAGCACCCCAAAGAAAGAGAAAAAAAAAATTAATAAGAAAAATAAAAAAGGTTCGAACTGAGTTTGAGTCCCGATTGAGCCTCCGCCCTGTCCCGGCAGTCCTTCCAACTGTGGCCTCCCCCGATGTTACCTGTCTCTGGGTTTCTTCCCTTCTCGGTGGAGCGTTTGTCTGCTGGCTGCGTCTGACTTGTTGTGATGGCAGCGGGCGGTAACTGTGGTAGTTGGAGCTTTTGCAAGAAATCCGCTGGGTCTTCCCCTGCAGACAGCGTCAGTACTGTGTCTCCCCGCGGTACCACCAGGGTACCTAGAGCACCCCACCTGTATTTGATTCCGTGGTCTCTGAGGAGTCTGGTGACCATCATGAATCCGCGTCTCTCCAGTAGAACAGTAAAGGGTAGGTCATCGAAAATCCGCACTCGGCAATTTTCCACCGCGACGGTGGGTGTATTCCGGGAGCTGTTCAGCATCGCTGCCTTCACCGCTGCGTCCCGTATGACGGCAATAATGTCCCTGGGGGCGTCTGCTGGGGCTGTTGCGGCCTTCCTAATCCGGAATGCTAAGGCTATGAGTGACAGCCCTCCCTCTCCCCTTACCGCCATCACGGTGGCCACCTTGTTGGAGAACTCCAGCACCGACTCAGGTCCCACTGTCTCTTATGCGTATATTTTTCCTCCGGTGTCTGACCTCCATGGCCGTGACTGTGCGGGTGAGTCTTTAAAGCTGCTGGGAGAGGTCTGCCACTTTCGTTCTGGTTTCTGCAAGGCTGCTGTCTCTCTCCACCCCTCTGGTCTCCACCGCTCCCAGGCGGGACACAATGCCGCCAATTTCACCTCGCACTCCGTCCAGGTCCTTCTTCCAGACCCCGCGGAGCTCAAGCAGGAGTCTTTTAACGTCTCCCTTGGTAGAGGGCGATGTATCTGAGTCGGAGTCCTCCCTTCAGTATACTCCGCTGGAGGTTTGTGTTATTACAGGTCCCTCTTCGTCTGGGGACATTTCCGACTCACTGGAGCCTTGTGGTCTTCCTGGCGCCATCTTGCGTAGTCTGTTGCGGCCTATCAAATGACCGTCTGATATCGGGCTGCCCGGCGGCCTTAGAGGTCTGTAATCTGCGATGTTTGCGCCCCATATCTCTTTTGGGGAGCTGGCCACGCCCCCAAGACCTTTTTTAAGGTTGTTGATGTTAACAGCTTCATTTTAAGGTCCAGTTGTCACCATCCACCATGGTTGACTAACGTACCATATGGACAGTTCCAACGCATAAAGAAAAACTGTTCAGACCCTGAAATATACAAGAAACAACTGGGAAAGGTGAAGACTCAATTTCTAGAAAAGGAATATGAGCCAGAGCTCCTACAACAATCCATCATAAGGGTTGACAATATAGAGAGACACATGCTCCTGAATCCAACTAAGAGAGAGAGACTACAGGACGACAGTTTTAACTGTCCTATAATTTTTAATTACAGTAGTCAATCGCAATTCCTCAAGAAGTGCATCACGAAACATTGGCATCTTCTTAAGAAAGATCCCACTTTGGCTACTTTTTTACCGGATCACCCTAGAATTATATTTAGGGGAGCACCGACCATAAAAAATCAATTGGTACACCACTTTAGACCACCTAAACCTCAAAAACATTTTCTTAATTCAGAAAAGGGCTTCTACAAATGTGGGAATTGCAGCATATGTAAAGCGACAGGTCCTCCCTACAATAAAAAAGTCGCCAACTTTCAATCCACAGTTACCAAACAATCTTTTAATATTAAAGAATGCGTTGCTTGCAACTCAAAGCAAGTTGTTTACCTTTTAAGCTGCCCATGTGGGTTACAGTATGTAGGACAAACCAAGAGGATGTTAAAAACAAGACTTAATGAGCACATTTATAATATTAAAAGGAAATTTGGTAAACATTCAGTATCTAGGCATTTTATGGAACATCATGCCAGTGATCCAGGGTGTTTAGAATTTTGTGGTATTGAGAAGGTCAATATTCCCTGGAGAGGAGGAGAATTAGCAAAAAAACTGATCTATCAGGAAATGTCCTGGATCTATAGATTGAAAACTTTGGCTCCGTCAGGAATGAATGTAGATCTTGAACTTGTGAATATTATATAATTAGCTTCTATAGATGACGCCCATGGTGGAGTTTCTTAACACTTGTAGTGAGCCATGTCTGAAAAGAAACAAAGTTGTTTTGGTCCATTTGTTATCTTTACTTATATTCGAGTTGCTTTGTTTTAAGATATATAAGATTTGATGCTTTTCAGCATGAATCTTTATTACAATTTTGATATTCACATATAACTTATATATATATATCTGGTATGTTTTTAAATATTTTAGACAAGAATCTATGTTGATATATTACTCTATTAATCTACCAGGGAATACTCCTTAGTGATGACTCCTCAATTTCTCCTTTAACATAAGGAAACCATATGTCTATATGTCTAGATTTCTTCCTATCACCATTTTTGATATATATATATATATACACTTTTTTAGTTTCCAGCCAAGTATTTATTGTCTATTTTGCATTGAACAATTTTTATTATAATTGTATTTATCTTTCATGCCCGATAGGATCTTTGTATTCATAAATGGGCATTATGGTTATAATGTTTAGGATTTATCCTAACATGATTGAAATGGTTAACTGTGTTTTGTCTGTGGACCAAGAATGTTCAGATATAGACAATACCCTTTATTGAATAATTAAACAGACGTTTTACTAATTAATTAGACCGGAGCATATAAAAGCATGCCCCAATGAACTGTTACACTATCTTGAGAGAGCCTGGTATTGTGGGCGAAACGCGTCGAAAGTGTGAACAGCTTCCTGCTGCCAGAGGTGGATGCACGTCTAACTGTCAGCATTGTTTGCCAGCCACAGCCTCCTCTCCGTTTGAATGTTCATTTTATCAGCGCTGAGAGTTTATATTGTGGTGTCTTGGAAACGAGTACCACGACTTGCTGATGTAAGGGTCTTTAATTTGGGGGAAGGGTTTTGTATGTTAACTTGATTAAATTGCAGTATTATGCTATGATAGGTCTTTTTGTATCATTTCAAGGTTAAAAGCCCACAGTGCAACAATGTACCTACAGATGCTGTGACATTGCTGCAAGACTAATCTTAACCCTGTATAAGATCATCACCCAAGATTTATTGGACCCTATAGCAAGACTTTTTATGATTATTTGAGTACTACACTTATGCTGGTCTGTTTTATTGTATTTTATTTTATTGCACTTGGAAGTATTTCCATGAATCCGCATTTATTAGTGTTTTACTTCAGATTGAGAGTGATCACCTAAATTAGGTGTTTAAGTATAGCGCTGACACTTTATTTTGTTGATATTTACAAATCAGAAAAAAGCAAAGAACAGAACGTTCTATGTCCCTGTGTATCCACCATCCACACCTCCCAGAGGGGGCAGTGGTGACCGGTGTTGCACAGAGACAGTAGTACCAGTATGAGATTCCAGGAATCTCAAAGGGGCATAACCCCAAATATCAATATAACAAAAAACAAGAAAGTATGCAGACAGTTTCAGTATGTAAATGAAGCTTACTGCAACATCTGGAAAAATATATATAGCGCTATTGTGTCTAAATATAGAACCTGGCTATCAAAATAATATGGTCAGAGACCCCAAATAAACAAAGTATATACAAGTGATCCTGCAGTCCTATGCCAGCCCAGGATAGTAGAGATAAGGAGATAATAGACCTAATATTCACACTCACCCCTAATAGTACGCTTTATTGTGATCTGCCTTAGGGATGAGAGTATTGAGTAGCTAAATCTCCATAATCAAAAACATCCTAGGGAATATCCTGTAAGCCTAGGAGCATACTTCAAAATAGAGAGAGATAGGAACTGAAATAGAAGTATAAAGTCAGTCAAAATCAGACTGATATTTTAATTTTAAAAAGCCTCTCTCCCTGTAAAGCTAACTAGACAGGCATAGGAAAGAAAAAAGAAAAACAAATAAAATTCAATTAAATTAAATAGTGATCATGGTGCTCCAACACCAGTGCCCAGTGCAGAAAAAACGCACTGGGCACTGTTGTTGGAGCACCATGATCACTACAAGGCATTTTTTATTGGAAATTCCACTTATTAAACTGACCTCTTTAAAGGTAATAATTATTAATTCTTGGAAAAATGTTCAAGAAAAAATTCTGTTACTATGTAATCAAGAAGGATTTTTCCATTTTTCTGGCACAATTGTCCATCACTTTAACTTTTATTGTTTTTTTTTTCTTCTTTAAAGTTGAACTTGATTTCCCAGAGTCTTTTTTATTTTATCTACAGGGAGTGCAGAATTATTAGGCAAATGAGTATTTTGACCACATCATCCTCTTTATGCATGTTGTCTTACTCCAAGCTGTATAGGCTCGAAAGCCTACTACCAATTAAGCATATTAGGTGATGTGCATCTCTGTAATGAGAAGGGGCGTGGTCTAATGACATCAACACCCTATATCAGGTGTGCATAATTATTAGGCAACTTCCTTTCCTTTGGCAAAATGGGTCAAAAGAAGGACTTGACAGGCTCAGAAAAGTCAAAAATAGTGAGATATCTTGCAGAGGGATGCAGCACTCTTAAAATTGCAAAGCTTCTGAAGCGTGATCATCGAACAATCAAGCGTTTCATTCAAAATAGTCAACAGGGTCGCAAGAAGCATGTGGAAAAACCAAGGCGCAAAATAACTGCCCATGAACTGAGAAAAGTCAAGCGCGCAGCTGCCAAGATGCCACTTGCCACCAGTTTGGCCATATTTCAGAGCTGCAACATCATTGGAGTGCCCAAAAGCACAAGGTGTGCAATACTCAGAGACATGGCCAAGGTAAGAAAGGCTGAAAGACGACCACCACTGAACAAGACACAAGCTGAAACGTCAAGACTGGGCCAAGAAATATCTCAAGACTGATTTTTCTAAGGTTTTATGGACTGATGAAATGAGAGTGCGTCTTGATGGGCCAGATGGATGGGCCCGTGGCTGGATTGGTAAAGGGCAGAGAGCTCCAGTCTGACTCAGACACCAGCAAGGTGGAGGTGGAGTACTGGTTTGGGCTGGTATCATCAAAGATGAGCTTGTGGGGCCTTTTCGGGTTGAGGATGGAGTCAAGCTCAACTCCCAGTCCTACTGCCAGTTTCTGGAAGACACCTTCTTCAAGCAGTGGTACAGGAAGAAGTCTGCATCCTTCAAGAAAAACATGATTTTCATGCAGGACAATGCTCCATCACACGCGTCCAAGTACTCCACAGCGTGGCTGGCAAGAAAGGATATAAAAGAAGAAAATCTAATGACATGGCCTCCTTGTTCACCTGATCTGAACCCCATTGAGAACCTGTGGTCCATCATCAAATGTGGGATTTACAAGGAGGGAAAACAGTACACCTCTCTGAACAGTGTCTGGGAGGCTGTGGTTGCTGCTGCACGCAATGTTGATGGTGAACAGATCAAAACACTGACAGAATCCATGGATGGCAGGCTTTTGAGTGTCCTTGCAAAGAAAGGTGGCTATATTGGTCACTGATTTGTTTTTATGTTTTTGAATGTCAGAAATTTATATTTGTGAATGTTGAGATGTTATATTGGTTTCACTGGTAAAAATAAATAATTGAAATGGGTATATATTTGTTTTTTGTTAAGTTGCCTAATAATTATGCACAGTAATAGTCACCTGCACACACAGATATCCCCCTAAAATAGCTAAAACTAAAAACAAACTAAAAACTACTTCCAAAAATATTCAGCTTTGATATTAATGAGTTTTTTGGGTTCATTGAGAACATGGTTGTTGTTCAATAATAAAATTAATCCTCAAAAATACAACTTGCCTAATAATTCTGCACTCCCTGTAGATTACTATGTTGCTTACTCTGTGTAATATGGGAAGCCAGGCAATCAACCGTAAAAAGAAGGTTTGGCAGCAAGACAAAAAGTTTTTATTTACACATAATTTAAATACGATTAAAGAAAAATAAAACATTGTTATTGTGCTGACATCAATCGCAAGATATAATTTTTTAAATATATACAATTTTGCTGGAAGTCTTACGCACCATTTCAGTATTTTTTAAATATCAACATACGATGTTTTAAAGTCTTAGTCAAATTTCAAGGAAAGTATTTCTAAAAGTTCCCCGTTGTGTGATCTATTTATACAGATCCAGATACAATAAGTGCACTGATCCAGACAAATGAGAAAGGATGGTAAGTGATACCAGAAGATGGTTTCCGGCAATTTTGCTTCTAGGTCTCATGCAGACAAAATTAAATGTTTCCCCTTTCGTCTCCCATGACCACCCATGAACAAGCTGTATAAACAGACATTCGCTGATCACATATAATATATTTAAATGCTCTAGTTGTCAAAAAAAGGCATTTCTATTTGACCACCAGTGCAGATGAAATTTTAAGAAAACACATTTTAATTTGGCGTGTAGTTTGCAGACCCCCAGGGGCAGGTTTATCAAAAATTCATATTTGACTATAATTGAAAATGTCAAGAGGAATTTCATTATTGTAATTTTTACTACATGAGATATCTCTTGTTAGATGTCATTTTGCTCACATTGTGCATTCAATTATTTAGGGGTCAACTCTCTAAACAGCAATTTGTGTTTCCTTGAGAATCAAGGTGAAAAGTTTAGGAAATAAAATCTTCAACTAGGCTAAAGTAGATAAACCAGCCTTAAATTGTGATTCAGGAAGTAAATCACCGTAACTTACAGTTTAGTAAATAATCCCTGCAGCTTCTCTAATAAAAGTTAAAATATACTTTTCTTTTCCCTCAACTCAACCCAGCAATCTGTCCCTGTAGCATCTTTGCATAAACACTATAAGCATGTATTTATTTGTTCAATTTGTTTAGGAAAAACTAATTTGTAACTCACAATATATTTTTTTCTTCTCTTGTATCATTGAATCCACTTTGTCTTATTTTCATTGGTTTTATTTCCAAAAAAATATAATAGTTTTAACTATATGACCATATTCCATTAAAACTGCTTGAACTTTGCAAAGTTCTGCTGCATGTCTGCTGCCTTTTGTTTTAAATCGTTATTCAGCAGAGTAAAAAAAAAAAAAAAATAATGGGTGGGACAGGGGCACATGAGGGCCATGAGGGTGGAACTGGGAGAGCAAAACGCATGAGGGTACAATTGGGTGTGACCTAACAACATCAGTATTTGGATATATAAAATATCTGGAAATTTTAAAGCCATGAAAAAAAAAAAATATATTGTGTTTTCAGGAAAAAACTTTTTTTTTTTTTAGAAGAAAAAATACAGGGCAAATTGAAGGCCATTTTGTTACGCTGGATACATAAAATGAAGCATGCATAAAAGTATTATGCTTGAAATAAAAGTACTGCTTATTCTGTAAATAATAAACTTAATTTGCTTTTAAAAACTTTTTCTTACATATTTGGTATTAAAAAGATGGGAATAAAGATAAACCCTACCCCTCTTATCCTTCTACTGAATTATAGTACTAAGCAAAGAGATAGCAAACGTACCTTATAGAGACACTCTAGCACCCTAAGTCCCTTCAGCTACCTGAAGTGCTTTATGGGTGTTTAGGAAGTTCCCTCTTAGCCTTGTTTTATTAAAATGCCATGCAAATAGTAGGGTTTATTTTCCTCTCTGGGTGATGATCTCACCATTTTACCGAGAAAATGAAAGCAAAAAACAATTTAATGTTAAGATTACAGATAACCACTACGCAGCAATGTGGAAGAGGGCCCATCAAAGTATAACATTAGTATGATTACGTCATCATTAATTTAGAGTGAAAATACTTTCTCTGTATATACATTTGCCAACTTAGTTTCATAAATGCTTCTAAATGTTTTTTTGTTTTTATTTAGAACTCAAAAAGATTTAACAATATGCAAGAAGTTTGACTCCCATGACATTTCAAATGGCTACAAAAATGTGACTCCTTCCTTATCAGCACAACTGGCACAAGACTCTAGTGACGTCTTTAATAATTTTTCTTCACCATGTTTCCCTACAGATTAACATTTCCCCATAAGGCTGGCTTCATCTTTGTGCTTCAAATATTTCTATAAAGAAAATATTTCTCAAAGTAAAAAAAAAAAAAAAAAAAAAGGGAAAAAACTTTAATGAATGCTAAGAAAAATCCACTGAGAATACATCTATAATAACTCTATAAATCTCTAAAGAAATAAACTCGATGAAGCCCACAATCTAAAGGACAAATGTATGCATTACATTCTAACTTGTTAAAATCTAGACATATTTTATTCTGGGAAAGTGTGTCATGCTTACAAACTAAGAGACGATAGAAATAAAGAAAAGCCTTGCTTTCTCCTGTAATGTCACTTTTGGATGGAGATAATAATATGAGGAGGAGAGTAAAGTAGAGTAAATTTATCACTGCACAATTAAAATAAAAAAAGAGAGTTTGATATGGCAACTGTCAGGATTAATAGTTGATCCAGCACGCAGAATAATATCACACCTAGGACTAAGGATAACGTATAACCAGACCTAAGAATGGCCGGACTTAACGTATTTAAGATTAGGCAGAATACTTACCGAGGTCAGGGATACAGAACGAGACACAATGATGAGGGAAAGCCAAAAGTCAAGGATACCAGAAATCAGGGAAGTCAAACGAAGCCAAAGTCAAATACCAGAAATATAACCATCAGGAACACTCTCTCGGATAACCACCTAAGGGAAACAACGACAGGGCACTGACTAAATGCTATTTTGAGTTTAACCCCTTAAGGACAGACGACGGATATATTCCGTCATGATTCCCTTTTATTCCAGAAGTTGTGTCATTAAGGGGTTAAATAACCCTCCTTAGGCTGTAATTGGATGTGTCTGACCCCAAAACGTGCATGCGCGTCTGACTTGACGCCGCACGCACGTCAGCGCCATCTTTGATGTGGGCGAAGGTAGGTTTCATATAAAAGCACGGTCCAAAAGCGGCCAGTGCTCCGAAGAGCATCACACCTGCTGGGGACCGGAAAGGAGGGAGACCGGACAGCTACCCGCTGAGCCCAAGGTAAGTTTAAAGTATGTCTGACATCGTGGCTGCTCTGTTTAAGTGCAGTCACGCGGTCAGACATGCCAGGAGCCGTGACAGCTACACCGTTATAAAGTATTATTTATTGGCACTGATAATCACATTGCATAAAGCCTGACCGATAGTGATGTCCCGGACGGTTCGCCGGCGAATAGTTCCTGGCGAACATAGCGTGTTCGCGTTCGCGGTGGCGGGCGAACATATGCGATGTTCGGTCTGCCCCCTATTCGTCATCATTGAGTAAGCTTTGACCCTGTACCTCACATTCAGCAGACACATTCCAGCCAATCAGCAGCAGACCCTCCCTTCCAGACCCTCCCACCTCCTGGACAGCATCCATTTAAGATTCATTCGGAAGCTGCATTCATTTTTTTTTTAAATTTATTATTTATTTATTTTTATTTTTCAGTGCATATAAATGTTACAAGCAGATATTCCCCCAGACACTCTGTGTTACTGCAGATACTCCCTCCAGACACTCAGTGTTACTGCAGATACTCCCTCCAGACACTCTGTGTTACTGAAGAAACTCCATCCAGACACTCTGTATTACTGCAGATACTCCCCCCAGACACTGACACAGAGCAGAATAGGGACTGTTCCTCCTACAGAGGGTCACTTGGCAGATATGGATTGACACCTATCCTAAGGATCCCTGATACACACTGACAAAGAGCAGAATAGGGACTGTAACCCTACATAGGGTCACTTGGCAGATATGGATTGACACCTATCCTAAGGATCCCTGATACACACTGACACAGAACAGAATAGGGACTGTTCCCCCTACATAGGGTCACTTGGCAGATATGGATTGACACCTATCCTAAGGATCCCTGATACACACTGACACAGAGCAGAATAGGGGCTGTTCCCCCTACATAGGGTCACTTGGCAGATATGGATTGACACCTGTCCTCAGGGACCCTGATACACACTGGGGGGGGCCTACTGTCCTACCCCTGCCCCCACCCCTGCGCGGTGGGTGGGGGCCATGAAAATAATGAGGGGGAGGGACCTTCTGTCCTCCCCCCCGGCCCCCACCCCTGCACGGTGGGTGGGGGCCATAAATCACAATGGGGGGGACCTACTGTCCTCCCCCCGCCCCCAGCCCTGCGCGGTGGGTGGGGGCCATACAAATAATGAGAGGGGGACCTACTGTCCTCCCCCTGGCCCCCACCCCTGAGCGGTGGGTGGGGGCCCTAAAAACAACAATAAGGGGGGACCTACTGTCCCCCCCCAGTCCCCACGCCTGAGTGGTGGGTGGGGGCCCTAAATAAAAATCCCCCCCCAATCAAAGGTGACTAGGGGTCCACAAGCCCCTAGTCACCCACCGCCCCACCCCAAAAGAAGTTAACCCCTACCTACCCCCCTCACCCTAAAAAACAGTGAGGGGGGAATAAAATAACTAACCTGTAAAGAAAAATTCAACTTGCCATTTGACGTCTTCTTTTTTCTAAAATCTTTTTTCAGCCCCAAAAAAGGCGAAATAAAAGGCCATAAGAACCGACGCAATTTAAAAAAAAAAAAACGAGCACAAAAAAAAATAATCCATCTTCACCCATGGAGGGCTCTGCGCAGACTGAGCTCTGTAGGGTGGGGGAGGCTTATAAAGTCTTGCCACGCCCTGCTATTAGGCTAAGAACACTCTGATTGTTTGGTTTAAGCCAATCAGAGTGCTCTTTGTTATTTTACACAGCGTGGGAAAATTCTAAAGAACTTTCCCACGCTGTGTAAAATGACACAGAGCACTCTGATTAGTTAGATTCCAAGCCCACCAATCAGAGTGCTCTGTGTCATTTTACACAGCGTGGGAAAGTTGTTTGGAATTTTCCCACGCTGTGTAAAATGACAAAGAGCACTCTGATTGGTGGGCTTGGAATCTAACCAATCAGAGTGCTCTGTGTCATTTTACACAGCGTGGGAAAGTTCTTTAGAATTTTCCCACCCTGTGTAAAATGACAAAGAGCATTCTGATTGGCTTAAACCAGTCAATCAGAGTGTTATTAGCCTAATTGCAGGGCGTGGCAAGGCTTTATAAGCCTTCCCCCGCCCTGCAGAGCTCAGTCTGCGCGGAGCCCTCCATGGGTGAAGATGGATTTTTTTTTTTTTTCATTGCGTCAGTTCTTATGGCTTTTTATTTGGCCTTTTTTGGGGCTGAAGAAATAAGATTTAAGAAAAAAGAAGACGTCAAATGGTAAGTTGAATTTTTCTTTACAGGTTAGTTATTTTATTCCCCCCTCACTATTTTTTAGGGTGAGGGGGGTAGGTAGGGGGTAACTTCTTTTAGGGTGGGGGGGTGGGTTATTATTTTCATGGCCCCCACCCACCGCGCAGGGGTGGGGGCTAGGGGGGAAGGACAGTAGGTCCCCCTCATTATTTTTATAGCCCCCACCTACCGCGCAGGGGTGGGGGCAGGGGGAGGACAGTAGGTCCCCACCCATTGTGATTTATGGCCCCTACCCACCGCGTAGGGGTGGGGGCGAGGACAGTAGGTCCCCACCCATTGTGATTTATGGCCCCTACCCACCGCGTAGGGGTGGGGGCCGGGGGGGAGGACAGTAGGTCCCCCCCTCATTATTTTTATGGCCCCCACCCACCGCACAGGGGTGGGGGCGGGGGAAGGGCAGTAGGTCCCCCCCCTCATTATTTTTATGGCCCCCACCCACCGTGCAGGGTTGGGGCGGGAGGGAGGACAGTAGGTCCTCCCCCAGTGTGTATCAGGGTCCCTGAGGACAGGTGTCAATCCATATCTGCCAAGTGACCCTATGTAGGGGGAACAGTCCCTATTCTGCTCTGTGTCAGTGTGTATCATTGATCCTTAGGATAGGTGTCAATCCATGTCTGCCAAGTGGCCCTATGTAGGGGGAACAGTCCATATTCTGCTCTGTGTCAGTGTGTATCAGGGTCTCTGAGGACAGGTGTCAATCCATATGTCAAGGTGTCAATATGTCATATGTCATGTGTCAATCCATATCCATTGTGATTTAGGAATGTTAGGTGATTTATGCCCTTTATGGATTAAAACCAGACTCTGCATCAACTGTGTAATATTCCATGGTTTTGCCATGGATCCCCCTCCAGCATCGTTCTAACTGTATTGTGATATTAATATATATATATATATATACAAACAAATAAATTTAAATATATATATTTATATCAAAATACACGTAGAACGAAATAATATATATATAAATATATACACGTATATATCACTATATATACCTATATATAAATAACATTTAAAAAAAAAAATATATATATATATATATATATATACATATATTCATTCTACATATATATTTATGTAATATTTTTACATAATTAGGTATCTTAATTAATTACAATTAGCGGGACCTGCCTGACAACCCATGCCGAAAGTATAGGGAATTTAATTTGCTAGCACTATATTTAACCCTATAACTTTCCAAGACACCATAAAACCTATACATGGGGGATACAGTTTTACTCAGGAGACTTTGCTGAACACAAATATTAGTGTCTCAACAGTAAAATGTATTACAACAATGATATCGCCAGTAAAAGTGACTTTTTTTTGCATTTTTCACACACAAACAGCACTTACACAGACGATATTATTGCTGTGATACTTTTTACTGTTTTGAAACACAAATATTTGTGTTCAGCAAAGTCTCCCGAGTAAAACAGTAACCCTAATGTACAGGTTTTATGGTGTTTTCAAAAGTTACAGCGTCAAATATAAGGCTTGTGTTTCATTTTTTTCACATTAAAATTCGCCAGATTGGTTACGTTGCCTTTGAGGCCCTATGGTAGCCCAAGAATGAAAATTACCCCTATGATGGCATACTATTTGCAATAGTAGACAACCAAAGGTATTGCAAATGGGGTATTTCCAGTCTTTTTTAGTAGCCACTTAGTCACAAACACTGGCCAAAATTGACGTTTTTTTCATTTTTCACACACAAACAAATACTAACGCTAACTTTGGCCAGTGTTTGTGACCAAATGGCTACTAAAAAGACTGGACATACCCCATTTGCAATACCTTGGGTTGCCTACTATTTCAAATGGTATGCCATTATGGGTGTAAATTTAATTCCTGGGTCACTATACAGTCTCAAAGGCAACATAACCAATTTTGCGAATTTCAATTTCAAAGGTAACGTGCTATATTTGACCCTGTAACTTCCCAAAACACCATAAAACCTGTACATAGGGGGTACTGTTTTACGTGTGGGACATCGCTGAATACAAATATGTGTATTTTATTGTAGTAAAAGCAAACAGTATTATGAACTTGACAGTTAAAATGTCATGTAGAACTAACAAAATTTCTTATTTTCTCCCATTGTTTTTCATATTAAATTATGTTTCATAGCTAAATATTTTATATTAAATGAAAGCCCTGTTTCCCCTGAATAAAATGATATATAATAAGTGTGGGTGCATTTAATATGAAAGAGGTGAATTACAGTTGGACAGACATTTGGACAGACATTTAGCGCAAATGCCAGGTTTTGTTTACGTTTTGTTTTGTTCACAACGTGTACATTTGGCTCAGTCCTTAAGGGGTTAATAAAAGATGTATTATTTTTATTTGATAAATGATTTAATGAGGTGGTTCACATCAACATTCATAAACAGACAAGTTACACTTTTATGTATGTATATATATATATATATATATATATATATATATATATATATATATATATATATATATATATATATGGTTTGGTTTACTTGTGGTGTTAGCTTGATAAAGACCTCTTAGTAGGTTGAAATGTTGCTTTGCCTTTTTGATCCACTAAATCTTCCTGTGATTTTAATTCGGTGAGTGTCTGAAGATTTTTTCCTGTTTATTTCACATCAACATTTAGTACATATTTGTACATTTCACATCAACATTTAGTACATATTTGAAGCACAATGAATTAATTTTCAACTTTTTGGGGGAGATGGGTTTGATGTTTATTTTTTGTAAAAAAAAAATAAAGTATGCCACAGTCAATATGCTTTTAGGGATCATAACTCAACTACTTGCAAGCCTTAAAAATAGCAAGTATTAGCACTTCTACTGAGTATTATTCTTAATCTAAATAAAATGGCTGAGGCATTGATGCTTTAGTTTAACTGAATGATAGGGCTATATTCGCTTGCTCTCTCTCTCTCTCTCTCTCTCACTCTCACTCTCTCTCCTTTTCTATTTTGACTTACCACTATACTACAGGGACAGGCTAACTGTTGGTTTTCTTCTTTTGTAAAACGGCTTTTCTTTATGTTTGAAAATTTAACACATGTAAATGATTCAGTGCTGGATCTATTTTTTTGTATATTTGCCATTAAAATTGTGATGTATTTTAGATATCAGAAATGCATTTTGTGAGGAACTGCAATGCGGGTTTTTCAAGATCAGCGTTTTTTGTGTATATCGTAGTGGTCCAAAAAAACCCAAAACATTAATTTATGAAAGAAGGGAAACAAAAGTAACAATGCAATAGAGAAATCAACTTAGTCTGACAGTTCATTTATTACATGGGTCCCAAAATCTAATGAAAGAGAATGCTACTCTAGAGTTAAATATCTTGGATCAAATATGATATGACAGCAGAAGAATTAACAGAGCTTAATTTCTTTTAGTAGTGCCAGTGAACTAAATAATGAAAATATTGGACTCGGAGGATTGCTAAAACATTGTCTGGTCTGGTGGTGGTTGGGGAGGATGAGTGTCCGAAACAATATCCAGCACTGTCAACATGGAGGTTATCAGTATAACCAGTCTTGCTTTGAACAAGGAAGGCACTACACTAGTTGAGGTTGTTTAAGCTTAACTTTCAGTAGAGTTCAGGTAATAGGAGTGTAAACCTGATGATACAAGTTACGGTTTTAAGGCATCAGTTAAAGCATTTCTTTCTGCTTAAGAATGCGACAATATAACCTGATGCATGTCTAAATGTTACAAAGTCAAATAATGCTTTGTCACATCATTTTTCTTGTTAAGAAGTGAAATCTGCAGTGACAATCCATTGTACCCACCAGTCATACAATCCAGTACTGGAGTATAGATAGACAGACAGCACATACTACAGTAATTGGTAAGGGCATGGCTCTTAAGTAATGGCCATTACAATAAAATATTCAATAATAGTTTGAAAATGATGCCCTACGAAGTATTTAGATCATGACATCCTGGCATTGACACCTACTGTTTAAGGTGTCTTAATTCAAGAAGAAGTCTCACAGTTTGATGATTTCAATGAAACTAAACTTTTGTGCTTGCTTCAATCTTGCTCCTGACTAAAAAGAAAATATGAATATTGACCCAGACTCTTAAAGTTTACATCAAAATATTTTTATGAGTGTGTCAAATAGTGAGATTTACTGTTTTATGGTGGTCAGTGCTATTCCACACTGGTTAATGATATGTGAGCTCTACTGCATTTTCTAGATTTCTTTTACCCTTGGCAATGCATGCCATATCATGCCCTAAGGTTCCTAAATGCTGCTTTGGTAATAAATGGTTACCAAATTACATTTTTGAGTTTAACATGCACTTAGATTACATTTAAAAGGAACGTGCACATTGACCAGTCTGATTAACAGCTGTGGCCTAAAAATACTTGAAGATACTTTGGAGTAGATAATTCACCTTTAGCATTTGTGCATAACTTCATGCCACTGACCAAAACAAGTGGGGTTTTTTGTTCGGTTTTAATTTTTTGTGCACACTTTTTTCTTTTTAACTTTTCCCTTGTTCGAGGAAATGCACTCCGCTTTGGGCACAAGGAGTTTATGTCCAAAGTTATGCTTTTTTTAATGCTACAGAAACAAACTATCTATGGGTTTGCAGTTTATAATAAAGCCTTTAACAAAAGTCTCAAAAGAGAAAAAACTTTATATACCTAAGTATATGATAAACAAACAAACGGGGGCAGAACGAGAGAATAAATATCTGAAATAAAAATCCATTCCATTTCTTGTTTTCCCAGTATTTTTAGCATTGTACTACCTAGCCAAGGGGTGGCAATTTTCTCTATAGCACAGTATTAGCACAGTATTTATATAGCACAGTATTTTAACTGGCTTGGATCCCTACTGAAATGTAAAAAAAAAAAATGTCAATACTAAAGGGTTGGTGAACCCCTTTTGGATGTTCCTCACTTGTTCGGCTATTCTAGTTTTAGGTTTCCTATAGTAAAAGTTAAGTTAAGTTTCATATATATATATATATATATATAGTAAAAGCAAAAAAATCCTGCACTCCAACTTATAAATATATAGCCTGGTGCCCAGCAGAAAAATAGTATAAAATAGAAAAAATATTGGCACTCTAGGTCTTCTAAACTATGAAATGTATTTTCTGTCAATCCAAAGGTCAACGTTTCAGCCCCAGTTCAGGGCTTTCATCAGGACACATTAAAAACATTTAACAAAATGACAGGCTTATATAGGACTGCAAATCACATTACCAAATCACCAAATCAGCTGTTCCCAATCACTCCTGATGCTCGGTGCCTATTTCGGCGTAATTGCGCATGCGTGCGGCTATAGGAATCCCCTCCCTGTCACCAATCAGCTGGGGCCCCTCACGTGACGCGGCTACGTCACGTTGCCCTGGAGACCGCAGAAACATTGCGGCTATGGGCAATATTATTGTGCTTCCGTGTACCGTCGGGAGAGTCCCTCCTTTCATCCGTGATAGGTCAACCCAGTGGATGACGTGGGAGGTATTCCAACGCCCCCAGTCATCAAGATCGCTGTGAATGAGGAGGTAGATTCATAAGGGCAAATCACCAAGTTAGGCTCTATATCAATTTGCATACAATTTCATGTTGTTCCTTAGAAAAAGTACTGAATTGTGATTTATATTTAGTCATTATATCTTCTGTTTCATTTTTTATTGTAGACAAGAAAGTCTTAATGGTAGACTGATTTGGTGAGGGCTCAAACTGACTGGGTCTCTTAAATTGATGTTTATTAACCAGGATATCTGAGCTTTCAATCTGCCTATTGATCTTATTGAAATGATCCTTTAATCTCAATGTACGTCCAAATTTGTATAACTCCACTTGCCATTCAAATTTATTAGGAGTTCTTGTAGGAATAAAGGAGAGTCCCCTACTAAGGATGTCAATTTCTTTTTGGTTTAATGGTCTATCTGATAGATTAAATACGGGAATTATCTCCGCACAGGTGGTTTTCCTTTGTGTCCAGTGGGTCCTTCCCACTTCCCCTTCCCTTCCTTTTTTTTTTTATTATAACTCTTCTCTACGGAGATGCTAGTCAGACTATGCACAGTATCTTGTAATTCTATTTTATATAATTCACGTGACATTTTAGACCTACAATCGTTTCAAGTATGAATTGATTTTTATTTATCACATATCTATAGTAGCACTTTAGACATTAACATTACTATCATGATGTGTTTACCATCTTTTTCTCATAGAATGATATACAATGGTCACTTTTTCAAATATCACATATAACTGACTTTAACTTTAAGATATCCACATTATTATTATGATGTGTCTATAATCTTTTTCTCATAGAATGATATACAATGGTCACTAATATCACATTAATCTGATATTCAGATCTTAAATATATATTATCACATACAGTATACATTTTTCTCATGATATACTACTTACTAAGCATTTTCACAATATTGCACATTGTTGACACATATATTTTTATACTTATTTTGTTTATATTTTTCACTATTTACTCTTTATTTACATATGCTTTTTATATGATAGAATAATGTATCTATTATTACCCATTTGTTATATGCATGTCTTACTGAAAATTACTAGTCAATTTCCATTGCATAATACAAGCTTTTTCCATGGTTGTTTGAATTATAATGTCATATATACAGAGCCTAACTTGGTGATTTGCCCTTATGAATCTACCTCCTCATTCACAGCGATCTTGATGACTGGGGGCGTTGGAATACCTCCCACGTCATCCACTGGGTTGACCTATCACGGATGAAAGGAGGGACTCTCCCGACGGTACACGGAAGCACAATAATATTGCCCATAGCCGCAATGTTTCTGCGGTCTCCAGGGCAACGTGACGTAGCCGCGTCACGTGAGGGGCCCCAGCTGATTGGTGACAGGGAGGGGATTCCTATAGCCGCACGCATGCGCAATTACGCCGAAATAGACGCCGAGCATCAGGAGTGATTGGGAACAGCTGATTTGGTGAGTGTTTAATGTGATTTACAGTCCTATATAAGCCTGTCATTTTGTTAAATGTTTTTAATGTGTCCTGATGAAAGCCCTGAACTGAGGCTGAAACATTGACCTTTGGATTGACAGAAAATAAATTACATCATTTAGAAGACCTAGAGTGCCGGTATTTTTTTCTATTTTATATATATATAGTCCAGAGAGCGAAGCAGGCTGCTCTTATAAGAGCAAGTGTTGTGCTCCAAGTGTTGTGCTCCAGAGTGTGAATATAACTCTCCAATCCCCCAAACATGAGCCTAGAGTTCATGAAGGGTAAAACAAATGTGTTTAATGGTAGCCACAACTGGCCTTTTATGACCGTCCCCATGCAAGGGGCACTCCCCCCTGGACCTGAAAGGAAACACAAGTAGAAACAAATACACAATCACATTGGATCTCAGATCCAGGACACTCCCATACAAAATAGGTCAATCCCTCCCCTATGCCTGGGAGATAATTGAGTCAACCATCGTATTAAACTCAATTCTCTCCAGGCACAAATAACACATTTTTACAAAAAACCCAAAATACCGTAAAACACACAAAACCCCCACAAAAGTTACATCGCCGGATAGCCATGATCTGGGTGACCAACATATCCAAAAATCACCCAGATCAGTTCAGGGGTTCAGTAATTTCCTGGAAGTCTGGAGGCTGGCATGTAAGCTCCTCCAAGAACACATGACGAGGCTCAGTTCATCACACACTACCTTACTCGAAAAATTTGGTTTTCAAACAAACAATTTGAGAAAAAAATGTCTCCGTACCTGAACAAAAGTCTGTATTAGAACAAAATCATACAGCATTAACCTCGTTGGTACCTCTTTGGAACCTTGTTGGTATGACACATCGACATACTAGCACTGGACAAAGCAAAACAGAGCTCCATTCTGTCAGCAAACAGAGCTGACAAGCAAAGTGAAATAAAATTTTCAGCTCATTTGCATTGTGTTTATTGTTTTTATGTATGATTTTATGCATGTAAGGTATTATTAAACTGCAAAATTTGTGTTAAATGTTGTGATTTTGGGCGTCTGGAACAGATTCATTTCGATTCGGTTTTCGAGCAAATCAGTTCTTAAACAGCCTTCTGGAATGGATTAAGTTTGAGTTCTGAGGTTCCACTGTGTGTGTGTGTATATATATATATATATATATATATATATATATATAACAGAAGGAATCCGCACTCTATGGTAAATCTCTGTGGGCCCACTGCGGCATAAAATACAATAAAATAGATGGAATGAATAGCACTCTGGGACTTAACAAAAAATTAAACGTAACTGTTTTTTAATGTGTCAGCGTGGGATGGTATAAAAGAGCAAGTCGGTTGTGGTGTGCCGGAACCGACGATGAGGTAGGCCTGAGAAAGAAGAGGGCCTACCAAGGAAAAAGAAAAGAAGAAAAGGAAAATAATTATTTATAATGTGGTGTGGTGGGAGGGTCATTCAACTCTGACATCGAACGGTATGGAGCCAGGTAAGGGGTGTCCCTTAAGTAGGCTAGGAGTGAATAAAAAGCACCTCCCACAATTACAGGCCAAATTACCTTAATACTTGTGTTAGGGGCTCATGATAGTACAGAGTAAAATACCATAATGAACATAGGATGGTATAAAAGAGCAAGTCGGTTGTGGTGTGCCGGAACCGACGATGAGGTAGGCCTGAGACAGAAGAGGGCAAAAATTAAATAATCAAATTTATTACAGACAACCAATACAAATACACATATCAACCAGACATGTCTTTAAATGCATTTCTTAATTCTTGTACTGGGTTTCGGTATGTACCGTGAGTAAGCGGATGATTTCCAGCGTCCCAGTGCTTTTATAACATGAACCGGAATGTTAACACTGGAGGCTGTGGATGCTGCCCCTATGCGGAAGGAGTGCCCCGAGTAGTTAGCTGGGTTGAGGCCCAGCTGAGTGAGTAAAGACCTGACGTAGGTCATGAAGGTTGTAGTGGTGAGTACTGAACTTTGTAAAATGAATAATGGTTGTGATGGTAGTGAGTTATGATGCTGTATGTATGCATCAAAAATCGTGACGGGGCACCACCTGTTGTGCGTAGGATAGAACGCTACTTCTACTGGTGCATGCTGACTGGTCTTGGAGTGAGGCAGAGTCATCCATGTGTTTTGTTAAGTGGGAATAGAGGAGAAAAGGAGTAGATTGTGTGGCATTGGTCGTAGTGAATTCTCTAGGTCTTAGGAATCCATGGAAAGCTATGTAGATTGCTACCTTGATGACAGAATTCGTGTTGGTGTCAAAAGGCTTTAAATCAAGCAGGTTAGACAATGCTTTGAAAATATGGTTGTCTATGGGTAGCCTCTGTGATGTACGTGTGGGTTCAGATCTCTGAATGCCCCTGAAGATAGTCTTAATCTGGTGAGAGGCCATGAAACTTGTATTGTTAGATAAAGTTTAATGGTGTTGTATGACATCTTAAGTTTAAGGTGGAAAAAAGAAGCGAACCCCAACAAAGATGTCATGACAAATGGTTGCATGATATTATGTTCCGAAATAAATCTTTTGAATAACATAAAGGACATGTCGTATGTTTTGTGCGTATTGTTTGACAGTGGCAATTGGGACAGTGCCCTGCTATGATGCATAATGGCGTCTAGTCCAGTACTAGTTGCTGAAATGTTGTCATGGCTCTGAGCGCAGCTAACGGGAGTGCTTGATGGAATGCCTGGAATTTAAAATGAGACAAACTGTCAGCAGCTGTGTTACATACACCTGGAACATGGAAACAATACAGGAAGAAATTATGACAAGCAGCAAACCAAGTGAGTTTCCTCAGAAATCTCATGATCGTAAGGGATTTGGAATGACCTTTGTTGATGATGTGACAGTTTGCCTGGTTGTCTGAGTAGCAATGTACTGACAAGTCTGTCGATAAATGACCCCATGCCACGGCAGCCGCCATGATGGGATAGATCTCAAAGAGAGCTGAGGTAGTGGAAAAACCCTCCAAATCCTGAACTGCTGTAGGCCAGCTGCCCCAAAGTCATTCTTTCCCAAAAATTGCTGCAAAACCTGTGGTAGATGCCGCATCTGACCAAATGGGGAGGAACATACTTTTACCATTCCAAGTGGTTAAAAATTTCTTACACATGCGTTAGTCTGCCGGAGCTTGGGTATCTAAGGACAACCTGTGTGTGTCGTGTAGGAAGAGTGGAAATAGATACAAGAGTCATGATATGAAGGAGCGGCCTTGAGGTGTGATATGCATGGCAAAATTTAGAGAACCCAGCAGGGACTGTAGCTCTTTGCGGTTAAAAGTACCGAGCTAAACGTAGTGGTTGATGTAGGTAAGAATGTTTCCTATCTTGTCGTGGGGCAGGCTTGCTTGCATCGTGGTTTAGTCTAATTGAATACCCAGGAATGTGATGATCGTGTCTGGCCCCTCGGTTTTCTTTGGGGAGACTGGGACACCTAGCCACTCGAATAGATTGATGGTAGCTTTGAGGCTACTGGGAGGGGAAGTGTTCTCCTCGACCAGTAAGAAATCATCCAGGTAATGTAATACAGTAGGGCATCTGGCTATGTTCAATAGTAACCAGCACAATGCTTCGGCACATGTGTTGAAAATAGCAGGGCTACTTTTGGACCCAAAATTAACGCGGGAGAAAAAATAGTAGTTCCCAGACCACTTGATGCCATGCAGGTGCCACAGTGTGGGGTGGATTGGCAGCAATTTAAAGGCGTTAGTAATATCGGTCTTACTAAGCCAGGCTCCGACCCCTGCTTGTATGATAGCTGTAATAGTGTGATCTATGGTGGTGTATTGCAGGGAGAATTCTTCGGAGGGTATGAGGGAGTTAAGACTGGGGTTGGCCGATGAGTGTGATGCCGACAAGTCAATGATGAGTCTCTGTTTAAGGGAAGATTTCCCTGTGACAATACAAAGGGGGTTAGTGCGCCATTTGTTGAACGGAGGAGACTGGAAAGGCCCCAATAAGAAACCCTCAGCAACTTCCTGGGCTATGAGAGTGTCAACAGCTGTGGGGTTGTGCTGTGCGGACTGTAGATTAGGGCATTCCAGAATCCCGGACGGTATGTGTAGAATACCCGTGTGAAAGCCTTCTGTTATACCAGAGATAAGAAAATCTACCAAGTATCTAGACGGGTGATGTGACAGAAAAGCTGTAAATACCGAAATGTTAATGGACGTTAGGTATAGCTTAGGGTACATTTTATTTGGACACATGGTTTTGGCATGTGCCCTAAAACATGTTAAACAGAAATGCAATAATCTACATTCACTATAATTACAAGACCCGACATTGAAATTATTACATATCTGGGACTGGCCCAGAAACTTGATCGGGCGTCCCAGTTTGTCTCTAGTCAATTTCTCTGAAACACCAGAGGAACTAGCTCCTTGCGTGGAAGTATGTTCGTCCACCGTGGTGGGACAGAAATTTGTCATATGTGCCGTAGAGGAGCAGTATGCACAAGCCGGTGTTCTTAGACCTGCAAAGTGTCTGCAAAAAATGACGGTATCAATCCTACCTCCTACAAACTCGGGGATAGTCAGTTTCCTGTTTAGGCGGGCATCCCTAGATCTGACCACAACAGACACCATATCTGCATGAGTCTTGTTTTCCACGATATCCTGGGAGGCAATCAGCAGAGAAGCCAGGTTTACATCTTTACCTTCCAGGATATCTTTTTTAAGGTGCTCAGGGATCATATGAGCAGGGTTAACTTCCTGGTCCTCATGGGTGATGGCTGGAGCAACTAATAGCAAGTCGGCCGGTGCTGGGGAAAGCATGGTGACTGACTCGAGCCTCTCCAGCCTGGAGTTGACCTTGCTCATGGACGCCATGACTGATGACCACATGGAATGTATGTCTCCCGGGTTGGAGTGGCTGGGCCCTTCCCCAGCATCCATGTTGTTATTGAAGTGCGTAGTAATTTGAAAAGCTCTGCTTTCCTTGCTGTAGCCTCTCCTCAATTCAGTGGTTATACGAGGGACTGGTTACCTCTCCTCCTCGTGTAGGAGTAATTGCTCTAGCTGGGGTGCTAGGCAGGGAGAAATCCTCTACCCCTTCTTGAGACATACTAAAAACAAAACAATTAATTAGTGTATGAAAACCACAGAGATTGTACTGGCAGGCTAGCTAAGCCGGATGGCAAAACATTAAACCTGTTTGGTGACAGGTGAGGCCCTGCTAGTTGCCATGTGGCTTGAGAGGCTCTATCTATGCGTTGGTGCGAGGGGATTCGAGGCCATCCATTGTAGAGGCAGGATTATAGGCCTCTTGGTGACTGTAACACAGAAAAAAGGGGAAGGGAGTGACAGGTGAGGCCCTCTCTATGCAACTTGCGAGGCGACTAGCTCATGTGTGGCAGGATGGGTGTTTGCCTCCGAACGTTGAGGCAGGGTGTTGGCCTTGCGGGACCACTAGCCAATGGCAAATGCCAAGAAGGGGTAAATACCTCTTAGGGAGTCTGTGGCCCTGTTGCCAGGAGATAAACTGGTAAATGGCACGAAAGTGTAGTGAATGCCATGACAACATAAATGTTACTAAAAGGTCAAGTGATGCAGTGTCTTCTAATGCCAGGATTCTGGCTAGAAACAGAGGGGATGTATGATGGGGGTCAAGTAAGAAGGGGGGGCAGAGGCCACAGCCTGTACTTAGATGAGCCATGCCGACATATAACTAACAATAAAGGGGAAGGGGTGAAAACAATTCTCCAAAGTGATGATGTAAAGTTGTATATGATAGTACTGTAATGCAAAGACGTAAGATTGGTTGGATCAGTGCATGTGATTCAACCCGAGAATTCCCTGTTTGGGAAAAGGAAACCGTAACCTCATGTATATGTCGTGGGTCGTAGTTTAAAACCAGAAATGAGGCCTGTAACCGTAGGCTGAAAACCGTGACTGAAATGTATAGGAAAACCCTTGAAAAGCGTGGGAGTCAAATAATCCATGCAGATATGTGAACTGGTTTGCTATGGAATCCAATACAACCCTGATACCTTTAAACAGTAAATAGAACTAGAAAAGCTACAATTTCTGGGGAAATTGTGAAGTGTTCTTGCCTCCACCAGTAGTATACAACTGGAGTGGGCGGAGTAACTGTTATTTATTTATATAGCACATTTAATTGCAACGTTGTTGCACAGTTACATTAAAACATACAGTTATAAAAACATTAGCAGGTGCAAATGGCCCTGTCTATGACATCACTTGCTGCTGCAGCCTTGCACAGGTCAGAGTATTTTTGCGGTTGCCATCTTCAAACGGTCGTATTTCAAAAACTATAAATCCTACAGTGAAGAGCTTTATATTGTGAGAATCACAAGACCCAGACCTACATTTTGATGTATAGTATGTCTCTGAGATATTAACAAGGAAGGCACAGTCGCAGTTTAGAAATTGCCCTTCAAATGTGAGCTTTGCAGAGTGGCGTTTCAATGGATGTCAATGGACTGCGTGAGTTGCAAACAAATGGTCATATTGCGAAAACAATCAGGACTATGGCTTAGCCGTGGACATTTTTAGTGGCAGCAGGGATAGCTGAACGTTTTGATATAAGATTTGTGTAGGTGGGCTTGAAAATGAGGGAGTAGTGGCAGTTTAGAAATCATGTCCTGATTTTTCAGCTTTTGCCAGCTCCCACTCTAGCTTTGCCATTCATTCCTATGGGACAAATTTCGCCACAAGAACGACGATATTCCGAGAACCATTCAGCGAAATGTTCCACAAAGTAATAGCAACGCGATCGGGAACAATCTGCACGTTTTGGTAAATTTTTGTCTATGTAGTGTAAAAACTGTGGGAGGAGTTAGGGTGGCAAATTTGGCTATAATAAGAATAATAATAATAACTAGAAAAGCTACAATTTCTGGGGAAATTGTGAAGTGTTCTTGCCTCCACCAGTAGTCTACAACTGGAGTGGGCGGAGTAACTGTTATTATTTATTTATATAGCACATTTAATATCAATGTTGTTGCCCAAAGTGCTTCACAGTTACATTAAAACATACAGTTATAAAAAAATGAGCAGGTGTAAAATGCTTTGTCTATGACATCACTTGCTGTTGCAGCCTGGCACAGGTCAGAGTATTTTTGCGGTTGCCATCTTCAAACGGTCATATTTCTAAAACTATAAATCCTACAGTGAAGAGCTTTATATTGTGAGAATCACAAGACCCAGACCTACATTTTGATGTATAGTATGTCTCTGAGATATTAACAATGAAGCCACAGTCGCAGTTTAGAAAATGCCCTTCAAATGTGAGCTTTGCAGAGTAGAGTTTCAATGAATGTCAATGGAAGGCGTGAGTTGCAAACAAATGGTCATATTGTGAAAACTATCAGGACTATGGCTTAGCCGTGGACATTTCTAGTGGCAGCAGGGATAGCTGAACGTTTTGATATAAGATTTGTGTAGGTGGGCCTGAAAATGAGGGAGTGGTGGCAGTTTAGAAATCATGTCCTGATTTTTCAGCTTTTGCCAGCTCCCACTCTAGCTTTGCCATTCATTCCTATGGGACAAATTTCGCCACAAGAACGACGATATTCCGTGAACCATTCGGCGAAACGTTCCACAAAGTAATAGCAATCCGATCGGGAACAATCTGCACGTTTTGGTATATTTTTGTCTATGTAGTGTAAAAACTGTGGGAGGAGTTAGGGTGGCAAATTTGGCTATAATAAGAATAATAATAATAATAATATATATGTGAGATAACATTAAGTGGTCTTGCTATGCAAGAACACTTAATAATATATATGTGAGATAACATTAAGTGGTCTTGCTATGCAAGAACACTTAATTAGTCTACATCCAGTAAGCATAAAATCGAAGAGTTTACATGTATGGAAACCCATGCGAACAGGCAAGCGTGTTAAAGCATATAACGAAAAAGTGCTGAAAGGCGAAATAACTGAAAGGATAGCTCATTTCGCGAAAACACGGAACAGATTTAGGCGAAATGATACCCCTTAAAACCAATACAATGAAATTGCCGAATATTGCACGAAATGATTTCACGAACAGACTGTCCAATTTGCAACATATAACAGGGAAAAAAGACCGTAAAGTGAGGACCCGTGCTGAACCGGATGCCGTGAGAACCGATCCTGGCTTGACAGGTAAGTCTAACTTACGGTTTAGGAGTCCCTGGGACGCGATCTATGGCGATGACCGGGGTTAAGAGAGGCTGGATGGACGGAAAGGCCTGTAACAGGATTCCTGGACACAGCTTGCAGCGGAAAAACTTGTGCATACTGAAAACCAAGATGGCGTCTGAGAGAACCCGGAAGTGGATCGTCATTGAACGCTGACCTCGAACGGTAAGGAGCCAGGTAAGGGGTGTCCCTTAAGTAGGCTAAGAGTGAATAACAAGCACCTCCCACAATTACAGGCCAAATGGACTTAATACATATAAAACCTCCTCCCCTTTTCTAATAAAATCAGTTGTATTAACTGTTAAACTCTTATCATATTGATTACGATTGCTGTAGACCTGAGGAAGACAGTAAAACTCTTGAAAGCTTGCCTTTTAACTATTATGTTGGTTAATAAAAAAGATGGCTAATCCAAGCTGCATTATATATACACAAATGCATACATAAAATATTTATTTGTATATAGGTATTTCTTTTTTTCTCTCATGTTTCTTGCAAACACCTGCTGTTTTACATTATTTGTTAATTGTTATTGTTAACATTCCTCCAGAATACTTAATGAAGCTCTGTTCCAGTGAATGATGGTTGTGCCAAATAGCAAATTTGAACTATTTACATGTCCCAACATAAAACCATTTTCACCGTCTAATTTTCAGTTTCAAAGTGTGACTATCATAATGAAATTTCAACGTACCATTTGTAATTCTTTTGCATGGCAATTTACATGGCGATTGTTCGTGTGTCATTCACTTAGATCTAGCATTAGTTACAATTATGTCAGGACTATGCAGTTTTTTTGGCTCATTTAGTTTCTGCAAGAAAGCAATGCATATTTAAGCAACTGTCTCTTCCCTATCCAATGAAAAAATGGTGTGCTTGCATTCACACGACCTATGCAATCTGTGCATTCCTCACATACAATATACAGTGAGTATGACTATTTAAATGATGTACTAGGTATTTATTTATATGGCAGTCAGTGGCCATTAACCTTTAAATGGTGTGTCCTACAGCAACATTCTATAGCATACATAACTAAATATGATAGAATCAATATAATTAAAGTAACACTATTAACCATTATACACATTTACTGCATTTGATTTTTCCAATTCATGATTATTATTGCATTCATTGGGTTCATGATAAAATACTATGATTAACATGGAGTGAATATCTATCAAATCCTCTGTGATTCTGTAGTAGATGTTCATGCTAATTTTGACAAGAGTTTTTGTTTGTCTGTTTTAAAAGTACTTTTATTGTGATTGTGTATTGACAAAAGTTTTCGTTTGTTTCTTTTTAAAGCAATTTTTAGTGCTGTGTACTGAATCTGCAGAGGTGACTCTCAAATTAGGCGATCTAGGGGGGCGGAGCCTGACCGCCAAGCCGTGCGGACACGCAAAGCACAAGCTCCTGCCTGGCGGGCAGAAACCGGGGTAAAAGCGACGGCAAATCTGCCAGAAGACCACCGAGGGTACACCACCCACGTCGGGGGTGTCCCACGGACCCGATCGAGACCACCCCGGAGCCTGTCGGAGCTAAGAGAGTGGGAATCCAAGTGCGGCCTACTGGGATTAGGGCCGGGGAGAGGCGGCCGCTCTCCCCGACACCGGAACCCTTAGAGACCTCGCATCTCCCAACCCTTTCCCCCCCCCCCCCGGACCGGTGGGGGACATCCCGGTCCACACTGGACAATCTGACTGGCACAGAGGGCAGCTGAACAGACCACACAGCAGGCAAGGGCACCAAACTACCAAGACACAACCAAAATGGCCGCCCAGCGCGGGCCTAACGAGCAGAGTACCTGCGCCCAGCCACCCACATACCTCCTGGAGGCCTTAGACCAGATCTGCGCAAGCTTTTGGGCCACACTGCACAGCCGCGGAGTGACTCTCCAGATGGCGGTGAAAACTGTAGCATCATGGGTCCGACCCACAACGAGACGCCGCTACTACAGATACCTGCCTCAAGCTCCCAGGACAGCCATCCGGCGACGTAGATATCTGCGATCCCCACGGCGGGAAAAGGTACCACGATACTCCCACTCCCAAATGCACATAAGTGGAATAGCCTACCAAGCATATCACGCAAGCACCCCATCTCACCTGAAACTATGCATCAAGCGCAGCACGACCCAACTCATCATAACCAGCGCTGCACACCAAGCAATCAAGCGGCTGCACATCCTACAGGTCACTACAAGAGCAGACTCCCAACACAGAAGCACCAAAGACAGGGCACATCAAGACACCAAGAGAGACTTCCCTCCTATGGGCATAGGCTGAAGCACTCACATTCATGTCTAACAGCGGGCACACCGCTCCAGCACCCTGGGAGCCCCTTCTCAACTACCGCTGTGTGGACAATAAGCACCAAGTATTTACTGAGAACATAGATACTAAACCCTTATGATCCTCAATTGCCTGCATATGCCTGAAGCAGACTAGCTAAGATGAATGATTGACAGAGAGTCCAAGCGTCAATTTATTTAGCCATAGCACTGTAGCACTCTCAGCTCATTTAGTTAATTTTTTACTCTGTTTAGCATAGCTGGTCAGGGTGGAGGGTAATAGCTATCTGTTCTCAGTGGACTTTCTTTGTTCATTTCTTGTGTCTAGCGATTTTTTTTTTAAAGCAATATCTAAAGAAAATATGGCATTGACTAGCAAATAGTCAGGTTCAGTATCTGTATGCTTACCTAACCTTAGTCCACATCACCTGACACACAGAGTTTAATTAATGATGTTTTATAATTACTCAAGCGAGAATCTACACTGTTGAAATACTAATCCTAATAACTTAAAAATGTGCCTGACTAACATATGTCACAACCTGTATAGCAAATGTTTTCTAAACTTATCCTGATGTCGCTGTTGTGGCGCACCAGAGCGGTATGTTACTATTGTGCACAACAAAAATAAAGAATAAAAAAAAAAAAAATTAGGCGATCTAGGCAGCCGCCTAAGGCCTCGCGCTGGTGGGGGCCTCGCGGCCGTCTAAATCACTTTAGGGCAGACTACCACATCGGATCCTCGGTCAGGGTGTGAGGCCCCTCTGTCAGTCTGCTCAGGAGAGAGAGCCAGCCTCCAGTCTGCAGCTCCACTGGGAGGGAGCTGCAGACTGAAGTGTCTCGCGATCTCCCGCCTGTCAGAGCGTTGCCGCGGGTTACCAAGGCAACGCTCTGACTGGAGATCACGGGATTTACCACGTGGTCTGCAGCTCACTCCTGGCGGAGCTGCAGACCAGAGAGCTGGACCACTGGGGAGAGAGGGCGTCCACAGGACCACCAGAGAAGGTATTTATGAACCCTCTCCCCCTGTCCAATCCCTTACCCCTGTTACTAACCCCCCTACTCCCTGTCACTGCCCCTCCATCTCCCCTACTCCCTGTCACTGCCCCTCTATCCCCCACCCCCTGTTACTAACCACCTACCCTCTGTTACTGCCCCTCCAGGAGGCTGGCAAGCAGGCTCTTCCAGGAGCTCATGGCAAACTCACTTTGAAAGTGAAGTTTGTCACTCATTTATCACTAAACTAAACTGCATCACAATACAAAATTAGCTTAAAATGTGATCAGAATGTGATTAGGATGTGAGTTAAGAAATGATTAGTAGCTGTGGCTAGACTGTAAAATGGATTGACAGACTGTCTTTCTTTCTTTTCACCTGACAAAGACATCATTCAGTTGCTGAAAAAGATTTACCCACATTAGGCGAAGTGTATTGTAGCAAATGTTTCCCTCAAGGAATCCTGTGAAGATCTGTTTTATGTAAAATCTAAACATGATTTGTTCGGCATTTTGTGATAAGTAGCAAGGAATAAACATAGGTCAATCTAAAAATCTAAGTTTTAAGCCAATGTATGTTAAACATGTTTATTTTTGTGATCAACACAATGTGTGTGATGTACAATCAGGTCCATAAATATTGGGACATCGACACAATTCTAATCTTTTTGGCTCTATACACCACCACAATGGATTTGAAATGAAATGAAGATGTGCTTTAACTGCAGACTTTCAGCTTTAATTTGAGGGTATTTACATCCAAATCAGGTGAACGGTGTAGGAATTACAACAGTTTGTATATGTGCCTCCCACTTTTCAAGGGATCAAAAGTAATGGGACAATTGGCTGCTCAGCTGTTCCATGGCCAGGTGTGTGTTATTCCCTCATTATCCCATTTACAAGGAGCAGATAAAAGGTCTAGAGTTCATTTCAAGTGTGCTATTTGCATTTGGAATCTGTTGCTGTCAACTCTCAATATGAGATCCAAAGAGCTGTCACTATCAGTGAAGCAAGCCATCATTAGGCTGAAAAAAACAAAACAAACCCATCAGAGAGATAGCAAAAACATTAGGTGTGGCCAAATCAACTGTTTGGAACATCCTTAAAAAGAAAGAACGCACCGGTGAGCTCAGCAACACCAAAAGACCCGGAAGACCACGGAAAACAACTGTGGTGGATGACCGAATAATTATTTCCCTGGTGAAGAAAACACCCTTCACAACAGTTGGCCAGATCAGAACACTCCCCAGGAGGTAGGTGTATGTGTGTCAAAGTCAACATTTAAGAGAAGATTTCACCAGAGTGAATACAGAGGGTTCACCACAAGATGTATACCATTGGTGAGCCTCAAAAACAGGAAGGCCAGATTAGTGTTTGCCAAACAACATCTAAAAAGCCTTCACAGTTCTGGAACAACATCCTATGGACAGATGAGACCAAGATCAACTTGTACCAGAGTGATTGGAAGAGAAGAGTATGGAGAAGGAAAGGAACTGCTCATGATCCAAAGCATACCACCTCATCAGTGAAGCATGGTGGTGGTAGTGCCATGGCGTGGGCATGTATGGCTGCCAATGGAACTGGTTCTCTTGTATGTATTAATGATGTGACTGCTGACAAAGGCAGCAGGATGAATTCTGAAGTGTTTCGGGCAATATTATCTGCTCATATTTAGCCAAATGCTTCAGAACTCATTGGACGGCGCTTCACAGTACAGATGGACATTGACCCAAAGCATACTGCAAAAGCAACCAAAGAGTTGTTTTAAGGTAAAGAAGTGGAATGTTATGCAATGGCCAAGTCAATCACCTCACCTGAATCCGATTGAGCATGCATTTCACTTGATGAAGACAAAACTGAAGGGAAAATGCCCCAAGAACAAGCAGGAATTGAAGACAGTTGCAGTAGAGGCCTGGCAGAGCATCACCAGGGATGAAACCCAGCATCTGGTGATGTCTATGCGTTCCAGACTTCAGGCTGTAATTGACTGCAAATGATTTGCAACCATGTATTAAAAAGTGAAAGTTTGATTTATGACTGTTAATTTGTCCCATTACTTTTGGTCCCTTAAAAAGTGGGAGGCACATATACAAACTGTTGTAATTCCTACACCGTTCACCTGATTTGGATGTAAATACCCTCAAATTAAAGCTAAAAGTCTGCAGTTAAAGCACATCTAGTTTGTTTCATTTCATACCCATTGTGTTGGTGTATAGAGCCAAAAAGATTAGAATTGTGTCGATGTCCCAATATTTATGGACCTGACTGTATATGTAGATGGAATAATTCATAGAATCATATCTGCCACAAGTATGACTACATTTTAGATACATTCCCAGAATACCATTATTCTATTTAAAACATAAACACTAATACTCAACTCTCAGTAGAACATTTACACAGGTCAAAAGACATTTCCTAAGGATATTCCTAATAACGGACTTTAGCTGTAAATGAGTTTAAAATATCTAGCATTCTCACATAGTTAATGTGGAATCGAGTTTAGTTTTATAACTAATTTTAATATGTTTTCACCCTTGATAGCTAGTTGACCTTAATTTAATTTATTTGACCTCATTCCATTTCTCCTGTAGTCATTACATTATTACAATTTAAATACATATTAACCAATCTTTAATGATTTTCAACCTAGTTATACAGAATAATCTTTGAATATATTCATTATGTGAACTCTTGAGAATTTTGCAACATTAATGAGAGATTTATTGAGGATACTGAAAATGTAATTTCCCTTTTAAGAGGTTAGGGTGATGCTTCTCTCTTTAACTCCTTTTCCCCTGACTTTAGTTGACATAGTTAAATGATATATCTAGCTTACATTGTTCTTTTTTTTTTTTTTTTTTTTTTATTCTTTATTTTGTTTGTGCATATAGAAAGGAGTACATGCAAACGTAATATGCCACAGCAGTATAAGCAAATGCATGTTTAAGGCTTTAGGTGACATATGAGGATAATGCACATTTTTGTAGTAATAGTAATATACCAAATATTTGTGAGAGCTAATTTAAACAGTAAAAAAAAAAAATATAATAAACTATGCTTAGTGCTCCAACCGGTCGTACAAAGCTCATGTTTATAAGTATGCATCAGTAGCTGTATTTTTACAGCAGTAGTTTTATGTGGTAATGTATTCTGGTTGGTCGTATTTGTCAATGGTATCCATATAGTAGCGTATGAGTGTTTACGCGGCTGTGTGGTATTTCTATATTGTAGCTGATGTTTAGCGGGTAAGTCAGAGAGGTAGTTGGCTTGATGTTAGTTAAGTAATAAGGAGGATAGATAAGGGGGGCACCTCAGGCACCTTGATGGCGTGTGTCTCCAAGAGGCTACTATATAGTTGGTCTAGCAGGAGGGGGAACTATGGAGCGCTGCAAATTGTGCGGAACTGTGCTTGTGTGCGGTCTTGCGTGCTTCGTGCGGTTGCCTTCTAGGTGCTGTGAGAAAAGCTCTGTGATCCCGAGCTTGGGGGGGGGGGAGGAGGGGAGAGGGGTTGTGTGGTGTCTAAGACCTCCTTTTCATATATGGTTTGGTGTGATTGCGAGTGGTTGCCTTGTGCGAGTTTATTCCTCAGTGGTGAGGGGGTGTTACCTAAGTAAGGGTCTCGCTGGAGGTGCGGAGCGTGCTGTGTGTGGTCTGCGATGGGGCCCTTTGATCGTTGTGCTGTCTGCCCCTCCCTCAGCTAAGTGTGGTGTTGTCTGAGTGCTGGCTACTGTTCATTTTGGTACACATCATAAGGTCGTTGTATCTCTACGATCTAGTTACATATCAACCATAAGAGAGTATATAGCATGTTAGGTTAGCATGAAAAAGGCAAGAGAAAAATTAAATAAATGAATGAGAAGAAAAAAAAAACACTTTGCTGGTGGTTATTGTCAGTTTTTCTGGAACAGTGTGGTTTAGATGTTCTGCAATTGTCCCGTTACTCATGTGGTCGTGGGGAGCCTGCTGGTGTTCCGAGGCCAAGAGGAGGTGGATGGGCCTGTTACTGCTCCTGCTGGTCGAAACGGTTTCAGATTGGTCACGTCCCAGGTGTGTGAGGCCTTCGGGGGTGGTGCTGTGGGCTCCGGTTCCGTGGTTCCCGGTTCCGAGTCGAGTGACAGTCCCAGTGCTGGAAGCACAGAGTCTATGTCCGCTGGCTCGGTTATGCGGATCGTTTTGCTTCTGTGGGTGATAACCAGGCTCCTGGGGAACCCCCAGCGGTACGGGATGGAGTGTTGGTGCAGTGCGCTGGTTAGCGGTTTGAATTGGCTTCGCCATATCAGGGTGGGCCTAGACAAGTCCTGAGAAGCAGACCTGGTGGGTCAAAGAGAGTAGGGCGCCCCCTAGTGAATATCCATACATATATACAGGGAATAAAACATAACTTTTAATAGTTGCTGCATAAAAATGCTAGAGGTAGGGACCCAAAAACAAAACGAAATAATAATAAATAAACAAAAAAAAGGGGGCACAATACGCCAAATAACAAAACCAGAACAAAGAAAAGAGAAAAAATAATAATGAAAAAATAAATAAAAAATAAAAAATCGGGAGGATATCAATAAATGTGAGAGCGTGCTGGATGGGGATAAAGTGGCCTAAGGTAATAACCTAAGGGTTACTCTATAAATAAACACCCCTAAACTGCTATATATCTCACAAGTACACTGTGAACTCGCTGTTAACCCTCCGTATAATACCCGCTAACAGTATCCAACACGGAATCTGATGGGGTAAAGACAGTGGCAAACTGCAATTTGCCCATGAAAAAGGGAACTTAGCAACAAAAGAATTACATGAGAAGTAAGTGTATCATACAGTAGAGACCTGTTCTGGATGGTAATAGTGTATCTAAAAACGATACAATTATATGAGCAATGCCTTTGGGGGTAAGGGAACGAATTCAGCGAAGAGAGAGCAGCCACTAATTTACAAACAGCGCTAGAAGGCACTAACTAACAGCCGTGCAGTGGCGTCTTTAAGAATTTCTCAATACACATCAAACGTCCCCCCATCATTACCCCTCTTATATAGAAATGATACAACTGTAGGAATGTGGCTTCAAAGGTGTACGGGAACAAAACTCGGTGTGACAAGAGCACTCAATAGCTGGCATGCAGTGCTACAGAGGACCAGATATAGACCAGCCGTCCTGCTAGATCTTTGGAATTGTGATCACCACTTGCTCAGTACACAACCTCTGTCCCCTTGTCGCCACCCCTCTTAATAAAGAAAACCTTTGTATCTCTAGTGAGGACCTGCTCAGACTTGCTCAGCTTACTGGCTAATCATCCATACGAACAGACTCGTAGCATATCCTCCCTAACTGCCTGCCTGACACGTGTTTCGTCGCCACTACAAGCACCTTCTTCTGAGGCTAAACCAAGTCCTGGTAAAAGGTCAAGTGGGCATTTTCAAATGAGTAGGAGGGCTGTCCTCTCAACGCTGACATGAAGGCTATTTGTGCGGATCGTGTCTGGAGCTGGAGGATGACGTCCCTTGGGGATTCCGCCAGGGCTCTGGGTGCTTTTAGGATGAGGTATATTTCGTCTGTAAAGGCCTGTTTGGCCTGCTTTGAGGTGAGTATTACAGTCAGAAGCCTCCTGGCATATTGAGGGAGTTCTTCGGGGATCACCGTCTCTGGGATTCCCCTGATTTTAATGTTCCGACTCCGGCGCTGGTCCTCCATGGCATCTATGCGGTTGGTGAGTAATGTTTGTGTTTGTTGGATTTCTTGGGTTTGTTTTTCTATTGATATATATCTTGTGGTTAGGCCCTGTGTGTCCTCTTCCACTTTCCTCACTCGGCCTTCCACTTGGTGTATCTCCTCCCGTGCCGTTGCGAGGTCTGCCGCAAATATTGCGCAGATATTGTGTAGCATTGCCTTTATGTCTCCTTTTGTGGAGGGCATCTCATTGTCCTCATCTGAGGAGGGATGGTGTAGTCCCACAGTGGCTGGGAACTCGTCCAGCTCATCTAGGGCTTGTGCCTCCGAGAAGGCAGAGTTTGTTTTGCCATTTTCTTTTGGCGCGGTTTTCCCGCGGCCTTAGCTGGTCGGAGGAAAAGATTCCCTATGTCACGGGTCCCCACTGGTTGGACGGGTCCTTGATGTTTGGACTTCTTTCCCATTATGGGACAGCTTGTTCTGGTAAGTTCCACCGTTGATTTTGTTCTAGGCATGAAGTGCAATGGCACCTTATCACAGCATTAAAACTTAAATAAGATCATATTGGTTTAATTATTAGTATACCTTGTATCTAAATAAAATAAATAAGGTTCTCTATGTTTGCTTTTAACCAGTATGATTTAATATGAATATTTCTGTTTGTCCCACTTTTCCTTTATGTATTATTATATTGATGTTACAAAAATACAATTGCAATTTCTGAACATTTTGAGCCGTAAACGAAGCTTCACAAGCAGTGGAATGCATTCCCTAGAGGTATAAGCTCTGTGGTTGAATTGCAAAAAACGGATATTGTCAGATATTTTCTCTGGCAGACATTTTGTGTTAAGATAGAAATTAAAAGTGTAGACTGTCAAGTCTGCACCCATGAGCCCCAATTCAAGGTCTACCCAACACATGTTACCTGAGGGTAGTGCCAATGGACAATTGTGTAGCTAAATAGTACATATATATAACACCCAGTAATATCTAGGGCTTTATAGTACTTTTCTAGCAATCCTATGATGTTTATCTCTCCACATAGATACATTTATGTCCAATTGTAGTCTAGCTCAGTTTTTGGAACCCTCACCAACAAAGCCTGGTAGAAAAAAAAAGTAGTTGTGGTAGTAAGGTAATATTGATCGCATGTATTCTGCTGATCTAAGAATATGATCTTACCTCCTATTTTTCCAGATCTGATTTTAGGGTTCTAAACAGAGGCCTGTAATTCACTGGACCCAATCAATCCAGATTGGGAGTAATCTGAATGCCTAAGTACCGAAAGGCTTGACTTTGTATTTGGAATCCATACCTGAACTTCAGTTGCATCACGTCCTGAGTTTGCATATGAAAGGGCAAGATAAAGGACTTATCAAAACTATCTACCTTGAGAAGGCTCCAAACTGCGAGATCACTTCAAGTAAAGGAAGGAGGGACCACGAGTGATCCACAATTATTAATAAAATCTTATCGGGCTATGCTGACACTTTGTAACTGATCCCTCCTACAGTGAACCCATTAATTTCTGAGTTCATTCATATAAGATGCAAGAGTGGCTCCAATGACATTGCAAAAAGGAGTGTGGACAGAGGGCACCCTTCCCTGGTTCCATTAAATAAAGGAAACGGAGGTTGTTTAATGCATGGTTAAATAATCTGAGCATTTGGTAACGTATATAGGGCCTATATTGGTTTGATGAAATCCTCAGGTAAATACCAATGTAGCAAACGAACAAACAGGTATGGCCACAAGTCCCTGTCAAACGTCTTCTCTGCATCCAAAGATAGGACTAAAGAAGGTGCTACGGACCTCACTGCCCACCATGTTAAGCCAACTGCATGTCTCGTATTCTCAAAATGTTGTCCATCCTTAATGAACCCTACTTTATTGGGGTGCATAAGTTTAAGGAGCAGTGGATTTAGTCTAGTGGCACATATTTTCACCAACATATATGATGAAATTGTCCTATAATACACTATATTAGTATGATCTTTCCCCTCTTTTGGCAGTAACACAATGTTTGCTAGTGTTATTTCTTCACTAAGTGACTAACCCTGTCTAAGGACATGAATAACGTCATTAACCAAGATGCAAGTACCTCTTGAAATGCCTTACAGTACCCTCCACAAAATCCATCAGGGCCAGGGGCTTTAATGTCTCCAAGTGATGCTATGGCTGTCAGCACCTTGTCCTATGTAATCTCAAAGCCCAGTACAGCGCAAAACTCACCAGATAAGGCCAGCAATTGAAGGGTAGCAAAGTAATACTTCGGGGCTGTCAGATATCAAGGTTCAGCTTCAGTCTGCTCAGGGGCATGACTATACATTTTGGAATAAAATGAGGTAAAGTCTTCCAATATGACTGCAGAGCTGTGACCAAAGTGTCTTAAGCAGTCTGTACAGCTGAAATATTTGGGAAACAAAGCCTCAATCTAGCATATAATCCAGTTTGTTAGCCTTTTCATAAAATGGTCTCCTAGACCAAGTAAGCTGATCAGCCATGTCATCTAATAATAGAGTTTTAATTGAGTTCCTCACTCCCTGCAAATGAATCAAAATCTGAGGAATCGGATTAGTCTTGTGCACATTCTCTAGCTTTTTAAGGGCAGCTTGCAAGTCCAATAAAGTTTGTGCTTTCAGGAGTTTTTTGGTTTGCAATATCAGCATGGTCAGACCAAGTTAATTAATCTTTGTATGTCCCACTTGGCTAAGCATTTTGTGTTCACTAGGAACAAATCTATACTAGAGTATATATCATGGGGAGTTCTAAGTAAAATCTGCTATGTTGGAGTGTTGAGTCTGCCACACGTCCAATAGACGTGATTTCTGTATGAAAGTATGAAAAAGCTTATCCTGAGCAACTAAAGTGATGTGGTCTCGGGATTCCCCGTTTAGCCCCCCGATCCAGTCCAGGACATGGTGCAGCATTAAAATCAACTTCTCTAAAAAATTACTCATATCCTCGAGCCTCCACAAATAGCATTTACCTCCTAAATCTGTGGGTCATATTTATTCAGGGCATATATCTTTATGAAATAATAGACCTGGTCATGAAAAGTGTCCGTCACCGTCTGCCCTCCTTATCTTTAAGCAGGTTGGTGACCAGAGCAAAATTATAACCCTATTAGTTTTAAGGAAGGAGCCTGCTCTGCACTCAAGCAACCCCCTTGTGCTTAAAAGTAATAAACTTTTTAAAAACAGAAGTGAAAATTTCATGACGTTGCCCTTTAAGATCATAGCCTTTAAAAATAATTGGAAAATCACAGGTTTAAAAAACAATATAGTTTACTTTCATGGGTATACTTTCAACTGCGAATTGTATAGAATTCACAAGAAAATTGCCCATTCTTAAATCTTTGTGGATGTAGGAATGCTTAATCCCTACGTCATGATCTGTTAGTGGTCTGTGTAGTGATCCTTGAGGGATTAGTATCACTAACCTTGACACTACAGAATATTAATAAAATTGAACTGAGCACATGTATATCCGTTTTACTTAAAATACATAACCTACAATGTTTCATAATTTATTTTTATGCTTTTTTATTTCTTTCTACATAATACATATTACTCCCTTTTTATAAGATGTTGATTTAAAGAAGATGGATTCTTTTGTTTGCCCACTGTCTGCTGTGCTCATTCTTCATTGTTCCTTTAGAATTAGAAATGATTGATTTTTTTGACATGTAGGCAGGTGGGTAAGAGAGCAATTAAATTGGATGTATGATTGCTTTTGTATCTTTTGTCATCACCAGAAACTGAATTTTTATAGAAGTGCTGTATTATGTGAGATGGATACTTGCAGATGCTGCAACAAGTGGTTTCCAGCAGAGCTGATTTGCTGTACAAGTACGCAATTTTTAGAAATAGGTTCTGAATATTTGATGATGGTGACTCAATATATACTCATGATATTGAGTAGAATATATAGGTCATTACGTACATTTCCATACAAAATCCAAATGGTGACAATCAACAAAATGTTTCTTCAAGAGATTATAATTGCGTCATTATCACAGCAAAACATTGTTGATGTTATAACAAAGGAAGAACAATTAACTTTCTCTGGAAGAAAATGCTTTGTTGATTTTTCACAAGTTCCAAATAGTTGAAATGCTTTCTGTTTCTTTTTTCTACTTTTCATCTGTAGATGTAAGTACGTTTACAATTTGTAAATTGGTTATCAACACAGCAAAACTGACAATTGACTTACGGTAATAGATCGTAAAAGAAAGAGACATTAAAAGATACAGAAAAATCTTAAAAATCCTCAAAACCAAAGTTGGTAAACCAATAAAAATCGGAATTGTGAAGAGCAGAATATTAACCTGGAAATCACAAAAGAAATACCAAATGTACTAATGGGTCACTGGAACCATGAAGGATTATTGGTACCATAGTGGTATTGAGCATTTATAGTTTAAATTCAGCCAAATTACTGAGCATGAATGTTTGGTTGATATTTCACAGGGCCAAACTGACCCTATCCAGAAGGCAAGTAGCATAGGACATATTACAAACTGACAAATAGCTCACGACGGAATAAATGTTTGACTTAGTCCGCACATTTTTAAGGGTATAGGTATTTAAGGGCATTTACGGACACTAGGGGCTTACTGTGCCTATGGGGATACTATCCTCAATGAAGATTAAAACAATCATCTATTGATCCCTAATTAACTTGTCATTTGAATTTAGGATTAACACACAAGTGACATCGTTTAAACTTCAGCTCGACCAGCAACAGTGGGTTCTAGGTCGTACAGGCACTTTTTGTTAATAATAAAAATAAATCTAACACCAAAGGGAAAGGAGTGAACTCTTGACATTGTTTAACTTTGAGGAAGTGTCAACTTACAAACTTCCATCATAAATTATGAACATAAATCATACAAAACTGCAGTCTCTCCCCCCTCCTTTCACTAAGCATTCACTATGTGCTAGCTTTTCAACAATAGCTTCTAATAACTGTAATGCTAATAATTTTTCAAGCAAAAAGTGCCTTTCGCAGTGAAGGGGTAAACACAAAGTAGAACTATTATGCCTTCTATTTGATTTGTTTTATGTCCTGTGGTTGCTGAGCAACATCACATATCACATGACCTAATGGGTCACTTGCTCTTAATTGGTCACATGTTTGATTTACCCTTGTACACCACTTATTGCACTACAACACTTTAAGCTCGATAAATGCCTACACCATGGCTGACACATTGCCGCTTGCTGTGGATAGATTTTTACCTGTAGTGGTTTGCTGGATCATTATTTTATTGAATTGGTACTTTGTGCTGGATGGCGGAACCAATGTTACATTGCACCCACTGAGTATTTGGGTGCGTGCAGGCAACTTGTATATTTTTACATTCACAGTGGACAGCAGTGCAATGCACATTTTGCATTTATATAGATAGATATAGATTTAATTTTCACTTCACTGCAACTCACTATTTAATGTTATTCGTCAAATATTATTATTCATTTTCCATAGCCTATCCACAGAGAGGGTGAAAATAGATTTTTTAACAAATCAGTATTATTTTTCCAATTTCTGTGTTATGTCACATGCACCTCTGCTATATTGCAAATAATGAAACGGCTAAGAAAAAAAATATAAAATCATTATGGCTTTATGTTGGTTATTAACATTTTTCTAAAAACTATACAATCCATGTCTGCAGATTTTCTGTTCATTTTAGGATACCCTTCTAATCTTCAGATGAAATGCCTTCCTTTTAGTCTGTCAAGCAAGGAGAATAATTGATAACAGTTAGGATATACAAAAGTATAGTGTTCATGAAAAGTAAATGTAGTAATGTTTGCCTTCAGGGTTATTTCCAAGTCTTGGATGGCTACAGCTATACATTCAACTTCAAAATGTTGAAACCGACTACATGTGTTAGATGTTTTAAGATTGTTAATTTGTTTTTCCTAAGGTTATGTTAGGAAAAACAGTTAGGTTGACTGAATACTAGGTGTCTTCCTGTTATTTATCATTTATAGCTTTTTTTATGTACAGCAATACATTTTGAAAGAAACTTTCAATCTCTACAAAATCATAACATTATCATCATATATCTTTGTCAGATAATTCTATTTTACTAACAACATATTCTCACTTTGAGAAGGTAGACATGTAATGGTTCCACGTACAATAATTCAAGAGTTCATCTGTCAAGGGAATGGAAAGAGTATGTATCTTAAGCCATTGAGGATAGGCTAACCTGGCTACAGTGACAATTCATATTTAGACAATCTACAAAACATGATGTTTTTCTAGGAAAGTTTAGCTATCGTCATTTGCAAATTTCAGATTGCATTTTTGTATTATATTGAATTAAACATATCTTGGTGCCCATATAATATTATCTGAGTTTTAATATGCATGCAATCTTTACATCCTCTTGTTAAGTTCTTAGCCAGATTTAAATGTGAAAGTTATTTGGCCAGTTTTAAATACACATGGCAAAGTAACCCGATGATCAGAAAGAGGTTCAGCATATCAGTAATAATCTTTAGCATTTCTGGTCAAATCTGTAGGATTCCATGATTACCGCAAAACAAGATTTCCTGTTTCTCAATATGTCCACCCTGTAAAAGATCCGCTCTAGAGCAATCTTGGCAATTAAGTGATTATTCTTTGGTGAAGATCTGTAGGCTACGACAGGTTTCAAACTGTTAATGCTTTCTCTTCTGCTTATAATTATGTAAGATCATCCACAGATGGATTCAATTACCAGAACCGGCCTTAGGGATGTGCAGCCTGTACAGTGGTACAGTGTGCACTTAGAGAGGAGACGCCACCCCACTACCAGCAAGAGATCAGCTGTGGAGTTCAAATACCTCCATTCAATCAACAAGAAAGATGTGGTTTGTTGATTGCCCATCTCCACCTTTACAGCTGTTGTATTGTGGCCAAGTGGGCAGCACTGTGTCTTCCATCTCAGCCTTAGTACTTTGTGCAACTGGCAGGAGAATAGTGTGGGGATTTGACATTACATCATATCCCCGTCCCCTCCATTGATACAGCATCCACTTGTGGAGTTCTAAGGGTGAGAAGGAAGGCACATCTCTGCTCTAAGCACTCACCACTTGGTCAAAGTAAAACAACTACTGCTGGAGACATGCTTAACTAAGAGAGCTGAGAAGAAATAACTGTGGAGTAGACTAGGGAGAGAAACAGGGGTAGCTTGAATGAAAAATCTTGAGGGGTGAACTATGAAGGGATGTCTTTCTTCATTTGCATATCAACCTGGGAACTCTGGGATACGTATGGAAACATGGTTTCTTGAGGTTCTATGTCCATACCAGACTGCTCAAAATCCAACTTGAGATATACAAGTGATGCATAACAGTAATTTTGGTTAGAGATTGTTACACTATATCATGGACATGCAAAGGTCCTATGAATTTCTTTTCTATATGACTTCCTAACTATTAATGCATGACCACCACTCTTCATCATGACTGTTGTCAAACTTACTGTATTTACTTATATATTTGGCTCCCTTAATCATTTGAAACCTGCTTTAGTTGACATTCTTGAACTCGGTAAATCTTGCTAACAATGAGTACACTATCATGGTTGTTTACAAAAGTGAGAATTCAAAGTGAATTTGAAATTTAAGGACAGAGTAGCCAAACTGAAAGCATAGCTGACTTAGCTAATTTTTCCAATTTAGCTCCTTTGACCTTAATTTTTTTTTTTTATCATCAGATATTGGGACTGCTTTACGCCATAACCAAATAGCTTTATCAAGGTCCCACATCATCATATGCATCTCAACAGAACAAAAAAGAAAAAAAAAGAAGAGAGAAAAAACAAAAAACAAAGAAGAAGAATATAGATCTGCCTCTATTTCTAACATCAATGTTCTATTTTACATTAGTATTTTATTTGCTCATAGTCAATTTATCATAAAATAGTCTTATTATGATAGTCCTGCCGAGAACTTTATCCAAGGGTCCCATTTATTAACATAGTGATCTCTTTTTTCCTGGGTAGTCCAATGAATCTCTTCTAGTTCCCTTAGTGATTCCACTCTAATAATCCATTGTTTTACAGTCGGGATGCTAGGTTTAGGCCAATACAGCGGGATCAAAGCATTTGCCTCATTCAATAAGAAACTTAACAATATCTAATTATTGTTCTCCTTGAAAGAAGCTGGCCAGCCCAGTAAAATCTTAGATGGAGATAATTGATCTGGCATTGGTAAAATCTTATAGATGACACTCAATACCTGGATCCAGTAGTTCCCAATAAGTTTACACTCCCACCAGATGTGTTCCATGTATCCAATGCAGATACACCATATTTCTTAAGTCGATCTGGGGTATTATACCATCTAGTAATTATTTTAAAGAAAATCATTTTCCTAGCAGTGCTTACCTGGGCTTTCATTCCCATTTTGAACACAAATGACCAGTCAGTGCCAGTCAATTGGATGTTCAATCCCAGCATCCATTTCAACTGAAATTAATTTACTATCTTATCCATGGAACCCCTCTGAATTAGGTTATAGATACTAGACAGATATTGTTTTTTTATCTATCCCGGTACCACAGAGTAACTCAAACTCAGTTTTATCTCTTGACTGCCAGTATGGTAACACTTTTCGGTTTAAAAAAAACTTTAAATAAACCATACCCATTTTATCTAGAAGTGCTGTCGTATTGTCACAGCTAGGAAACTCTCTTAATCTAGTGGGTGTATCATCTGTTATTAAACTTGTTACTGGCGGGTCTGCTTCTCCCATTAACGTTACCAGTATTTTGTGGCTCATCCCATGGTGGAACTCCAAGTTTGATGCAATTGGAAAATATACTGATAGTCCCGGAGATAGCCTCCATCTATCTTTAAGCCTTCTCCAAATCTGTATTATATGATTTATAATTGGGTGATTAGAAGGAGATAATAAATTAATACCCTTTTTATTGTCTATAGCTGTCCATTCTCTAATTCGCGCACATAGTACCGCAACATAGTATTTATAAATATGTGGGAGGTCAAGGCCTCCTTTCTCAACTGGTAAAGTCGATGTATTGTACGCGATACGTGGATGCTTATTATTCCATATAAATGAAAGCAATATGGATCGTACTTTCTCAAGAAAAGCAATGTCTGGAATAAGTATAATACCTTAGGGAGTATCATCATCAAATGATGTTAACTCTCCCTATTAGTGAGTAGAAGAGTTGGTTCCAATTTTTTAAATCTTCTTCAATTTTTCTTACTAATTTTCCATAGTTTAGTTTAAATAAATCTTTTAAATGAGTCGTCAGATGTACTCCTAAGTATATTATGCTAGAGTCTGTCCACTTATACCTATTAAGCTTCTGTATTTTTCCTTAATTCCTATGCTTATCCCAACTCCCAATATTTCAGATTTATCTGTATTTACCTTAAAATTAGATAGAGTACCGAATCTCTCCAATTCTTCCTGAACAGAAGGAAGTGTATATTGAGGTTCTGTAAGTGTGAATAAGACATCATCCGCGAAAGCAGTTACTTTAACCTCTCCTCCCTTATACTTATATCCTTTAATATCGGTATTTCTACGTATAGCTTCTAAAAAAGGTTCAAATGCTAAGACAAAAAGAAGAGGGGACAACGGGCATCCTTGACGAGTGCCGTTATTAATAATAAAGGGGTTTGAAAGTAGACCATTAATCCGAACCATGGCTGAAGGGCCTTTATACAATATCTGTATCCAATTACGAAATCTAGGACCAAGCCCCCATGCCTCCAACATTGCAAACAGATAGGACTGATCCACCCTGTCAAAGGCCTTTTCAGCATCAATTGTTAACAAAACTGTAGGGCTTTTATTTATTATAGCTCCATGTAACACATTCAAAATTTTGGTAGTATTGTCTCTGGCTTCACAGCCAGAGACAAAGCCAGCCTGATCAGGGTGGATCCGTCCAGGCATAAGGGGCTTGAGTCTATTTGCTGGAAGTTTTGCAAATATTTTTAAATCAAGATTAATAAGAGAAATCGGTCTATAACTGCTGCATAATTCTGGATCTTTTCTATCTTTATATATCACAGCAATTACAGCTCTCAACAATGATGGTGGGATGTCAGTAGTTGAAAACAATCCATTGAAGGCCCTGAGAAAGTGTGGGACAAGAATGTTTTGGAATTGTTTAAAGTAGCATGTCGATAATCCATCTGGCCCAGGACTTTTATTAAGGGGTATTGCCTCAATTGCCGCCGAGAGTTCCTCCGGGGAGAACAATTCCTCCATTTGCACTGCTGTTTCTTTTGAAATTTGTATTGGTATATTTTTGGATAGATATTGCACTCTTTCATAAGGGGCCTTTTCTGGGGGGTTTAAATTGTAGAGGTCTTTATACTAATTACTAAAAGTATTTGCCATTTCCTCAGTGGTATTACAAATTTTCCCCTGTTTATCTTTGATTTTAGATATATCAGTTTTTTGCAATTTAGCTTTAAGTGTTTTTGCTAAGAATTTCCCACTTTTATCCCTGTATGCATACAATGTATTTTGAGTCAGCTGGACCGCTCTTTGACCTTCGTAGTTCAATAATGCCCTTAGCTTTGATCTGACTACCATTAAGCGCTTAAAATTCTCCTCTGTTGGAGTTTGCTTATGGGTAGACTCTGTTGCCTCTAATGTTTTCGTCATCTTTTCTATTTCCTCAGCACGTTCTTTTTTACATCTAGCTCCCCATTTAATCAGAACCCCCTGGATCACACACTTATGAGCCTCCCATATCCACATATCGTTGATATCATCTGTACAATTATCTAAGAAATATTGGGATATTGTTTCTGTTAAATCCTTGATGACCCTTGGGTTGACCTTAAATTTGCTATTCACTTTGCATTTTTGTAAATTCTCACTTTAGTGTATAATATTGTACATTATATTGCTATTGATACCGTAGCTCTGTTAAACCAAGTCCTAGATCACTGTCCAGAAACATGCTGAGAAATAGCTATATATGTGTCTAAAAGCATATATGCTCACAGCAAAATTTCAATGTATCCGCTAAATCAAATGATTTCAGAAATTATATTTTATTTGAGGTTAACTTTATTTTTAAATATACCAGATATTATTTCATTTAATTACTATGTTGTATCATCCTGCAAGCTAAATATTCCACCTAAAATAATAATCACTTTGTGAATTACACCGACAGATAATTTCATAAGTTTGATAGAACTGCATCTTTGAAACTATAATAGTTTCTTTAAGTTAATTAAAGTAATTATTTTCCGTTCCTGATATATTTCAGTTACCTTCTAAAATTAATTTTTTTTCATGAAATGACTTCAATATTAAACGGCATTAAAGACATTTTTATATCAATTAATGAAACATTACATTTCACTATCATAGATTCCAACGATTTCCAATGAAAGTAATATTATTGAATAATTTGTTAAGCAATCTGCAATTGTATTCCTACAAATAACTACATTGAATGGTAATTGCTCTCTTGCTGTGTAAAACTGAGATAGTACAGATTTTTACATTTTTGATGACGCATTATTTAATTGGAATTGTCTATATGTTATTTAATGTTTTAGTGTTGATGTTTAGTACATTATCATAAAATGCATCTTAATGGTTACTAAGGTAATACGATTTTTGTACTTTATACCTCTAATTGTATATTTTGTTTCTCTGAGATGATTACATTATTTTCACCGTACTCAGAATAACATTAACTGTTCAATCTTAGATCAAATTCATAAATGAAGAATAAATGTTTCTGGCACAATTTTGATCACAAAATCATCATTTTGTTTCTTGGAATAAAATATATCAGGCAGTATTTAAACGGTTTCCTGGTAGAAGCTATGTTACTAAGTAATAAATAAATACACATTTAACGGAGTAATGTATCATACAGTTTACGTTCAAATATCACTGTTAAGCTATGTGCTCAGGGGGGATTTAGAGGTAAATATTTATTCTTACATTTGCAGTTATATACTATGCACAAAAACACAGCAAATTAGGAGTATTATTCCCCCCACAAAAAAAATGTTTCCCATAATTAATATTTGTAACACATAAAATGTATCAGATAGATGTGTGTGTTAATTTGATTTGTACATCCCCCGCCCCCATGACTCCTATCCTGCAACAGTCAAAAATTACCTACTAAGCCCTCAGTGAATACTTTTCTAACAACCTACTTCGTACCCAGTGGCGTACACACAACCCATGGAGCCACGGTGCGAAAACTGATCCGTGCCCCTCCCCCCTCCTCCCCCCGAACACTTAATCTGCGCGGGCTGGGGCCGCAACACATGGCGGCGGGCACCTAGTCGCAGGGGTCGCATGGCTGCGACCCCTGCGACCGCGGTATGTACGCCAGTGCATGCAGATACACATACACTTAAAGGACCACTACAGACACCCAGATCACATCAGCTCAATGAAGTGGTCTGGGTGCCAGGTCCCTCTAGTTTTAACCCTGCAGCTGAAAACATAGCAGTTTCAGAGAAACTGCTATGTTTCACTGAGGGTTAATCCAGCCTCTAGTGGCTGTCTCATTGACAGCCGCTAGAGGAGCTTCCGCGATTCTCACTGTGAAAATCACAGTGAGAAGACGCTGAACGTCCATAGGAAAGCATTGAGTAATGCTTTCCTATGGGCGGTTTAAATGCGCACGTGGCTCTTGCCACGCATGCGCATTCGGAGCTGAGAGGCGGATCGGGGCAGAGCGATCCCCAGAGCCAAGGGAGTCCGGCGCTGGAGAAAGGTAAGTGCTTAAGACACACATACACTCTCACGAACAGACGCATACACTAGCTAACAGACACACACATTTACTGACAGACACACACTCACTGACAGACAGACACATACACACTCACTTACAAAACACACACATACACACTTACTTACAAAACACACACTCACTAACAGACGCACACAAGCTAACACACTCACTGACACACTCTAACACTAACACACACACACTAACACAAACACACACACTCACTACACACACTAACACACTCTAACACACACACTCTAACACTAACACACACACACACACACACTCTAACACTAACACACACTCTAACACACACACACACACACTCACACACACACACTCTCTAACACACACTCTGAATTTAATCCCCCAGCCTCCTTACCTTAGGGAGAGCTGGGGGATTCCCTGGGGTCCAGTGGTGTCACCCAGCGGGCATGCGAAGGAGCACTCTCCCCTGAGTGCTTCCTCTTCAGCTCCCTCGCGCGCCGCGTAGGGATGCCAGCGCCGGAAGATGACGTCATCATTGAGTAAACTTTGACCCTGTACCTCACAGTCAGCAGACACATTCCAGCCAATCAGCAGCAGATCCTCCCTCCCAGACCCTCCCACCTCCTGGACAGCATCCATTTTAGATTCATTCGGAAGCTGCATTCTTAGTGAGAGGAGGGACAGTGTAGCTGCTGCTGATTTAATAGGGAAATCGATAGCTAGGCTAGTGTATTCAGTGTGCACTACAGTCCTGAAGGACTCATCTGATCTCTGCTGTAAGGACAGCACCCCAAAAAGCCCTTTAAAGGGCTAGAACATCAGTCTGCTTTTTTTTCCCTGTGTAATCTAATTGCAGTTGCCTGCCTGTCAGCGTGTGTGTCAGGCTCACAGCGTATACTGTGCCCACTTGTCCAGTGCCACCACTCATATCTGGTGTCACAATAGCTTGCATTTAAAATAAAACTAGAAATTTGACTGTAATATAATAGCAGTCAGTTTCCTTCACACGTGTGTGTTTCAGGGCCTGCCAAGGCACGGTGTCACACCAGTGCAACTCATATCTGGTGTAACAGTAGTGTACATAAAAAAAGAACTAGAAATTTGACTGTGAAATAATGGCAGTCAGTTTCCTTCACACGTGTGCGTTTCAGGGCCTGCCAGGGCACAGTGTCACACCAGTGCAACTCTTATCTGGTGTAACAGTAGTGTACATTTAAAAAAAAAAAAAAAATTGACTTTAATAGATTGAATAGCAGTTAGTTGTCTGCAAGCGTGTGTGTCAGGCCTACAGCGTCTACTCTGCAAACTTCTGCTAGCTTGGACGCATAGTACCACTAATCAGAAAAAAAATGACAGGCAGAGGCAGGCCACCCCGCAGGGGCCGTCGTGGTTGTGGTGCTGTGATTCCCTTTGGCCCTAGAATGATGCCCAGTGTTCAGAGGCCACGTACCCTGAACTCAAAAAGTTCTGAGGACATAATTGACTGGCTAACACAGGACACCCAATCTTCTACAGCTTCTGCTCGGAACCTTGATGCACCATCCTCCTCCAGCTTAGCTTCGGGCACCTCTCAAGTTACCACTCGCCTGCCTGCTGCCACCACCAACACTAGCACCACAGCCGCTTCACTTGATCTGTCAGAGGAGTTATTTACACATCAGTTGGAAGAAATGAGTGATGTGCAACCATTATTGCCAGAGGATGTAGATAACAGGGATATGTCTCAGTCAGGCAGCATTACACACTTGGACGTACGGTGTGATGATGATGATGTTGTACCCGCTGCTGCTTCCTTTGCTGAGTTGTCAGATACAAGTGAAGCGGTTGATGATGACGATGCGTCCGTGGATGTCACGTGGGTGCCCGCTAGAAGAGAAGAAGAACAGGGGGAAAGTTCAGATGGGGAGACAGAGAGGAGGAGGAGACAAGTTGGAAGCAGGGGGAGGTCATCTCAAGGACCTAGTGGCACAGTCAGACAGCATGCATTGGCACCCGGGGTCAGCCAGACAGCACGCCAATCAACGCATGCTGTTGCCACCACAAGAATGCCGTAATTGCAGAGCTCAGCAGTGTGGCATTTTTTTTGTGTGTCTGCCTCTGACAACAGCGATGCCATTTGAAACCTGTGCCAAAAGAAACTGAGTCGTGGGAAATCCAACACCCACCTAGGTACAACTGCTTTGCAAAGGCACATGATCGCACATCACAAACGCCTATGGGATCAACACATGAGTACAAGCAGCACACAAACTCAAAGCCGCCATCCTCCTCCTGGTCCAGCATCTTCAGCCACTTCAACCACTGCTGTCCTCCTTGCCCCCTCTCAACCATCCGCCACTCCGTCTCTCGCCTTGATCAGTTCCTGCTTATCTGCCCACAGTCAGGTGTCTGTCAAGGACATGTTTGAGCGTAAGAAGCCAATGTCACAAAGTCACCCCCTTGCCCGGCATCTGACAGCTGGCTTGTCTGAACTCTTTGCCTGCCAGCTTTTGCCATACAAGCTGGTGGAGTCTGAGGCGTTCCAAAAATTTGTGGCTATTGGGACACCGCAGTGGAAGGTACTGGGCTGACATTTCTTTGCACAAAAGGCAATCCCCAACCTGTACTCGATTGTGCAAAAGGAAGTAATGGCATGTCTGGCACACAGTGTTGGGGCAAGGGTCCATCTGACCACTGATACCTGGTCTGCAAAGCATGGTCAGGGCAGGTATATCACCTACACTGCGCATTGGGTAAACCTGCTGACTGCTGCCAAGCATGGAATGCGTGGCTCTGCAGAGGAGTTGGTGACACTGCCACGACTTGCAGGCAGGCCTGCTGCCACCTCCTCTACTCCTCCTACTCCATCCTCTTCCATAACCTCCTCGGCTGAGTCCTCTTCTGCTGCTGCATCTTGCTCCACATCAACGGCACCCCCCCAGCTCCCCAGGTACTATTCCACATCCCGGATACGGCAGTGTCACGCCGTCTTGGGGTTGACTTGCCTGAAAGCAGAGAGTCAAACCGGACCAGCACTCCTATCCGCCCTGAACGCACAGGTGGATCAGTGGCTGACTCCACACCAACTGGAGATCGGCAAAGTGGTTTGTGACAACGGAAGAAATTTGTTGGCGGCATTGAATTTGGGCAAGTTGACACATGTGCCGTGCATGGCACATGTGTGTAATCTGATCGTACAACGCTTTGTGCATAAGTACCCAGGCTTACAGGACATCCTGAACAGGCCAGGAAGGTGTGTGGCCATTGCAGGCATTCCTACACGGCCATGGCGCACTTTTCAGATATCCAGAGGCGAAACAACATGCCAGTGAGGCGCTTGATTTGCGACAGCCTGACACGTTGGAATTAAACACTCCTAATGTTCGACCGCCTGCTCCAACAAGAAAAAGCCGTTAACGACTATTTGTATGACCGGGGTGCTAGGACAGCCTCTGCGGAGCTGGGAATTGTTTTGCCACGTTACTGGATGCTCATGCGCAATGCCTGTAGGCTCATGCGTCCTTTTGAGGAGGTGACAAACCTAGTCAGTCGCACCGAAGGCATCATCAGCGACATCATACCATTTGTTTTCTTCCTGGAGCGTGCCCTGCGGAGAGTGCTGGATCAGGCCGTAGATGAGCGTGAAGAGGATGAGGAAGAGTTGTGGTCACCATCACCACCAGAAACAGCCTTATCAGCATCGCTTGCTGGACCTGCGGCAACGCTGGAAGAGGATTGTGAGAAAGAGGAGTCAGAGGAGGAATGTGGCTTTGAGGAGGAAGACCAACCACAACAGGCATCCCAGGGTGCTCATTGTCACCTATCTGGTACCCTTGGTGTTGTACGTGGCTGGGGGGAAGAACATACCTTCAGTGAGATCACTGAGGACGAGGAACGGGACATGAGTAGCTCGGCATCCAACCTTGTGCAAATGGGGTCTTTCATACTGTTGTGCCTGTTGAGGGACCCTCGTATAAAAAGGCTGAAGGAGAACGACCTGTACTGGGTGTCCACGCTACTAGACCCCCGGTATAAGTGGAAAGTGGCTGAAATGTTACCGAATTACCGAAAGTCGGAAAGGATGCAGCAGTTCCAAAATCAATGAAAAAGTATGCTTTACACAGCGTATAAGGGTGATGTCACAGCACAACGGGAATCTAACAGGGGAAGAGGTGAAAGTAATCCTCCTCCTCCCACGACCACGCCGGCAAGGACAGGATGCTTTACAGACGTGTTGTTGATGGAGGACGTGCAGAGCTTTATAAGTCCTACGCATCGCCACAGCCCTTCGGGGTCCACCCTCAGAGAACGACTCGACCGACAGGTAGCAGACTACCTCGCCTTAACTGCAGATATCGACACTCTGAGGAGCGATGAACCCCTTGACTACTGTGTGTGCAGGCTTGACCTGTGGCCTGAGCTATCCCAATTTGCGATAGAACTTCTGGCCTGCCCCGCTTCAAGTGTCCTGTCAGAAAGGACCTTCAGTGCAGCTGGAGGTATTGTCACTGAGAAGAGAAGTCGCCTAGGTCAAAAAAGTCTAGATTACCTCACCTTTATTAAGATGAATGAGGGATGGATCCCGAAGGGACTGACAGTGGGCGATACATTCGACTAAAAAAGGCCTGATGAGGGGGACGTAACAGGGATTAAACTGATAAGAATAGTACTACTTAACACACCACTCCTATCTGGTGGCACATTAGATTACACCAGGGCCGGATTAACATAGGGGCTGATGGAGCTGCAGCTCCAGGCGCAGGCCCAGGCCCATGGAAAATGATAAAACGTAAACCGGTCCTTAGAAGGACCGGACTAACAAGCCAAGTCAGGGAAGCCAGAAATCAGAATAGTCAGGAACAGCCAAGGTCAAAATACCTGGAATATCAAAAACAGGACAAGAAAACGCACTCTCAGGAACGGAAAAAACGACAGGGCAATAACCTAGGGAACTTTAGGTATTTTAATATCTCTCTGGCCTCTGCCCCAGAACGTGCGTGTGACCCTGGGGGGCAGAGCTATATCTGGCCGTGACCGCATGGTTGGCGCCATTTTGAATCCTGGCAGGCGGCCAGGAGAACCCGGAAGAGTAGTTCCCGACTCGCCGCTGTGCAGGTAAGCTCAGTTCGTTGGCGCAGTCGCACCGGTCGGGTGCGACCGCACCTTGCGGCGAGCCGGGGGCCATGTCAATTCTGTAATTAGGCCCCGTCATAGAGCCCCGTCACACCAGACCCACTGGGCTCTTAATCTGGCCCTGGATTACACGCTCAGTGCCCCAAATTTAAAGTAGGAGGACCAACCGAGCATCTTTTTCCATCTCCCGGTTCCTAAAATCGATGCCATTTACACGTCCCCTGATAGGGGACGTAACAGGGATTAAACTGATAAGAATAGTACTACTTAACACACCTTATAATAACGCAGAGAGAGGCAATGCAGAGAGAGGAGGCTGAAGAAGAGGAGTCAGAGGAGGAAGGTGGATTTGAGGAGGTGGAAGACCAAACACAGCAGGCGTCCCAGGGGGCTTGTTGTCACCTTTCGGGACCCTTGGTGTTGTACGTGGCTGGGTGGAGGAAGAGACCTTTAATGACATCAGTGAGGACAAGGAACGGGACATGGCTAGCTTGGTATCCAACCTTGTGCAAATGGGGAGTTTGCGGTTGTGCAAATGGACTGTTTGTGGTTGTTTGCGGTGCGTTAAACGGGGAGTTTGGTCTGTCACTGTGAAGTGGGTGTAACCCTTACACTACCTGATCGATACAACATCATACCTGATGTTTTAAAGCACATTATTCCAAACAATTTAGGAATGTTAGGTGATTTATGCCCTTTATGGATTAAAACCAGACTCTGCATCAACTATGCAATTTTCCATGGGAGTTTTGTCATTGATCCCCCTCCGGCATGCCACAGTCCAGGTGTTAGTCCCCTTGAAACAACTTTTCCATCACTATTGTGGCCAGAAAGAGTCCCTGTGGGTTTTAAAATTCGCCTGCCTATTGAAGTCTATGGCGGTTCGCCCGGTTCGCCCGTTCGCGAACATTTGTGGAAATTCGCGTTCGCCGTTCGCGTACAGAAAATTTTATGTTCACGACATCTCTATTAATGAAGTATGACTTTGAAAACAAGAGAAAAAGAATAAAATTATATATATATACATTAACTTTGACTTTAAAATATTCAATAGTTTTTTTTTGTGTGTGCGTTTTTCTTTCTTTTAAGTAGCACAGATCAGATATAGAATCTTAAAAAGAGTCAGAATGTTGTTGTTTTCTGACCTATATTAATTATAAAGCTGGTTACTGTTTATTTCTAAATATTATATGGAGATTACACATGTGGGTTTTGCCTTTTCTAGACATGTGTAGCTGTCTCTAGTGGCATGAAGAACAAATATGTTTAATATTTATAGAAAAAAAGTTACATTCCTGATTCTTTATGCAAAAATTACCCTTTCTCGCGAACGTGGTAGACTGAAACAAATATTTTTCATTTAATATTTTATTTTGCTGTTTTTCTTAAAGTTCAATTACTGTAAAAGTATGCGGTTTTCAAGTTTTAGGTTTATATCATTTTTGACAACAGTGCGTTTTTCTTAGTACAACTTAGTAGAATATATTTTATCTGAGAAACGGTATGCAATATGAGAGCTGCAATATACTTCTCAAAAACATGGCCCAAAATGCAATTTATACTCTTTTAAAGTAGTGTCCTTTTGTAAAATTATATACAAAAGCAATACGCATTCATACAGTCACACATATAACACATATTGAACTTTTCCATGAAAAATTAGATTTGCTTCATGTCTTTCAAATATTTTTTTTATTTTTGAATTATATATTGAATTATATGAGAAAAAAATAATAGCAAACAATGTCATAAATGTAAATGACGATACATAACCAAAATATATTGGAAGATTCAGAAACTTGAAGCTGTTACAGTAAGTGTATTAATACTATAATGACCTATATGAAGCAGTTTCAATACCTTTAGAGTAATAATGTAACTGTGAGATACATAAACAGAGATAGCTCAGTGGGCTTATTCATCATCAGAAGCTGTTCATCTCTGGGGGGGTCGCAGGTTCAATTCCCAGCAGGTCATCCCTTTGAGGTAGATTAAATGAGTACTATTAAATTGGATAATTAGAGAATATCTGAACTTTCTTGGTTAAACATCAGTTATGCTCTTTGCATTTTCATTTGCTGCTTTATTCACTTTGTCTATGCCTCTAAGTGACTTGTAAAATACATGTGCAGCTATTCTCCGCTTTAATTACTGATTTTTTTATACCTTGTGATTTTCCTTATGCGTTCTTGGCTATCCGCCACTTTTATTACAATAATCTATGCCTCTATATTTGGTTTTAGGCATTAACGGCTATTTGCCGCTTTATTAACTTATTTCTATGCCTCTGTACTTTGGTAATGGGCATTCTCGGCTATTCGCTGCTCTGTATGTCTATCCCAGCCTTTCATTTAATTTCATGGCTTTTTGCTGCTTTGTTTTCTGCTCTAGGGTCTGTTTCGTGGTGTTAAAATACCTGAGAATGCATAGGCGGTACTCGAACGATCGCGCCATGCCTTTTACGCGCATGTGTGAAAATCCGACATGCGCATGTGTATTCTGTAATGTAAGTACGGTTGCAGTGTCGTATTGGCTTCCCCTTTTAAGCACAAAAAGCACAATTTTTTCTTATAGTTTTTTTTCCCCCATATTAAAGTTATATTACATCTTTTTATGTATCTATCAATCTGTTTTTTTAGCAGAGGATTTGCTTTGCTAAGGATAAAATATGAATCCTATGCAGTTATGGATT